>NW_026728077.1:0-600000 GCF_030684315.1 Stegostoma tigrinum
CAGTCACTGCATCCCTTTTCACTCAGTCACTGCATCCGTTTCCATCAGTCACTGCATCCCATTACCCTAAGTCGCAGCATACCATTTCCCACAGACACTGCATTTCCTTTCCCTAAGTCACTGCATCTCATTTCCACCAGTCACTGCATCCCATTTCACTCCCCACTGCATCCCATTTCACTCAACCACTGCATCCCATTTCACTCAGCCACTGCATCCCATTTCACACAGCCACTGCATCCCATTTTACTCAGCCACTGCATCCCAGTTCACATAGTCACCACATCCCAGTTCACACAGTCACCACATCCCAGTTCAGACAGTCACCGCATCCCAGTTCCGTCAGTCACTGCATCCCAGTCACTGCATCCCATTTCCATCAGTCACTGCATCCCATTTCACTCAGTCACTGCATCCCATTTCACTCAGCCACTGCATCCCATTTCACTCAGCCACTGCATCCCAGTTCACATAGTCACTGCATCCCAGTTCACACAGTCACCACATCCCAGTTCACACAGTCACCGCATCCCAGTTCCGTCAGTCACTGCATCCCATTTCCATCAGTCACTGCATCCCTATTAACGCAGTCACTCCTTCCCAGTACCTCAGTCACTGCATCGCATTTCACTCAGTCACTGCATCCCATTTCACTCAGTCACTGCATCCCATTACCCTCAGTCCCAGCATCCCATTTCCCACAGACACTGCATTTCCTTTCCCTAAGTCACTGCATCTCATTTCCACCAGTCACTGCATCCCATTTCACTCAGCCACTGCATCCCATTTCACTCAGCCACTGCATCCCATTTCCCTCAGCCACTGCATCCCATTTCCCTCAGTCACTGCATCCCAAATCACTCAATCACTGCAGGCCATTTCACTCATTGACTGCATCCCATTTCACTCTGACACTGCGTCCCGTTTCCCTCAGTCACTGCATCCCATTACCGTCCGTCACTCCATCCAATTACTGTCAGTCACCGCATCCCATTTCGATCAGTCACTGCATTCCATTTCCACCAGTTACTGCATCCCATTTCACTCAGCCAATGCATCCCATTTCACTCAGACAGTGCATCCCATTTCTCTCAGCCACTGTATCCCATTTCCCTCAGTCACTGTACTCCAAGCCCGCTCGGGCACTGCATCCCTATTAATTCAGTCACTCCTTCCCAGTACCTGAGTCACTGTATCGCATTTCACTCAGCCCATGCATCCCAGTTCACACAGTCACCACATCCCAGTTCACACAGTCACTGCATCCCAGTTCACACAGCCACTGCATCCCATTTCAAACAGTTACTGCATCTCATTTTACTCATTCAATGCTTCACCTTCCATTCAGTCACCGCTTCCCATTTCCCACAGTCACTGCATCTCCTTTCCTCAGTCATTGCATCCCATTTCACTCAGTCACTGCAGGCCATTTCCCTCAGTCACTGCATCCCATTACCATCAGTCACTACATCCCATTACCCTCAGTCACTGCATCACAGTACGCTCAGTCACTGCATCCCATTTCCCTCAGGCACTGCATCCCATTTCCATCAGTCACTGCATCCCATTTCCATCAGTCACTGCATCTCCTTTCCTCAGTCACAGTATCCCATTTCACTCAGTCACTGCATCCCATTCCCCTCAGTCACTGCATCCCATTACCCTGAGTCACAGTATGCCATTTCCCACAGTCACTGCATCTCCTTTCCCTCAGTCACTGCATCCCATTTCCCACAGTCACTGCAATCCATTTCCAACAGTCACTGCATCCCATTTCCAACAGTGACTGCATCCCATTGCCAACAGTCACTGCAATCCATTTCCAACAGTCACTGCACCCCATTTCCAAGAGTCAGTGTATCCCATTTTCACTCAGCCACTGCATTCCATTTCCCTCAGTCACTGCATCCCAAATCACTCAATCACTGCAGGCCATTTCACTCATTGACGGCATCCCATTTCACTCATTGACTGCATCCCATTTCACTCAGCCACTGCGTCCCGTTTCCCTCAGTCACTGCATCCCATTACCGTCCGTCACTCCATCCAATTACTGTCAGTCACCGCATCCCATTTCGATCAGTCACTGCATTCCATTTACACCAGTTACTTCATCCCATTTCACTCAGCCTCTGCATCCCATTTCACTAAGACAGTGCATCCCATTTCTCTCAGCCACTGTATCCCATTTCCCTCAGTCACTGTACTCCAAGCCCGCTCGGGCACTGCATCCCTATTAACTCAGTCACTCCTTCCCAGGCCCTCAGTCACTGCATCCCATGTCCCACAGTAACTGCATCCCATTTCCATCAGGCACTGCAGCTCATGTCACTCTGTCACTGCATCCCATTTCCCTCAGTCACTGCATCCCATTTCCATCAGTCACTGGTTCCCGTATCTCACAGACGCTGCATTCAATTTCCGACACTCACTGTGTCCCATTTCCCACTGCATCTCATTTCAATCAGTGATTGCATCCTACTTCCCACAAATACTGCATCCCATTTCGCTCAGTCACTGCTTCTCATTTCACTTGGTCACTGCATCCCACTTCCCTCAGTCACTGCATCCCATTTCCCTCAGTCACTGCATCTCATTTCCGTCAAACAATGCATCTCATTTCACCCAGTCACTGCTTCCCATTTCACTCAGTCAGTGCATCGCATTTCACTCAGTCACTGCATCCCATTTCACTCAGTCACTGCATCCCAATTCCCACAGTCACTGCATCCCAATTCCCACAGTCACTGCATCCCATTTCCCTCAGTGATGCGTCCCATGTCACTCAGTGACTGCAACACATTTCACTCAGTGACTGCAACACATTTCACTCTGACACTGCATCCCATTTCACTCAGTCACTAAATCCCATTTCACTCAGTCACTGCATCCCATTTCACTCAGACACTGCATCTCCTTCACCATAGTCACTGCATTCCATTTCCATCAGTCACTGTTTCCCGTATCTCACAGGCGCTGCATTCAATTTCCCACACTCACTGCATCCCATTTCCCAGAATCACAGAGTCTCCTTTCCCTCAGTCTCTGCATCGCATTTCACTCAGTCAATGCATTCCACGTCCCTCAGTCACTGCATCCCATTTCCTTCAGTCACTGCATCTCATTTCACTCAGTCGCTGCATCCCATTTCCCTCAGTCGCTGCATCCCATTTCCCTCAGTAAATGCATCCCATTTCCCTCAGTCAATGCATCCCATGCCCCTCAGTCAATGCATCCCATGCCCCTCAGTCAATGCATCCCATGCCCCTCAGTCACTGCATCCCATTTCACTCAGTCAGTGCGTCCCAAGTCCGCTCGGGCATTGCACCCCCATGAACTCAGTCACTCCTTCCCATTACCTCAGTCACAGAATCCCAGGTACTGCATCACATTTCCATCAGATACTGCAGCTCATGTCACTCTGTCACTGCATTTAATTTCCATCAGTCACTGCATCCCATTTCACTCAGTCACTGCATCTCCTTCGCCACAGTCACAGCATCCCATTTCAAGCAGTCACTGCATCACATTTCACTCAGTCACTGCATCGTATTTTACTCAGTCACTGCATCCCATTTCACTCAATGACTGCATCTCCTTCCCCACAGTCACTGCGTTCAATTTCCATCAGTCACTGTATCCCGTATCTCACAGACGCTGCATTCAATTTCACACACTCACTGCATCCACATTTCCCATCGTCACAGTCTATCCTTTCCCTCAGTCACTGCATCCCATGTCCCACGGTAACTGCATCACATTTCCATCAGTCACTACATCTCATTTCACAAATTCACTGCATCCCATTTCCCTCAGTCACTGCATCTCATTTCACACGGTCACTGCATCCCATTTCCCTCAGTCACTGCATCCTAATTCCCTCAGTCACTGCATCCCATGTCCCTCAGTCACTGCATCCCATGTCCCTCAGTCACTGCATCCCATTTCACTCAGTCACTGCATCCCATTTCACTCAGTTACTGAATCACAGTACACTCAGTGAGTGCAACATATTTCACTCAGTGACTGAATCACATTTCACTTAGTCACTGCGTCCCATTTCCATCAATCACTGCATCCCATTTCCCAGTCACTGCATCCCATTTCCCTCAGTCACTGCATCCCATTGTCCTCAGTCACTGTATCCCATTGTCCTCAGTCACTGCATCCCATTTCACTCAGTCACTGCATCCCATTAACTTCAGTCGCAGGATCCCATTTCAAACAGACACTGCATCCCATCTCCGTCAGTCACTGCATCCCATTTCCATCAGTCACTGCATCCCGCTCACTCAGTCTCGGCATCTCATTTCCCTCAGTCACTGCATCCCATGTCCCTCAGTCACTGCATCCCATTTCACTCAGTCACTGCATCCCATTTCACTCAGTCACTGCATCCCATTTCACTCAGTCACTGCATCCCATTTCCCTCAGGTTCTGCATCACATTTCCATCAGATACTGCAGCTCATGTCACTCTGTCACTGCATCCCATTTCCCGCAGTCACTGCATCCTAATTCCCTCAGTCACTGCATCCCATTTCACTCAGTCACTGCATCCCATTTCAGTCAGTCACTACATCCCATTTCAGTCAGTCACTGCATCCCATTTCAGTCACTGCATCTCCTTCGCCACAGTCACTGCATCCCATTTCAAGCAGTCACTGCATCACATTTCACTCAGTCACTGCATCGTATTTTACTCAGTCAGTGCATCGTATTTTACTCAGTCACTGCATCCCATTTCACACAATCACTGCATCTTCTTCACCACAGTCACTGCGTCTAATTTCCATCAGTCACTGTTTCCCCTATCTCACAGACGCTGCATTCAATTTCCCACACTCACTGCATCCCATTTCCCATCGTCACAGCATCTCCTTTCCCTTAGTCTCTGCATCGCATTTCACTCAGTGATTGCATCCCATTTCCCTCAGGCACTGCAACCCATTTCCCTCAGTCACTGCAACCCATTTCCGTCAGTCACTGCATCCTATTTCCCTCAATTACTGCATCACATTGCACTCAGGCACTGTATCCAATTTCCCTCAGTCACTGCTCCCCAAGCCCGCTCGGGCACTGCATCACTATTCACTCAGTCACTGCATCCCATGTCCCACAGTAACGGCATCACATTTCCATCAGTCACTACATCTCATTTCAGTAATTCACTGCATCCCATTTCACGCAGTCACTGCATCCCATTTCCCTCAGTCACAGCATCTCATTTCACTCGGTCACTGCATCCCATTTCCCTCAGTCATTGCATCCCAATTCTCTCAGTCACTGCATCCCATGTCCCTGTGACAGTGCATCCCATGTCCGTGTGTCACTGCATCCCATGTCCCTCAGTCACTGCATCACATGTCCCTCAGACACTGCATCTCATTTCACTCAGTCACTGCATCCCATTTCACTCAGTCACTGCATCCCATGTCCCACAGTAACTGCATCCCATTTCCATCAGTCACTACATCTCATTTCACTAATTCACTGCATCCCATTTCCCTCAGTCACTGCATCTCATTTCACTCGGTCACTGCATCCCATTTCCCTCAGTCATTGCATCCCAATTCCCTCAGTCACTGCATCCCATTTCACTCAATCAGAGCGTCCCTTTTTGGTCAGGCACTGTATCCCATTTCCCTCAGTCACTGCACCCCAAGCCCGGTCAGGCACTGATTCCCAATTAACTCAGTCACTGCATCCCATTTCCCTCAGTCACTGCATCCCATGTCCCTCAGTCACTGCATCCCATGTCCCTCAGTCACTGCATCCCATGTCACTCAGTCACTGCATCCCATTTCACTCAGCCAGTGCATCACATTTCACTCAGCCAGTGCATCACATTTCCCTCAGTGACTGAATCACATTTCACTCAGTCACTGCGTCGCATTTCACTCAGTCACTGCATCACTTTTCACTCTGTCACTGCATCTCATTTCCATCAGTTACTCCATCATATTTCCATCAAACAAGGCATCTCATTTCACTCAGTCACTGCATCGCATTTCACTCAGTCAGTGCTTCCTATTTCACTTTTAGTCACTGCATGTCATTTCACTCAGTGACTGCATCCCATTTCCCTCAGTCACTGCGTCCCATTTCACTCAGTGATGCGTCCCATTTCACTCAGTGACAGCAACACATTTCACTCAGTGACTGCAACACATTTCACTCAGTGACTGCAACACATTTCACTCAGAGACTGCATCACATTTCACTCAGTCACTGCATCACATTTCACTCAGTCACTGCATCACATTTCACACAGTCACTGCATCCCATTTCACACAGTCACTGCATCTCGTTCACCATAGTCACTGCATTCCATTTCCATCGGTCACTGTTTCCTGTATCTCACAGGCGCTGCATTCAATTTCCCACACTCACTGCATCCCATTTCCCATAGTCACAGCATCTCCTTTGCCTCAGTCTCTGCATCGCATTTCACTCAGTCAATGCTTCCCATGTCCCTCAGTCACTGCATCCCATGTCCCTCAGTCACTGCATCTCATTTCACTCAGTCACTGCATCTCATTTCACTCAGTCACTGCATCCCATTTCCCTCAGTCACTGCATCTCATTTCACTCAGGCACTGCATCTCATTTCCCTCAGTCACTGCACCTCCTTCACCACAGTCACTGCATCCCATTTCACGCAGTCACTGCAACACATTTCACTCAGTCACTGCATCACATTTCACTCAGTCACTGCATCACATTTCACTCAGTCACTGCATCGTATTTTACTCAGTCACTGCATCCCATTTCACTCAATCACTGCATCTCCTTCACCACAGTCACTGCATCCAATTTCCATCAGTCACTGTTTCCCGTATCTCACAGACGCTGCATTCAATTTCCCACACTCACTGCATCCCATTTCCCATCGTCACAGCATCTCCTTTCCCTCAGTCTCTGCATCGCATTTCACTCAGTGATTGCATCCCATTTCACTCAGTCACTGCATCCTATTTCACTGAGCCACTGCATCCCATTTCACTCAGTGACTGCATCACAGTTCACTCAGTGACTGAATCACAGTTGACTCACTGACTGAATCACAGTTGACTCAGTGACTGAATCACAGTTGACTCAGTGACTGAATCACAGTACACTGAGTGAGTGCATCATATTTCACTCCATGAAGGAATCACATTTCACTCAGTGACTGAATCACATTTCACTGAGTCACTGCATCCCATTTCACCCAGCCACTGCATCGCATTTCACGCAGTCATTGCATCCCATTTCACTCAGTCACTGCATCCCATTTCCCATCGTCACAGCATCTCCTTTCCCACAGTCTCTGCATCTCATTTCAATCAGTGATTGCATGCTACTTCCCAAAAATAGTGCATCCCATTTCGCTCAGTCACCGCATCTCATTTCACTCGGACACTGGATCCCATTTCCCTCAGTCACTGCATCCCATTTCCCTCAGTCACAGCATCTCATTTCCGTCAGTTACTGCATCATATTTCCATCAAACAATGCATCTCATTTCACTCAGTCACTGCAGCTCACGTCACTCTGTCACTGCATCCAATTTCCATCAGTCAGTGCATCTCATTTCACTCTGTCACTGCATCTCATTTCCGTCAGTTACTGCATCATATTTCCATCAAACAATGCATCTCATTTCACTCAGTCACTGCAGCTCACGTCACTCTGTCACTGCATCCAATTTCCATCAGTCCGTGCATCTCATTTCACTCATTCACTGCATCGCATTTCACTCAGTCACTGCATCGCATTTCACTCAGTCACTGCAGCTCATGTCACTCAGTCACTGCAGCTCATGTCACTCAGTCACTGCATCCAATTTCCATCAGTCAGTGCATCTCATTTCACTCAGTGATTGCATCACAGTTCACTGAGTCACTGCATCAGAGTTCACCCACTGACTGAATCACAGTTCACTCAGTGAGTGCATCACAGTTCACTCAGTGAGTGCATCACATTTCACTCAGTGACGGAATCACATTTCACTCAGTGACTGAATCACATTTCACTCAGTGACTGAATCACATTTCACTCAGTGACTGAATCACATTTCACTCAGTCACTGAATCACATTTCACTCAGTCACTGAATCACATTTCACTCAGTCACTGCGTCCCATTTCCCTCAGTCACTGCGTCCCATTTCCCTCAGTCACTGCATCCCAGTTCCCTCAGTCACTGCATCCCAGTTCCCTCAGTCACTGCCTCCCATTCCACTCAGTCACTGCATCCCATTCCACTCAGTCACTGCATCTCCATCAACACAGTCAGTGCATCCCATTTCCATCAGTCACTGTTTCCCTTATCTCACAGACGCTGCATTCAATTTCCCACATTCACTGCATCCCATTGCACATAGTCACAGCATCTCCTTGCCCTCAGTCTCAGCATCTCATTTCATTCAGTGATTGCATCCTTCTTCCCACAAATACTGCATCCCATTTCCCTCAGTCACTGCATCCCATTTCACTCGGTCAGTGCATCCCATTTCACTCAGTCACTGCATCCCATTTCCCTCAGTCACTGCATCACATTTCCATCAGACACTGCAGCTCATGTCACTCTGTCAATGCATCCAATTTCCATCGGTCACTGAATCCCATTGTACTCAGTGATGCATCCAATTTCAAGCAGTCACTGCATCCCATTTCACTCAGTCACTGCATCACATTTCACTCAGTCACTGCATCACATTTCACTCAGTCACTGCATCACATTTCACTCAGTCACTGCATCCCATTTACTCAATCACTGCATCTCCTTCACCACAGTCACTGCATCACATTTCCATCAGTCACTGTTTCCCGTATCTCACAGACGATGCATTCAATTTCCCACACTCACTGCATCCCATTTCCCTCAGTGACTGCATCCCATTTCCCTCAGTTTCTGCATCCAATTTCCATCAGTCACTGCATCCCATTTCACCTAGTCCCTGCATCTAATTGCACTCAGTGATGCATCCCATTGCGCTCAGTGACTGCATCGCATTTCACTCAGTGACTGCAACCCATTTCACGCAATCACTGCATCCCATTTCCTTCAGTCACTGCATCCCAATTCCCTCAGGTCACTGCATCCCATTTCATTCAGTCACTGCATCCCATTTCACCCAGTCAGTGCGTCCCTTTTCGGTCAGGCACTGTATCCCATTTCCCTCAGTCACTGCACCCCAAGCCCACTCGGGCACTGATTCCCTATTAACTCAGAAACTCCTTCCCAGTCCCTCTGTCACTGCAGCTCATGTCACTCTGTCACTGCATCCCATTTCCCTCAGTCACTGCATCCCATGTCCCTCAGTCACTGCATCCCATTTCACTCGGTCACTGCATCCCATTTCACTCGGTCACTGCATCCCATTTCACTCAGTCACTGCATCCCATTTCACTCAGTCACTGCATCCCATTTCACTCAGTCACTGCATCTCATTTCACTCAGCCACTGCATCCCATTTCACTCAGTTACTGAATCACAGTACACTCAGTGAGTGCAACATATTTCACTCAGTGACGGAATCACATTTCACTCAGTGACTGAATCACATTTCACTTAGTCACTGCGTCCCATTTCCATCAATCACTGCATCCCATTTCCCAGTCACTGCATCCCATTTCCCTCAGTCACTGCATCCCATTGTCCTCAGTCACTGTATCCCATTGTCCTCAGTCACTGCATCCCATTTCACTCAGTCACTGCATCCCATTAACTTCAGTCGCAGGATCCCATTTCAAACAGACACTGCATCCCATCTCCGTCAGTCACTGCATCCCATTTCCATCAGTCACTGCATCCCGCTCACTCAGTCTCGGCATCTCATTTCCCTCAGTCACTGCATCCCATGTCCCTCAGTCACTGCATCCCATTTCACTCAGTCACTGCATCCCATTTCACTCAGTCACTGCATCCCATTTCACTCAGTCACTGCATCCCATTTCCCTCAGGTTCTGCATCACATTTCCATCAGATACTGCAGCTCATGTCACTCTGTCACTGCATCCCATTTCCCGCAGTCACTGCATCCTAATTCCCTCAGTCACTGCATCCCATTTCACTCAGTCACTGCATCCCATTTCAGTCAGTCACTACATCCCATTTCAGTCAGTCACTGCATCCCATTTCAGTCACTGCATCTCCTTCGCCACAGTCACTGCATCCCATTTCAAGCAGTCACTGCATCACATTTCACTCAGTCACTGCATCGTATTTTACTCAGTCAGTGCATCGTATTTTACTCAGTCACTGCATCCCATTTCACACAATCACTGCATCTTCTTCACCACAGTCACTGCGTCTAATTTCCATCAGTCACTGTTTCCCCTATCTCACAGACGCTGCATTCAATTTCCCACACTCACTGCATCCCATTTCCCATCGTCACAGCATCTCCTTTCCCTTAGTCTCTGCATCGCATTTCACTCAGTGATTGCATCCCATTTCCCTCAGGCACTGCAACCCATTTCCCTCAGTCACTGCAACCCATTTCCGTCAGTCACTGCATCCTATTTCCCTCAATTACTGCATCACATTGCACTCAGGCACTGTATCCAATTTCCCTCAGTCACTGCTCCCCAAGCCCGCTCGGGCACTGCATCACTATTCACTCAGTCACTGCATCCCATGTCCCACAGTAACGGCATCACATTTCCATCAGTCACTACATCTCATTTCAGTAATTCACTGCATCCCATTTCACGCAGTCACTGCATCCCATTTCCCTCAGTCACAGCATCTCATTTCACTCGGTCACTGCATCCCATTTCCCTCAGTCATTGCATCCCAATTCTCTCAGTCACTGCATCCCATGTCCCTGTGACAGTGCATCCCATGTCCGTGTGTCACTGCATCCCATGTCCCTCAGTCACTGCATCACATGTCCCTCAGACACTGCATCTCATTTCACTCAGTCACTGCATCCCATTTCACTCAGTCACTGCATCCCATGTCCCACAGTAACTGCATCCCATTTCCATCAGTCACTACATCTCATTTCACTAATTCACTGCATCCCATTTCCCTCAGTCACTGCATCTCATTTCACTCGGTCACTGCATCCCATTTCCCTCAGTCATTGCATCCCAATTCCCTCAGTCACTGCATCCCATTTCACTCAATCAGAGCGTCCCTTTTTGGTCAGGCACTGTATCCCATTTCCCTCAGTCACTGCACCCCAAGCCCGGTCAGGCACTGATTCCCAATTAACTCAGTCACTGCATCCCATTTCCCTCAGTCACTGCATCCCATGTCCCTCAGTCACTGCATCCCATGTCCCTCAGTCACTGCATCCCATGTCCCTCAGTCACTGCATCCCATTTCACTCAGCCAGTGCATCACATTTCACTCAGCCAGTGCATCACATTTCCCTCAGTGACTGAATCACATTTCACTCAGTCACTGCGTCGCATTTCACTCAGTCACTGCATCACTTTTCACTCTGTCACTGCATCTCATTTCCATCAGTTACTCCATCATATTTCCATCAAACAAGGCATCTCATTTCACTCAGTCACTGCATCGCATTTCACTCAGTCAGTGCTTCCTATTTCACTTTTAGTCACTGCATGTCATTTCACTCAGTGACTGCATCCCATTTCCCTCAGTCACTGCGTCCCATTTCACTCAGTGATGCGTCCCATTTCACTCAGTGACAGCAACACATTTCACTCAGTGACTGCAACACATTTCACTCAGTGACTGCAACACATTTCACTCAGAGACTGCATCACATTTCACTCAGTCACTGCATCACATTTCACTCAGTCACTGCATCACATTTCACACAGTCACTGCATCCCATTTCACACAGTCACTGCATCTCGTTCACCATAGTCACTGCATTCCATTTCCATCGGTCACTGTTTCCTGTATCTCACAGGCGCTGCATTCAATTTCCCACACTCACTGCATCCCATTTCCCATAGTCACAGCATCTCCTTTGCCTCAGTCTCTGCATCGCATTTCACTCAGTCAATGCTTCCCATGTCCCTCAGTCACTGCATCCCATGTCCCTCAGTCACTGCATCTCATTTCACTCAGTCACTGCATCTCATTTCACTCAGTCACTGCATCCCATTTCCCTCAGTCACTGCATCTCATTTCACTCAGGCACTGCATCTCATTTCCCTCAGTCACTGCACCTCCTTCACCACAGTCACTGCATCCCATTTCACGCAGTCACTGCAACACATTTCACTCAGTCACTGCATCACATTTCACTCAGTCACTGCATCACATTTCACTCAGTCACTGCATCGTATTTTACTCAGTCACTGCATCCCATTTCACTCAATCACTGCATCTCCTTCACCACAGTCACTGCATCCAATTTCCATCAGTCACTGTTTCCCGTATCTCACAGACGCTGCATTCAATTTCCCACACTCACTGCATCCCATTTCCCATCGTCACAGCATCTCCTTTCCCTCAGTCTCTGCATCGCATTTCACTCAGTGATTGCATCCCATTTCACTCAGTCACTGCATCCTATTTCACTGAGCCACTGCATCCCATTTCACTCAGTGACTGCATCACAGTTCACTCAGTGACTGAATCACAGTTGACTCACTGACTGAATCACAGTTGACTCAGTGACTGAATCACAGTTGACTCAGTGACTGAATCACAGTACACTGAGTGAGTGCATCATATTTCACTCCATGAAGGAATCACATTTCACTCAGTGACTGAATCACATTTCACTGAGTCACTGCATCCCATTTCACCCAGCCACTGCATCGCATTTCACGCAGTCATTGCATCCCATTTCACTCAGTCACTGCATCCCATTTCCCATCGTCACAGCATCTCCTTTCCCACAGTCTCTGCATCTCATTTCAATCAGTGATTGCATGCTACTTCCCAAAAATAGTGCATCCCATTTCGCTCAGTCACCGCATCTCATTTCACTCGGACACTGGATCCCATTTCCCTCAGTCACTGCATCCCATTTCCCTCAGTCACAGCATCTCATTTCCGTCAGTTACTGCATCATATTTCCATCAAACAATGCATCTCATTTCACTCAGTCACTGCAGCTCACGTCACTCTGTCACTGCATCCAATTTCCATCAGTCAGTGCATCTCATTTCACTCTGTCACTGCATCTCATTTCCGTCAGTTACTGCATCATATTTCCATCAAACAATGCATCTCATTTCACTCAGTCACTGCAGCTCACGTCACTCTGTCACTGCATCCAATTTCCATCAGTCCGTGCATCTCATTTCACTCATTCACTGCATCGCATTTCACTCAGTCACTGCATCGCATTTCACTCAGTCACTGCAGCTCATGTCACTCAGTCACTGCAGCTCATGTCACTCAGTCACTGCATCCAATTTCCATCAGTCAGTGCATCTCATTTCACTCAGTGATTGCATCACAGTTCACTGAGTCACTGCATCAGAGTTCACCCACTGACTGAATCACAGTTCACTCAGTGAGTGCATCACAGTTCACTCAGTGAGTGCATCACATTTCACTCAGTGACGGAATCACATTTCACTCAGTGACTGAATCACATTTCACTCAGTGACTGAATCACATTTCACTCAGTGACTGAATCACATTTCACTCAGTCACTGAATCACATTTCACTCAGTCACTGAATCACATTTCACTCAGTCACTGCGTCCCATTTCCCTCAGTCACTGCGTCCCATTTCCCTCAGTCACTGCATCCCAGTTCCCTCAGTCACTGCATCCCAGTTCCCTCAGTCACTGCCTCCCATTCCACTCAGTCACTGCATCCCATTCCACTCAGTCACTGCATCTCCATCAACACAGTCAGTGCATCCCATTTCCATCAGTCACTGTTTCCCTTATCTCACAGACGCTGCATTCAATTTCCCACATTCACTGCATCCCATTGCACATAGTCACAGCATCTCCTTGCCCTCAGTCTCAGCATCTCATTTCATTCAGTGATTGCATCCTTCTTCCCACAAATACTGCATCCCATTTCCCTCAGTCACTGCATCCCATTTCACTCGGTCAGTGCATCCCATTTCACTCAGTCACTGCATCCCATTTCCCTCAGTCACTGCATCACATTTCCATCAGACACTGCAGCTCATGTCACTCTGTCAATGCATCCAATTTCCATCGGTCACTGAATCCCATTGTACTCAGTGATGCATCCAATTTCAAGCAGTCACTGCATCCCATTTCACTCAGTCACTGCATCACATTTCACTCAGTCACTGCATCACATTTCACTCAGTCACTGCATCACATTTCACTCAGTCACTGCATCCCATTTACTCAATCACTGCATCTCCTTCACCACAGTCACTGCATCACATTTCCATCAGTCACTGTTTCCCGTATCTCACAGACGATGCATTCAATTTCCCACACTCACTGCATCCCATTTCCCTCAGTGACTGCATCCCATTTCCCTCAGTTTCTGCATCCAATTTCCATCAGTCACTGCATCCCATTTCACCTAGTCCCTGCATCTAATTGCACTCAGTGATGCATCCCATTGCGCTCAGTGACTGCATCGCATTTCACTCAGTGACTGCAACCCATTTCACGCAATCACTGCATCCCATTTCCTTCAGTCACTGCATCCCAATTCCCTCAGGTCACTGCATCCCATTTCATTCAGTCACTGCATCCCATTTCACCCAGTCAGTGCGTCCCTTTTCGGTCAGGCACTGTATCCCATTTCCCTCAGTCACTGCACCCCAAGCCCACTCGGGCACTGATTCCCTATTAACTCAGAAACTCCTTCCCAGTCCCTCTGTCACTGCAGCTCATGTCACTCTGTCACTGCATCCCATTTCCCTCAGTCACTGCATCCCATGTCCCTCAGTCACTGCATCCCATTTCACTCGGTCACTGCATCCCATTTCCCTCAGTCACTGCACCCCAAGCCCACTCGGGCACTGATTCCCTATTAACTCAGAAACTCCTTCCCAGTCCCTCTGTCACTGCAGCTCATGTCACTCTGTCACTGCATCCCATTTCCCTCAGTCACTGCATCCCATGTCCCTCAGTCACTGCATCCCATTTCACTCGGTCACTGCATCCCATTTCACTCGGTCACTGCATCCCATTTCACTCAGTCACTGCATCCCATTTCACTCAGTCACTGCATCCCATTTCACTCAGTCACTGCATCTCATTTCACTCAGCCACTGCATCCCATTTCACTCAGTTACTGAATCACAGTACACTCAGTGAGTGCAACATATTTCACTCAGTGACGGAATCACATTTCACTCAGTGACTGAATCACATTTCACTTAGTCACTGCGTCCCATTTCCATCAATCACTGCATCCCATTTCCCAGTCACTGCATCCCATTTCCCTCAGTCACTGCATCCCATTGTCCTCAGTCACTGTATCCCATTGTCCTCAGTCACTGCATCCCATTTCACTCAGTCACTGCATCCCATTAACTTCAGTCGCAGGATCCCATTTCAAACAGACACTGCATCCCATCTCCGTCAGTCACTGCATCCCATTTCCATCAGTCACTGCATCCCGCTCACTCAGTCTCGGCATCTCATTTCCCTCAGTCACTGCATCCCATGTCCCTCAGTCACTGCATCCCATTTCACTCAGTCACTGCATCCCATTTCACTCAGTCACTGCATCCCATTTCACTCAGTCACTGCATCCCATTTCACTCAGTCACTGCATCTCATTTCCCTCAGCCACTGCATCCCATTTCACTCAGTCACTGCATCACAGTACACTCAGTTACTGAATCACAGTACACTCAGTGAGTGCAACATATTTCACTCAGTGACGGAATCACATTTCACTCAGTGACTGAATCACATTTCACTCAGTCACTGCGTCCCATTTCACACAGTCATTGGATCCCATTTCACGCAGTCACTGCATCGCATTTCACGCTGTCACTGCATCCCATTTCACGCAGTCACTGCATCCCATTTCACGCAGTCACTGCATCCCATTTCACGCAGTCACTGCATCCCAATTGACTCCATCACTGCAGCTCCTTCACCACAGTCACAGCATCCCATTTCCATCAGTCACTGGTTCCCATATCTCACAGACACTGCATTCAATTTCCGACACTCACTGTATCCCATTTCCCATAGACTCAGCGTCTCCTTTCCCACAGTCTCTGCATCTCATTTCAATCAGTGATTGCATCCTACTTCCCAAAAATACTGCATCCCATTTCGCTCAGTCACTGCATCTTATTTCACTCGGTCACTGCATCCCATTTCCCTCAGTCACTGCATCCCATTTCCAACATTCACTGCATCTCCTTTCCCTCAGTCAATGCGTCACATTCCACTGAGTCACTGCATCCCATTCCACAGTGTCACAGCATCCCATTTCACTCAGTGACTGCAACCCATTACCCTCAGTCACTGCATCCCATTTCCATCAGTCACTGTGTCCCATTCATCTCAGTCACTGAATCCCATTTCCCTCATTCACTGCATCCCATTTCCATGAGTCACTGCATCCCATTTATCTCAGTCACTGAATCCCATTTCCCTCAGTCACTGCATCCCATTCCCCACAGTCACTGAATCCCATTTCCCTCATTCACTGCATCCCATTTCCATCAAGCACTGCATCCCATTTATCGCAGTCACTGCGTCCCATTCCGCAAAGTCACTGCATCCAATTCCCCACAGTCACTGCATCCCATTCCCCACAGACACGGCGTCCCATTCACTTGAGTCGCAGCATCCCATTTCAAACAGACACTGCATCTCCTTTCCCTCAGTCACTGCATCCCTATTCACACAGTCACTGCATCCCAGTTCACACAGCCACTGCATCCCATTGCATACAGCCACTGCATCCCATTTCACTCAATCATTGCATCCCATTTCACTCAATGCTTCACTTTACACTCAGTCAGGGCATCCCATTTCCATCTGTCACTGGGTCTCATTTCCTCAGTCACTGCGTCTCATTTCCTCAGTCACTGCGTCTCATTTCCTCAGTCACTGCGTCTCATTTCCTCAGTCACTGCATCTCCTTTCCACAGTCACGGCAATCCAATTTCACTCAGTCACTGCATCCCATTGCCCTCAGTCACTGCATCCCATTGTCCTCAGTCACTGCATCCCATTGTCCTCAGTCACTGCATCCCATTGTCCTCAGTCACTGCATCCCATTGTCCTCAGTCACTGCATCCCATTGTCCTCAGTCACTGCATCCATTTTCACTCAGTCACTGCATCCCATTACCCTCAGTCACTGCATCCCATTACCCTCAGTCACTGCATCCCATTTCACTCAGTCACTGCATCCCATGACCCTCACTCACTGCATCCCATTACCCTCAGTCACTGCATCCCATTATCCTCAGTCACTGCATCCCATTACCCTCAGTCACTGCATCCCATTACCTTCAGTCACAGGATCCCATTTCCAACAGACACTGCATTCCATTTCCCTCAGTCACTGCATACCATTTCCATCAGTCACTGCATCCCAGTTCACTCAGTCTCGACATCTCATTTCCCTCAGTCACTGCATCCCATTTCCCCAGTCACTGCATCTCCTTTCCACAGTCACGGCAATCCCATTTCACTCAGTCACTGCATCCCATTGCCCTCAGTCACTGCATCCCATTGTCCTCAGTCACAGCATCCCATTGTCCTCAGTCACAGCCTCCCATTGTCCTCAGTCACTGCATCCCATTGTCCTCAGTCACTGCATCCCATTGTCCTCAGTCACTGCATCCGATTCCCCTCAGTCACTGCATCCATTTTCACTCAGTCACTGCATCCCATTACCCTCAGTCACTGCATCCCATTACCCTCAGTCACTGCATCCCATTTCACTCAGTCACTGCATCCCATGACCCTCACTCACTGCATCCCATTACCCTCAGTCACTGCATCCCATTACCCTCAGTCACTGCATCCCATTACCTTCAGTCACTGCATCCCATTTCCAACAGACACTGCATTCCATTTCCCTCAGTCACTGCATACCATTTCCATCAGTCACTGCATCCCAGTTCACTCAGTCTCGGCATCTCATTTCCCTCAGTCACTGCATCCCATTTCCCTCAGTCACTGCATCCCATTTCCCCAGTCACTGCATCTCCTTTCCACAGTCACGGCAATCCCATTTCACTCAGTCACTGCATCCCATTTCACTCAGTCACTGCATCCCATTTCACTCAGTCAATGCGTCCCATTTCACTTAGTCACTGCGTCCCATTTCCCTCAGTCACTGCATCCCATTTCCCACATTCACTGCATCTCCTTTCCCTCAGTCAATGCGTCACATTCCACTGAGTCACTGCATTCCATTCCACAGTGTCACAGCATCCCATTTCACTCAGTGACTGCAACCCATTACCCTCAGTCACTGCATCCCATTTCCATCAGTCACTGCGTCCCATTCATCTCAGTCACTGAATCCCATTTCCCTCATTCACTGCATTCCATTTCCATCAGTCACTGCATCCCATTTATCGCAGTCACTGCATCCCATTCCGCACAGTCACTGCCTCCCATTCCCCACAATCACTGCATCCCATTCCCCACAGACACGGCATCCCATTCACTTGAGTCGCAGCATCCCATTTCAAACAGACACTGCATCTCCTTTCCCTCAGTCACTGCATCCCTATTCACACAGTCACTGCATCCAAGTTCACACAGCCACTGCATCCAATTTCACACAGCCACTGCATCCCATTTCACACAGCCACTGCATCCCATTTCACTCAATGCTTCACTTTACACTCAGTCAGGGCATCCCATTTCCATCTGTCACTGCGTCCCATTTCCATCAGTCACTGCATACCATTTCCATCAGTCACTGCATACCATTTCCATCAGTCACTGCATACCATTTCCATCAGTCACTGCATCCCAGTTCACTCAGTCTCGGCATCTCATTTCCCTCAGTCACTGCATCCCATTTCCCTCAGTCACTGCATCCCATTTCCTCAGTCACTGCATCTCCTTTCAACAGTCACGGCAATCCCATTTCACTCAGTCACTGCATCCCATTTCACAGAGTCACTGCATCTCCTTTCCATCAGTCACTGCGTCCCATTTCACTTAGTCACTGCGTCCCATTTCCATCAATCACTGCATCCCATTTCCCAGTCACTGCATCCCATTTCCCTCAGTCACTGCATCCCATTGTCCTCAGTCACTGTATCCCATTGTCCTCAGTCACTGCATCCCATTTCACTCAGTCACTGCATCCCATTAACTTCAGTCGCAGGATCCCATTTCAAACAGACACTGCATCCCATCTCCGTCAGTCACTGCATCCCATTTCCATCAGTCACTGCATCCGGCTCACTCAGTCTCGGCATCTCATTTCCCTCAGTCACTGCATCCCATTTCCCTCAGTCACTGCATCCCATTTCACTCAGTCACTGCATCCCATGTCCCTCAGTCACTGCATCCCATTTCACTCAGTCACTGCATCCCATTTCACTCAGTCACTGCATCCCATTTCACTCAGTCACTGCATCTCATTTCCCTCAGCCACTGCATCCCATTTCACTCAGTCACTGCATCACAGTACACTCAGTTACTGAATCACAGTACACTCAGTGAGTGCAACATATTTCACTCAGTGACGGAATCACATTTCACTCAGTGACTGAATCACATTTCACTCAGTCACTGCGTCCCATTTCACACAGTCATTGGATCCCATTTCACGCAGTCACTGCATCGCATTTCACGCTGTCACTGCATCCCATTTCACGCAGTCACTGCATCCCATTTCACGCAGTCACTGCATTCCATTTCACGCAGTCACTGCATCCCAATTGACTCCATCACTGCAGCTCCTTCACCACAGTCACAGCATCCTATTTCCATCAGTCACTGGTTCCCATATCTCACAGACACTGCATTCAATTTCCGACACTCACTGTATCCCATTTCCCATAGACTCAGCGTCTCCTTTCCCACAGTCTCTGCATCTCATTTCAATCAGTGATTGCATCCTACTTCCCAAAAATACTGCATCCCATTTCGCTCAGTCACTGCATCTTATTTCACTCGGTCACTGCATCCCATTTCCCTCAGTCACTGCATCCCATTTCCCACATTCACTGCATCTCCTTTCCCTCAGTCAATGCGTCACATTCCACTGAGTCACTGCATCCCATTCCACAGTGTCACAGCATCCCATTTCACTCAGTGACTGCAACCCATTACCCGCAGTCACTGCATCCCATTTCCATCAGTCACTGTGTCCCATTCATCTCAGTCACTGAATCCCATTTCCCTCATTCACTGCGACCCATTTCCATCAGTCACTGCATCCCATTTATCTCAGTCACTGAATCCCATTTCCCTCAGTCACTGCATCCCATTCCCCACAGTCACTGAATCCCATTTCCCTCATTCAGTGCATCCCATTTCCATCAAGCACTGCATCCCATTTATCGCAGTCACTGCGTCCCATTCCGCAAAATCACTGCATCCAATTCCCCACAGTCACTGCATCCCATTCCCCACAGACACGGCGTCCCATTCACTTGAGTCGCAGCATCCCATTTCAAACAGACACTGCATCTCCTTTCCCTCAGTCACTGCATCCCTATTCACACAGTCACTGCATCCCAGTTCACACAGCCACTGCATCCCATTGCATACAGCCACTGCATCCCATTGCATACAGCCACTGCTTCCCATTGCATACAGCCACTGCATCCCATTTCACTCAATCATTGCATCCCATTTCACTCAATGCTTCACTTTACACTCAGTCAGGGCATCCCACTTCCATCTGTCACTGCGTCTCATTTCCTCAGTCACTGCATCTCCTTTCCACAGTCACGGCAACCCAATTTCACTCAGTCACTGCATCCCATTGCCCTCAGTCACTGCATCCCATTGCCCTCAGTCACTGCATCCCATTGCCCTCAGTCACTGCATCCCATTGTCCTCAGTCACTGCATCCCATTGTCCTCAGTCACTGCATCCCATTGTCCTCAGTCACTGCATCCCATTGTCCTCAGTCACTGCATCCATTTTCACTCAGTCACTGCATCCATTTTCACTCAGTCACTGCATCCATTTTCACTCAGTCACTGCATCCCATTACCCTCAGTCACTGCATCCCATTACCCTCAGTCACTGCATCCCATTACCCTCAGTCACTGCATCCCATTTCACTCAGTCACTGCATCCCATGACCCTCACTCACTGCATCCCATTTCACTCAGTCACTGCATCCCATTACCCTCACTCACTGCATCCCATTACCCTCAGTCACTGCATCCCATTACCCTCAGTCACTGCATCCCATTACCTTCAGTCACTGCATCCCATTTCCAACAGACACTGCATTCCATTTCCCTCAGTCACTGCATACCATTTCCATCAGTCACTGCATCCCAGTTCACTCAGTCTCGGCATCTCATTTCCCTCAGTCACTGCATCCCATTTCCCTCAGTCACTGCATCCCATTTCCCTCAGTCACTGCATCCCATTTCCCCAGTCACTGCATCTCCTTTCCACAGTCACGGCAATCCCATTTCACTCAGTCACTGCATCCCATTTCACTCAGTCACTGCATCCCATTTCACAGAGTCACTGCATCTCCTTTCCATCAGTCACTGCGTCCCATTTCACTTAGTCACTGTGTCCCATTTCCCTCAGTCACTGCATCCCATTTCCCACATTCACTGCATCTCCTTTCCCTCAGTCAATGCGTCACATTCCACTGAGTCACTGCATCCCATTCCACAGTGTCACAGCATCCCATTTCACTCAGTGACTGCAACCCATTACCCGCAGTCACTGCATCCCATTTCCATCAGTCACTGCGTCCCATTCATCTCAGTCACTGAATCCCATTTCCCTCATTCACTGCATTCCATTTCCATCAGTCACTGCATCCCATTTATCGCAGTCACTGCATCCCATTCCGCACAGTCACTGCCTCCCATTCCCCACAATCACTGCATCCCATTCCCCACAGACACGGCATCCCATTCACTTGAGTCGCAGCATCCCATTTCAAACAGACACTGCATCTCCTTTCCCTCAGTCACTGCATCCCTATTCACACAGTCACTGCATCCAAGTTCACACAGCCACTGCATCCCATTTCACACAGCCACTGCATCCCATTTCACTCAATGCTTCACTTTACACTCAGTCAGGGCATCCCATTTCCATCTGTCACTGCGTCCCATTTCCATCAGTCACTGCATACCATTTCCATCAGTCACTGCATACCATTTCCATCAGTCACTGCATACCATTTCCATCAGTCACTGCATCCCAGTTCACTCAGTCTCGGCATCTCATTTCCCTCAGTCACTGCATCCCATTTCCCTCAGTCACTGCATCCCATTTCCTCAGTCACTGCATCTCCTTTCAACAGTCACGGCAATCCCATTTCACTCAGTCACTGCATCCCATTTCACAGAGTCACTGCATCTCCTTTCCATCAGTCACTGCGTCCCATTTCACTTAGTCACTGCGTCCCATTTCCATCAATCACTGCATCCCATTTCCCAGTCACTGCATCCCATTTCCCTCAGTCACTGCATCCCATTGTCCTCAGTCACTGTATCCCATTGTCCTCAGTCACTGCATCCCATTTCACTCAGTCACTGCATCCCATTAACTTCAGTCGCAGGATCCCATTTCAAACAGACACTGCATCCCATCTCCGTCAGTCACTGCATCCCATTTCCATCAGTCACTGCATCCCGCTCACTCAGTCTCGGCATCTCATTTCCCTCAGTCACTGCATCCCATTTCCCTCAGTCACTGCATCCCATTTCACTCAGTCACTGCATCCCATGTCCCTCAGTCACTGCATCCCATTTCACTCAGTCACTGCATCCCATTTCACTCAGTCACTGCATCCCATTTCACTCAGTCACTGCATCTCATTTCCCTCAGCCACTGCATCCCATTTCACTCAGTCACTGCATCACAGTACACTCAGTTACTGAATCACAGTACACTCAGTGAGTGCAACATATTTCACTCAGTGACGGAATCACATTTCACTCAGTGACTGAATCACATTTCACTCAGTCACTGCGTCCCATTTCACACAGTCATTGGATCCCATTTCACGCAGTCACTGCATCGCATTTCACGCTGTCACTGCATCCCATTTCACGCAGTCACTGCATCCCATTTCACGCAGTCACTGCATTCCATTTCACGCAGTCACTGCATCCCAATTGACTCCATCACTGCAGCTCCTTCACCACAGTCACAGCATCCCATTTCCATCAGTCACTGGTTCCCATATCTCACAGACACTGCATTCAATTTCCGACACTCACTGTATCCCATTTCCCATAGACTCAGCGTCTCCTTTCCCACAGTCTCTGCATCTCATTTCAATCAGTGATTGCATCCTACTTCCCAAAAATACTGCATCCCATTTCGCTCAGTCACTGCATCTTATTTCACTCGGTCACTGCATCCCATTTCCCTCAGTCACTGCATCCCATTTCCCACATTCACTGCATCTCCTTTCCCTCAGTCAATGCGTCACATTCCACTGAGTCACTGCATCCCATTCCACAGTGTCACAGCATCCCATTTCACTCAGTGACTGCAACCCATTACCCGCAGTCACTGCATCCCATTTCCATCAGTCACTGTGTCCCATTCATCTCAGTCACTGAATCCCATTTCCCTCATTCACTGCGACCCATTTCCATCAGTCACTGCATCCCATTTATCTCAGTCACTGAATCCCATTTCCCTCAGTCACTGCATCCCATTCCCCACAGTCACTGAATCCCATTTCCCTCATTCAGTGCATCCCATTTCCATCAAGCACTGCATCCCATTTATCGCAGTCACTGCGTCCCATTCCGCAAAATCACTGCATCCAATTCCCCACAGTCACTGCATCCCATTCCCCACAGACACGGCGTCCCATTCACTTGAGTCGCAGCATCCCATTTCAAACAGACACTGCATCTCCTTTCCCTCAGTCACTGCATCCCTATTCACACAGTCACTGCATCCCAGTTCACACAGCCACTGCATCCCATTGCATACAGCCACTGCATCCCATTGCATACAGCCACTGCTTCCCATTGCATACAGCCACTGCATCCCATTTCACTCAATCATTGCATCCCATTTCACTCAATGCTTCACTTTACACTCAGTCAGGGCATCCCACTTCCATCTGTCACTGCGTCTCATTTCCTCAGTCACTGCATCTCCTTTCCACAGTCACGGCAACCCAATTTCACTCAGTCACTGCATCCCATTGCCCTCAGTCACTGCATCCCATTGCCCTCAGTCACTGCATCCCATTGCCCTCAGTCACTGCATCCCATTGTCCTCAGTCACTGCATCCCATTGTCCTCAGTCACTGCATCCCATTGTCCTCAGTCACTGCATCCCATTGTCCTCAGTCACTGCATCCATTTTCACTCAGTCACTGCATCCATTTTCACTCAGTCACTGCATCCATTTTCACTCAGTCACTGCATCCCATTACCCTCAGTCACTGCATCCCATTACCCTCAGTCACTGCATCCCATTTCACTCAGTCACTGCATCCCATGACCCTCACTCACTGCATCCCATTTCACTCAGTCACTGCATCCCATTACCCTCACTCACTGCATCCCATTACCCTCAGTCACTGCATCCCATTACCCTCAGTCACTGCATCCCATTACCTTCAGTCACTGCATCCCATTTCCAACAGACACTGCATTCCATTTCCCTCAGTCACTGCATACCATTTCCATCAGTCACTGCATCCCAGTTCACTCAGTCTCGGCATCTCATTTCCCTCAGTCACTGCATCCCATTTCCCTCAGTCACTGCATCCCATTTCCCTCAGTCACTGCATCCCATTTCCCCAGTCACTGCATCTCCTTTCCACAGTCACGGCAATCCCATTTCACTCAGTCACTGCATCCCATTTCACTCAGTCACTGCATCCCATTTCACAGAGTCACTGCATCTCCTTTCCATCAGTCACTGCGTCCCATTTCACTTAGTCACTGTGTCCCATTTCCCTCAGTCACTGCATCCCATTTCCCACATTCACTGCATCTCCTTTCCCTCAGTCAATGCGTCACATTCCACTGAGTCACTGCATTCCATTCCACAGTGTCACAGCATCCCATTTCACTCAGTGACTGCAACCCATTACCCTCAGTCACTGCATCCCATTTCCATCAGTCACTGCGTCCCATTCATCTCAGTCACTGAATCCCATTTCCCTCATTCACTGCATTCCATTTCCATCAGTCACTGCATCCCATTTATCGCAGTCACTGCATCCCATTCCGCACAGTCACTGCATCCCATTCCCCACAGTCACTGCATCCCATTCCCTACAGACACGGCATCCCATTCACTTGAGTCGCAGCATCCCATTTCAAACAGACACTGCATCTCCTTTCCCTCAGTCACTGCATCCCGATTCACACAGTCACTGCATCCAAGTTCACACAGCCACTGCATCCAATTTCACACAGCCACTGCATCCCATTTCACACAGCCACTGCATCCCATTTCACTCAATGCTTCACTTTACACTCAGTCAGGGCATCCCATTTCCATCTGTCACTGCGTCCCATTTCCATCAGTCACTGCGTCCCATTTCCATCAGTCACTGCGTCCCATTTCCATCAGTCACTGCATACCATTTCCATCAGTCACTGCATACCATTTCCATCAGTCACTGCATCCCAGTTCACTCAGTCTCGGCATCTCATTTCCCTCAGTCACTGCATCTCCTTTCCATCAGTCACTGCGTCCCATTTCACTTAGTCACTGCGTCCCATTTCCATCAATCACTGCATCCCATTTCCCAGTCACTGCATCCCATTTCCCTCAGTCACTGCATCCCATTGTCCTCAGTCACTGCATCCCATTGTCCTCAGTCACTGCATCCCATTTCACTCAGTCACTGCATCCCATTAACTTCAGTCGCAGGATCCCATTTCAAACAGACACTGCATCCCATCTCCGTCAGTCACTGCATCCCATTTCCATCAGTCACTGCATCCCGCTCACTCAGTCTCGGCATCTCATTTCCCTCAGTCACTGCATCCCATTTCCCTCAGTCACTGCATCCCATTTCACTCAGTCACTGCATCCCATTTCACTCAGTCACTGCATCCCATTTCACTCAGTGACTGCATCCCATTTCACTCAGTGACTGCAACACATTTCACTCACTGACTGCATCCCATTTCACTCAGTGACTGAATCACATTTCACTCAGTCACTGCATCCCATGTCCCTCAGTCACTGCATCCCATTTCACTCAGTCACTGCATCCCATTTCACTCAGTCACTGCATCCCATTTCACTCAGTCACTGCGTCCCATTTCACTCAGTCACTGCGTCCCATTTCACACAGTCATTGGATCCCATTTCACGCAGTCACTGCATCGCATTTCACGCTGTCACTGCATCCCATTTCACGCAGTCACTGCATCCCATTTCACGCAGTCACTGCATCCCAATTGACTCCATCACTGCAGCTCCTTCACCACAGTCACAGCATCCCATTTCCATCAGTCACTGGTTCCCATATCTCACAGACACTGCATTCAATTTCCGACACTCACTGTATCCCATTTCCCATAGACTCAGCGTCTCCTTTCCCACAGTCTCTGCATCTCATTTCAATCAGTGATTGCATCCTACTTCCCAAAAATACTGCATCCCATTTCGCTCAGTCACTGCATCTTATTTCACTCGGTCACTGCATCCCATTTCCCTCAGTCACTGCATCCCATTTCCCACATTCACTGCATCTCCTTTCCCTCAGTCAATGCGTCACATTCCACTGAGTCACTGCATCCCATTCCACAGTGTCACAGCATCCCATTTCACTCAGTGACTGCAACCCATTACCCGCAGTCACTGCATCCCATTTCCATCAGTCACTGTGTCCCATTCATCTCAGTCACTGAATCCCATTTCCCTCATTCACTGCGACCCATTTCCATCAGTCACTGCATCCCATTTATCTCAGTCACTGAATCCCATTTCCCTCAGTCACTGCATCCCATTCCCCACAGTCACTGAATCCCATTTCCCTCATTCAGTGCATCCCATTTCCATCAAGCACTGCATCCCATTTATCGCAGTCACTGCGTCCCATTCCGCAAAATCACTGCATCCAATTCCCCACAGTCACTGCATCCCATTCCCCACAGACACGGCGTCCCATTCACTTGAGTCGCAGCATCCCATTTCAAACAGACACTGCATCTCCTTTCCCTCAGTCACTGCATCCCTATTCACACAGTCACTGCATCCCAGTTCACACAGCCACTGCATCCCATTGCATACAGCCACTGCATCCCATTGCATACAGCCACTGCTTCCCATTGCATACAGCCACTGCATCCCATTTCACTCAATCATTGCATCCCATTTCACTCAATGCTTCACTTTACACTCAGTCAGGGCATCCCACTTCCATCTGTCACTGCGTCTCATTTCCTCAGTCACTGCATCTCCTTTCCACAGTCACGGCAACCCAATTTCACTCAGTCACTGCATCCCATTGCCCTCAGTCACTGCATCCCATTGCCCTCAGTCACTGCATCCCATTGTCCTCAGTCACTGCATCCCATTGTCCTCAGTCACTGCATCCCATTGTCCTCAGTCACTGCATCCCATTGTCCTCAGTCACTGCATCCATTTTCACTCAGTCACTGCATCCATTTTCACTCAGTCACTGCATCCATTTTCACTCAGTCACTGCATCCCATTACCCTCAGTCACTGCATCCCATTACCCTCAGTCACTGCATCCCATTACCCTCAGTCACTGCATCCCATTTCACTCAGTCACTGCATCCCATGACCCTCACTCACTGCATCCCATTTCACTCAGTCACTGCATCCCATTACCCTCACTCACTGCATCCCATTACCCTCAGTCACTGCATCCCATTACCCTCAGTCACTGCATCCCATTACCTTCAGTCACTGCATCCCATTTCCAACAGACACTGCATTCCATTTCCCTCAGTCACTGCATACCATTTCCATCAGTCACTGCATCCCAGTTCACTCAGTCTCGGCATCTCATTTCCCTCAGTCACTGCATCCCATTTCCCTCAGTCACTGCATCCCATTTCCCTCAGTCACTGCATCCCATTTCCCCAGTCACTGCATCTCCTTTCCACAGTCACGGCAATCCCATTTCACTCAGTCACTGCATCCCATTTCACTCAGTCACTGCATCCCATTTCACAGAGTCACTGCATCTCCTTTCCATCAGTCACTGCGTCCCATTTCACTTAGTCACTGTGTCCCATTTCCCTCAGTCACTGCATCCCATTTCCCACATTCACTGCATCTCCTTTCCCTCAGTCAATGCGTCACATTCCACTGAGTCACTGCATTCCATTCCACAGTGTCACAGCATCCCATTTCACTCAGTGACTGCAACCCATTACCCTCAGTCACTGCATCCCATTTCCATCAGTCACTGCGTCCCATTCATCTCAGTCACTGAATCCCATTTCCCTCATTCACTGCATTCCATTTCCATCAGTCACTGCATCCCATTTATCGCAGTCACTGCATCCCATTCCGCACAGTCACTGCATCCCATTCCCCACAGTCACTGCATCCCATTCCCTACAGACACGGCATCCCATTCACTTGAGTCGCAGCATCCCATTTCAAACAGACACTGCATCTCCTTTCCCTCAGTCACTGCATCCCGATTCACACAGTCACTGCATCCAAGTTCACACAGCCACTGCATCCAATTTCACACAGCCACTGCATCCCATTTCACACAGCCACTGCATCCCATTTCACTCAATGCTTCACTTTACACTCAGTCAGGGCATCCCATTTCCATCTGTCACTGCGTCCCATTTCCATCAGTCACTGCGTCCCATTTCCATCAGTCACTGCGTCCCATTTCCATCAGTCACTGCATACCATTTCCATCAGTCACTGCATACCATTTCCATCAGTCACTGCATCCCAGTTCACTCAGTCTCGGCATCTCATTTCCCTCAGTCACTGCATCTCCTTTCCATCAGTCACTGCGTCCCATTTCACTTAGTCACTGCGTCCCATTTCCATCAATCACTGCATCCCATTTCCCAGTCACTGCATCCCATTTCCCTCAGTCACTGCATCCCATTGTCCTCAGTCACTGCATCCCATTGTCCTCAGTCACTGCATCCCATTTCACTCAGTCACTGCATCCCATTAACTTCAGTCGCAGGATCCCATTTCAAACAGACACTGCATCCCATCTCCGTCAGTCACTGCATCCCATTTCCATCAGTCACTGCATCCCGCTCACTCAGTCTCGGCATCTCATTTCCCTCAGTCACTGCATCCCATTTCCCTCAGTCACTGCATCCCATTTCACTCAGTCACTGCATCCCATTTCACTCAGTCACTGCATCCCATTTCACTCAGTGACTGCATCCCATTTCACTCAGTGACTGCAACACATTTCACTCACTGACTGCATCCCATTTCACTCAGTGACTGAATCACATTTCACTCAGTCACTGCATCCCATGTCCCTCAGTCACTGCATCCCATTTCACTCAGTCACTGCATCCCATTTCACTCAGTCACTGCATCCCATTTCACTCAGTCACTGCGTCCCATTTCACTCAGTCACTGCGTCCCATTTCACACAGTCATTGGATCCCATTTCACGCAGTCACTGCATCGCATTTCACGCTGTCACTGCATCCCATTTCACGCAGTCACTGCATCCCATTTCACGCAGTCACTGCATCCCAATTGACTCCATCACTGCAGCTCCTTCACCACAGTCACAGCATCCCATTTCCATCAGTCACTGGTTCCCATATCTCACAGACACTGCATTCAATTTCCGACACTCACTGTATCCCATTTCCCATAGACTCAGCGTCTCCTTTCCCACAGTCTCTGCATCTCATTTCAATCAGTGATTGCATCCTACTTCCCAAAAATACTGCATCCCATTTCGCTCAGTCACTGCATCTTATTTCACTCGGTCACTGCATCCCATTTCCCTCAGTCACTGCATCCCATTTCCCACATTCACTGCATCTCCTTTCCCTCAGTCAATGCGTCACATTCCACTGAGTCACTGCATCCCATTCCACAGTGTCACAGCATCCCATTTCAGTCAGTGACTGCAACCCATTACCCGCAGTCACTGCATCCCATTTCCATCAGTCACTGTGTCCCATTCATCTCAGTCACTGAATCCCATTTCCCTCATTCACTGCGACCCATTTCCATCAGTCACTGCATCCCATTTATCTCAGTCACTGAATCCCATTTCCCTCAGTCACTGCATCCCATTCCCCACAGTCACTGAATCCCATTTCCCTCATTCAGTGCATCCCATTTCCATCAAGCACTGCATCCCATTTATCGCAGTCACTGCGTCCCATTCCGCAAAATCACTGCATCCAATTCCCCACAGTCACTGCATCCCATTCCCCACAGACACGGCGTCCCATTCACTTGAGTCGCAGCATCCCATTTCAAACAGACACTGCATCTCCTTTCCCTCAGTCACTGCATCCCTATTCACACAGTCACTGCATCCCAGTTCACACAGCCACTGCATCCCATTGCATACAGCCACTGCATCCCATTGCATACAGCCACTGCTTCCCATTGCATACAGCCACTGCATCCCATTTCACTCAATCATTGCATCCCATTTCACTCAATGCTTCACTTTACACTCAGTCAGGGCATCCCACTTCCATCTGTCACTGCGTCTCATTTCCTCAGTCACTGCATCTCCTTTCCACAGTCACGGCAACCCAATTTCACTCAGTCACTGCATCCCATTGCCCTCAGTCACTGCATCCCATTGCCCTCAGTCACTGCATCCCATTGTCCTCAGTCACTGCATCCCATTGTCCTCAGTCACTGCATCCCATTGTCCTCAGTCACTGCATCCCATTGTCCTCAGTCACTGCATCCATTTTCACTCAGTCACTGCATCCATTTTCACTCAGTCACTGCATCCATTTTCACTCAGTCACTGCATCCCATTACCCTCAGTCACTGCATCCCATTACCCTCAGTCACTGCATCCCATTACCCTCAGTCACTGCATCCCATTTCACTCAGTCACTGCATCCCATGACCCTCACTCACTGCATCCCATTTCACTCAGTCACTGCATCCCATTACCCTCACTCACTGCATCCCATTACCCTCAGTCACTGCATCCCATTACCCTCAGTCACTGCATCCCATTACCTTCAGTCACTGCATCCCATTTCCAACAGACACTGCATTCCATTTCCCTCAGTCACTGCATACCATTTCCATCAGTCACTGCATCCCAGTTCACTCAGTCTCGGCATCTCATTTCCCTCAGTCACTGCATCCCATTTCCCTCAGTCACTGCATCCCATTTCCCTCAGTCACTGCATCCCATTTCCCCAGTCACTGCATCTCCTTTCCACAGTCACGGCAATCCCATTTCACTCAGTCACTGCATCCCATTTCACTCAGTCACTGCATCCCATTTCACAGAGTCACTGCATCTCCTTTCCATCAGTCACTGCGTCCCATTTCACTTAGTCACTGTGTCCCATTTCCCTCAGTCACTGCATCCCATTTCCCACATTCACTGCATCTCCTTTCCCTCAGTCAATGCGTCACATTCCACTGAGTCACTGCATTCCATTCCACAGTGTCACAGCATCCCATTTCACTCAGTGACTGCAACCCATTACCCTCAGTCACTGCATCCCATTTCCATCAGTCACTGCGTCCCATTCATCTCAGTCACTGAATCCCATTTCCCTCATTCACTGCATTCCATTTCCATCAGTCACTGCATCCCATTTATCGCAGTCACTGCATCCCATTCCGCACAGTCACTGCATCCCATTCCCCACAGTCACTGCATCCCATTCCCTACAGACACGGCATCCCATTCACTTGAGTCGCAGCATCCCATTTCAAACAGACACTGCATCTCCTTTCCCTCAGTCACTGCATCCCGATTCACACAGTCACTGCATCCAAGTTCACACAGCCACTGCATCCAATTTCACACAGCCACTGCATCCCATTTCACACAGCCACTGCATCCCATTTCACTCAATGCTTCACTTTACACTCAGTCAGGGCATCCCATTTCCATCTGTCACTGCGTCCCATTTCCATCAGTCACTGCGTCCCATTTCCATCAGTCACTGCGTCCCATTTCCATCAGTCACTGCATACCATTTCCATCAGTCACTGCATACCATTTCCATCAGTCACTGCATCCCAGTTCACTCAGTCTCGGCATCTCATTTCCCTCAGTCACTGCATCTCCTTTCCATCAGTCACTGCGTCCCATTTCACTTAGTCACTGCGTCCCATTTCCATCAATCACTGCATCCCATTTCCCAGTCACTGCATCCCATTTCCCTCAGTCACTGCATCCCATTGTCCTCAGTCACTGCATCCCATTGTCCTCAGTCACTGCATCCCATTTCACTCAGTCACTGCATCCCATTAACTTCAGTCGCAGGATCCCATTTCAAACAGACACTGCATCCCATCTCCGTCAGTCACTGCATCCCATTTCCATCAGTCACTGCATCCCGCTCACTCAGTCTCGGCATCTCATTTCCCTCAGTCACTGCATCCCATTTCCCTCAGTCACTGCATCCCATTTCACTCAGTCACTGCATCCCATTTCACTCAGTCACTGCATCCCATTTCACTCAGTGACTGCATCCCATTTCACTCAGTGACTGCAACACATTTCACTCACTGACTGCATCCCATTTCACTCAGTGACTGAATCACATTTCACTCAGTCACTGCATCCCATGTCCCTCAGTCACTGCATCCCATTTCACTCAGTCACTGCATCCCATTTCACTCAGTCACTGCATCCCATTTCACTCAGTCACTGCGTCCCATTTCACTCAGTCACTGCGTCCCATTTCACACAGTCATTGGATCCCATTTCACGCAGTCACTGCATCGCATTTCACGCTGTCACTGCATCCCATTTCACGCAGTCACTGCATCCCATTTCACGCAGTCACTGCATCCCAATTGACTCCATCACTGCAGCTCCTTCACCACAGTCACAGCATCCCATTTCCATCAGTCACTGGTTCCCATATCTCACAGACACTGCATTCAATTTCCGACACTCACTGTATCCCATTTCCCATAGACTCAGCGTCTCCTTTCCCACAGTCTCTGCATCTCATTTCAATCAGTGATTGCATCCTACTTCCCAAAAATACTGCATCCCATTTCGCTCAGTCACTGCATCTTATTTCACTCGGTCACTGCATCCCATTTCCCTCAGTCACTGCATCCCATTTCCCACATTCACTGCATCTCCTTTCCCTCAGTCAATGCGTCACATTCCACTGAGTCACTGCATCCCATTCCACAGTGTCACAGCATCCCATTTCACTCAGTGACTGCAACCCATTACCCGCAGTCACTGCATCCCATTTCCATCAGTCACTGTGTCCCATTCATCTCAGTCACTGAATCCCATTTCCCTCATTCACTGCGACCCATTTCCATCAGTCACTGCATCCCATTTATCTCAGTCACTGAATCCCATTTCCCTCAGTCACTGCATCCCATTCCCCACAGTCACTGAATCCCATTTCCCTCATTCAGTGCATCCCATTTCCATCAAGCACTGCATCCCATTTATCGCAGTCACTGCGTCCCATTCCGCAAAATCACTGCATCCAATTCCCCACAGTCACTGCATCCCATTCCCCACAGACACGGCGTCCCATTCACTTGAGTCGCAGCATCCCATTTCAAACAGACACTGCATCTCCTTTCCCTCAGTCACTGCATCCCTATTCACACAGTCACTGCATCCCAGTTCACACAGCCACTGCATCCCATTGCATACAGCCACTGCATCCCATTGCATACAGCCACTGCTTCCCATTGCATACAGCCACTGCATCCCATTTCACTCAATCATTGCATCCCATTTCACTCAATGCTTCACTTTACACTCAGTCAGGGCATCCCACTTCCATCTGTCACTGCGTCTCATTTCCTCAGTCACTGCATCTCCTTTCCACAGTCACGGCAACCCAATTTCACTCAGTCACTGCATCCCATTGCCCTCAGTCACTGCATCCCATTGCCCTCAGTCACTGCATCCCATTGTCCTCAGTCACTGCATCCCATTGTCCTCAGTCACTGCATCCCATTGTCCTCAGTCACTGCATCCCATTGTCCTCAGTCACTGCATCCATTTTCACTCAGTCACTGCATCCATTTTCACTCAGTCACTGCATCCATTTTCACTCAGTCACTGCATCCCATTACCCTCAGTCACTGCATCCCATTACCCTCAGTCACTGCATCCCATTACCCTCAGTCACTGCATCCCATTTCACTCAGTCACTGCATCCCATGACCCTCACTCACTGCATCCCATTTCACTCAGTCACTGCATCCCATTACCCTCACTCACTGCATCCCATTACCCTCAGTCACTGCATCCCATTACCCTCAGTCACTGCATCCCATTACCTTCAGTCACTGCATCCCATTTCCAACAGACACTGCATTCCATTTCCCTCAGTCACTGCATACCATTTCCATCAGTCACTGCATCCCAGTTCACTCAGTCTCGGCATCTCATTTCCCTCAGTCACTGCATCCCATTTCCCTCAGTCACTGCATCCCATTTCCCTCAGTCACTGCATCCCATTTCCCCAGTCACTGCATCTCCTTTCCACAGTCACGGCAATCCCATTTCACTCAGTCACTGCATCCCATTTCACTCAGTCACTGCATCCCATTTCACAGAGTCACTGCATCTCCTTTCCATCAGTCACTGCGTCCCATTTCACTTAGTCACTGCGTCCCATTTCCCTCAGTCACTGCATCCCATTTCCCACATTCACTGCATCTCCTTTCCCTCAGTCAATGCGTCACATTCCACTGAGTCACTGCATTCCATTCCACAGTGTCACAGCATCCCATTTCACTCAGTGACTGCAACCCATTACCCTCAGTCACTGCATCCCATTTCCATCAGTCACTGCGTCCCATTCATCTCAGTCACTGAATCCCATTTCCCTCATTCACTGCATTCCATTTCCATCAGTCACTGCATCCCATTTATCGCAGTCACTGCATCCCATTCCGCACAGTCACTGCATCCCATTCCCCACAGTCACTGCATCCCATTCCCTACAGACACGGCATCCCATTCACTTGAGTCGCAGCATCCCATTTCAAACAGACACTGCATCTCCTTTCCCTCAGTCACTGCATCCCGATTCACACAGTCACTGCATCCAAGTTCACACAGCCACTGCATCCAATTTCACACAGCCACTGCATCCCATTTCACACAGCCACTGCATCCCATTTCACTCAATGCTTCACTTTACACTCAGTCAGGGCATCCCATTTCCATCTGTCACTGCGTCCCATTTCCATCAGTCACTGCGTCCCATTTCCATCAGTCACTGCGTCCCATTTCCATCAGTCACTGCATACCATTTCCATCAGTCACTGCATACCATTTCCATCAGTCACTGCATCCCAGTTCACTCAGTCTCGGCATCTCATTTCCCTCAGTCACTGCATCTCCTTTCCATCAGTCACTGCGTCCCATTTCACTTAGTCACTGCGTCCCATTTCCATCAATCACTGCATCCCATTTCCCAGTCACTGCATCCCATTTCCCTCAGTCACTGCATCCCATTGTCCTCAGTCACTGCATCCCATTGTCCTCAGTCACTGCATCCCATTTCACTCAGTCACTGCATCCCATTAACTTCAGTCGCAGGATCCCATTTCAAACAGACACTGCATCCCATCTCCGTCAGTCACTGCATCCCATTTCCATCAGTCACTGCATCCCGCTCACTCAGTCTCGGCATCTCATTTCCCTCAGTCACTGCATCCCATTTCCCTCAGTCACTGCATCCCATTTCACTCAGTCACTGCATCCCATTTCACTCAGTGACTGCATCCCATTTCACTCAGTGACTGCAACACATTTCACTCACTGACTGCATCCCATTTCACTCAGTGACTGAATCACATTTCACTCAGTCACTGCATCCCATTTCAAGTAGTCACTGCATCCCATTTCATTCAGCCTCTGCATCACATGTAACTCAGTCAGTGAATCCCATTTCACTCCGTCAGTGCTTCCCATTTCACTCAATCACTGCATCCCATTTCACTCAATCATTGCATCTCCTTCACCACAGTCACTGCATCCCATTTCCAACAGTCATTGTTTCCCGTATCTCACAGACGCTGCATTCAATTTCCCACACTCACTGCATCCCATTTCCCACAGTCACAGCATAACCTTTCCCTCAGTCTCTGCGTCGCATTTCACTCAGCCGTTGCATCCCATGTCCCTCAGTCACTGCATCACATGTCCCTCAGTCACCTCATCTCATTTCACTCAGTCACCGCATCCCATTTCACGCAGTCACTGCATCCCATGTCCCTCAGTCACTGCATCCCATGTCCCTCAGTTACTGCATCCCATTGCCATCAGTCACTGCATCTCATTTCACTCAGTCAAAGCATCCCATTTCCCTCATTCACTGCATCCCATTTCCCTCAGTTACTGCATTCCATTTCACTCAGTCAATGTATCTCATTTCACTGAGTCACTGCATCCCATTTCCATCAGTCACTGCATCCCATTTCACTCAGTCACTGCACCCCAAGCCCGTGTGTCACAGGATCCGATGTCCCTCAGTCACTGCATCCCATTTCACTCAGTCAGTGCGTCCCTTTTCGGTCAGGCACTGTATCCCACTTCCGTCAGTCACTGCAACCCAAGCCCGCTCGGGCACTGATTCCCTATTAACTCAGTCACTCCTTCCCAGTACCTCTGTCACTGCATCCCATGTCCCTCAGTCACTGCATCCCATGTCCCTCAGTCACGGCATCGCATGTCCCTCAGTCACGGCATCCCATGTCCCTCAGTCACGGCATCCCATGTCCCTCAGTCACGGCATCCCATGTCCCTCAGTCACTGCATCACATGTCCCTCAGTCACTGCATCCCATGTCCCTCAGTCACTGCATCTCATTTCACTCAGTCACTGCATCCCATTCCACTCAGCCAATGCATCGCAGTGACTGAATCACAGTTCACTCAGTCACTGCATCCCATTGTCCTCAGTCACTGCATCCCATTTCCATCAGTCACTGCATCCCATTTCCCACAGTCACTGCATCGCCGTTCCTCAATCACTGCATGCTATTTCACTCAGTCTCTGCAGCCCATTTCACCTCAGTCACTGCATCCCATTACCATCAGTCACTGCATCCCATTACCATCAGTCACTACATCCCATTACCCTCAGTCACAGCATCCCATTTCACTCAGTCACAGCATCCCATCTCCATCAGTCACTGCATCCCATTTCACTCAGTCATTGTATCTCACTCCATACATGCACCACTATGAAAAAAATCCGGTCCACTTTAAATCTTCCCTCTCTCATTTTTAACCTATTCCCTCCAGTTTTGGATTCCAGCAAACCGGGGAAAAGATCTTGGCTGTTCGCTCTATCCAAATCCCTCGTAATTGTATAAACTTCTATATGGTCAGCCCTGAACTCCAAAGTTCCAAGAAATAGCTGCCTGTTCAAGTCCACGGTATACCTCCAAACTCCGATGCTGGTAACATCCTTGTAGATCTTCTCTGAACCCTTTCAAGTTTACAACATACAACAATACAGCGCAGAACAGGCCCTTCGGCCCTCAAGGTTGCGCCGACATCCTTCCTCTCGCAAGGAGACTAAAATCGATTGCAGTATTCCAAAAGCAGCCGAAACAACGTCCTATATGGCTGCTAAGTGATCTCCCAACTCCGATACTCAATGCACTGACCGATAAAGGCGAGCACACCAAATGTCTCCTTCATATCCTTTCTACCGGTGGCTGTACTTTGATGGAACTACGAAACTGCACTCCAGTGTCTCTTTATTAAGCAACACTCCCCACAACCTTCAGTGTAAGCGTGCTGCCCTGATTTGCCTTTCCAAAATGTAGCACCTCACATTTGTCTAACCTCAACTCCATCTGCCATTCCACAGTTTATTGGCCCTTGTCAATGTCCCATTGTATTCTGAGGTGACCTTCTTGGCTGGCTACTACACCTTCAATCATTGGGAAACTTACTAACCACACCTTCTATTTTCATGTCCAAATCATTGCATCACTTCAACTCCCCCTCCCGCTCCCTGAATGACACGTCCATCCTGGGCCTCTTCCAGTGTCACAACCAAACCACCCAGAAACTGGAGGAGCAGCACCTCATATTCCGCCTCGGGAGCTTCCAACTCAATAGCCTCAATGTGGACTTGGCCACCCTCAAAATCTCCCCACCCGCCAGCCTCATCCCAACACTAGTTCCTCCCCTCAGCCCCGCCTCCATGACCTGTCCGCCTTCTCTCCCACCTATCCACTCCTCCCACCTCACTGACCAACTCCCACCACTGCTTGGAATTATTCTTCTTTTCACACTTCATCAGCTCGATGTTATTTCTAAAATCTATTTTCCAATTGTTGGAAAAAGTGAGATAAAGAGAAGTAAAAGAAGTTACATTCTTACCACTCCGGAAATCTCTGAATATTCTTCTGTTGAAAGGCCGCCAAGGAACGATGCAATTCTTTTGTCACAAACGCTGTGAGGGAGACATCTTTTTCGGTTCCACTAACTCCACCCTAAGGAAGACAAACCCACGTAACATATCTAGTGACTTAAAGCATACTCTATTGTTGCCCAAGGTGGAGAGCTGGATGAACACAGCAGGTCAAGCAGCATCAGAGAAGCAAGAAAGCTGATGTTTCGGGACGAGACCCTACTTCAGAAAATTGGCGCTGGAGAACCTGAGATAACAAGGTGTAGAGCCGGATGATACTGCTTGGCCTGCTGTGTTCATCCAGCTTTACACCTTCTTATCTCAGATTCTCCAGCATCTGCAGTTCCTACTGCCTCTATTGTTGCCCTTGCACTTTACTGAACTAATATGAGCCAGTAGTTTGGTTTAGGCTCGTGTAATCTTACGGTTATTGGCCTGTACAAAATCCTGAATTAATTTTGATTGACTGACGGGAGGAGAGATGAATTTTTTAGAAATTTTTGTTTTCTACCAATTTGCAGAGGGCATCGTGGGCGATTGAAGGACAGTGTTATTATCCTCCAGGTCTGCGGACTGCATCGTTACCAACTTGCCCATTTGCATATACATACAATATTCATTATGTACCAATGAAACATAATAAACCAATACTGCGTACGAAAAACAACGCTCACATATCAATGGAAATTTAAATATTTATCATAGAGTTTGAAGGGTTGAATTCAATGATACAAAGCAAAAACCAGTGAAGATGAGTGCAGTTGGTCAGCACTTTTGCCACTCAGTGGAGGTTGGCAGTTTGAGGCCACCCAGGAACAAGCAAGCTCTGTCTAACTCCAAGGGCAGCACGGTGGCTCAGTGGTTAGCACTGCTGACTCACAGCGCCAGGGACCCAGGTTCGATCCCACCGTTGGACGATTTTCCGTGCGGAGTTTGTACATTCTGCCCATGCCTGCATGGGTTCCTGCTGGGTGCTCTGGTTTCCTCCCACAGTCCAAAGATGTGCAGGCTCAGTGTATGGGCCATGCCAAACTTGCCCATTGTTTTTAGGGATGTGTAGATTAGGTGTGTTAGTCATGGGAAATGTAGGGTTACTGAGGAAAGGGTCGGGGGATGAGTCAGGGTGAGACGCTCTTTGGAGGGTGGCCGTGGACTTCTTGGGTCAAAATGGGCTTGTTTCCACACCGTAGGGATTCTATGATATGGAAGTATCTTTTGAAGTGGACATTCATGGGTATGCTGTAACAGAGACCTTGTAATACTACACAACAAATATTTGGAACTAGACTGTCAATTCAGACATAGCATCAAAAAAGGTCATGGAAGTCGTCACCGATATAAAGCAGGATTGATGAAAATCCAGCAGGAAATGGTGTCAAAAGGCACAGTATCTTTTATTCATCTCCAGTTACTTTGTCCAAGGCACTGGATGCTGGCAGGATTGAAACATTTAAGAAATGCTTCACAAATCACATATAAGGACCTGCACATCTTTGAACAATGGGAGGAAACTGCAGCACCTGGCGGAAGCCCCTCGCAGACGCGGGGAGGACGTGTCAATTCCACACAGATAGTTACCCAAGACTGGAATCTCAATTGGCTCCCCAGTGCATGAGCAGCTCTAACCACTGAGCAACTACCTTGCCCAGAAGGGGTTTTATAAGCGCATACATTATTTCCATTAAGACAGATCCAATCCTCTATGTCCAATCAAAATAACACATTGTAGATATCATGACAACAATCATAAATGATTTTGAATAAGTAAATCAAAAAACTTGAAATAGTTTCCAAGCCTAAATACTAGATATGTTGCAGTTAAGATGAATAGCGCAACAACAAAAAGGCCATATTTTATGTGACCATCGGTAACACTTGAAAACTTGCAACAATTTGTCGCCAGCAGTGCTCTGAAGTGGCTTGATGGTGCCCTCCTTCATACACTGGAATGAAACTCCAAAGATCACAAATTCTCCATCAATACCATGTTGTAACAGTGACTGCATCAACCTGTGTTTATGCGCCTGACTGGAAACCCACACAACATGCATAAACAAAAAAATAATCTAAGGTAATAGGAGAAAAAAATGTATGTATGCAACGTCTTTGAAAAGCAATTATTTGTCGTGGCTGCAAGCCCATAAGGAATCTCGTTTCACAGATTATATTCATTTGCACTGCAGGTCATGCCAGTCAGAATCAGTTTTCGTTTCATGACAGATAACTAAAATGTCCATTGCAATGAACTTTGGTTGATCAGAAGATTTTAAGTAAGGACTATGTCTTGTGTGAGCTGACGGCATTAGGGGATGGAGAAGGTACACGCACTGCTGGCATCTTGACACCATTGAATGAGCAAGCGTGGACGCAAAGGTTGTAACAGGTAACAACTGTACAGGCAATATCTTTTGAGCTCCTTCCGAGCAGGCCTGTAATACTCTCAAGCTGTGCTAGACCCTCACTTCCTCCACCTTACGTACGCTGCTTTTTCTTTTTGACAAGTAGCACCTCTGTACCCGTCATCCAAGGCTCCTTAATCTTACCCCTTCTTATCTGTCTCAGAGGAACAAATTTATACATCACTCGCAACAACTGCTCCTTGAACAGCCTCCACATGTCTGCTGCGCCCTTTCTGTGGAACAATTGCTCCCAATCTGTACTTCCCAACTCCTGTCTGATAGCATCATAGTTTCCTTGACCCCAGTGAAATATCTTCCCCTGGTAACTGCTCCTTTCCCTTTCCATGGCTATGGTAAATGGGAGGCTCTTGCGGTCACTGTCGCCAAAGTGTTCTCCCACCACGAGATCTGACACCTGTCCTGGCTCATCGCCGAGCACCAAATCCAAAATGGCCTCCCGCCTCGTCGGCCTGTCCACATACTGAGTCAGGAAACCCTCCTGAACACACCTGACAAAAACGGCTCCATCCAAACCATCTGCACTGAGGAGGTTTCAATCTATATTGGGAAAGTTGAAGTCAACCCTGATACGTTTGCACTTTTCAACAATCTGCCGGCCAATGAGTTCTTCGATCTCCCAACTGCTATTTGGGGTCTGTAGAAAACCCCCAGTGAAGTGACTGCTGCCTTGCTGTTCCGAACTTCCACCCACACTGACTCAGTCGACAAACCTTCCTTGGCAACCTCAGCCCATACAACCGCAGTACACGAGTCCTCAAAGGTTCTTTCAGCCGCCGTGATACTGTCCTTGACCAACAAAGCCACACCTCCCCCTCTTTTACCACCTTCCCAGACCTTATGAAAGATCTAAACCCGAGAACCTGCAACATCCATTCCTGACCCTGCTCTATCCATGTCTCCGAAATGGCCACAACATCGAAGTCCCAGGTACCTATCCAAGCTGCAAGCTCACCTACATTATTCCGGATACTCCTGGCATTAAAGTCGTCACACTTCAATCCAGCTTGCTGTCTGCCAGCACACTTCTGTGACAGTGAGGTCCTGACCATGTCCTCCCTACGCTCATCCTCCTGTGTACTGGGACTACACCTCAGTTTCCCATTCCCCTTCTGAGCTCGTTTAAATCCAACCGAATGGCACTAGCCAATTTCCCACCCAGGATATTCGTGACATCACAGACCCTGGCACCTGGTAGGCAACACACCAATCGTGAGTCTCTTTCGTTCCCGGCAAATCTTCTATCAGTCCCTCTCACTATTGAGTCCCCAATGACTATCACTCTCTTCCTATCCCCGCTTCCCTTCTGTGCAAGAGGGACAGACTCTGTGCCAGAGACCTGCACCCTACTGCATACCCGTGCTAAGTCATCCCCCGGAACAGTATCCAAAATGGTATAGTTGTTTTTCAGGGGAGCTACTGCAGGGGATTTCAGGGGAACGACCACAGGGAAAGGTTAGTCAAGCTACACCGGGTAAACGTGCATTTTAGGCTGAAGAAACATGTGTTTCAAAGTGAGCTCATGGAAGAAGCCATGGAGTCAAAGCTAAACATTTCGGCAAGAAGACAACCATTCTTAAAAGCAGCAGACAGCGTGAAATATCCACTTAAAATTTATGTGGAATATCAGATGGAATTTTCTTATTGACTCCATTGTGCAATCATGTCGAGCTAAAAATGTTAACTGCATTAATTAATACTAACCAGAAACGGACTTTGTTGTAAATGGTTTGACGATTTTCTGTATCTGGAACATCCCTTTTCCTTCTCGAACGAAGATCGTACCAACCTATGGTACCAAACTGTGAGTCAAACGGATGGGACACATAATCTTTAAATTCCTCATCAAAACAGTCTCATCGTATGGTTCTGTGCAATAAAAGAGAAAGAATAAACATGTTTCCCACAATTTTGCTGATGTTTACGAACAGAATGCTCAAATTCAAAAAGTTTGGGCTGGCATGTCTGCTTCCTCCAGCCTGTTTAAACTGTTCCATTCAATGTGAAATTTGTGATAAGTTTTAGCACACAGGTCTATGTGATCAGCGCCACCACCTTCTATTAGTCATACATGCTTTCCCCCTCTTCCTGTGATACATTCCTTGAAGTGTTCATTGAGATTTTGATTTTAAATCTTATCGTCATATTCTTTTGATTCTCAAGCATCAATGAATCTGATGTTGCCGCCATTCCATGCAGTGCACAGCACGTCAAACAGGAGTCTTACTCTTGCCATGAGCACTGAGGTAGTATGGGGTCACAACTGTCTCATAGTTCAGAATGAAATTCTACAAAGAGGGCTATGAAGAGTCATGCAGTTAATTTTATTTGACATGCTCTTTCTTTTCTTCACAAATATGCTGGATTTAAAGTGATCTTCACCCTCATTTAAATTGAATTCAATATCCAACCATCTGTAAAACTAGCATATCCAAATTTTAATTTGAGTTCAGTGTTACACAAATATATGACTTTTTTTAAAATTATGTTCGAGTCAACATTAACATTTCATTCCCTGACAGCGGGTGAACTTACTTTTAAACTCCAATTTTCCTTCGGTATTAATGGAGAGATGAGCCTTTTTGCAAGCACCGAAAGGCTGCACCAGTTTATGCTAAAACTTACGGAACTGTACGTTTCACAAATATGTTCCTATTAAACGCTAATTCCTAGTGAAGCAGTATGAAGCTAAATTCATTCAACTGGACAGCAAAAACGGTCAAGATTTTAAAAGCAAGCAACTATTTTGAAGTCACTCTTCGAACTAAATTCCATCTTGGTGTCTGAGAGTCCATAGGTTCCTCACTCTCAACGAACCATTCAACAGTCATGCAATTACTGAAACACACAGACAAAAAACATGAATGTTAACAGTCACTAAGATTTTGAGAGTGATTTGGAATTCGTACTCAATACCCCCTGGGGAAAACCTGTTCCAATCTGGACAGGACTCACTTATTACCATCCCACCTACCTTCCCCAGCACCTCCTCCCCCTCCACACGATTTGTTTCTGAGCTCCCTTCCACCCTCCATTTCTCAGGAAGGGTCCTGACCCAAAACCTCAACTTTCTTGAGCCTCTGATGCTGCCTGCCCTGCTGTGTTCCTCCAGCTCCACAATGTGTTATCTCAGACACCAACATTGGCAGTTCTTACTATCTGGATAACTCATTCTCACCTTGTCACAAGTGATTTATACTCATTTTCTTTTCAGATTACGCATGAACATGTGTATACATAAATATACATATTGCACTTTTATGCCTGAACCACTAACCTAGAGGATATTTTAAAAGAGTCTCTTCATATCTGCATGAAAGAGAAATCATCAAGGTCATGACTTTCATTTGAGGAATAACTCGAACATTCAAAGTACTCACAGTCAGTGTCCCATTTCCTTGACCAGTCAATTTGATGTGAATCTTTCTTCCAAGTGGAAACTATAACAGCAATTATATTTGAGAGTCAAACACTTCATTGCATCACCAATATTTCCTTGTCTGTTTGAAGCATAACATAATGAAATAATCATGGACAGATTGGCCAACAGTGTAATTTAATGTGTGTTATGGCAACTCAAAATCACAACCATTGAAGTGATCTTTAAAAAGCTGTTGTCATACAACAGAGCACTTTCTGAGATGCAGTGATGAACATACTTCCTGAGATGCAAATAATATATGCCAAATTAATTCCAAAGAATACCTTTACAATTAAAAAGAAGCTAAAAATCTCTTTACATTGCGAAGCTTCTCAGATGGCTATTAGTCAATGGAAATCGTTCAGAACAATTATTTATTCCCAGATGAAAAGGAAGTGTATACATTTCATGACAACAAAATGTGAGGCTGGATGAACACAGCAGGCCAAGCAGCATCTCAGGAGCACTTTTGTCCTCCTGAGATGCTGCTTGGCCTGCTGTGTTCATCCAGCCTCACATTTTGTTGTCTTGGATTCTCCAGCATGTGCAGTTCCCATTATCTCGGATACATTTCATTTTCACATCTTATCCAAGAGAGAAAAAAAAACACCTTCATGAATACATTGTCAAACAAGAGACTCACAAAAAAAGTCATTTGGCCCATTGAATATTCCTCCATCATTCGGTGAGATCATGGTTGATCTCATTACATTTATCATGACACAGCATTTCCACCAAACCCTCCTTATAGCTAATACATTCCGATCCAAGTAACATCCCGGTAAATCTCTGTTTCTGGGCCATGCCTTGTCTTTCCAAATATTTTTTCAGTCATCTACAAATTTAGTCACAGCACATGCACCTCTTTCCTCCAAGTCATTAATAAACAAGCACAAGAGCTGTGGTTCCTTCAGCGCGACCTCATTTCTTACTGACAAGCCAACCCTGGCATCTCTGTCCATTTGTATCGGAGATAATGGGAACTGAAGATGCTTCAGAATCCAAGATAACAAAGTGTGGATCAGGATGAACACACAGAAGTAGAAGGGTCTCGGCACAAAACGTCAGCTTTTACGCTCCTGAGATGCTGCTTGGCCTGCTGTGCTCATCCAGCTCCACACTTTGTCATCTCTGTCCATTTGCCTGTTCTTTCTATCGGACATGAATCATTGGCTGTTTCGTTCCCAACACTTATCCCCTAACAACCACCTCTCTGTGATACCCAGAGTGATGTATCTGTCAATTTCAATCTGCTCCACAAACTCATTCACTTTGTTTCATACACTCCCTGCAATTCAATACAACATCTTCAGTCTGGCATTTACAGCCACCCTTCTTATCTGCTGCAGCTGAAGTGAGACTCCTGACCATTTCCATACTTTTTGACCTATTACTTGCTCTGGAAACTTAGCTGAGCACTTACCAGCTTCTAACTTTTTCCACAATTTTCCATGCAACTGAGCTCACCCACTCCACACTTTTTATTTTAACGCCCTCGCCCCAGACCTAGCTCTGTATTTTGCGAGGATACTTGTCCCAATATGATTCTAGTCGAGCCTATAACACCAGAACGACTCCCTCCTTCCCCATACCGATGCCAATGTCTCATGAATTCATTTGAACAATGTACATCTATAATTATGTTCACACCGTGCCAAATTGCTCAGATAATAATCCAGAGATTATTACCAAGATAATAAAATGTGAGGCTGGATGAACACAGCAGGCCAAGCAGCATCTCAGGAGCACAAAAGCTGACGTTTCGGGCCTAGACCCTTCATCAGAGAGGGGGATGGGGGGAGGGAACTGGAATAAATAGGGAGAGAGGGGGAGGCGGACCGAAGATGGAGAGTAAAGAAGATAGGTGGAGAGGGTGTAGGTGGGGAGGTAGGGAGGGGATAGGTCAGTCCAGGGAAGACGGACAGGTCAAGGAGGTGGGATGAGGTTAGTAGGTAGCTGGGGGTGCGGCTTGGGGTGGGAGGAAGGGATGGGTGAGAGGAAGAACCGGTTAGGGAGGCAGAGACAGGTTGGACTGGTTTTGGGATGCAGTGGGTGGGGGGGAAGAGCTGGGCTGGTTGTGTGGTGCAGTGGGGAGACCTGTCCGTCTTCCCTGGACTGACCTATCCCCTCCCTACCTCCCCACCTACACCCTCTCCACCTATCTTCTTTACTCTCCATCTTCGGTCCGCCTCCCCCTCTCTCCCTATTTATTCCAGTTCCCTCCCCCCATCCCTCTCTCTGATGAAGGGTCTAGGCCAGAAACGTCAGCTTTTGTGCTCCTGAGATGCTGCTTGGCCTGCTGTGTTCATCCAGCCTCACATTTTATTATCTTGGAATCTCCAGCATCTGCAGTTCCCATTATCAGAGATTATTACCATTCTGGTTCTGCTTTCTCACCTCAGCACCTCGGTGCTCATAATCGCTCAGCAGAACCTCTTTCCTCTTTCTTCCATATCAATGGTACCTGTGTGGACCACGATAGCTGGATTTCGACTCCTCCCACTTCAAGTTCCTTTGTAGCCGAGATGGAATATCCTGAACCTGGGCACCAGGCAGGCAACATTACTTTCGAGACTCTCGATCCTGGTCACAACGAACAGTGTTCATTCCCCTAACTATACTACCTCTGATTATAACTACATTTCACTTTTTATCCCCTCCTGAATGTCCCACCTGTACCACAGTGCTATAGTCAGTTGACTCATCTTCCCTATACCCTGCACTCTCATCCACACACGAAGAAAGAATCTCAAACCTGTTCGATAAGATCAAAGGCCAAGGTTCCTTCTGCAGTACATCCTGGATCCTTCCACCTGCCCTGTTCTTGGTCATTGGCCACTGACCGAGTTTCAGCTAGTTAATCTAAGGTGTGTGACTGCCTCCTGAAGCACAGCATTCCCTGGTAACTCTGCCCCACATGATTTGTTGATTGGTCAAAACTGAGATTCCAGTTCATCAACCGTAAGCTGGAGTCTGGGGCCTGACCACTCCCCCGTCATGTAGGTACAAATCATCATCTGGCCTGGCATCTCCATTTCAATTACTTCGATCTTAATTTGATTTGAAAACATTCTGGTCTTTTAGTTTGTAGCCTGTAAATATTTCTCCGATTTACTTTCAATCTGAAAGCTACCGATAATAGATTCTTAAACCAGTTGCGATCACCAACCAATGAACCTGGTTCACCCTCTCGGTCCCTGATTCTGGCTTCGATTCGCCCTGTCTCAAAAAAAAAATGCTTATGAACTATCAGGCAAAAAAAGCAAGCAAATGGCAGCTCTTACACTCTGCACTGACTTACCGCATTGCCACCAAGTTCCCCAAAATATATATTCACTTGGTGCATTTTACTCGAGATGTGATCTCTTCTTCCAGAATGTGCAAAGCATACTGATCCATAGCAATATACTACCTTCAAAACCTCAGCTCTCAGCTTATTACTTTTGAGTACATTCTCAAATGCTTTCTCCAAGTCCAAACACAACACATTTACTGGTTTTCATCTATTAATTCTCCTCCCAAAACTTCCTCCAAAAACCCAAACAAATTAGCCAGACATAATTTCTCTTTCATCAGGCTATGGTGATTCTGTTTGATGAGATGATGATTTTCCAAATGTCCTGCTATTATTTTCTTCATAGTTGATTGCCACACATTTCCAGCAATAGATGTTAGACTGGTTCGGTTGTAGTTATCTTCTTTTTGCCTCTCTCCTTTTTAAATAGGGACGTCACATCAGCATTTTTCCAGCCCTCAGATGCTTCTCGAGAATCTGACCCTTTTTGGGAAATTACAGTCAATGCATATACCGACTCTGAAGCTCATTGTTTAGAATCTTAGAAAGTAAACCATCACGGCAAAGAGTCTAATCTGCTTTCACTCCATTAGATTGTGTACTGCTACTTCTCTCATGGTACTGATGGTGTGGTAGTGATGTGTTTAATTCCTCCCTTTATTCTTTAGTAATAAGGGGATCCTTGAAGTATCTTCCACTGTAAAGGCTACCCTTTTCTCATTGTCGTTGTTCCTTGATTTAAAAATTAACCTGGCCATCTCAGCCGAGCATATAATTAATGGCATTACCTCTAAAACCTTCTCTGCTAAAGTGTTCAATAGATTGCTACAACCTGAAAGAAGTAATTCTTCCCCTAAATTAATAGGCAACCAATTTGAAAATGTGGCCTCTGGTCGTAAAATCTTTCACAATATTAAGGGAGTGCTGCACTGTCACTGGAGGCCCCAAACCCCACCTCTTCCTCCGGTACATTGATGACTGTATCGGCGCCGCCTCATGCTCCCCAGAGGAGCTCGAACAGTTCATCCACTTCACCAACACCTTCCACCCCAACCTTCAGTTCACCTGGGCCATCTCCAGCACATCCCTCACCTTCCTGGACCTCTCAGTCTCCATCTCAGGCAACCAGCTTGTAACTGATGTCCATTTCAAGCCCACCGACTCCCACAGCTACCTAGAATACATCTCCTCCCACCCACCATCCTGCAAAAATTCCATCCCCTATTCCCAATTCCTCCGCCTCCGCCGCTTCTGCACCCACGATAAGACATTCCACTCCCGCACATCCCAGATGTCCAAGTTCTTCAAGGACCGCAACTTGCCCCCAACAGTGATTGAGAACGCCCTTGACCGCATCTCCCATATTTCCCGCAACACATCCCTCACACCCTGCCCCCGCCACAACCGCCCCAAGAGGATCCCCCTCATTCTCACACACCACCCGACCAACCTCCGGATGCAACGCATCATCCTCTGACACTTCGGCCATCTACAATCCGACCCCACCACCCAAGACATTTTTCCATCCCCACCCCTGTCTGCTTTCCGGAGAGACCACTCTCTCCGTGACTCCCTTGTTCGCTCCACACTGCCCTCCAACCCCACCACACCCGACACGTTCCCCTGCAACCGCAGGAAATGCTACACTTGCCCCCACACCACCTCCCTCACCCCTATCCCAGGCCCCAAGATGACATTCCACATTAAGCAGAGGTTCATCTGCACATCTGCCAATGTGGTATACTGCATCCACTGTACCCGGTGTGGTTTCCTCTACATTGGGGAAACCAAGCGGAGGCTTGGGGACCGCTTTGCAGAACACCTCCGCTCAGTTCGCAACAAACAACTGTACCTCCCAGTCGCAAACCATTTCCACTCCCCATCCCATTCTTTAGATGACATGGCCATCATGGGCCTCCTGCAGTGCCACAATGATGCCACCCCAAGGTTGCAGGAACAGCAACTCATATTCCGCTTGGGAACCCTGCAGCATAATGGTATCAACGTGGACTTCACCAGTTTCAAAATCTCTCCCACCGCATCCCTAAACCAGCCCAATTCATCCCCTCCCCCCACTGCACCACACAACCAGCCCAGCTCTTCCCCTTCACCCACTGCATCCCAAAACCAGTCCAACCTGTCTCTGCCTCCCTAACCTGTTCTTCCTCTCACCCATCCCTTCCTCCCACCCCTAGCCGCACCCCCATCTCCCTACTAACCTCATCCCACCTCCTTGACCTGTCCGTCTTCCCTGGACTGACCTATCCCCTCCCTACCTCCCCACCTATACTCTCTCCACCTATCTTCTTTTCTCTGCATCTTCAGTCCGCTCCCCCCTCTCTCCCTATTTATTCCAGAACCCTCACCCCATCCCCCTCTCTGATGAAGGGTCTAGGCCCGAAACGTCAGCTTTTGTGCTCCTGAGATGCTGCTTGGCCTGCTGTGTTCATCCAGCCTCACATTTTGTCATCTTGGATTCTCCAGCATCTGCAGTTTCCATTATCTATGGTGATTCTGTTTGATTAGATTCTGATTTTCCAAATGTCCTGCTATTATTTTCTTCATAGTTGATTGCCACATATTTCCAACAATAGATGTTAGGCTGGTTCGGTTGTAGTTATCTTCTTTTTGCCTCTCTCCTTTTTAAACAGGGATGTCACATCGGCAGTTTTCCAGCCCTGAGATGCTTCTCTGGAATCTAAACCTTTTTGGGAAATTACAATCAATGCATACACCGACTCTGAAGCTCATTGTTGAGAATCTTAGAAAGTAAACCATCACGGCAAAGAGTCTAATCTGCTTTCACTCCATTAGATTGTCTACTGCTACTTCTCTCATGGTAGTGATTGTGTAGTCGTGATGTGTTTAATTTCTCCCTGTATTCTTTAGTAATAAGGGGATCCTTGAAGTATCTTCCACTGTAAAGACTACCCTTTTCTCATTATCACTGATAATGGGAAGCTCAGATGCTGGAGAATCCAAGATAACAAAGTATGAAGCTGGATGAACACAGCAGGCCAAGTAGCATCTCAGGAGCACAAAAGCTGACGTTTCAGGCCTAGACCCTTTTCTCATTATCATTGTTTCTTGATTTAAAAATTAACCTGGCCGTTACAGCCTAGCATATGATTAATGGCATTCCCTCGAAAATCTTCTTGGCTAAAGTGTTCAATAGAGTGCTACAACCTGAAAGAAGTAATTCTTCCCTGAATTAATAGGCAACCAATTTGAAAATGTGGCCTCTGGTCGTAAAATCTTTCACAAATGGGAGTAATCTCTACGGATATACACTATCAAGCCTCTTAAGAATCTTACATGTTGAAAAAATAAGATTTTTTCAATCTTATAAATGCCAATGAACGTAGTCCCAGCCTGCCGAACTTTCCTAAGCATAGCAATCCCCTACGCCATTTCCAAAATCAACCCAGTCAACATGAGGTGTATGGCCTCCGCTGCATTCGCTCTGCGGCCGTACACGACTTGTCAGTTACCATCCTGCTGCTACGACTCTACTTCTATTTACGATGCAGTCCTCTGTCCATCCGAACATACTACCCTTGAACACATGGGCTCTTTTCATTTGAGACACCTTATGAGCTGTACCTTATCAAATGCTTTGTTGAAATCTCAATGTACTACATCAACTGGTGGTCCTTCATCAGTAATGTTTGTTTCCTTCTCAAAGCACTGTAGCAAGTTTGTCAAGTATTATTTCCCCTTTATAAAAGGATGTTAACTCTGTAGGATGTTATAGCACACTCAGTACCCTGTTATTTCATCTTTCATTGCCGGCATGAACATCTACCCAGGTTGACCTAAATTGGCAATACTGGCTTGCTATTTTGTCGAAGTATCTTTGTAATAATGGTGTTATGTTCACAATCTTTCAATCCTCTGAGAATTTTCCACAATCTAAGGATTCTTGGAAGATTATCATCAGTGCCTCCATTGTATCTGCAGCTGCATTGTTCAACATGAGAGGATACAACTCATCATACCCCTTGGATATTTTCTCTGCTGATTGGAGTCATGTTTGGAATTCTGTGCAGTGACATTCACTTTTAACAGTTTGCTAAATACTACCAGGAACAGAAATTGTCATCCAGCTGCAACTAAGCGATAGCTTTCAGCACAGAAGAAAGTATTTGAATTCATTATGACCCGAATAACTCCTGAAAAGGGCAATACAATTTGCCTCAGTCCATAATGTTCTTTCTCCAACATCCTGAGATGCATTATCTGTATTTCTTCAAATTTACCACAGATTCTGTTTCACTCACCCTTTCAGCAACACGCATGACAACAATTCGGCATTTTTAGTCCCCCTGTCGCCTCCGTTGCACGTGTGCATTGTTAGACGATTATTTGTTTGTGTGCCTGCTTTTTTGCTCGAATGGAGAAAGGTAAATTTCTGTTCTTTTGTCATCAGAGCTATTGCCTCCTCATTCTCATCTTCCTTGTTTTATCCCTCTGCTGGAATATTTAATTTGTTGACATATCTGAAATATGTTGTTGAATGGATCGGGTTTTGTAACATTGCATTCCCCATAGACCACCTACTGATGCTGTTGCTTATTCTCACAGTTATTATCTTGCAGAGTGGAAAATGCAGTTTGAAAGCAATGGAACATTATTGATGAAGAAGTTGATGCATAAATTGCTGCGATCTTCCAAACTACAAACTCACCTTCAATTCTTTCTCGGTCAGAGCATTATGCCGGCGCACATGAATCGTGTTCTCAATGGGACTTCCAAAAACATGGAATTGAATTTGCATGTTGATTTCTTCTTCCCTCTTCAGAAATGCAATGTTGTATCGTGATGAAGCTTCCAAGGCAATGATTGTGTCCTTCAATGAAGGGAAAAGTGACTTTTAGATTCATGGAAATATTTCAGTACTTCCACATACATGAAATACAAACATTCTCCCTGCATGCTGACCCAAGTCCGCAAGACTAGGGCATGACCCAGTCTCATTTTATCCTATCTTTCTGATTTTACATGCCACGGGATAATCATTCAGGCGTAACAGAAATGTTGATCATGGAAATTTATCACTGTTTTCATAAATAATGGCAAATTTTCAACATCTTGCAAGTGTATGAAGGCTCAATCTCGTGACACCTTGCCTGCTGTACAAAGACATTCTTACACTGCTTTGAATGTTCGGGCTCAAACAAAACACAATCATTACACAAATGCATCAACACCCAACTTTCAACAGGATCTGATATCCTTGCCAGGCACTGGAGGGGTTGCGGAGACTGGTGAGTGGATAAAGTCGTTCCTCTGTTCAAGCAGGAAAACGGGGACTTTCCAGGAAACTACAGACTGGTGAGTGTCTCATGTCTCAAAGGTATGGGCTAATAAGGGACAGCCAGCATGGCATTATGCGGGGCAGGTTATGTCTTACCAAGTCAGTTGAAGTTTTCAAGGAGGTGACAAGGGTGATCAATTAGGTTAGGACAGTTGATAACATATACATGGATTTTATGAAGGTTTTCAACAAGGTCCCTCATGGTATGCTCATCCAAAAGATTAAGATCCATGAGATCCATGGTGACTTGGCCTGCCCATATAAGGCAGACGGTAGCGGTGGAAGGCTAACAAAGCTAACACAGTATAGGGCTGGAGGAACACAGCAGGCCAGGCAGCATCAATAATGTCAGCTTTCCTGTTCCTCTGATGCTGCCTGACCTGCTGCGTTCCTCCAGCTCCACACTTGGTTATCTCTGATTCCAGCATCTACAGTTCTTGCCGTCTCAGTGGTGGAAAGCTGTTTTTCTGGCTGCAGCTCAGTGACGAGTGGTGTTCCGCATCGATGTGACTTCTGCTGTTTGTGATATGTGTCAATGACTTGGTTGCAAATGTAGACGGGGGATTAGTAAGTTTGCAGATGATATAAGGACCAGTGGACTTGTGGGCAGCATGGAAGGTTGTCAAAGGACACAGCAAGATACAGACCAATTGCAAACACGAGCGGAGAAATGGCCGATGGAATTTAATCTGGGCAGGCATGAGGTGTTGCATTTTAGGAGACCAAGAGTTAAGGAAAGGGATACACAGTTAATGGCAGGACCCCAAACAGCAGTGATGTCCAGAGGGATCTTGGGGTCCTAGACCATAACTCCCTGACAGTAGCCACACAAGTAGATAGGGTGGTCAAGAAGGCATATCGCATGCTTGCCTTTATTCATAGGGGAACTCAGTGCAAGAGTCAGGATGTCACATTGCAGCTTTACAAGACTTTGGTGAGACCACACAGAGTATTGCATTCAATTCTGGCCGCCACATTACACTAAGGACGTGCAGGCTTTGGACAGGGTGCAGAAGAGATTTACCAGCATGCTGACTGGAATACAGGGTATGAACGAGAGGGAGAAGCTGGAAAAACTCTTCGTTTTCTCTGGAGCAGTAGAAGCTGAGGGCAGGCTTGATAGAAATCTATAAAATTAGGAGATACATAAATACAGCTAACGGTCAGAAAATTTCTCCCCCGGAGTTGAAGTGTCCACTATTAGGGGGCATGCATTTAAGCTGAGAGGGGGGAAGTTCAAAAGAGATGTGAGGGGCAAATATTTCATACTGAGCATGTTAAAAGTGTGGAATACATTGCCCGGGGTGGTAGTGGATGCAGATACGATGAAAGCATTTAAAAGGGACTTTTAGTTAAGTGCACGAATATGCAAGGAATGGAGGACTATGGATCAAGGACAGGCAGAAGGGATTATTTCATTTGTTGTCATGTTTGGCCCAACATGGTGGGCCAAAGGGCACATTCCTGTTGCTGTCATGTTCCAAGTTTTATGCTCACCTGTGTCATGATTGCAAAAAGTAGGATTGGGAAGAATTTTTGAGAAGCGTTTGTGAACATTATTTCATGTAAGGACAAACGAGATAAGGATTCGGTGACACAGCACAATCAGATCTTGGAGCCCATGATGAATCAGAGGGACCTCACAAGCACCAATGATCAGAGGGATCTCAGGATCTTGATGTGCATGCCTGTTGATCCCCCAATGTAATGGACCAGGTTGTTGAAGTGGTTTGGAAGGCACATTGGATACTTGTCTTTATTAGACTTAATATTCAGTGGTAGAGTTTCAGAATAGGCAGGGTATGTACAACACTGTTGGGCCGAACCAACATTAAGTCAACGATGAGAAAATACAGTGAGACTTGGACAACGATCACGCTTGGCCTGATAAAGGATAAGTTACATTTGCACCATACAAGTGCTAAGCAGCAATCAGCTCCAACAAGAGAGAATACGACCATATCAAAAAAATTCCATGTCCTTACCCTCACATCATCGTTACATTTATTTATTTTTTAAATGTGCAAGTGCAATCCAAGCCATGCAAGGCTACGGGCCAGGTGTTGGAAATGAGGTCAGAACAATTCAGTGCTTGTCCTTGACTGTCACAGAATCTGTCAGCTTAAGAATGTATTTCTCCTGTATTGTAGACTACTGAGGTGCTTAGCTATCCACTAAACCAAGGTTAACACTGATCTAAAACTAAACTGGGTCAGTTATATAATCAGCAGTAGCCAGGTCCACAGTGCAAACCACCCTGCTGTGGGACAGAGTAAGGCAAATCCAAGTGAGCGAGTGTGGTTGGAGACTCATTCATTGGGGGCATAGATTCTGTCGCCACATTTGAGACACCAGGGCTGTGTGTTGCTTCCCTGGTGCAAGGTCAAGGACATCTCTGATTGGTTGCAACAAATTCTTAAAGGGGAGGGTGAGCAGCCAGAGGCCACGGGGCACGTTGGTACCAATGACATAGGCCGAAAGAGGGATGACATCCTGCGGACTACGTGCAAGGAGTTAGCAAAGAGGCTGAAAGGCAGAACCGAGAGGGTAATAATTTATGGGTTGCCATGAGTGCCACATCTTAGTGAGCTAAGTCATAGAAAGATAGGTGAGATGAATGCATGGTTAAGGAGCTGGCACAGGGGGCAGGGTTTCCGGTTCATGGATAATTGGGACCGTTTCTGAGCAAGTGGTGACCTGTCTAAGACGGATGGGAGGCAAGACGCTGTGAGCGGGTCAGGACAGAGGGGGCAAGTCGTTGTGAGCGGGTTACGACGGAGGGGACAAGTGCCTGTGAGCAGGTCAGGAAGGAGGGGCAAGTCGCTGTGAGCAGGTCAGGGCTGCGGGGGCAAGTCCCTGTCAGCGGGACAGGGCTGCGGGGTAAATCGCTGTGAGCGGATCAGGGCTGCGGGGGCAAGTCCCTGTCAGCGGGACAGGACTGCGGGGTAAATCGCTGTGAGCGGATAAGGGCTGTGGGGGCAAGTGCCTGTGAGCGGGTCAGGACTGCAGGGGGTCAGTCCTTGTCAGCGGGACAGGACTGCAGGGGGCAAATCGCTGTGAGCGGGTCAGGGCTGCAGGGCCCAGTCCATGTGTGCGGGTCAGGGCTGCAGGGGCCAGTCCCTGTGAGAGGGTCAGGGCAGTGGGGGCCAGTCCCTGTGAGCGCGAAAGGACTGCAGGGGGCAAATCACTGAGTGGGACAGGGCTGCGGGGGCCAGTTCATGTGAGCGGGTCGGACTGCAGGGGGCCAGTCCCTGTGAGCGGGTCAGGGCTGCAGGGGGCCAGTCCCTGTGAGCGGGTCAGGGCTGCGGGGGCAAGTCCCTGTGAGCGGGTCAGGACAGCAGGGGTCCAGTCCCTGTGAGCGGGTCAGGACTGGAGGGGGCCAGTCCCTGTGAGCGGGTCAGGACTGGAGGGGGCCAGTCCCTGTGAGCGGGTCAGGACTGCAGGGGGCCAGTCCCTGTGAGTGGGTCAGGGTTGTGGGGGCCAGTCCCTGTGAGCGGGTCAGGGCTGCGGGGCCCAGTCCCTGTGAGCGGGACAGGGCTGCGGGACCCAGTCTCTGTGAGCAGGACAGTGCTGGGGGGCCCAGTCCCTGTCAGAGGGACAGAGCTGCAAGGACAAGCCGCTGTGAGCGGGTCAGGGCTTCGGGGCCCAGGCCGCTGTGAGCGGGTCAGGGCTTCGAGGCCCAGGCCGCTGTGAGCGGGTCAGGGCTTCGGGGCCCAGGACGCTGTGAGCGGGCGGGTCAGGGCTGCGGGGCCCAGTCCCTGTCAGTGGGTCAGGGCGGCGGGGGCAGGCCGCTGTGAGCGGGTCAAGGTGCAGGGGGCAGGCCGCTGTGAGCAGGACACGGCTGCGGTGGCTAGTCCCTGTGAGCGGGACAGGGCTGCGGGGGGCAGTACGCTGTGAGCGGGACATGGCTGCGGGGCCCAGTCCCTGTGAGCGGGTCAGGGCTATGGGGCCAGTCCCTGTGAGCGGGACAGGGCTGCGGGGCCCAGTCCCTGTGAGCGGGACATGGCTGTGAGGCCCAGTCCGCTGTGTGCGGGACACGGCTGCGGGGGGGCAGTACGCTGTGAGCGGGACAGGGCTGCGGGGCCCAGACCCTCTGAGCGGGTCAGGGCTGCGGGGCCCAGTCCCTGTGAGCGGGACAGGGCTGCGGGACCCAATCTCTGTGAGCAGGACAGTGCTGGGGGGCCCAGTCCCTGTCAGAGGGACAGAGCTGCAGGGGCAAGCTGCTGTGAGCGGGTCAGGGCTTCGGGGCCCAGGCCGCTGTGAGCGGGTCAGGGCTTCGGGGCCCAGGCCGCTGTGAGCGGGTCAGAGCTGCGGGGCCCAGTCCCTGTCAGTGGGTCAGGGCGGCGGGGGCAGGCCGCTGTGAGCGGGTCAAGGTGCAGGGGGCAGGCCGCTGTGAGCGGGACAGGGCTGCGGGGCCCAGGCCGCTGTGAGCGGGTCAGGGCAGCTGGGCCAGGTCGCTGTGAGCGGATCAGGGCTGCGGGGCCCGGTCCCTGGGCGCGGGTCAGGGCAGCGGGGGCAGGCCGCTTCGAGTGGGTCAGGGCGGCGGGGGCAGGCCGTTGTGAGCGGGACAGGGCTGATGGGGCCAATTCGCTGCGAGCAGGTAAGGGCGCCGGGGCCCAGTCCCTGTGCGCGGGACAGGGCTGCGGGGCCCAGGCCGCTGTGAGCGGGTCAGGGCGGCAGGGCCCAGTCCCCAGCGGGTCAGGGCGGCGGGGGCAGGCCACTGCGAGCGGGTCAGGGCAGCGGGGCCCAGTCTGCTGCAAGCGGGTCAGGTCGCCAGGGCCAAGGCCACTGCGAGCGGGTCAGGGCGGCGGGGCCAGGGTCCCTGTGAGCGGGACAGGGCTGCGGGGCCCAGGCCGCTGTGAGTGGGTCAGGGCGGCGGGGCCCGTCCCTGCCCGCGGGTCACGGCGGCGGGGGCAGGCCGTTGCGAACGGGTCGGGGCGGCCGGGCCCAGTCCGTGTCAGCGCAACAGGGCTGCGGGACCCAGTCCGGGAGCGGGTCAGGGCTGCGGGGGCCAGTCCCTGTGAGCGGGTCAGGGCTGCGGGGGCCAGTCCCTTGTGAGGGGGTCAGGGCTGCGGCCGCAGGCCACTGTGAGCGGGTCAGGGCGGCGGGGGCAGGACGCTGTGAGTGGGTCAGGACTGAGGGGGCAAGTCGCTGTGAGCGGGTCAGGGCTGCGGGGGCAGGCCGTTGTGAGCGGGTCAGGGCGGCCGGGCCCAGTCCCTGTGAGCGGGACAGGGCTGCGGGGCCCGGTCCCTGCCAGCGGGTCAGGGCGACGGGGGCAGGCCGTTGCGAGCGGGTCAGGACGGCCGGGCCCAGTCCCTGTGAGCGGGACAGGGCTGCGGGGTACAGGCTGCTGTGAGCGGGTCAGGGAGGCAGGGCCCAGTCCCTGTGAGCGGGTCAGGGCTGCGGGGGCCAGTCCCTGTGAGCGGGTCAGGGCTGCGGGGGGCAATATGCTGTGAGCGGGAGAGCGCTGCGGGGGCACGTCGCTGTCAGCGGGTCTGGACTGCAGGGGGCATTACACTGTGAGCGGGTCAGGGCATCGGGGCCCAGTCCCTGCCAGCGGGTCAGGACTGAGAGGGCAGGCCGCTGTGACCGGGTCAGGGCTTCGGGGCCCAGGCCACTGCGAGCGGGTAAGGGCAGCAGGGCCAGGGTCCCTGTGAGTGGGAGAGGGCTACGGGGCCCAGTCCCTGTGAGCGGGACATGGCTGCGGGGCCCAGACCCTGTGAGAGGGACAGGTCTGCGGGGGCCAGACACGGTGAGTGGGACAGGGCTGCTGTGGCCAGTCCCTGTGAGCGGGACAGGGCTGCGGGGCCCAGTCCCTGTGAGCGGGAGAGGGCTGCGGGGCCCAGTCCCTGTGAGCGGGTCAGGGCTGCGGGGGGCAGTACGCTGTGAGCGGGACATGGCTGCGGGGCCCAGTCCCTGTGAGCGGGCCAGGGCTGCGGGGCCCAGTCCCTGTGAGCGGGTCAGGGCTGCGGTGGCTAGTCCCTGTGAGCGGGACAGGGCTGCGGGGGGCAGTACGCTGTGAGCGGGACATGGCTGCGGGGCCCAGTCCCTGTGAGCGGGTCAGGGCTATGGGGCCAGTCCCTGTGAGCGGGACAGGGCTGCGGGGCCCAGTCCCTGTGAGCGGGACATGGCTGTGAGGCCCAGTCCGCTGTGTGCGGGACACGGCTGCGGGGGGCAGTACGCTGTGAGCGGGACAGGGCTGCGGGGCCCAGTCACTGTCAGTTGGACACAGCTGCAGGGGGCAGTCCCTGCGAGCAGATCAGGGCTGTGGGGGCCAGTCCCTGTGAGCGGGACACGGCTGCGGGGGGCAGTACGCTGTTAGCGCGATATGGCTGCGGGGGCCAGTCCCTGTTAGCGGGAGATGGCTGCCGGGGGCAGTACGCTGTGAGCGGGTCAGGGCTGTGGGGGCCAGTCCCTGTGAGCGCGACAGTGCTCCGGGGCCCCGTCCCTGTGAGCGGGACATGGCTGCGAGGCCCAGTCAGCTGTGAGCAGGACAAGGCTGCGGGGGGCAGTACGCTGTGAGCGGAACAGGGCTGCGGGGCCCAGTCCCTCTGAGCGGGTCAGGGCTGCGGGGCCCAGTCCCTGTGAGCGGGACAGGGCTGCGGGACCCAATCTCTGTGAGCAGGACAGTGCTGGGGGGCCCAGTCCCTGTCAGAGGGACAGAGCTGCAGGGGCAAGCCGCTGTGAGCGGGTCAGGGCTTCGGGGCCCAGGCCGCTGTGAGCGGGTCAGGGCTTCGGGGCCCAGGCCGCTGTGAGCGGGTCAGAGCTGCGGGGCCCAGTCCCTGTCAGTGGGTCAGGGCGGCGGGGGCAGGCCGCTGTGAGCGGGTCAAGGTGCAGGGGGCAGGCCGCTGTGAGCGGGACAGGGCTGCGGGGCCCAGGCCGCTGTGAGCGGGTCAGGGCAGCTGGGCCAGGTCGCTGTGAGCGGGTCAGGGCTGCGGGGCCCGGTCCCTGGGCGCGGGTCAGGGCAGCGGGGGCAGGCCGCTTCGAGTGGGTCAGGGCGGCGGGGGCAGGCCGTTGTGAGCGGGACAGGGCTGATGGGGCCAATTCGCTGCGAGCAGGTAAGGGCGCCGGGGCCCAGTCCCTGTGCGCGGGACAGGGCTGCGGGGCCCAGGCCGCTGTGAGCGGGTCAGGGCGGCAGGGCCCAGTCCCCAGCGGGTCAGGGCGGCGGGGGCAGGCCACTGCGAGCGGGTCAGGGCAGCGGGGCCCAGTCTGCTGCAAGCGGGTCAGGTCGCCAGGGCCAAGGCCACTGCGAGCGGGTCAGGGCGGCGGGGCCAGGGTCCCTGTGAGCGGGACAGGGCTGCGGGGCCCAGGCCGCTGTGAGTGGGTCAGGGCGGCGGGGCCCGTCCCTGCCCGCGGGTCACGGCGGCGGGGGCAGGCCGTTGCGAACGGGTCGGGGCGGCCGGGCCCAGTCCGTGTCAGCGCGACAGGGCTGCGGGACCCAGTCCGGGAGCGGGTCAGGGCTGCGGGGGCCAGTCCCTGTGAGCGGGTCAGGGCTGCGTGGGCCAGTCCCTTGTGAGGGGGTCAGGGCTGCGGCCGCAGGCCACTGTGAGCGGGTCAGGGCGGCGGGGGCAGGACGCTGTGAGTGGGTCAGGACTGAGGGGGCAAGTCGCTGTGAGCGGGTCAGGGCGACGGGGGCAGGCCGTTGCGAGCGGGTCAGGACGGACGGGCCCAGTCCCTGTGAGCGGGACAGGGCTGCGGGGTACAGGCTGCTGTGAGCGGGTCAGGGAGGCAGGGCCCAGTCCCTGTGAGCGGGTCAGGGCTGCGGGGGCCAGTCCCTGTGAGCGGGTCAGGGCTGCGGTGGCCAGTCCCTGTGAGCGGGTCAGGGCTGCGGGGGGCAATATGCTGTGAGCGGGAGAGCGCTGCGGGGGCACGTCGCTGTCAGCGGGTCTGGACTGCAGGGGGCATTACACTGTGAGCGGGTCAGGGCATCGGGGCCCAGTCCCTGCCAGCGGGTCAGGACTGAGAGGGCAGGCCGCTGTGACCGGGTCAGGGCTTCGGGGCCCAGGCCACTGCGAGCGGGTAAGGGCAGCAGGGCCAGGGTCCCTGTGAGTGGGAGAGGGCTGCGGGGCCCAGTCCCTGTGAGCGGGACATGGCTGCGGGGCCCAGACCCTGTGAGAGGGACAGGTCTGCGGGGGCCAGACACTGTGAGTGGGACAGGGCTGCTGTGGCCAGTCCCTGTGAGCGGGACAGGGCTGCGGGGCCCAGTCCCTGTGAGCGGGAGAGGGCTGCGGGGCCCAGTCCCTGTGCGCGGGTCAGGGCTGCGGGGGGCAGTACGCTGTGAGCGGGACAGGGCTGCGGGGGGCAGTACGCTGTGAGCGGGACACGGCTGTGGGGCCCAGTACCTGTGAGCGGGCCATGGCTGCGAGGCCCAGTCCGCTGTGAGCGGGACACGGCGGCGGGGGGCAGTACGCTGTGAGCAGGACAGGGCTGCGGGGCCCAGTCCCTGTTAGTTGGACAGAGCTGCGGGGAGCAGTCCCTGTGAGCAGATCAGGGCTGTGGGGGCCAGTCCCTGTGAGCGGGACACGGCTGCGGGGTGCAGTACGCTGTCAGCGGGACATGGCTGCGGGGGGCAGTACGCTGTTAGCGCGACATGGCTGCGAGGGCCAGTGCCTGTTGGTGGGACACGGCTGCCGGGGGCAGTACGCTGTGAGCAGGTCAGGGCTGCGGGGGCCAGTCCCTGTGAGCGGGACAGTGCTCCGGGGCCCAGTCCCTGTGAGCGGGACATGGCTGTGGGGGGCAGTACGCTGTGAGCGGGACAGGGCTGCGGGCCCCAGTCACTGTTAGCGGGACACGGCTGCCGGGGTCAGTATGCTGCGAGCAGGACATGGCTGCGGGGGGCAGAACGCTGTTAGCGCGACATGGCTGCGGGGGCCAGTCCCTGTTAGCGGGACACGGCTGCCGGGGGCAGTACGCTGTGAGCGGGTCAGGGCTGCGGGGGCCAGTCCCTGTGAGCGGGACATGGCTGCGAGGCCCAGTCAGCTGTGAGCGGGACAAGGCTGCGGGGTCAGTACGCTGTGAGCGGGACAGGGCTGCGGGGCCCAGTCCATGTTAGCAGGACACGACTGCAGGGGCCAGTCCCTGTTAGTGGATCAGGGCTGGTGGGGGCAGTACGCTGTGAGCGGGACAGGACTGTGGGGGGCCCAGTCCCTGTGAGCGGGTCAGGGCTGCGGGGGCCAGTCACTGTGCGCGGGTCAGGGCTGCGGTGGCTAGTCCCTGTGAGCGGGACAGGGCTGCGGGGGGCAGTACGCTGTGAGCGGGACACGGCTGTGGGGCCCAGTACCTGTGAGCGGGCCATGGCTGCGAGGCCCAGTCCGCTGTGAGCGGGACACGGCGGCGGGGGGCAGTACGCTGTGAGCGGGACAGGGCTACGGGGCCCAGTCCCTGTTAGTTGGACAGAGCTGCGGGGAGCAGTCCCTGTGAGCAGATCAGGGCTGCGGGGGCAGGCCGCTGTGAGCGGGTCAGGGCGGCGGGGGCAGGCCGCTGTGAGCGGGTCAGGGCTGAGGGGGCAACTCGCTGTGAACGGGACAGGGCTGCAAGGGGCAATACGCTGTGAGCGGGTCAGGGCTGCGGGGCGCAATACGCTGTGAGCGGGTCAGGGCGGCGGGGCCCAGGCCGCTGTGAGCGGGTCAGGCCTGCGGGAGCCAGTCCCTGTGAGCGGGACACGGCTGCGGGGGGCAATACCTTGTGAGCGGGACAGGGCTGCGGGGCCCAGTCCCTGTGAGCGGGACAGGGCTGCGGGGCCCATCCCTGTCAGTGGGACAGGGCTGCGGGGGGCAGTACGCTGTTAGCGCGACATGGCTGCGAGGGCCAGTGCCTGTTGGTGGGACACGGCTGCCGGGGGCAGTACGCTGTGAGCAGGTCAGGGCTGCGGGGGCCAGTCCCTGTGAGCGGGAGAGTGCTCCGGGGCCCAGTCCCTGTGAGCGGGACATGGCTGTTGGGGGCAGTCCGCTGTGAGCGGGACAGGGCTGCGGGCCCCAGTCACTGTTGCGGGACACGGCTGCCGGGGTCAGTATGCTGCGAGCAGGACATGGCTGCGGGGGGCAGAACGCTGTTAGCGCGACATGGCTGCGGGGGCCAGTCCCTGTGAGCGGGACAAGGCTGCAGGGGCCAGTCCCTGTGAGCGGGACAGGGCTGCGGGGCCCAGTCCCTGTGAGCGGGACAGGGCTGGTGGGGGCAGTACGCTGTGAGCGGGACAGGACTGTGGGGGGCCAGTCCCTGTGAGCGGGTCAGGGCTGCGGGGGCAGGCCGCTGTGAGCGGGTCAGGGCTGAGGGGGCAACTCGCTGTGAACGGGACAGGGCTGCAAGGGGCAATACGCTGTGAGCGGGTCAGGGCTGCGGGGCGCAATACGCTGTGAGCGGGTCAGGCCTGCGGGAGCCAGTCCCTGTGAGCGGGACACGGCTGCGGGGGGCAATACCTTGTGAGCGGGACAGGGCTGCGGGGCCCAGTCCCTGTGAGCGGGACAGGGCTGCGGGGCCCATCCCTGTCAGTGGGACAGGGCTGCGGGGCCCATCCCTGTCAGTGGGACAGGGCTGCGGGGGGCAGTATGCTGTGCGTGGGTCACGGCTGCGGGGGCCAGTCCCTGTGAGTGGGACATGGCTGCGAGGCCCAGTCCCTGTGAGCGGGACAGGGCTGGGAGCCCCAGTCCCTGTCAGAGGGACAGGGCTGCAGGGGCAAGCCGCTGTGAGCGGGTCAGGGCTTCGGGGCGCGGGTCAGGCCGCTGTGAGCGGGTCAAGGCGCAGGGGGCAGGGCGCTGCGAGCGGGACAGGGCTGCGGGGCCAGGCCCCTATGAGCGGGTCAGGGCTGCGGGAGCCAGTCCCTGTGAGCGGGACAGGGCTGCGGGGCCAAGTCCCTGTGAGCGGGTCAGGGCTGCGGGGCCAAGTCCCTGTGAGCGGGTCAGGGCTGCGGGGCCAAGTCCCTGTGAGCGGGTCAGGGCTCCAAGGGCCAGACCCTGTGAGCGGGACACGGCTGCGGGGCCCATCCCTGTCAGTGGGTCAGGGCTGCGGGGCCCAGTCCCTGTGAGCGCGTCTGGGCTGCGGTGGCCAGTCCCTGTGAGCGGGACAGGGCTGCGGGGCCCAGTCCACTGTGAGCGGGACACGGCTGCGGGGACCAGAACGCTGTGAGCGGGTCAGGGCGGCGGGCCCGGTCCCTGCCAGCGGGTCAGGGCCGCTGTGAGCGGGACAGGGCTGCAGAGGGCAAGTCACTGTGAGCGGGTCAGGGCTGTGGGGGGCAATACGCTGTGAGTGGGTCAGGGCTGCGGGGGCCAGTCCCTGTGAGCGGGACATGGCTGCGAGGCCCAGTCAGCTGTGAGCGGGACAAGGCTGCGGGGTCAGTACGCTGTGATCGGGACAGGGCTGCGGGGCCCAGTCCATGTTAGCAGGACACGGCTGCAGGGGCCAGTCCCTGTTAGTGGGTCAGGGCTGCGGGGGCCAGTCGCTGTGAGGGGGACAGGACTGCGGGGCCCAGTCCCTGTGAGCGGGACAGGGCTGGTGGGGGCAGTACGCTGTGAGCGGGACAGGACTGTGGGGGGCCAGTCCCTGTGAGGGGGTCAGGGCTGCGGGGGCAGGCCGCTGTGAGCGGGTCAGGACTGAGGGGGCAAGTCGCTGTGAACGGGACAGGGCTGCAGGGGGCAAGTCGCTGTGAGGGCGACAGGGCTGTGGGGGCCAGTCCCTGTGAGCAGGTCAGGGCTGCGGGGCAAGTCGCTGCGAGCACGACAGGACTGCAGGGGGCAAGTCGCTGTGAGCGGGTCAGGGCTGCTGGGGCCAATCCCTGTGAGCGGGTCAGGGCTGCGGGAGCGAGCCGCTGTGAGCGGGACAGGGCTGTGGGGGCCAGTCCCTGTGAGCGGGTCAGGACTGAGGGGGCAGGCGGCTGTGAGCGGGTCAGGACTGCAGGGGGCAATACGCTGTGAGCGGGTCAGGGCTGCGGGGCCCAGGCCGCTGTGAGCAGGTCAGGGCTGTGGGGGCCAATCCCTGTGAGCGGGGCAGGGCGGCGAGGGGCAATACGCTGTGAGCGGGACAGGGCTGCGGGGGCAAGTCGCTGTCAGCGGGTCTGGACTGCAGGGGGCAAGTCGCTGTGAGCAGGCCAGGGCTGCAGGGGGCAAGTGGCTGTGAGCGGGTCAGGGCTGCAGGGGGCAAGTTGCTGTGCGCGGGTCAGGGCTGCGGGGCCCAGTCCCCTGTGAGCGGGACATGGCTGCGAGGCCCAGTCAGCTGTGAGCGGGACAAGGCTGCGGGGTCAGTACGCTGTGATCGGGACAGGGCTGCGGGGCCCAGTCCATGTTAGCAGGACACGGCTGCAGGGGCCAGTCCCTGTTAGTGGGTCAGGGCTGCGGGGGCCAGTCGCTGTGAGGGGGACAGGACTGCGGGGCCCAGTCCCTGTGAGCGGGACAGGGCTGGTGGGGGCAGTACGCTGTGAGCGGGACAGGACTGTGGGGGGCCAGTCCCTGTGAGGGGGTCAGGGCTGTGGGGGCAGGCCGCTGTGAGCGGGTCAGGACTGAGGGGGCAAGTCGCTGTGAACGGGACAGGGCTGCAGGGGGCAATACGCTGTGAGCGGGACAGGGCCGTGGGGGCAAGTCGCTGTGAGCGGGTCAGGACTGCAGGGGGCAATACGCTGTGAGCGGGACCGGGTTGCGGGGGCTGTACACTGTGAGCGGGTCAGGGTGGCGGGGGCAGGCCGCTGTGAGCGGGACAGGGCTGCGGGGTGCAGTTCCTGCCAGCGGGTCAGGGCGGCGGGGGCAGGCCGCTGCGAGCCTGTCAGGGCGCCGGGGCCCAGTCCCTTTGCGCGGGACAGGGCGGCGGGGCCCAGGCCGCTGCAAGTGGGTCAGGGCGGCGGGGGCAGGCTGCTGTGAGTGGGTCAGGGCGCCGGGGCCCAGTCCCTTTGCGCGGGACAGGGCGGCGTGGCCCAGTCCCTGCCAGCGGGTCAGGGCAGCGGGGGCAGGCTGCTGTGAGTGGGTCAGGGCGCCGGGGCCCAGTCCCTGTGAGGGGTTCAGGGCTCCGGGGGCAAAGCGCTGTCAGCGGGGCAGGGCTGCGGGGGCCAGCCGCTGTGAGCGGGACAGGGCTGCGGGGGCCAGCCGCTGTGAGCGGGACAGGGCTGCGGGGGCAGGCCGCTGTGAGCGGGTCAGGGCTGAGGGGGCAAGTCGCTGTGAGCGGGACAGGGCTGCAGGGGGCAAGTCGCTGTGAGCGGTACAGGGCAGCGGGGGCAAGTCGCTTTGAGCAGGACAGGACTGCAGGGGGCAATACGCTGTGAGCGGGACAGGGCAGCGGGGGCAAGTCGCTTTGAGCAGGGCAGGACTGCAGGGGGCAATACGCTGTGAGCGGGACAGGGCAGCGGGGGCCGGCCGCTGTGAGCGGGTCTGGACTGCAGGGGACAATACGCTGTGAGCGGGACAGGGCTGCGGGGGGCAATACACTGTGAGTGGGACAAGGCGGAGGGGGCAGGCCGCTGTGAGCAGGTCAGGGCGGTGGGGGCAGGCTGCTGTGAGCGGGTCAGGGCGGTGGGCGCTGGCCGCTGTGAGCGGGACAGGGCTGCAGGGGGCAAGTCACTGTGAGCGGGTAAGGGCTGCAGGCGGCAAGTTGCTGTGAGCGGGTCAGGGCTGAGGGACCCAGTCCCTGTGAGCGGGTCAGGGCTGCGGGGCCCAGTCCCTGTGAGCGGGTCAGGGCTGCGGGGCCCAGTCCCTGTGAGCGGGTCAGGGCTGCGGGGCCCAGTCCCTGTGAGCGGAAAGGGACTCGGGACCCAGTCCCTGTGAGCGGGACAGGGCTTCGGGGCACAGGCCGCTGTGAGCGGGTCAGGGCGGCGGGGGCAGGCCGCTGTGAGCGGGTCAGGCCTGCGGGGGCCAGCTGCTGTGACAGCGACAGCAATGCGGGGGCCAGTCACTGTGAGCGGGTCATGGCTGCGGGGGTAAGTCGCTGTCAGCGGGACAGTGCCTCGGGGGAAAGTCGCTGACAGCGGGACAGGGCTGTGGGGGCCAGCCGCTGTGAGCGGGTCAGGGCTGTGGGGGCCAGTACCTGTTAGCGGGTCACAGCTGCGGCTGCCAGTCCCTGTGAGCGGGTCAGGGCTGCAGGGGTCAGTCCCGATGAGCGGGACAGGGCTATGGGGGCCAGTCCCTGTCCGTGTGACAGGGCTTTGGGGGCCGGACCCCGTGAGCGGGTCTGGGCTGCGGGAGCAGGCCCCAGTCAGTGGGACAGGGCTGCGGGGGACGGCCCCCGTCAGTGGGACAGGAATGACGGGGCAAGTCACTGTGAGCGCGACAGGACTGCAGGGGGCAAGTCGCTGTGAGGGCGACAGGGCTGTGGGGGCCAGTCCCTGTGAGCAGGTCAGGGCTGCGGGGCAAGTCGCTGCGAGCACGACAGGACTGCAGGGGGCAAGTCGCTGTGAGCGGGTCAGGGCTGCTGGGGCCAATCCCTGTGAGCGGGTCAGGGCTGCGGGAGCGAGCCGCTGTGAGCGGGACAGGGCTGTGGGGGCCAGTCCCTGTGAGCGGGTCAGGACTGAGGGGGCAGGCGGCTGTGAGCGGGTCAGGACTGCAGGGGGCAATACGCTGTGAGCGGGTCAGGGCTGCGGGGCCCAGGCCGCTGTGAGCGGGTCAGGGCGGCGGGGCCAGGGTCCCTGTGAGCAGATCAGGGCTGTGGGGGCCAATCCCTGTGAGCGGGGCAGGGCGGCGAGGGGCAATACGCTGTGAGCGGGACAGGGCTGCGGGGGCAAGTCGCTGTCAGCGGGTCTGGACTGCAGGGGGCAAGTCGCTGTGAGCAGGCCAGGGCTGCAGGGGGCAAGTGGCTGTGAGCGGGTCAGGGCTGCAGGGGGCAAGTTGCTGTGCGCGGGTCAGGGCTGCGGGGCCCAGTCCCCTGTGAGCGGGACAGGGCTGCGGGAAGCAGTCCCTGTGAGCGGGACAGGGCTGGGGGGCCCAGTCCCTGTCAGAGGGACAGGGCTGCAGGGGCAAGCCGCTGTGAGCGGGTCAGGGCTTCGGGGCCCAGGCCGCTGTGAGCAGCTCACGGCTGCGGGGCCCAGTCCCTGTCAGCGGGTCAGGGCGGCGGGGGCAGGCCGCTGTGAGCGGGTCAAGGCGCAGGGGTCAGGCCGCTGTGAGCGGGACAGGTCTGCCGGGCCCAGGCCGCGGTGAGCGGGTCAGGGCAGCGGGGGCAGGCCGCTGCGAACCTGTCAGGGCGGCGGGGGCAGGCCGCTGTGAGCGGGTCAGGGCTTCGGGGCTCAGGCCACTGCGAGCGGGTCAGGACTGAGGGGGCAGGCCACTGTGAGCGGGACAGGGCTGCGGGGCCCAGGCCGCTGTCTGCAGGTCAGGGCGGCGGGGCCCGGTCCCTGTCAGCGCGACAGGGCTGCGGGGGCCAGTCCGGGAGCGGGTCAGGGCTACGGGGGACAGTCCCTGTGAGGGGGTCAGGACTGAGGGGGCAAGTCGCTGTGAGCGGGTCAGGGCTGCGGGGCCCAGTCCCTGTGAGCGGGACAGGGCTGCGGGGCCCATCCCTGTCAGTGGGACAGGACTGCGGGGGGCAAGTCTCTGTGAGCGGGTCAGGGCTGCTGGGGGTCAGTACGCTGTGAGCGGGACAGGACTGCAGGGGGCAAGTCGCTGTGAGCGGGTCAGGACTGCTGCGGGCCAGGCCCTGTGAGCGGGACACGGCTGCAGGGGGCAATACCTTGTGAGCGGGACAGGGCTGCGGGGCCCAGTCCACTGTGAACGGGACAGGGCTGCGCGGGCCAGTCCCTGTGGGCGGGACACGGCTGCGGGGGGCAGTGCGCTGTGAGTGGGACAGGACTGCAGGGCCCAGTCCCTGCGAGCGGGTCAGGGCTGTTGGGCCCAGTCCCTGTGAGCGGGTCAGGGCTGCGGGGGCCAGACCCTGTGAGCGGGAAATGTCTGCAGTGGCTAGTCCCTGTGAGCGGGACAGGGCTGCGGGGGCAGGACACTATAAGCGGGACAGCGCTGCAGGGCCCAGTCCGCTGTGAGCGGGACACGGCTGTCGGGGGCAGTACGCTGTGAGCGGGTCAGGGCTGCGGGGGCAAGTCCCTGTTAGTGGGTCAGGGCTGCGGGGGCAAGTCGCTGTGAGCGGGACAGGGCAGCAGGGCCCAGTCCCTGTGAGCGGGACAGGGCTGGGGGGCCCAGTCCCTGTCAGAGGGACAGGGCTGCAGGGGCAAGTCGCTGTGAGCGGCTCACGGCTGCGGGGCCCAGTCCCTGTCAGCGGGTCAGGGCGGCGGGGGCAGGCCGCTGTGAGCGGGACAGGGCTGCGGGGCCCAGGCCGCGGTGAGCGGGGCAGGGCGGCGGGGGCAGGCCGCTGCGAGCCTGTCAGGGCGGCGGGGGCTGGCCGCTGCGAGTGGGACAGGGCGCCGGGGCCCAGGCCACTACGAGCGGGTCAGGGCGACGGGGCCAGGGTCCCTGTGAGCGGGACAGGGCTGCGGGGCCCAGGCCGCTGTTAGCAGGTCATGGCGGCAGGGCCCGGTCCCTGTCAGCGCGACAGGGCTGCGGGGGCCAGTCCGTGAGCGGGACAGGGCTGCGGGGCCCAGTCCCTGTGAGCGGGACAAGGCTGCGGGGGGCAGTACGCTGTGAGCGGGTCAGGGCTGCGGGGCCAAGTCCCTGTGAGTGGGTCAGGGCTGCGGGGGCCAGACCCTGGAAGCGGGACACGGCTGCGGGAGAAAGTACGCTGTGAGCGGGACAGGACTGCGGGGGGCAAGTCACTGTGAGCGAGTCAGGACTGCTGGGGGCCAGGCCCTGTGAGCGGGTCAGGGCTGCGGGGGGCAATACTTTGTGAGCGGGACAGGGCTGCGGGGCCCAGTCCGCTGTGAGCGGGACAGGGCTGCGCGGTCCAGTCCTTGTAAGTGGGTCAGGGCTGCGGGGGTCAGTCACTGTGAGCGGGACAGGGCTGCGGGGGTCAGTACACTGTGAGCGGGTCAGGACTGCGGGGGGCCAGGCCCTGTGTGCGGGTCAGGGCTGCAGGGGCCCGTCCCTGTGAGCGGGACACGGCTGCAGGGGGCAATGCCTTGTGAGCGGGACAGGGCTGCGGGGCCCAGTCCACTGTGAGCGGGAGAGGGCTGCGCGGGCCAGTCCCTGTGGGCGGGACACGGCTGCGGGGGGCAGTAAGCTGTGAGCGGGACAGGACTGCAGCGGGCAAGTCGCTGTGAGCGGGACAGTGCTCCGGTGCCCAGTCCCTGTGAGCGGGACAGGGGTGCGGGGGGCAGTACGCTGTGAGCGGGTCAGGGCTGTGGGGGCAGGTCAGTGTGAGCGGGTCAGGACTGCGGGGCCCAGTCCCTGTGAGCGGGACACGGCTGCGGGGGGCAGTACGCTGTGAGCGGGTCAAGGCAGCGTCGGCCAGTCCATGTGAGCAGGTCAGGGCTGCGGGGGCAGGTCAGTGTGAGCGGGTCAGTACTGCGGGGGCCAGTCCCTGTGAGTGGGACAGGGCTGCGGGGGACAAGTCGCTGTCAGCGGGTCAGGACTGCTGGGGGCCAGTCCCTGTGAGCGGGTCAGGGCTGTGGGGCCCATCCCCGTCAGCAGGACAGGGGTGAGGGGCCCAGTCCCTGTGAGCGGGACAGGGCTGCGAGGCCCAATTCCTGTGAGCGGGTCAGGGCTGCGGGGGCCCGTCCCTGTGAGCGGGACACGGCTGCGGGGGCCCGTCCCTGTGAGCGGTTCAGGGCTGCGGGGGGCAAGTCGCTGTAAGCGGGTCAGGGCTGCGGGGGCAGTCCCTGTGAGCGGGACAGGGGTGCGGGGCCCAGTCCCTGTGAGCGGGACAGGGGTGCGGGGACCAGTCCCTGTGAGCGGGACAGGGCTGCGGGGCCCAGTCCGCTGTGAGCGGGACATGGCTGCGTGGACCAGTCCCTGTCAGTGGGACAGGGCTGCGGGGCCCAGTCCCTGTGAGCGTGTCAGGGCTGCGGGGGCCAGTCCCTGTGAGCGGGTCAGGGCTGTCGGGGCCAGGGCTGCGGGGGCCAGTCCCTGTGAGCGGGTCAGGGCTGCGGGGGCCAGTCCCTGTGAGCGGTACATGGCTGCGGGGGGCAGTACGCTGTGAGCGGGACAGGACTGTGGCGGGACAAGTCGCTGTGAGTGGGTCAGGACTGCTGGGGGCCAGTCGCTGTGAGCGGGACAGGGCTGCAGGGGGCAGTATGCTGTGAGCGGGACACGGCTGTGGGGGGCAGTACGCTGCGAGCGGGTCAGGACTGCTGGGGCCAGTCCCTGTGAGTGGGACACGGCTGCGGGGCCCAGTCCCTGTGAGCGGGTCAGGGCTGCGGGGCCCAGTCACCCATTTCCCTCAGTCACTGCATCCCATTTCCCTCAGTCACTGCATCACATTTCCATCTGACACTGCAGCTCATGTCACTCTGTCACTACATCCAATTTCCATCATTCACTGCATCCCATTTCACCCAGTCACTGCATCCCATTGCACTCAGTGATGCATCCCAATTCACTCATTCACTGCATCACATTTCACTCAGTCACTGCATCACATTGCACTCAGTGACTGCATCGCATTTCACTCAGTGACTGCATCCCATTTCACGCAGTCACTGCATCATAATTCCCTCAGTCAGTGCATCCATGTCCGAGTGTCACTGCATCCCATGTCCGTGTGTCACTGCATCCCATGTCCTTGTGTCACTGCATCCCATGTGCCTCACTCACTGCATCCCATGTCCCTCAGTCACTGCATCCCATGTCCCTCAGTCACTGCATCCCATTTCACTCAGTCAGTGCGTCCCTTTTCGGTCAGGCACTGTATCCCATTTCCCTCAGTCATTGCACCCCATGCCCAATAGGGCACTGATTCCCTATTAACTCAGAAACTCCTTCCCAGTACCTCTGTCACTGCAGCTCATGTCACTCAGTCACTGCATCCCATTTCCCTCAGTCACTGCATCCCATTTCCCTCAGTCACTGCATACCATGTCCCTTAGTCACTGCATCCCATGTCCCTGAGTCACTGCATCCCATGTCCCTCAGTCACTGCATCTCATTTCACTCAGTCACTGCATCTCATTTCACTCAGTCACTGCATCCCATTTCCCTCAGCCACTGCATCCTATTTCACTCAGTGACTGCATCACAATTCACTCAGTGACTGAATCACAGTTGACTCGTGACTGAATGACAGTACACTCAGTGAGAGCATCGTATTTCACTCAGTGAGTGCATCATATTTCACTCAGTGACTGCATCCCATTTCCATCAGTCATTATATCCCATTTCCATCAGTCATTGCAACCCATTTTCCCTCAGTCACTGCATCCCATTTCCCTCAGTCACTGCATCTCATTTCCTCTCACCCATCCCTTCCTCCCACCCCAAGCCGCACCCCCAGCTACCGACTAACCTCATCCCACCTCCTTGACCTGTCCGTCTTCCCTGGACTTACCTCTCCCCTCCCTACCTCCCCACCTACACCCTCTCCACCTATCTTCTTTACTCTCCATCTTCGGTCCGCCTCCCCCTCTCTCCCTATGTATTCCAGTTCCCTCCCCCCATCCCCCTCTCTGATGAAGGGTCCAGGCCCGAAACGTCAGCTTTTGTGCTCCTGAGATGCTGCTTGGCCTGCAGTGTTCATCCAGCCTCACATTTTATTATCCCTCAGTCAATGTATCCCATTTGAATCAGTCACTGCATCCCATTTCACTCAATCACTGCATCCCATTTCACTCAATCACTGCATCCCATTTCCCTGAGTCATTGCATCCCATTTCCCTGAGTCACTGCATCCCATTTCACTCAGTCACTGCATCCCATTTCCCTCAGTCACTGCATCCCATTTCCCTCAGTCACTGTATCCCATTTCACACAGTCACTGCATCCCATTTCCATCAGTCACTATATCCCATTTCCATCAGTCATTGCAACCCATTTTCCCTCAGTCACTGCATCCCATTTCCCACAGTCACTGCATCCCATTTCCCACAGTCACTGCATCCCATTTCCCTCAGTCACATCATCCCATTTCCCTCAGTCACTGCATCCCATTTCACTCAGTCACTGCATCCCATTTCACTCAGTCACTGCATCCCTTTTCCCTCAGTCACTGCATCACATTTCACTCAGTCACAGAATCACATTTCCCTCAGTCACAGCATCACATTTCCCTCAGTCACAGCATCACATTTCCCTCAGTCACAGCATCACATTTCCCTCAGTCACAGCATCACATTTAACGGAGACAGTGAATCCTATTCAAATGAGATGGTGAATCAATTTCCATCAGTCACCACACCCTATTCCCCACAGTCACGGCATCACATTTCACTCAGGCACTGTGGCCCATTTCACTCGGGCACTGCGGCCCATTTCACTCGGGCACTGCGGCCCATTTCACTCGGGCACTGCGGCCCATTTCACTCGGGCACTGCGGCCCATTTCACTCAGTCAGTGCATCTCATTTCGCTCAGTCACTGCATCTCATTTCGTTAAGTCACTGCATCCCATTTCAGTCAGTCACTGCATCTCCTTTCCCTCAGTCACTGCATCCCATTTCCCTCAGTCACTACATCTCCTTTCCCTCAGTCACTACATCTCCTTTCCCTCAGTCACTACATCTCCTTTCCCTCAGTCACTGCATCCCATTTCCCTCAGTCACTGCATCTCATTTCCCTCAGTCACTGCATCCCATTTCACTCAGTCACTGCATCCCTTTTCCCTCAGTCACTGCATCCCTTTTCCCTCAATCACTGCATCCCTTTTCCCTCAGTCACTGCATCCCATTTCACACAGTCACTGCATCCCATTTCACACAATCAGTGCATCCCATTTCACACAATCAGTGCATTCCATTTCATTCAGTGACTGCATCACATTTCACTCAGTCACTGCATCCCATTTCACTCAGCCACTGCATCCTATTTCACTCAGCCACTGCATCACAGTTCACTCAGTGACTGAATCACAGTTGACTCAGTGACTGAATGACAGTACACTCAGTGAGTGCATCATATTTCACTCAGTGACGGAATCACATTTCACTAAGTGACTGAATCACATTTCACTGAGTCACTGCGTCCCATTTCACGCAGTCACTGCATCCCATTTCACACAGTCACTGCATTCCATTTCACACAATCAGTGCATCTCATTTCCCTCAGTCACTGCAACCCATTTCCCTCAGTCAATGTATCCCATTTCACTCAATCACTGCATCCCATTTCCCTGTGTCACTGCATCCCATTTCCCTGAGTCACTGCATCCCATTTCCCGGAGTCACTGCATCCCATTTCCCTGAGTCACTGCATCCCATTTCCCTGAGTCACTGCATCCCATGTCCCTAAGTCCTGCACCCCATGTCCCTCAGTCACTGCATCCCATTTCACTCAGTCAGTGCGTCCCTTTTCGGTCAGGCACTGTATCCCATTTCCCTCAGTCACTGCACCCCATGCCCGCTCGGGCACTGATTCCCTATTAACTCAGAAACTCCTTCCCAGTACCTCTGTCACTGCAGCTCATGTCACTCAGTCACTGCATCCCATTTCCCACAGTCACTGCATCCCATTTCCATCAGTCACTGTATCCCATTTCCATCAGTCATTGCAACCCATTTTCCCTCAGTCACTGCATCTCATTTCCCTCAGTCACTGCATCTCATTTCCTTGAGTCACTGCATCTCATTTCCCTCAGTCACTGCATCTCATTTCCCTCAGTCACTGCATCTCATTTCCCTCAGTCACTGCATCCCATTTCCCTCAGTCACTGCATCCCATTTCCCTCAGTCACTGCATCCCATTTACCTCAGTCACTGCAACCCATTTCCCTCAGTCAATGTATCAGAGATAATGGGAACTGCAGATGCTGGAGATTCCAAGATAATAAAATGTGAGGCTGGATGAACACAGCAGGCCAAGCAGCATCTCAGGAGCACAAAAGCTGACGTTTCGGGCCTGGACCCTTCATCAGAGAGGGGGATGGGGGGAGGGAACTGGAATACATAGGGAGAGAGGGGGAGGCGGACCGAAGATGGAGAGCAAAGAAGATAGGTGGAGAGGGTGTAGGTGGGGAGGTAGGGAGGGGAGAGGTCAGTCCAGGGAAGACGGACAGGTCAAGGAGGTGGGATGAGGTTAGTAGGTAGCTGGGGGTGCGGCTTGGGGTGGGAGGAAGGGATGGGTGAGAGGAAGAACCGGTTAGGGAGGCAGAGACAGGTTGGACTGGTTTTGGGATGCAGTGGGTGGGGGGGAAGAGCTGGGCTGGTTGTGTGGTGCAGTGGGGGGAGGGGATGAACTGGGCTGGTTTAACGCCCTTGACCGCGTCTCCCGCATTTCCCGCGACACATCCCTCACACCCCGCCCCCGCCACAACCGCCCCAAGAGGATCCCCCTCGTTCTCACACACCACCCTACCAACCTCCGGATACAACGCATTATCCTCCGACACTTCCGCCATTTACAATCCGACCCCACCACCCAAGACATTTTTCCATCCCCTCCCCTGTCTGCTTTCCGGAGAGACCACTCTCTCCGTGACTCCCTTGTTCGCTCCACACTGCCCTCCAACCCCACCACACCCGGCACCTTCCCCTGCAACCGCAGGAAATGCTACACTTGTCCCCACACCTCCTCCCTCACCCCCATCCCAGGCCCCAAGATGACATTCCACATTAAGCAGAGGTTCACCTGCACATCTGCCAATGTGGTATATGGCATCCACTGTACCCGGTGCGGCTTCCTCTCCATTGGGGAAACCAAGCGGAGGCTTGGGGACCGCTTTGCAGAACACCTCCGCTCAGTTCGCAACAAACAACTGCACCTCCCAGTCGCAAACCATTTCCACTCCCCCTCCCATTCTCTTGATGACATGTCCATCATGGGCCTCCTGCACTGCCACAATGATGCCACCCGAAGGTTGCAGGAACAGCAACTCATATTCCGCCTGGGAACCCTGCAGCCATATGGTATCAATGTGGACTTCACCAGTTTCAAAATCTCCCCTTCCGCTACTGCATCCCTAAACCAGCCCAGTTCATCCCCTCCCCCCACTGCACCACACAACCAGCCCAGTTCTTCCCCCCCACCCACTGCATCCCAAAACCAGTCCAACCTGTCTCTGCCTCCCTAACCGGTTCTTCCTCTCACCCATCCCTTCCTCCCACCCCAAGCCGCACCCCCAGCTACCTACTAACCTCATCCCACCTCCTTGACCTGTCCGTCTTCCCTGGACTGACCTCCCCCTCCCTACCTCCCCACCTACACCCTCTCCACCTATCTTCTTTTCTCTCCATCTTCGGTCCGCCTCCCCCTCTCTCCCTATGTATTCCAGTTCCCTCCCCCCATCCCCCTCTCTGATGAAGGGTCCAGGCCCGAAACGTCAGCTTTTGTGCTCCTGAGATGCTGCTTGGCCTGCTGTGTTCATCCAGCCTCACATTTTATTATCCCTCAGTCAATGTATCCCATTTGCATTAGTCACTGCATCCCATTTCACTCAATCACTGCATCCCATTTCACTCAATCACTGCATCCCATTTCCCTAAGTCATTGCATCCCATTTCCCTGAGTCACTGCATCCCATTTCACTCAGTCACTGCATCCCATTTCCCTCAGTCACTGCATCCCATTTCACACAGTCACTGCATCCCATTTCCATCAGTCACTATATCCCATTTCCATCAGTCACTATATCCCATTTCCATCAGTCATTGCAACCCATTTTCCCTCAGTCACTGCATCCCATTTCCCACAGTCACTGCATCCAATTTCCCTCAGTCACTGCATCCCATTTCCCTCAGTCACTGCATCTCATTTCCCTCAGTCACTGCATCTCATTTCACTCAGTCACTGCATCTCATTTCACTCAGTCACTGCATCTCATTTCACTCAGTCACTGCATCCCATTTCACTCAGTCACTGCATCCCATTTCACTCAGTCACTGCATCCCATTTCACTCAGTCACTGCATCCCTTTTCCCTCAGTCACTGCATCACATTTCACTCAGTGACAGAATCACATTTCCCTCAGTCACAGAATCACATTTCCCTCAGTCACAGCATCACATTTCCCTCAGTCACAGCATCACATTTAACGGAGACAGTGAATCCTATTCAAATGAGATGGTGAATCAATTTCCATCAGTCACCACACCCTATTCCCCACAGTCACGGCATCCCATTTCACTCGGGCACTGTGGCCCATTTCACTCGGGCACTGCGGCCCATTTCACTCGGGCACTGCGGCCCATTTCACTCGGGCACTGCGGCCCATTTCACTCGGGCACTGCGGCCCATTTCACTCGGGCACTGCGGCCCATTTCACTCGGGCACTGCATCACATTTCACTCAGTCAGTGCATCTCATTTCGCTCAGTCACTGCATCTCATTTCGTTAAGTCACTGCATCCCATTTCAGTCAGTCACTCCCTCCCATTTCAGTCAGTCACTGCATCTCCTTTCCCTCAGTCACTGCATCTCATTTCCCTCAGTCACTGCATCTCATTTCCCTCAGTCACTACATCTCCTTTCCCTCAGTCACTGCATCCCATTGACTTAGGGATGGCATCCCATTTCACTCAGTCACAGCATCCCATTACCCTCAGTCACAACATCCCATTTCCCACAGTCACAACATCCCATTTCCCACAGTCACAGCGTCCCATTTCCCACAGTCACGGCATCCCATTTCCCCACAGTCACTGCATCTCATTTCCGTCAGTCACTGCATCTCATTTCCCTCAGTCACTGCATCCCATTTCCATTAGTCACTGCATCCCATTATCACTCAGTCACTGCATCACATTTAACGGAGACAGCGAATCCTATTCAAATGAGACGGTGAATCAATTTCCATCAGTCACCACACCCTATTCCCCATAGTCACGGCATCACATTTCACTCAGGTACTGCATTCCATTACCCTCAGGCACGGCATCCCATTTCACTCGGGCACTGTGGCCCATTTCACTCGGACACTGCGGCCCATTTCACTCGGGCACTGCATCTCATTTCCGTCAGTTACTACATCATATTTCCATCAAACAAGGCATATCATTTCACTCAGTCACTGCATCCCATTTCACCCAGTCACTGCATCCCATTTCTCTCAGTCACTGCATCCCATTTCTCTCAGTCACTGCATCCCATTTCTCTCAGTCACTGTTTCCCATATCTCACAGGCACTGCATTCAATTTCCCACACTCACTGCTTCCCATTTCCCATAGTCACAGCATCTCCTTTCCCTCAGTCACTGCATCCCATGTCCCTCACTCACTGCATCCCATTTCCCTCAGTCACTGCACCCCAAGTCCGCTCGGGCACTGCATCCCCATGAACTCAGTCACTCCTTCCCAGTACCTCAGTCACTCCTTCCCATTTCCATCAGGTACTGCATCAAATTTCCATCAGACACTGCAGCACATGTCACTCAGTCACTGCATCCCATTTCCCTCAGTCACTGCATCCCATTTCCCTCAGTCACTGCATCTCCTTCACCACAGTCAGTGCATCCCATTTCACGCAGTCACTGCATCTCATTTCATTCAGTCACTGCATCACCTTCAACACAGTCAGTGCATCTCATTTCCATCACTCACTGTTTCCCTTATCTCACAGACGCTGCATTCAATTTCCCACACTCACTGCATCCCATTTCCCATCGTCACAGCATTTCCTTTCCCTCAGTCTCTGCATCGCAATTCACTCAGTGATTGCATCCCATTTCCCTCAGTCACTGCATCTCATTTCACTCGGTCAGTGCATTAAATTTCACTCAGTCACTGCATCCCATTTACTCAATCACTGCATCTCCTTCACCACAGTCACTGCATCACATTTCTTTCAGTCACTGTTTCCCCTATCACACAGACGATGAATTCAATTTCCCACACTCACTGCATCCCATTTACTCAATCACTGCATCTCCTTCACCACAGTCACTGCATCACATTTCTTTCAGTCACTGTTTCCCCTATCACACAGACGATGAATTCAATTTCCCACACTCACTGCATCCGATTTCCCTCAGCGACTGCATCACATTTCCATCAGACACTGCAGCGCATGCCACTCTGTCACTGCATCCAATTTCCATCATTCACTGCATCACATTTCACTCAGTCACTGCATCCCATTTCACGCAGTCACTGCATAATAATTCCGTCAGTCACTGCATACCATGTCCGTGTGTCACTGCATCCCATGTCTGTATGTCACTGCATCCCATGTCCGTGTGTCACTGCATCCCATGTCCCTCAGTCACTGCATCCCATGTCCCTCAGTCACTGCATCCCATTTCACTCAGTCAGTGCGTCCCTTTTCGGTCAGGCACTGTATCCCATTTCCCTCAGTCACTGCACCCCATGCCCGCTCGGGCACTGATTCCCTATTAACTCAGAAACTCCTTCTCAGTACCTCTGTCACTGCAGCTCATGTCACTCAGTCACTGCATCCCATTTCCCACAGTCACTGCATCCCATTTCCATCAGTCACTGTATCCCATTTCCATCAGTCATTGCAACCCATTTTCCCTCAGTCACTGCATCCCATTTCCCTCAGTCACTGCATCCCATTTCCCTCAGTCACTGCATCCCATTTCCCTCAGTCACTGCATCCCTTTTCACTCAATCACTGCATCCCATTTCCCTGAGTCACTGCATCCCCTTTCCCTGTGTCACTGCATCCCATTTCCCTGAGTCACTGCATCTCATTTCACTCAGTCACTGCATCTCATTTCACTCAGTCACTGCATCTCAATTCACTCAGTCACTGCATCCCATTTCACTCAGCCACTGCATCCTATTTCACTCAGCCACTGCATCACAGTTCACTCAGTGACTGAATCACAGTTGACTCAGTGACTGAATCACAGTTGACTCAGTGACTGAATCACAGTTGACTCAGTGACTGAATGACAGTATACTCAGTGAGTGCATCATATTTCACTCAGTGACGGAATCACATTTCACTAAGTGACTGAATCACATTTCACTGAGTCACTGCGTCCCATTTCACACAATCAGTGCATTCCATTTCACACAATCAGTGCATCTCATTTCCCTCAGTCACTGCAACCCATTTCCCTCAGTCACTGCAACCCATTTCCCTCAGTCAATGTACCCCATTTCACTCAATCACTGCATCCCATTTCCCTGTGTCACTGCATCCCATTTCCCTGAGTCACGGCATCCCATTTCCCTGAGTCACTGCATCCCATTTCCCTGAGTCACTGCATCCCATGTCCCTAAGTCACTGCATCCCATGTCCCTCAGTCACTGCATCCCATTTCACTCAGTCAGTGCGTCCCTTTTCGGTCAGGCACTGTATCCCATTTCCCTCAGTCACTGCACCCCATGCCCGCTCGGGCACTGATTCCCTATTAACTCAGAAACTCCTTCCCAGTACCTCTGTCACTGCAGCTCATGTCACTCAGTCACTGCATCCCATTTCCCACAGTCACTGCATCCCATTTCCATCAGTCACTGTATCCCATTTCCATCAGTCACTGTATCCCATTTCCATCAGTCATTGCAACCCATTTTCCCTCAGTCACTGCATCCCATTTCACTCAGTCACTGCATCTCATTTCCCTCAGTCACTGCATCCCTTTTCCCTCAGTCACTGCATCCCATTTCACACAGTCACTGCATCCCATTTCACACAGTCACTGCATCCCATTTCACACAATCAGTGCATCCCATTTCACACAATCAGTGCATTCCATTTCATTCAGTGACTGCATCACATTTCACTCAGTCACTGCATCCCATTTCCCTGTGTCACTGCATCTCATTTCCCTCAGTCACTGCATCTCATTTCACTCAGTCACTGCATCTCATTTCACTCAGTCACTGCATCTCATTTCACTCAGTCACTGCATTCCATTTCATTCAGTGACTGCATCCCATTTCACTCAGTCACTGCATCCCATTTCACTCAGTCACTGCATCCCATTTCCCTGAGTCACTGCATCCCATTTCACTCAGACACTGCATCTCATTTTCCTCAGTCACTGCATCCCATTTCCCTCAGTCACTGCATCTATTTCCGTCAGTCACTGCATCCCATTTCTGTCAGTCACTGCATCCCAATTCACTCAGTCACTGCATCCCAATTCACTCAGTCACTGCATCCCAATTCCCTCAGTCACTGCATCCCAATTCACTCAGTCACTGCATCCCAATTCACTCAGTCACTGCATCCCAATTCACTCAGTCACTACATCCCTTTTCACTCAGTCACTGCATCCCTTTTCACTCAGTCACTGCCTCCCTTTTCTCACAGTCACTGCAACCCATTTCCCACAGTCACTGCATCTCCTTTCCCTCAGTCACTGCATCACATTTCACTCAGTCACTGCATCACATTTCACTCAGTCACAGAATCACATTTCCCTCAGTCACTGCAACCCATTTCCCTCAGTCACTGCAACCCATTTCCCACAGTCACTGCAACCCATTTCCCCAAGTCACTGCAACCCATTTCCCCAAGTCACTGCAACCCATTTCCCCAAGTCACTGCATCTCCTTTACTTCAGTCACTGCATCGCATTTCACTCAGTCACTGCATCCCATTTCATTCAGTCACTGCGTCTCATTACCCTCAGTCCCTGCATTTCATTTCCCTGAGTGACTGCATCCCATTTCACTCAGTGACTGAATCCCATTTCCCACAGTCACTGCATCCCGTTTCTCTCAGTCACTATATCCCATTTCCCACAGTCACTGCATCCCATTTCACTCACTCACTGCATCCCCTTTAACAGAGACAGTGGATGCGATTCAACTGAGACAGGGCATCCATTTCCGTCAGTCACAGCACCCTATACCCCACAGTCACCACATTCCATTTCCCACATTCACTGCATCCCATTTCATTCAGTCACTGCATCCCATTTCATTCAGTCACGGCATCCCATTTCATTCAGTCACGGCATCCCATTTCATTCAGTCACGGCATCCTATTTCACTCAGTCACTGCATCACATTTCCCTCAGTCACTGCAATGCATTTCACTCAGTCACTGCATCCCATTTCATTCAGTCACGGCATCCCATTTCATTCAGTCACGCCATCCCATTTCACTCAGTCACTGCTTCATATTTCAATCAGTCACTGCATCCCATTTCACTCAGTCACTGCCTCCCACTTCACTCAGTCACTGCCTCCCAAATTCAGTCAGTCACTGCCTCCCAAATTCAGTCAGTCACGACCTCCCATTTCAGTCAGTCACTGCATCCCATTTCAGTCAGTCACTGCATCCCATTTCACTCAGTCACTGCATCCCATTTCACTCAGTCACTGCATCCCATTTCACTCAGTCACTGCAATGCATTCCACTCTGTTACTGCATCCAATTTCACTCAGTCACTGCATCCCAATTCTCTCAGTCACTACAACCCATTTCCCACAGTCATTGCAGCCAATTTCACTCTCTCACTGCATTCAATTTCCATCCGTCAGTGCATTCAATTTCCGTCAGTCACTGCATCGCATTTCACTCAGTCAGGGCATCCTATTTCACTCAGTCAGGGCATCCTATTTCACTCAGTCAGGGCATCCTATTTCACTCAGTCAGGGCATCCTATTTCACTCAGTCACTGCATACTATTTCCTTCGGTCACTGCATCCATTTTCACGCAGTCACTGCATCCCATTTCACGCAGTCACTGCATCACATTTCACGCAGTCACTGCATCACATTTCACACAGTCACTGCATCACATTTCACACAGTCACTGCATCACATTTCACACAGTCACTGCATCCCATTTCACACAGTCACTGCATCCCATTTCAGTCAGTCACTGCATCCCATTTCCCTCAGTCACTGCACCCCATTTCCCTCAGTCACTGCACCCCATTTCCCTCAGACACTGCATCCCATTTCACTCAGTCACTGCATCACATTTCACACAGTCACTGCATCACATTTCACACAGTCACTGCATCACATTTCACACAGTCACGGCATCACATTTCACTCAGTCACTGCATCACATTTCACTCAGTCACTGCATCTCCTTTCCATCAGTCACTGCATCTCACTTCACTCATTCGCTGCATCCCATTTCACGCAGTCGCTGCATCCCATTTCACTCGTCATTGCATCCCGTTTCAAAACTGACGCTGCATTCAAGTTCCGTCAGGTACTGCATCCCAGTTCACTCAGTCACTGCATCCCATTTCACTCAGTCACTGCATCCCATTTCCCTCAGTCACAGTATCCCATTTCACTCAGACACTGCATCCCATTTCCCACGGTCACTGCATCCCATTTCACTCAGTCACAGCATCCCATTTCTCTCAGTCACAGCATCCCATTTCCCACAGTCATTGCATCCAATTTCACTCAGTCACCGCACCCAATTCCCCACAGTCACGGCATCACATTACAGTCAGTCACTGCATCCTATTTCACTCTGTCACTGCATCCCATTTCCCTCAGTCACAGCATCCCATTTCCCTCAGTCACTGCATCCCATTTCACTCAGTCACTGCATCCCATTTCACTCAGTCACTGCACCCCATTTCCCTCAGTCACTGCACCCCATTTCCCTCAGTCACTGCACCCCATTTCCCTCAGTCACTGCTCCCCATTTCCCTCAGTCACTGCTCCCCATTTCCCTCAGTCACTGCACCCCATTTCCCTCAGACACTGCATCCCATTTCACTCAGTCACTGAATCCCATTTCCCACAGTCACTGCATCCCATTTCTCTCAGTCACTACATCCCATTTCCCACAGTCACTGCATCCCATTTCACTCAGTCACTGCATCCCATTTAATGGAGAGAGTGAATCCTATTCAACTGAGACAGCGAATCGATTTCCATCAGTCACCGCGCAATATTCCCCACAGTCACGGCATCACATTACCCTCAGTCACTGCGTCCCATTACACTCAGTCACTGCGTCCCATTTCCCTCAGTCACTGCATCCCATTTCCCTCAGTCACTGCATCCCATTTCCCTCAGTCACTGCATCCCATTTCACTCAGTCAGTGCATCCCTTTTCGGTCAGGCACTGTATCCCATTTCCCTCAGTCACTGCACCCCATGCCCGCTCGGGCACTGATTCCCTCTTAACTCAGAAACTCCTTCCCAGTACCTCTGTCACTGCAGCTCATGTCACTCAGTCACTGCATCCCATTTCCCACAGTCACTGCATCCCATTTCCATCAGTCACTGTATCCCATTTCCATCAGTCACTGTATCCCATTTCCATCAGTCATTGCAACCCATTTTCCCTCAGTCACTGCATCCCATTTCACTCAGTCACTGCATCTCATTTCCCTCAGTCACTGCATCCCTTTTCCCTCAGTCACTGCATCCCATTTCACACAGTCACTGCATCCCATTTCACACAGTCACTGCATCCCATTTCACACAGTCACTGCATCCCATTTCACACAATCAGTGCATTCCATTTCATTCAGTGACTGCATCACATTTCACTCAGTCACTGCATCCCATTTCACACAGTCACTGCATCTCATTTCCCTCAGTCACTGCATCTCATTTCACTCAGTCACTGCATCTCATTTCACTCAGTCACTGCATCTCATTTCACTCAGTCACTGCATCTCATTTCACTCAGTCACTGCATTCCATTTCATTCAGTGACTGCATCCCATTTCACTCAGTCACTGCATCCCATTTCACTCAGTCACTGCATCCCATTTCCCTGAGTCACTGCATCCCATTTCACTCAGACACTGCATCTCATTTTCCTCAGTCACTGCATCCCATTTCCCTCAGTCACTGCATCTATTTCCGTCAGTCACTGCATCCCATTTCTGTCAGTCACTGCATCCCAATTCACTCAGTCACTGCATCCCAATTCACTCAGTCACTGCATCCCAATTCACTCAGTCACTGCATCCCAATTCACTCAGTCACTACATCCCTTTTCACTCAGTCACTGCATCCCTTTTCACTCAGTCACTGCCTCCCTTTTCTCACAGTCACTGCAACCCATTTCCCACAGTCACTGCATCTCCTTTCCCTCAGTCACTGCATCACATTTCACTCAGTCACTGCATCACATTTCACTCAGTCACAGAATCACATTTCCCTCAGTCACTGCAACCCATTTCCCTCAGTCACTGCAACCCATTTCCCACAGTCACTGCAACCCATTTCCCCAAGTCACTGCAACCCATTTCCCCAAGTCACTGCAACCCATTTCCCCAAGTCACTGCATCTCCTTTACTTCAGTCACTGCATCGCATTTCACTCAGTCACTGCATCCCATTTCATTCAGTCACTGCGTCTCATTACCCTCAGTCCCTGCATTTCATTTCCCTGAGTGACTGCATCCCATTTCACTCAGTGACTGAATCCCATTTCCCACAGTCACTGCATCCCGTTTCTCTCAGTCACTATATCCCATTTCCCACAGTCACTGCATCCCATTTCACTCACTCACTGCATCCCCTTTAACAGAGACAGTGGATGCGATTCAACTGAGACAGGGCATCCATTTCCGTCAGTCACAGCACCCTATACCCCACAGTCACCACATTCCATTTCCCACATTCACTGCATCCCATTTCATTCAGTCACTGCATCCCATTTCATTCAGTCACGGCATCCCATTTCATTCAGTCACGGCATCCTATTTCACTCAGTCACTGCATCACATTTCCCTCAGTCACTGCAATGCATTTCACTCAGTCACTGCATCCCATTTCATTCAGTCACGGCATCCCATTTCATTCAGTCACGGCATCCCATTTCATTCAGTCACGGCATCCCATTTCACTCAGTCACTGCTTCATATTTCAATCAGTCACTGCATCCCATTTCACTCAGTCACTGCCTCCCACTTCACTCAGTCACTGCCTCCCAAATTCAGTCAGTCACTGCCTCCCAAATTCAGTCAGTCACGACCTCCCATTTCAGTCAGTCACTGCATCCCATTTCAGTCAGTCACTGCATCCCATTTCACTCAGTCACTGCATCCCATTTCACTCAGTCACTGCATCCCATTTCACTCAGTCACTGGATCCCATTTCACTCAGTCACTGCAATGCATCCCACTCTGTTACTGCATCCAATTTCACTCAGTCACTGCATCCCAATTCTCTCAGTCACTACAACCCATTTCCCACAGTCATTGCAGCCAATTTCACTCTCTCACTGCATTCAATTTCCATCCGTCAGTGCATTCAATTTCCGTCAGTCACTGCATCGCATTTCACTCAGTCAGGGCATCCTATTTCACTCAGTCAGGGCATCCTATTTCACTCAGTCAGGGCATCCTATTTCACTCAGTCAGGGCATCCTATTTCACTCAGTCACTGCATACTATTTCCTTCGGTCACTGCATCCATTTTCACGCAGTCACTGCATCCCATTTCACGCAGTCACTGCATCACATTTCACGCAGTCACTGCATCACATTTCACACAGTCACTGCATCACATTTCACACAGTCACTGCATCACATTTCACACAGTCACTGCATCCCATTTCACACAGTCACTGCATCCCATTTCAGTCAGTCACTGCATCCCATTTCCCTCAGTCACTGCACCCCATTTCCCTCAGTCACTGCACCCCATTTCCCTCAGTCACTGCACCCCATTTCCCTCAGACACTGCATCCCATTTCACTCAGTCACTGCATCACATTTCACACAGTCACTGCATCACATTTCACACAGTCACTGCATCACATTTCACACAGTCACGGCATCACATTTCACTCAGTCACTGCATCACATTTCACTCAGTCACTGCATCTCCTTTCCATCAGTCACTGCATCTCACTTCACTCATTCGCTGCATCCCATTTCACGCAGTCGCTGCATCCCATTTCACTCGTCATTGCATCCCGTTTCAAAACTGACGCTGCATTCAAGTTCCGTCAGGTACTGCATCCCAGTTCACTCAGTCACTGCATCCCATTTCACTCAGTCACTGCATCCCATTTCCCTCAGTCACAGTATCCCATTTCACTCAGACACTGCATCCCATTTCACTCAGACACTGCATCCCATTTCCCACGGTCACTGCATCCCATTTCACTCAGTCACAGCATCCCATTTCTCTCAGTCACAGCATCCCATTTCCCACAGTCATTGCATCCAATTTCACTCAGTCACCGCACCCAATTCCCCACAGTCACGGCATCACATTACAGTCAGTCACTGCATCCTATTTCACTCTGTCACTGCATCCCATTTCCCTCAGTCACTGCATCCCATTTCCCTCAGTCACTGCATCCCATTTCACTCAGTCACTGCATCCCATTTCACTCAGTCACTGCATCCCATTTCCCTCAGTCACTGCACCCCATTTCCCTCAGTCACTGCACCCCATTTCCCTCAGTCACTGCTCCCCATTTCCCTCAGTCACTGCTCCCCATTTCCCTCAGTCACTGCACCCCATTTCCCTCAGTCACTGCACCCCATTTCCCTCAGTCACTGCACCCCATTTCCCTCAGACACTGCATCCCATTTCACTCAGTCACTGAATCCCATTTCCCACAGTCACTGCATCCCATTTCTCTCAGTCACTACATCCCATTTCCCACAGTCACTGCATCCCATTTCACTCAGTCACTGCATCCCATTTAATGGAGAGAGTGAATCCTATTCAACTGAGACAGCGAATCGATTTCCATCAGTCACCGCGCAATATTCCCCACAGTCACGGCATCACATTACCCTCAGTCACTGCGTCCCATTACACTCAGTCACTGCGTCCCATTTCCCTCAGTCACTGCATCCCATTTCCCTCAGTCACTGCATCCCATTTCCCTCAGTCACTGCATCCCATTTCCCTCAGTCACTGCATCCCATTTCCCTCAGTTACTGCATCCCATTTCCCTCAGTCACTGCATCTCATTTCACTCAGTCACTGCATCTCATTTCACTCAGTCACTGCATCCCATTTCCCTCAGTCACTGCATCTCATTTCCCTCAGTCACTGCATCCCATTTCCCTCAGTCACTGCAACCCATTTCACTCAGTCAATGTATCAGAGATAATGGGAACTGCAGATTCTGGAGATTCCAAGATAATAAAATGTGAGGCTGGATGAACACAGCAGGCCAAGCAGCATCTCAGGAGCACAAAAGCTGACGTTTCGGGCCTGGACCCTTCATCAGAGAGGGGGATGGGGGGAGGGAACTGGAATACATAGGGAGAGAGGGGGAGGCGGACCGAAGATGGAGAGAAAAGAAGGTGGAGAGGGTGTAGGTGGGGAGGTAGGGAGGGGATAGGTCAGTCCAGGGAAGACGGACAGGTCAAGGAGGTGGGATGAGGTTAGTAGGTAGCTGGGGGTGCGGCTTGGGGTGGGAGGAAGGGATGGGTGAGAGGAAGAACCGGTTAGGGAGGCAGAGACAGGTTGGACTGGTTTTGGGATGCAGTGGGTGGGGGGGAAGAGCTGGGCTGGTTGTGTGGTGCAGTGGGGGGAGGGGATGAACTGGGCTGGTTTAACGCCCTTGACCGCGTCTCCCGCATTTCCCGCGACACATCCCTCACACCCCGCCCCCGCCACAACCGCCCCAAGAGGATCCCCCTCGTTCTCACACACCACCCTACCAACCTCCGGATACAACGCATTATCCTCCGACACTTCCGCCATTTACAATCCGACCCCACCACCCAAGACATTTTTCCATCCCCTCCCCTGTCTGCTTTCCGGAGAGACCACTCTCTCCGTGACTCCCTTGTTCGCTCCACACTGCCCTCCAACCCCACCACACCCGGCACCTTCCCCTGCAACCGCAGGAAATGCTACACTTGTCCCCACACCTCCTCCCTCACCCCCATCCCAGGCCCCAAGATGACATTCCACATTAAGCAGAGGTTCACCTGCACATCTGCCAATGTGGTATATGGCATCCACTGTACCCGGTGCGGCTTCCTCTACATTGGGGAAACCAAGCGGAGGCTTGGGGACCGCTTTGCAGAACACCTCCGCTCAGTTCGCAACAAACAACTGCACCTCCCAGTCGCAAACCATTTCCACTCCCCCTCCCATTCTCTTGATGACATGTCCATCATGGGCCTCCTGCACTGCCACAATGATGCCACCCGAAGGTTGCAGGAACAGCAACTCATATTCCGCCTGGGAACCCTGCAGCCATATGGTATCAATGTGGACTTCACCAGTTTCAAAATCTCCCCTTCCGCTACTGCATCCCTAAACCAGCCCAGTTCATCCCCTCCCCCCACTGCACCACACAACCAGCCCAGCTCTTCCCCCCCACCCACTGCATCCCAAAACCAGTCCAACCTGTCTCTGCCTCCCTAACCGGTTCTTCCTCTCACCCATCCCTTCCTCCCACCCCAAGCCGCACCCCCAGCTACCTACTAAACTCATCCCACCTCCTTGACCTGTCCGTCTTCCCTGGACTGACCTCTCCCCTCCCTACCTCCCCACCTACACCCTCTCCACCTATCGTCTTTACTCTCCATCTTCGGTCCGCCTCCCCCTCTCTCCCTATGTATTCCAGTTCCCTCCCCCCATCCCCCTCTCTGATGAAGGGTCCAGGCCCGAAACGTCAGCTTTTGTGCTCCTGAGATGCTGCTTGGCCTGCTGTGTTCATCCAGCCTCACATTTTATTATCCCTCAGTCAATGTATCCCATTTCACTCAATCACTGCATCCCATTTCCCTGAGTCATTGCATCCCATTTCCCTGAGTCACTGCATCCCATTTCACTCAGTCACTGCATCCCATTTCCCTCAGTCACTGCATCCCATTTCCCTCAGTCACTGCATCTCATTTCCCTCAGTCACTGCATCTCATTTCCCTCAGTCACTGCATCTCATTTCACTCAGTCACTGCATCCCATTTCACTCAGTCACTGCATCCCTTTTCCCTCAGTCACTGCATCACATTTCACTCAGTCACAGAATCACATTTCCCTCAGTCACAGAATCACATTTCCCTCAGTCACAGCATCACATTTCCCTCAGTCACAGCATCACATTTAACGGAGACAGTGAATCCGATTCAAATGAGATGGTGAATCAATTTCCATCAGTCACCACACCCTATTCCCCACAGTCACGGCATCACATTTCACTCAGGCACTGCATCCCATTTCACTCGGGCACTGTGGCCCATTTCACTCGGGCACTGCGGCCCATTTCACTCAGTCACTGCATCACATTTCGCTCAGTCACTGCATCTCATTTCGTTAAGTCACTGCATCCCATTTCAGTCAGTCACTCCCTCTTCTTTCCCTCAGTCACTGCATCTCCTTTCCCTCAGTCACTGCATCTCCTTTCCCTCAGTCACTGCATCTCCTTTCCCTCAGTCACTGCATCTCCTTTCCCTCAGTCACTACATCTCCTTTCCCTCAGTCACTGCATCCCATTGACTTAGGGATGGCATCCCATTTCACTCAGTCACAGCTTCCCATTTCACTCAGTCACAGCATCCCATTACCCTCAGTCACAACATCCCATTTCCCACAGTCACAACATCCCATTTCCCACAGTCACGGCATCCCATTTCCCACAGTCACGGCATCCCATTTCCCCACAGTCACTGCATCTCACTGCGGGGGCCAGTTCCTGTGAGCTGGTAAGGGCCGCGGGGGCCAGTCCCTGTGAGGTGGTCAGGGGCGCGGGGGCCGGTCCCTGTGAGCGGGCAAGGGCTGCGGGGGCCGGTCCCTGTGAGCGGGCCAGGGCTGCGGGGGCCGGTCCCTGTGAGCGGGCCAGGGCTGCGGGGCCGGTCCCTGTTGGCGGGTGAGGGCTGCGGTGGCAAATAGCTGTCAGGGGGTCAGGGCTGCGGCGGCCAGTCCATGTCAGCGGGACAGGGCTGGGGGGGCTGGTCCCTGTGAGCGGGTCAGGGCTGCGGGGGCCAGTCCCTGTGAGCGGGCCAGGGCTGCGGGGGCCAGTCCCTGTGAGCGGGTCAGGGCTGCGGGGGCCAGTCCCTGTGAGCGGGCCAGGGCTGCGGGGGCCAGTCCCTGTGAGCGGGCCAGGGCTGCGGGGCCAGTCCCTGTGAGCGGGCCAGGGCTGCGGGGACCAGTCCCTGTGAGCGGGAAAGTGATGCGGGGGCCAGTCCCTGTGAGCGGGCCAGGGCTGCGGGGGCCGGTCCCTGTGAGCGGGCCAGGGCTGCGGGGGCCGGTCCCTGTGAGCGGGCCAGGGCTGCGGGGGCCGGTCCCTGTGAGCGGGCCAGGGCTGCGGGGGCCGGTCCCTGTGAGCGGGCCTGGGCTGCGGGGGCCGGTCCCTGTGAGCGGGCCTGGGCTGCGGGGGCCGGTCCCTGTGAGCGGGCCAGAGCTGCGGGGGCCAGGCCTGCGGGGGCCAGTCCCTGTGAGCGAGTCATGGCTGCGGGGGCCAGTTCCTGTGAGCTGGTCAGGGCCGCGGGGGCCAGTCCCTGTGAGGTGGTCAGGGGCGCGGGGGCCGGTCCCTGTGAGCGGGCCAGGGCAGCGGGGGCCGGTCCCTGTGAGCGGGACAGGGCTGCGGGGGCCGGTCCCTGTGAGCGGGCAAGGGCTGCGGGGGCCGGTCCCTGTGAGCGGGCCAGGGCTGCGGGGGCCGGTCCCTGTGAGCGGGCCAGGGCTGCGGGGGCCGGTCCCTGTGAGCGGGACAGGGCTGCGGGGGCCGGTCCCTGTGAGCGGGCCAGGGCTGCGGGGGCCGGTGCCTGTGAGCGGGCAGGGCTGCGCGGGCCAGTCCATGTCAGCGGGACAGGGCTGCGGGGGCCGGTCCCTGTGAGCGGGCCAGGGCTGTGGGGGCTGGTCCCTGTGAGCGGGCCAGGGCTGCGGGGCCGGTCCCTGTTGGCGGGTGAGGGCTGCGGTGGCAAATAGCTGTCAGGGGGTCAGTGCTGCGGGGGCCAGTCCATGTCAGCAGGACAGGGGTGCGGGGGACAGTGCCTGTGAGCGGGGTAGGGCTGCGGGGGCCAGTCCCTGTGAGCGGGGTAGGGCTGCGGGGGCCAGTCCCTGTGAGCGGGTCAGGGCTGCGGGGGCCAGTCCCTGTGAGCGGGTCAGGGCTGCGGGGAACACTCCCTGTGAGCAGGTCAGGGCGGCGGGGGCCCGTCCCTGTAAGCGGGTCAGGGCTGCGGGGGCCAGTCCCTGTGAGCGAGTCAGGGCTGCGGGGGCCAGTTCCTGTGAGCTGGTCAGGGCCGCGGGGGCCAGTCCCTGTGAGGTGGTCAGGGGCGCGGGGGCCGGTCCCTGTGAGCGGGCCAGGGCTGCGGGGGCCGGTCCCTGTGAGCGGGCCAGGGCAGCGGGGGCCGGTCCCTGTGAGCGGGCCAGGGCTGCGGGGGCCGGTCCCTGTGAGCGGGCCAGGGGTGCGGGGGCCGGTCCCTGTGAGCGGGACAGGGCTGCGGGGGCCGGTCCCTGTGAGCGGGCCAGGGCTGCGGGGGCCGGTCCCTGTGAGCGGGCCAGGGCTGCGGGGGCCGGTGCCTGTGAGCGGGCAGGGCTGCGCGGGCCAGTCCATGTCAGCGGGACAGGGCTGCGGGGAACAGTGGCTGTGAGCGGGCCATGGCTGCGGGGGCCGGTCCCTGTGAGCGGGCCAGGGCTGCGGGGGCCAGTCCGTGTGAGCGGGCCAGGGAAGCGGGGGCCAGTCCCTGTGAGCAGGCCTGGGCTGCGGGGGCCGGTCTCTGTGAGCGGGCCAGGGCTGCGGGGGCCGGTCCCTGTGAGCGGGCCACGGCTGCGGGGGCCGGTCCCTGTGAGCGGGCAAGGGCTGCGGGGGCCGGTCCCTGTGAGCGGGCCAGGGCTGCGGGGGCCGGTCCCTGTGAGCGGGCCAGGGCTGCGGGGCCGGTCCCTGTTGGCGGGTGAGGGCTGCGGTGGCAAATAGCTGTAAGGGGGTCAGTGCTGCGGGGGCCAGTCCATGTCAGCAGGACAGGGGTGCGGGGGACAGTGCCTGTGAGCGGGGTAGGGCTGCGGGGGCCAGTCCCTGTGAGCGGGGTAGGGCTGCGGGGGCCAGTCCCTGTGAGCGGGTCAGGGCTGCGGGGGCCAGTCCCTGTGAGCGGGTCAGGGCTGCGGGGAACACTCCCTGTGAGCAGGTCAGGGCGGCGGGGGCCCGTCCCTGTAAGCGGGTCAGGGCTGCGGGGGCCAGTCACTGTGATCGGGTCATGGCTGCGGGGGCCGGTCCCTGTGAGCGGGCCAGGGCCGCGGGGGCCGGTCCCTGTGAGCGGGCCAGGGCCGCGGGGGCCGGTCCCTGTGAGCGGGCCAGGGCCGCGGGGGCCGGTCCCTGTGAGCGGGCCAGGGCCGCGGGGGCCGGTCCCTGTGAGCGGGCCAGGGCCGCGGGGGCCGGTCCCAGTGAGCGGGCCAGGGCAGCGGGGTCCGGTCCCTGTGAGCGGGCCAGGGCCGCGGGGTCCGGTCCCTGTGAGCGGGCCAGGGCCGCGGGGGCCTGACCCTGTGAGCGGGCCAGGGCCGCGGGTGCCGGTACCTGTGAGCGGGCCAGGGCCGCGGGGCCCGGTCCCTGTGAGCGGGCCAGGGCTGCGGGGGCCGGTCCCTGTGAGCGGGCCAGGGCAGCGGGGGCCGGTCCCTGTGAGCGGGCCAGGGGTGCGGGGGCCAGTCCCTGTGAGCAGGCCTGGGCTGCGGGGGCCGGTCCCTGTGAGCGGGCCAGGGCTGCGGGGGCCGGTCCCTGTGAGCGGGCCACGGCTGCGGGGGCCGGTCCCTGTGAGCGGGGAAGGGCTGCGGGGGCCGGTCCCTGTGAGCGGGCCAGGGCTGCGGGGGCCGGTCCCTGTGAGCGGACCAGGGCTGCGGGGCCGGTCCCTGTTGGCGGGTGAGGGCTGCGGTGGCAAATAGCTGTCAGGGGGTCAGTGCTGCGGGGGCCAGTCCATGTCAGCAGGACAGGGCTGCGGGGGACAGTGCCTGTGAGCGGGCCAGGGCCGCGGGGGCCGGTCCCTGTGAGCGGGCCAGGGCCGCGGGGGCCGGTCCCTGTGAGCGGGCCAGGGCCGCGGGGTCCGGTCCCTGTGAGCGGGCCAGGGCCGCGGGGGCCTGACCCTGTGAGCGGGCCTGGGCCGCGGGTGCCGGTACCTGTGAGCGGGCCAGGGCCGCGGGGGCCGGTCCCTGTGAGCGGGCCAGGGCTGCGGGGGCCGGTCCCTGTGAGCGGGCCAGGGCAGCGGGGGCCGGTCCCTGTGAGCGGACCAGGGCTGCGGGGGCCGGTCCCTGTGAGCGGGTCAGGGCTGCGGGGGCCAGTCCCTGTGATCGGGCGAGGGCTGCGGTGGCAAATAGCTGTCAGGGGATCAGGGCTGCGGCGGCCAGTCCATGTCAGCGGGACAGGGCTGCGGGGGCTGGTCCCTGTGAGCGGGTCAGGGCTGCGGGGGCCAGTCCCTGTGAGCGGGCCAGGGCTGCGGGGGCCAGTCCCTGTGAGCGGGCCATGGCTGCGGGGGCCAGTCCCTGTGAGCGGGTCAGGGCTGCGTGGGCCAGTCCCTGTGAGCGGGCCAGGGCTGCGGGGGCCAGTCCCTGTGAGCGGGTCAGGGCTGCGGGGGCCAGTCCCTGTGAGCGGGCCAGGGCTGCGGGGGCCGGTCCCTGTGAGCGGGCCAGGGCAGCGGGGGCCGGTCCCTGTGAGCGGGCCAGGGCTGCGGGGGCCGGTCCCTGTGAGCGGGCCAGGGCTGCGGGGGCCGGTGCCTGTGAGCGGGCCAGGGCTGCGGGGGCCGGTGCCTGTGAGCGGGCCAGGGCTGCGGGGGCCGGTCCCTGTGAGCGGGCCAGGGCTGCGGGGGCCGGTCCCTGTGAGCGGGCCAGGGCAGCGGGGGCCGGTCCCTGTGAGCGGGCCAGGGCTGCGGGGGCCAGTTCCTGTGATCGGGCAGGGCTGCGCGGGCCAGTCCATGTCAGCGGGACAGGGCTGCGGGGGACAGTGGCTGTGAGCGGGCCAGGGCTGCGGGGGCAAGTCCCTGTGAGCGGGCCATGGCTGCGGGGGCCGGTCCCTGTGAGCGGGCCAGGGCTGCGGGGGCCAGTCCGTGTGAGCGGGCCAGGGGTGCGGGGGCCGGTCCCTGTGAGCAGGCCTGGGCTGCGGGGGCCGGTCCCTGTGAGCGGGCCAGGGCTGCGGGGGCCGGTCCCTGTGAGCGGGCCAGGGCTGCGGGTGCCGGTCCCTGTGAGCGGGCAAGGGCTGCGGGGGCCGGTCCCTGTGAGCGGGCCAGGGCTGTGGGGGCCGGTCCCTGTGAGCGGGCCAGGGCTGCGGGGCCGGTCCCTGTTGGCGGGTGAGGGCTGCGGTGGCAAATAGCTGTCAGGGGGTCAGTGCTGCGGGGGCCAGTCCATGTCAGCGGGACAGGGCTGCGGGGGACAGTGCCTGTGATCGGGTCATGGCTGTGGGGGCCAGTCCCTGTGAGCGGGTCAGGGCTGCGGGGGCCAGTCCCTGTGAGCGGGGTAGGGCTGCGGGGGCCAGTCCCTGTGAGCGGGTCAGGGCTGCGGGGGCCAGTCCCTGTGAGCGGGTCTGGGCTGCGGGGACCACTCCCTGTGAGCAGGTCAGGGCTGCGGGGGCCCGTCCCTGTAAGCGGGTCAGGGCTGCGGGGGCCAGTCCATGTCAGCGGGACAGGGCTGCGGGGGACAGTGGCTGTGAGCGGGCCAGGGCTGCGGGGGCAAGTCCCTGTGAGCGGGCCATGGATGCGGGGGCCGGTCCCTGTGAGCGGGCCAGGGCTGCGGGGGCCAGTCCGTGTGAGCGGGCCAGGGGTGCGGGGGCCGGTCCCTGTGAGCAGGCCTGGGCTGCGGGGGCCGGTCCCTGTGAGCGGGCCAGGGCTGCGGGGGCCGGTCCCTGTGAGCGGGCCAGGGCTGCGGGTGCCGGTCCCTGTGAGCGGGCAAGGGCTGCGGGGGCCGGTCCCTGTGAGCGGGCCAGGGCTGTGGGGGCCGGTCCCTGTGAGCGGGCCAGGGCTGCGGGGCCGGTCCCTGTTGGCGGGTGAGGGCTGCGGTGGCAAATAGCTGTCAGGGGGTCAGTGCTGCGGGGGCCAGTCCATGTCAGCGGGACAGGGCTGCGGGGGACAGTGCCTGTGATCGGGTCATGGCTGTGGGGGCCAGTCCCTGTGAGGGGGTCAGGGCTGCGGGGGCCAGTCCCTGTGAGCGGGGTAGGGCTGCGGGGGCCAGTCCCTGTGAGCGGGTCAGGGCTGCGGGGGCCAGTCCCTGTGAGCGGGTCTGGGCTGCGGGGACCACTCCCTGTGAGCAGGTCAGGGCTGCGGGGGCCCGTCCCTGTAAGCGGGTCAGGGCTGCGGGGGCCAGTCCATGTCAGCAGGACAGGGCTGCGGGGGACAGTGCCTGTGAGCAGGCCAGGGCCGCGGGGGCCGGTCCCTGTGAGCGGGCCAGGGCCGCCGGGGCCGGTCCCTGTGAGCGGGCCAGGGCCGCGGGGTCCGGTCCCTGTGAGCGGGCCAGGGCCGCGGGGGCCTGACCCTGTGAGCGGGCCTGGGCCGCGGGTGCCGGTACCTGTGAGCGGGCCAGGGCTGCGGGGGCCGGTCCCTGTGAGCGGGCCAGGGCAGCGGGGGCCGGTCCCTGTGAGCGGGCCAGGGCTGCGGGGGCCGGTCCCTGTGAGCGGGCCAGGGCTGCGGGGGCCGGTCCCTGTGAGCGGGACAGGGCTGCGGGGGCCGGTCCCTGTGAGCGGGCCAGGGCTGCGGGTGCCGGTCCCTGTGAGCGGGCCAGGGCTGCGGGGGCCGGTGCCTGTGAGCGGGCAGGGCTGCGCGGGCCAGTCCATGTCAGCGGGACAGGGCTGCGGGGAACAGTGGCTGTGAGCGGGCCATGGCAGCGGGGGCCGGTCCCTGTGAGCGGGCCAGGGCTGCGGGGGCCAGTCCGTGTGAGCGGGCCAGGGAAGCGGGGGCCAGTCCCTGTGAGCAGGCCTGGGCTGCGGGGGCCGGTCTCTGTGAGCGGTCCAGGGCTGCGGGGGCCGGTCCCTGTGAGCGGGCCACGGCTGCGGGGGCCGGTCCCTGTGAGCGGGCCACGGCTGCGGGGGCCGGTCCCTGTGAGCGGGCAAGGGCTGCGGGGGCCGGTCTCTGTGAGCGGGCCAGGGCTGCGGGGGCCGGTCCCTGTGAGCGGGCCAGGGCTGCGGGGCCGGTCCCTGTTGGCGGGTGAGGGCTGCGGTGGCAAATAGCTGTCAGGGGGTCAGTGCTGCGGGGGCCAGTCCATGTCAGCAGGACAGGGGTGCGGGGGACAGTGCCTGTGAGCGGGGTAGGGCTGCGGGGGCCAGTCCCTGTGAGCGGGGTAGGGCTGCGGGGGCCAGTCCCTGTGAGCGGGTCAGCGCTGCGGGGGCCAGTCCCTGTGAGCGGGTCAGGGCTGCGGGGAACACTCCCTGTGAGCAGGTCAGGGCGGCGGGGGCCCGTCCCTGTAAGCGGGTCAGGGCTGCGGGGGCCAGTCACTGTGATCGGGTCATGGCTGCGGGGGCCGGTCCCTGTGAGCGGGCCAGGGCCGCGGGGGCCGGTCCCTGTGAGCGGGCCAGGGCCGCGGGGGCCGGTCCCTGTGAGCGGGCCAGGGCCGCGGGGGCCGGTCCCTGTGAGCGGGCCAGGGCCGCGGGGGCCGGTCCCTGTGAGCGGGCCAGGGCCGCGGGGGCCGGTCCCTGTGAGCGGGCCAGGGCCGCGGGGTCCGGTCCCTGTGAGCGGGCCCGGGCCGCGGGGTCCGGTCCCTGTGAGCGGGCCAGGGCCGCGGGGGCCTGACCCTGTGTGCGGGCCAGGGCCGCGGGTGCCGGTACCTGTGAGCGGGCCAGGGCCGCGGGGGCCGGTCCCTGTGAGCGGGCCAGGGCTGCGGGGGCCGGTCCCTGTGAGCGGGCCAGGGCAGCGGGGGCCGGTCCCTGTGAGCGGACCAGGGCTGCGGGGGCCGGTCCCTGTGAGCGGGCCAGGGCTGCGGGGGCCGGTGCCTGTGAGCGGGCAGGGCTGCGCGGGCCAGTCCATGTCAGTGGGACAGGGCTGCGGGGAACAGTGGCTGTGAGCGGGCCAGGGCTGCGGGGGCAAGTCCCTGTGAGCGGGCCATGGCTGCGGGGGCCGGTCCCTGTGAGCGGGCCAGGGGTGCGGGGGCCAGTCCCTGTGAGCAGGCCTGGGCTGCGGGGGCCGGTCCCTGTGAGCGGGTCAGGGCTGCGTGGGCCAGTCCCTGTGAGCGGGCCAGGGCTGCGGGGGCCAGTCCCTGTGAGCGGGTCAGGGCTGCGGGGGCCTGTCCCTGTGAGCGGGCCAGGGCTGCGGGGGCCGGTCCCTGTGAGCGGGCCAGGGCAGCGGGGGCCGGTCCCTGTGAGCGGGCCAGGGCTGCGGGGGCCGGTCCCTGTGAGCGGGCCAGGGCTGCGGGGGCCGGTCCCTGTGAGCGGGCCAGGGCCGCGGGGGCCGGTCCCTGTGAGCGGGCCAGGGCCGCGGGGTCCGGTCCCTGTGAGCGGGCCCGGGCCGCGGGGTCCGGTCCCTGTGAGCGGGCCAGGGCCGCGGGGGCCTGACCCTGTGTGCGGGCCAGGGCCGCGGGTGCCGGTACCTGTGAGCGGGCCAGGGCCGCGGGGGCCGGTCCCTGTGAGCGGGCCAGGGCTGCGGGGGCCGGTCCCTGTGAGCGGGCCAGGGCAGCGGGGGCCGGTCCCTGTGAGCGGACCAGGGCTGCGGGGGCCGGTCCCTGTGAGCGGGCCAGGGCTGCGGGGGCCGGTGCCTGTGAGCGGGCAGGGCTGCGCGGGCCAGTCCATGTCAGTGGGACAGGGCTGCGGGGAACAGTGGCTGTGAGCGGGCCAGGGCTGCGGGGGCAAGTCCCTGTGAGCGGGCCATGGCTGCGGGGGCCGGTCCCTGTGAGCGGGCCAGGGGTGCGGGGGCCAGTCCCTGTGAGCAGGCCTGGGCTGCGGGGGCCGGTCCCTGTGAGCGGGTCAGGGCTGCGTGGGCCAGTCCCTGTGAGCGGGCCAGGGCTGCGGGGGCCAGTCCCTGTGAGCGGGTCAGGGCTGCGGGGGCCTGTCCCTGTGAGCGGGCCAGGGCTGCGGGGGCCGGTCCCTGTGAGCGGGCCAGGGCAGCGGGGGCCGGTCCCTGTGAGCGGGCCAGGGCTGCGGGGGCCGGTCCCTGTGAGCGGGCCAGGGCTGCGGGGGCCGGTGCCTGTGAGCGGGCCAGGGCTGCGGGGGCCGGTGCCTGTGAGCGGGCCAGGGCTGCGGGGGCCGGTCCCTGTGAGCGGGCCAGGGCTGCGGGGGCCGGTCCCTGTGAGCGGGCCAGGGCAGCGGGGGCCGGTCCCTGTGAGCGGGCCAGGGCTGCGGGGGCCAGTGCCTGTGATCGGGCAGGGCTGCGCGGGCCAGTCCATGTCAGCGGGACAGGGCTGCGGGGGACAGTGGCTGTGAGCGGGCCAGGGCTGCGGGGGCAAGTCCCTGTGAGCGGGCCATGGCTGCGGGGGCCGGTCCCTGTGAGCGGGCCAGGGCTGCGGGGGCCAGTCCGTGTGAGCGGGCCAGGGGTGCGGGGGCCGGTCCCTGTGAGCAGGCCTGGGCTGCGGGGGCCGGTCCCTGTGAGCGGGCCAGGGCTGCGGGGGCCGGTCCCTGTGAGCGGGCCAGGGCTGCGGGGGCCGGTCCCTGTGAGCGGGCAAGGGCTGCGGGGGCCGGTCCCTGTGAGCGGGCCAGGGCTGCGGGGGCCGGTCCCTGTGAGCGGGCCAGGGCTGCGGGGCCGGTCCCTGTTGGCGGGTGAGGGCTGCGGTGGCAAATAGCTGTCAGGGGGTCTGTGCTGCGGGGGCCAGTCCATGTCAGCGGGACAGGGCTGCGGGGGACAGTGCCTGTGATCGGGTCATGGCTGTGGGGGCCAGTCCCTGTGAGCGGGTCAGGGCTGCGGGGGCCAGTCCCTGTGAGCGGCGTAGGGATGCGGGGGCCAGTCCCTGTGAGCGGGTCAGGGCTGCAGGGGCCAGTCCCTGTGAGCGGGTCTGGGCTGCGGGGACCACTGCCTGTGAGCAGGTCAGGGCTGCGGGGGCCCGTCCCTGTAAGCGGGTCAGGGCTGCGGGGGCCAGTCCATGTCAGCAGGACAGGGCTGCGGGGGACAGTGCCTGTGAGCGGGCCAGGGCTGCGGGGCCGGTCCCTGTTGGCGGGTGAGGGCAGCGGTGGCAAATAGCTGTCAGGGGGTCAGTGCTGCGGGGGCCAGTCCATGTCAGCAGGACAGGGGTGCGGGGGACAGTGCCTGTGAGCGGGGTAGGGCTGCGGGGGCCAGTCCCTGTGAGCGGGTCAGGGCTGCGGGGGCCAGTCCCTGTGCGCAGGTCAGGGCTGCGGGGACCACTCCCTGTGAGCAGGTCAGGGCGGCGGGGGTCCGTCCCTGTAAGCGGGTCAGGGCTGCGGGGGCCAGTCACTGTGATCGGGTCATGGCTGCGGGGGCCGGTCCCTGTGAGCGGGCCTGGGCTGCGGGGGCCGGTCCCTGTGAGCGGGCCAGGGCTGCGGGGGCCGGTCCCTGTGAGCGGGCCAGGGCAGCGGAGGCCGGTCCCTGTGAGCGGGCCAGGGCTGCGGGGGCCGGTCCCTGTGAGCGGGCCTGGGCTGCGGGGGCCGGTCCCTGTGAGCGGGTCAGGGCTGCGGGGGCCGGTCCCTGTGAGCGGGCCAGGGCTGCGGGGGCCGGTGCCTGTGAGCGGGCAGGGCTGCGCGGGCCAGTCCATGTCAGCGGGACAGGGCTGCGGGGGCCGGTCCCTGTGAGCGGGCCAGGGCTGTGGGGGCTGGTCCCTGTGAGCGGGCCAGGGCTGCGGGGCCGGTCCCTGTTGGCGGGTGAGGGCTGCGGTGGCAAATAGCTGTCAGGGGGTCAGTGCTGCGGGGGCCAGTCCATGTCAGCAGGACAGGGGTGCGGGGGACAGTGCCTGTGAGCGGGGTAGGGGTGCGGGGGCCAGTCCCTGTGAGCGGGGTAGGGCTGCGGGGGCCAGTCCCTGTGAGCGGGTCAGGGCTGCGGGGGCCAGTCCCTGTGAGCGGGTCAGGGCTGCGGGGACCACTCCCTGTGAGCAGGTCAGGGCGGCGGGGGCCCGTCCCTGTAAGCGGGTCAGGGCTGCGGGGGCCAGTCCCTGTGAGCGAGTCAGGGCTGCGGGGGCCAGTTCCTGTGAGCTGGTCAGGGCCGCGGGGGCCAGTCCCTGTGAGGTGGTCAGGGGCGCGGGGGCCGGTCCCTGTGAGCGGGCCAGGGCTGCGGGGGCCGGTCCCTGTGAGCGGGCCAGGGCAGCGGGGGCCGGTCCCTGTGAGCGGGCCAGGGCTGCGGGGGCCGGTCCCTGTGAGCGGGCCAGGGGTGCGGGGGCCGGTCCCTGTGAGCGGGACAGGGCTGCGGGGGCCGGTCCCTGTGAGCGGGCCAGGGCTGCGGGGGCCGGTCCCTGTGAGCGGGCCAGGGCTGCGGGGGCCGGTGCCTGTGAGCGGGCAGGGCTGCGCGGGCCAGTCCATGTCAGCGGGACAGGGCTGCGGGGAACAGTGGCTGTGAGCGGGCCATGGCTGCGGGGGCCGGTCCCTGTGAGCGGGCCAGGGCTGCGGGGGCCAGTCCGTGTGAGCGGGCCAGGGAAGCGGGGGCCAGTCCCTGTGAGCAGGCCTGGGCTGCGGGGGCCGGTCTCTGTGAGCGGGCCAGGGCTGCGGGGGCCGGTCCCTGTGAGCGGGCCACGGCTGCGGGGGCCGGTCCCTGTGAGCGGGCAAGGGCTGCGGGGGCCGGTCCCTGTGAGGGGGCCAGGGCTGCGGGGGCCGGTCCCTGTGAGCGGGCCAGGGCTGCGGGGCCGGTCCCTGTTGGCGGGTGAGGGCTGCGGTGGCAAATAGCTGTAAGGGGGTCAGTGCTGCGGGGGCCAGTCCATGTCAGCAGGACAGGGGTGCGGGGGACAGTGCCTGTGAGCGGGGTAGGGCTGCGGGGGCCAGTCCCTGTGAGCGGGGTAGGGCTGCGGGGGCCAGTCCCTGTGAGCGGGTCAGGGCTGCGGGGGCCAGTCCCTGTGAGCGGGTCAGGGCTGCGGGGAACACTCCCTGTGAGCAGGTCAGGGCGGCGGGGGCCCGTCCCTGTAAGCGGGTCAGGGCTGCGGGGGCCAGTCACTGTGATCGGGTCATGGCTGCGGGGGCCGGTCCCTGTGAGCGGGCCAGGGCCGCGGGGGCCGGTCCCTGTGAGCGGGCCAGGGCCGCGGGGGCCGGTCCCTGTGAGCGGGCCAGGGCCGCGGGGGCCGGTCCCTGTGAGCGGGCCAGGGCAGCGGGGGCCGGTCCCTGTGAGCGGACCAGGGCTGCGGGGGCCGGTCCCTGTGAGCGGGCCAGGGCTGCGGGGGCCGGTGCCTGTGAGCGGGCAGGGCTGCGCGGGCCAGTCCATGTCAGCGGGACAGGGCTGCAGGGAACAGTGGCTGTGAGCGGGCCAGGGCTGCGGGGGCAAGTCCCTGTGAGCGGGCCATGGCTGCGGGGGCCGGTCCCTGTGAGCGGGCCAGGGGTGCGGGGGCCAGTCCCTGTGAGCAGGCCTGGGCTGCGGGGGCCGGTCCCTGTGAGCGGGCCAGGGCTGCGGGGGCCGGTCCCTGTGAGCGGGCCACGGCTGCGGGGGCCGGTCCCTGTGAGCGGGGAAGGGCTGCGGGGGCCGGTCCCTGTGAGCGGGCCAGGGCTGCGGGGGCCGGTCCCTGTGAGCGGACCAGGGCTGCGGGGCCGGTCCCTGTTGGCGGGTGAGGGCTGCGGTGGCAAATAGCTGTCAGGGGGTCAGTGCTGCGGGGGCCAGTCCATGTCAGCAGGACAGGGCTGCGGGGGACAGTGCCTGTGAGCGGGCCAGGGCCGCGGGGGCCGGTCCCTGTGAGCGGGCCAGGGCCGCGGGGGCCGGTCCCTGTGAGCGGGCCAGGGCCGCGGGGTCCGGTCCCTGTGAGCGGGCCAGGGCCGCGGGGGCCTGACCCTGTGAGCGGGCCTGGGCCGCGGGTGCCGGTACCTGTGAGCGGGCCAGGGCCGCGGGGGCCGGTCCCTGTGAGCGGGCCAGGGCTGCGGGGGCCGGTCCCTGTGAGCGGGCCAGGGCAGCGGGGGCCGGTCCCTGTGAGCGGACCAGGGCTGCGGGGGCCGGTCCCTGTGAGCGGGTCAGGGCTGCGGGGGCCAGTCCCTGTGATCGGGCGAGGGCTGCGGTGGCAAATAGCTGTCAGGGGATCAGGGCTGCGGCGGCCAGTCCATGTCAGCGGGACAGGGCTGCGGGGGCTGGTCCCTGTGAGCGGGTCAGGGCTGCGGGGGCCAGTCCCTGTGAGCGGGCCAGGGCTGCGGGGGCCAGTCCCTGTGAGCGGGCCATGGCTGCGGGGGCCAGTCCCTGTGAGCGGGTCAGGGCTGCGTGGGCCAGTCCCTGTGAGCGGGCCAGGGCTGCGGGGGCCAGTCCCTGTGAGCGGGTCAGGGCTGCGGGGGCCAGTCCCTGTGAGCGGGCCAGGGCTGCGGGGGCCGGTCCCTGTGAGCGGGCCAGGGCAGCGGGGGCCGGTCCCTGTGAGCGGGCCAGGGCTGCGGGGGCCGGTCCCTGTGAGCGGGCCAGGGCTGCGGGGGCCGGTCCCTGTGAGCGGGCCAGGGCTGCGGGGGCCGGTGCCTGTGAGCGGGCCAGGGCTGCGGGGGCCGGTGCCTGTGAGCGGGCCAGGGCTGCGGGGGCCAGTCCCTGTGAGCGGGCCAGGGCTGCGGGGGCCGGTCCCTGTGAGCGGGCCAGGGCAGCGGGGGCCGGTCCCTGTGAGCGGGCCAGGGCTGCGGGGGCCAGTGCCTGTGATCGGGCAGGGCTGCGCGGGCCAGTCCATGTCAGCGGGACAGGGCTGCGGGGGACAGTGGCTGTGAGCGGGCCAGGGCTGCGGGGGCAAGTCCCTGTGAGCGGGCCATGGCTGCGGGGGCCGGTCCCTGTGAGCGGGCCAGGGCTGCGGGGGCCAGTCCGTGTGAGCGGGCCAGGGGTGCGGGGGCCGGTCCCTGTGAGCAGGCCTGGGCTGCGGGGGCCGGTCCCTGTGAGCGGGCCAGGGCTGCGGGGGCCGGTCCCTGTGAGCGGGCCAGGGCTGCGGGTGCCGGTCCCTGTGAGCGGGCAAGGGCTGCGGGGGCCGGTTCCTGTGAGCGGGCCAGGGCTGTGGGGGCCGGTCCCTGTGAGCGGGCCAGGGCTGCGGGGCCGGTCCCTGTTGGCGGGTGAGGGCTGCGGTGGCAAATAGCTGTCAGGGGGTCAGTGCTGCGGGGGCCAGTCCATGTCAGCGGGACAGGGCTGCGGGGGACAGTGCCTGTGATCGGGTCATGGCTGTGGGGGCCAGTCCCTGTGAGCGGGTCAGGGCTGCGGGGGCCAGTCCCTGTGAGCGGGGTAGGGCTGCGGGGGCCAGTCCCTGTGAGCGGGTCAGGGCTGCGGGGGCCAGTCCCTGTGAGCGGGTCTGGGCTGCGGGGACCACTCCCTGTGAGCAGGTCAGGGCTGCGGGGGCCCGTCCCTGTAAGCGGGTCAGGGCTGCGGGGGCCAGTCCATGTCAGCGGGACAGGGCTGCGGGGGACAGTGGCTGTGAGCGGGCCAGGGCTGCGGGGGCAAGTCCCTGTGAGCGGGCCATGGCTGCGGGGGCCGGTCCCTGTGAGCGGGCCAGGGCTGCGGGGGCCAGTCCGTGTGAGCGGGCCAGGGGTGCGGGGGCCGGTCCCTGTGAGCAGGCCTGGGCTGCGGGGGCCGGTCCCTGTGAGCGGGCCAGGGCTGCGGGGGCCGGTCCCTGTGAGCGGGCCAGGGCTGCGGGTGCCGGTCCCTGTGAGCGGGCAAGGGCTGCGGGGGCCGGTCCCTGTGAGCGGGCCAGGGCTGTGGGGGCCGGTCCCTGTGAGCGGGCCAGGGCTGCGGGGCCGGTCCCTGTTGGCGGGTGAGGGCTGCGGTGGCAAATAGCTGTCAGGGGGTCAGTGCTGCGGGGGCCAGTCCATGTCAGCGGGACAGGGCTGCGGGGGACAGTGCCTGTGATCGGGTCATGGCTGTGGGGGCCAGTCCCTGTGAGGGGGTCAGGGCTGCGGGGGCCAGTCCCTGTGAGCGGGGTAGGGCTGCGGGGGCCAGTCCCTGTGAGCGGGTCAGGGCTGCGGGGGCCAGTCCCTGTGAGCGGGTCTGGGCTGCGGGGACCACTCCCTGTGAGCAGGTCAGGGCTGCGGGGGCCCGTCCCTGTAAGCGGGTCAGGGCTGCGGGGGCCAGTCCATGTCAGCAGGACAGGGCTGCGGGGGACAGTGCCTGTGAGCAGGCCAGGGCCGCGGGGGCCGGTCCATGTGAGCGGGCCAGGACCGCCGGGGCCGGTCCCTGTGAGCGGGCCAGGGCCGCGGGGTCCGGTCCCTGTGAGCGGGCCAGGGCCGCGGGGGCCTGACCCTGTGAGCGGGCCTGGGCCACGGGTGCCGGTACCTGTGAGCGGGCCAGGGCTGCGGGGGCCGGTCCCTGTGAGCGGGCCAGGGCAGCGGGGGCCGGTCCCTGTGAGCGGGCCAGGGCTGCGGGGGCCGGTCCCTGTGAGCGGGCCAGGGCTGCGGGGGCCGGTCCCTGTGAGCGGGACAGGGCTGCGGGGGCCGGTCCCTGTGAGCGGGCCAGGGCTGCGGGGGCCGGTCCCTGTGAGCGGGCCAGGGCTGCGGGGGCCGGTGCCTGTGAGCGGGCAGGGCTGCGCGGGCCAGTCCATGTCAGCGGGACAGGGCTGCGGGGAACAGTGGCTGTGAGCGGGCCATGGCAGCGGGGGCCGGTCCCTGTGAGCGGGTCAGGGCTGCGGGGGCCAGTCCGTGTGAGCGGGCCAGGGAAGCAGGGGCCAGTCCCTGTGAGCAGGCCTGGGCTGCGGGGGCCGGTCTCTGTGAGCGGTCCAGGGCTGCGGGGGCCGGTCCCTGTGAGCGGGCCACGGCTGCGGGGGCCGGTCCCTGTGAGCGGGCCAGGGCTGCGGGGCCGGTCCCTGTTGGCGGGTGAGGGCTGCGGTGGCAAATAGCTGTCAGGGGGTCAGTGCTGCGGGGGCCAGTCCATGTCAGCAGGACAGGGGTGCGGGGGACAGTGCCTGTGAGCGGGGTAGGGCTGCGGGGGCCAGTCCCTGTGAGCGGGGTAGGGCTGCGGGGGCCAGTCCCTGTGAGCGGGTCAGCGCTGCGGGGGCCAGTCCCTGTGAGCGGGTCAGGGCTGCGGGGAACACTCCCTGTGAGCAGGTCAGGGCGGCGGGGGCCCGTCCCTGTGAGCGGGCCAGGGCCGCGGGGGCCGGTCCCTGTGAGCGGGCCAGGGCCGCGGGGGCCGGTCCCTGTGAGCGGGCCAGGGCCGCGGGGGCCGGTCCCTGTGAGCGGGCCAGGGCCGCGGGGGCCGGTCCCTGTGAGCGGGCCAGGGCCGCGGGGGCCGGTCCCTGTGAGCGGGCCAGGGCCGCGGGGTCCGGTCCCTGTGAGCGGGCCCGGGCCGCGGGGTCCGGTCCCTGTGAGCGGGCCAGGGCCGCGGGGGCCTGACCCTGAGAGCGGGCCAGGGCCGCGGGTGCCGGTACCTGTGAGCGGGCCAGGGCCGCGGGGGCCGGTCCCTGTGAGCGGGCCAGGGCTGCGGGGGCCGGTCCCTGTGAGCGGGCCAGGGCAGCGGGGGCCGGTCCCTGTGAGCGGACCAGGGCTGCGGGGGCCGGTCCCTGTGAGCGGGCCAGGGCTGCGGGGGCCGGTGCCTTTGAGCGGGCAGGGCTGCGCGGGCCAGTCCATGTCAGTGGGACAGGGCTGCGGGGAACAGTGGCTGTGAGCGGGCCAGGGCTGCGGGGGCAAGTCCCTGTGAGCGGGCCATGGCTGCGGGGGCCGGTCCCTGTGAGCGGGCCAGGGGTGCGGGGGCCAGTCCCTGTGAGCAGGCCTGGGCTGCGGGGGCCGGTCCCTGTGAGCGGGTCAGGGCTGCGTGGGCCAGTCCCTGTGAGCGGGCCAGGGCTGCGGGGGCCAGTCCCTGTGAGCGGGTCAGGGCTGCGGGGGCCTGTCCCTGTGAGCGGGCCAGGGCTGCGGGGGCCGGTCCCTGTGAGCGGGCCAGGGCAGCGGGGGCCGGTCCCTGTGAGCGGGCCAGGGCTGCGGGGGCCGGTCCCTGTGAGCGGGCCAGGGCTGCGGGGGCCGGTGCCTGTGAGCGGGCCAGGGCTGCGGGGGCCGGTGCCTGTGAGCGGGCCAGGGCTGCGGGGGCCAGTCCCTGTGAGCGGGCCAGGGCTGCGGGGGCCGGTCCCTGTGAGCGGGCCAGGGCAGCGGGGGCCGGTCCCTGTGAGCGGGCCAGGGCTGCGGGGGCCAGTGCCTGTGATCGGGCAGGGCTGCGCGGGCCAGTCCATGTCAGCGGGACAGGGCTGCGGGGGACAGTGGCTGTGAGCGGGCCAGGGCTGCGGGGGCAAGTCCCTGTGAGCGGGCCATGGCTGCGGGGGCCGGTCCCTGTGAGCGGGCCAGGGCTGCGGGGGCCAGTCCGTGTGAGCGGGCCAGGGGTGCGGGGGCCGGTCCCTGTGAGCAGGCCTGAGCTGCGGGGGCCGGTCCCTGTGAGCGGGCCAGGGCTGCGGGGGCCGGTCCCTGTGAGCGGGCCAGGGCTGCGGGTGCCGGTCCCTGTGAGCCGGCAAGGGCTGCGGGGGCCGGTCCCTGTGAGCGGGCCAGGGCTGCGGGGGCCGGTCCCTGTGAGCGGGCCAGGGCTGCGGGGCCGGTCCCTGTTGGCGGGTGAGGGCTGCGGTGGCAAATAGCTGTCAGGGGGTCTGTGCTGCGGGGGCCAGTCCATGTCAGCGGGACAGGGCTGCGGGGGACAGTGCCTGTGATCGGGTCATGGCTGTGGGGGCCAGTCCCTGTGAGCGGGTCAGGGCTGCGGGGGCCAGTCCCTGTGAGCGGCGTAGGGATGCGGGGGCCAGTCCCTGTGAGCGGGTCAGGGCTGCGGGGGCCAGTCCCTGTGAGCGGGTCTGGGCTGCGGGGACCACTGCCTGTGAGCAGGTCAGGGCTGCGGGGGCCCGTCCCTGTAAGCGGGTCAGGGCTGCGGGGGCCAGTCCATGTCAGCAGGACAGGGCTGCGGGGGACAGTGCCTGTGAGCAGGCCAGGGCCGCGGGGGCCGGTCCCTGTGAGCGGGCCAGGGCCGCCGGGGACGGTCCCTGTGAGCGGGCCAGGGCCGCGGGGTCCGGTCCCTGTGAGCGGGCCAGGGCCGCGGGGGCCTGACCCTGTGAGCGGGCCTGGGCCGCGGGTGCCGGTACCTGAGAGCGGGCCAGGGCCGCGGGGGCCGGTCCCTGTGAGCGGGCCAGGGCTGCGGGGGCCGGTCCCTGTGAGCGGGCCAGGGCAGCGGGGGCCGGTCCCTGTGAGCGGACCAGGGCTGCGGGGGCCGGTCCCTGTGAGCGGGTCAGGGCTGCGGGGGCCAGTCCCTGTGAGCGAGTCAGGGCTGCGGGGGCCAGTTCCTGTGAGCTGGTCAGGGCCGCGGGGGCCAGTCCCTGTGAGGTGGTCAGGGGCGCGGGGGCCGGTCCCTGTGAGCGGGCCAGGGCTGCGGGGGCCGGTCCCTGTGAGCGGGCCAGGGCAGCGGGGGCCGGTCCCTGTGAGCGGGCCAGGGCTGCGGGGGCCGGTCCCTGTGAGCGGGCCAGGGCTGCGGGGGCCGGTCCCTGTGAGCGGGCCAGGGCTGCGGGGGCCGGTGCCTGTGAGCGGGCAGGGCTGCGCGGGCCAGTCCATGTCAGCGGGACAGGGCTGCGGGGAACAGTGGCTGTGAGCGGGCCATGGCTGCGGGGGCCGGTCCCTGTGAGCGGGCCAGGGCTGCGGGGGCCAGTCCGTGTGAGCGGGCCAGGGAAGCGGGGGCCAGTCCCTGTGAGCAGGCCTGGGCTGCGGGGGCCGGTCTCAGTGAGCGGGCCACGGCTGCGGGGGCCGGTCCCTGTGAGCGGGCAAGGGCTGCGGGGGCCGGTCCCTGTGAGCGGGCCAGGGCTGCGGGGGCCGGTCCCTGTGAGCGGGCCAGGGCTGCGGGGCCGGTCCCTGTTGGCGGGTGAGGGCTGCGGTGGCAAATAGCTGTCAGGGGGTCAGTGCTGCGGGGGCCAGTCCATGTCAGCAGGACAGGGGTGCGGGGGACAGTGCCTGTGAGCGGGGTAGGGCTGCGGGGGCCAGTCCCTGTGAGCGGGGTAGGGCTGCGGGGGCCAGTCCCTGTGAGCGGGTCAGCGCTGCGGGGGCCAGTCTATGTGAGCGGGTCAGGGCTGCGGGGAACACTCTCTGTGAGCAGGTCAGGGCGGCGGGGGCCCGTCCCTGTAAGCGGGTCAGGGCTGCGGGGGCCAGTCACTGTGATCGGGTCATGGCTGCGGGGGCCGGTCCCTGTGAGCGGGCCAGGGCCGCGGGGGCCGGTCCCTGTGAGCGGGCCAGGGCCGCGGGGGCCGGTCCCTGTGAGCGGGCCAGGGCCGCGGGGGCCGGTCCCTGTGAGCGGGCCAGGGCTGCGGGGCCGGTCCCTGTTGGCGGGTGAGGGCTGCGGTGGCAAATAGCTGTCAGGGGGTCAGTGCTGCGGGGGCCAGTCCATGTCAGCAGGACAGGGGTGCGGGGGACAGTGCCTGTGAGCGGGGTAGGGCTGCGGGGGCCAGTCCCTGTGAGCGGGGTAGGGCTGCGGGGGCCAGTCCCTGTGAGCGGGTCAGCGCTGCGGGGGCCAGTCCCTGTGAGCGGGTCAGGGCTGCGGGGAACACTCCATGTGAGCAGGTCAGGGCGGCGGGGGCCCGTCCCTGTAAGCGGGTCAGGGCTGCGGGGGCCAGTCACTGTGATCGGGTCATGGCTGCGGGGGCCGGTCCCTGTGAGCGGGCCAGGGCCGCGGGGGCCGGTCCCTGTGAGCGGGCCAGGGCCGCGGGGGCCGGTCCCTGTGAGCGGGCCAGGGCCGCGGGGGCCGGTCCCTGTGAGCGGGCCAGGGCCGCGGGGGCTGGTCCCTGTGAGCGGGCCAGGGCCGCGGGGGCCGGTCCCTGTGAGCGGGCCAGGGCCGCGGGGTCCGGTCCCTGTGAGCGGGCCCGGGCCGCGGGGTCCGGTCCCTGTGAGCGGGCCAGGGCCGCGGGGGCCTGACCCTGTGAGCGGGCCTGGGCCGCGGGTGCCGGTACCTGTGAGCGGGCCAGGGCTGCGGGGGCCGGTCCCTGTGAGCGGGCCAGGGCAGCGGGGGCCGGTCCCTGTGAGCGGGCCAGGGCTGCGGGTGCCGGTCCCTGTGAGCGGGCCAGGGCCGCCGGGGCCGGTCCCTGTGAGCGGGCCAGGGCCGCGGGGTCCGGTCCCTGTGAGCGGGCCAGGGCCGCGGGGGCCTGACCCTGTGAGCGGGCCTGGGCCGCGGGTGCCGGTACCTGTGAGCGGGCCAGGGCTGCGGGGGCCGGTCCCTGTGAGCGGGCCAGGGCAGCGGGGGCCGGTCCCTGTGAGCGGGCCAGGGCTGCGGGGGCCGGTCCCTGTGAGCGGGCCAGGGCTGCGGGGGCCGGTCCCTGTGAGCGGGACAGGGCTGCGGGGGCCGGTCCCTGTGAGCGGGCCAGGGCTGCGGGGGCCGGTCCCTGTGAGCGGGCCAGGGCTGCGGGGGCCGGTGCCTGTGAGCGGGCAGGGCTGCGCGGGCCAGTCCATGTCAGCGGGACAGGGCTGCGGGGAACAGTGGCTGTGAGCGGGCCATGGCAGCGGGGGCCGGTCCCTGTGAGCGGGCCAGGGCTGCGGGGGCCAGTCCGTGTGAGCGGGCCAGGGAAGCAGGGGCCAGTCCCTGTGAGCAGGCCTGGGCTGCGGGGGCCGGTCTCTGTGAGCGGTCCAGGGCTGCGGGGGCCGGTCCCTGTGAGCGGGCCACGGCTGCGGGGGCCGGTCCCTGTGAGCGGGCCAGGGCTGCGGGGCCGGTCCCTGTTGGCGGGTGAGGGCTGCGGTGGCAAATAGCTGTCAGGGGGTCAGTGCTGCGGGGGACAGTCCATGTCAGCAGGACAGGGGTGCGGGGGACAGTGCCTGTGAGCGGGGTAGGGCTGCGGGGGCCAGTCCCTGTGAGCGGGGTAGGGCTGCGGGGGCCAGTCCCTGTGAGCGGGTCAGCGCTGCGGGGGCCAGTCCCTGTGAGCGGGTCAGGGCTGCGGGGAACACTCCCTGTGAGCAGGTCAGGGCGGCGGGGGCCCGTCCCTGTGAGCGGGCCAGGGCCGCGGGGGCCGGTCCCTGTGAGCGGGCCAGGGCCGCGGGGGCCGGTCCCTGTGAGCGGGCCAGGGCCGCGGGGGCCGGTCCCTGTGAGCGGGCCAGGGCCGCGGGGGCCGGTCCCTGTGAGCGGGCCAGGGCCGCGGGGGCCGGTCCCTGTGAGCGGGCCAGGGCCGCGGGGTCCGGTCCCTGTGAGCGGGCCCGGGCCGCGGGGTCCGGTCCCTGTGAGCGGGCCAGGGCCGCGGGGGCCTGACCCTGAGAGCGGGCCAGGGCCGCGGGTGCCGGTACCTGTGAGCGGGCCAGGGCCGCGGGGGCCGGTCCCTGTGAGCGGGCCAGGGCTGCGGGGGCCGGTCCCTGTGAGCGGGCCAGGGCAGCGGGGGCCGGTCCCTGTGAGCGGACCAGGGCTGCGGGGGCCGGTCCCTGTGAGCGGGCCAGGGCTGCGGGGGCCGGTGCCTGTGAGCGGGCAGGGCTGCGCGGGCCAGTCCATGTCAGTGGGACAGGGCTGCGGGGAACAGTGGCTGTGAGCGGGCCAGGGCTGCGGGGGCAAGTCCCTGTGAGCGGGCCATGGCTGCGGGGGCCGGTCCCTGTGAGCGGGCCAGGGGTGCGGGGGCCAGTCCCTGTGAGCAGGCCTGGGCTGCGGGGGCCGGTCCCTGTGAGCGGGTCAGGGCTGCGTGGGCCAGTCCCTGTGAGCGGGCCAGGGCTGCGGGGGCCAGTCCCTGTGAGCGGGTCAGGGCTGCGGGGGCCTGTCCCTGTGAGCGGGCCAGGGCTGCGGGGGCCGGTCCCTGTGAGCGGGCCAGGGCAGCGGGGGCCGGTCCCTGTGAGCGGGCCAGGGCTGCGGGGGCCGGTCCCTGTGAGCGGGCCAGGGCTGCGGGGGCCGGTGCCTGTGAGCGGGCCAGGGCTGCGGGGGCCGGTGCCTGTGAGCGGGCCAGGGCTGCGGGGGCCAGTCCCTGTGAGCGGGCCAGGGCTGCGGGGGCCGGTCCCTGTGAGCGGGCCAGGGCAGCGGGGGCCGGTCCCTGTGAGCGGGCCAGGGCTGCGGGGGCCAGTGCCTGTGATCGGGCAGGGCTGCGCGGGCCAGTCCATGTCAGCGGGACAGGGCTGCGGGGGACAGTGGCTGTGAGCGGGCCAGGGCTGCGGGGGCAAGTCCCTGTGAGCGGGCCATGGCTGCGGGGGCCGGTCCCTGTGAGCGGGCCAGGGCTGCGGGGGCCAGTCCGTGTGAGCGGGCCAGGGGTGCGGGGGCCGGTCCCTGTGAGCAGGCCTGGGCTGCGGGGGCCGGTCCCTGTGAGCGGGCCAGGGCTGCGGGGGCCGGTCCCTGTGAGCGGGCCAGGGCTGCGGGTGCCGGTCCCTGTGAGCGGGCAAGGGCTGCGGGGGCCGGTCCCTGTGAGCGGGCCAGGGCTGCGGGGGCCGGTCCCTGTGAGCGGGCCAGGGCTGCGGGGCCGGTCCCTGTTGGCGGGTGAGGGCTGCGGTGGCAAATAGCTGTCAGGGGGTCTGTGCTGCGGGGGCCAGTCCATGTCAGCGGGACAGGGCTGCGGGGGACAGTGCCTGTGATCGGGTCATGGCTGTGGGGGCCAGTCCCTGTGAGCGGGTCAGGGCTGCGGGGGCCAGTCCCTGTGAGCGGCGTAGGGATGCGGGGGCCAGTCCCTGTGAGCGGGTCAGGGCTGCGGGGGCCAGTCCCTGTGAGCGGGTCTGGGCTGCGGGGACCACTGCCTGTGAGCAGGTCAGGGCTGCGGGGGCCCGTCCCTGTAAGCGGGTCAGGGCTGCGGGGGCCAGTCCATGTCAGCAGGACAGGGCTGCGGGGGACAGTGCCTGTGAGCAGGCCAGGGCCGCGGGGGCCGGTCCCTGTGAGCGGGCCAGGGCCGCCGGGGACGGTCCCTGTGAGCGGGCCAGGGCCGCGGGGTCCGGTCCCTGTGAGCGGGCCAGGGCCGCGGGGGCCTGACCCTGTGAGCGGGCCTGGGCCGCGGGTGCCGGTACCTGAGAGCGGGCCAGGGCCGCGGGGGCCGGTCCCTGTGAGCGGGCCAGGGCTGCGGGGGCCGGTCCCTGTGAGCGGGCCAGGGCAGCGGGGGCCGGTCCCTGTGAGCGGACCAGGGCTGCGGGGGCCGGTCCCTGTGAGCGGGTCAGGGCTGCGGGGGCCAGTCCCTGTGAGCGAGTCAGGGCTGCGGGGGCCAGTTCCTGTGAGCTGGTCAGGGCCGCGGGGGCCAGTCCCTGTGAGGTGGTCAGGGGCGCGGGGGCCGGTCCCTGTGAGCGGGCCAGGGCTGCGGGGGCCGGTCCCTGTGAGCGGGCCAGGGCAGCGGGGGCCGGTCCCTGTGAGCGGGCCAGGGCTGCGGGGGCCGGTCCCTGTGAGCGGGCCAGGGCTGCGGGGGCCGGTCCCTGTGAGCGGGCCAGGGCTGCGGGGGCCGGTGCCTGTGAGCGGGCAGGGCTGCGCGGGCCAGTCCATGTCAGCGGGACAGGGCTGCGGGGAACAGTGGCTGTGAGCGGGCCATGGCTGCGGGGGCCGGTCCCTGTGAGCGGGCCAGGGCTGCGGGGGCCAGTCCGTGTGAGCGGGCCAGGGAAGCGGGGGCCAGTCCCTGTGAGCAGGCCTGGGCTGCGGGGGCCGGTCTCAGTGAGCGGGCCACGGCTGCGGGGGCCGGTCCCTGTGAGCGGGCAAGGGCTGCGGGGGCCGGTCCCTGTGAGCGGGCCAGGGCTGCGGGGGCCGGTCCCTGTGAGCGGGCCAGGGCTGCGGGGCCGGTCCCTGTTGGCGGGTGAGGGCTGCGGTGGCAAATAGCTGTCAGGGGGTCAGTGCTGCGGGGGCCAGTCCATGTCAGCAGGACAGGGGTGCGGGGGACAGTGCCTGTGAGCGGGGTAGGGCTGCGGGGGCCAGTCCCTGTGAGCGGGGTAGGGCTGCGGGGGCCAGTCCCTGTGAGCGGGTCAGCGCTGCGGGGGCCAGTCTATGTGAGCGGGTCAGGGCTGCGGGGAACACTCTCTGTGAGCAGGTCAGGGCGGCGGGGGCCCGTCCCTGTAAGCGGGTCAGGGCTGCGGGGGCCAGTCACTGTGATCGGGTCATGGCTGCGGGGGCCGGTCCCTGTGAGCGGGCCAGGGCCGCGGGGGCCGGTCCCTGTGAGCGGGCCAGGGCCGCGGGGGCCGGTCCCTGTGAGCGGGCCAGGGCCGCGGGGGCCGGTCCCTGTGAGCGGGCCAGGGCTGCGGGGCCGGTCCCTGTTGGCGGGTGAGGGCTGCGGTGGCAAATAGCTGTCAGGGGGTCAGTGCTGCGGGGGCCAGTCCATGTCAGCAGGACAGGGGTGCGGGGGACAGTGCCTGTGAGCGGGGTAGGGCTGCGGGGGCCAGTCCCTGTGAGCGGGGTAGGGCTGCGGGGGCCAGTCCCTGTGAGCGGGTCAGCGCTGCGGGGGCCAGTCCCTGTGAGCGGGTCAGGGCTGCGGGGAACACTTCCTGTGAGCAGGTCAGGGCGGCGGGGGCCCGTCCCTGTAAGCGGGTCAGGGCTGCGGGGGCCAGTCACTGTGATCGGGTCATGGCTGCGGGGGCCGGTCCCTGTGAGCGGGCCAGGGCCGCGGGGGCCGGTCCCTGTGAGCGGGCCAGGGCCGCGGGGGCCGGTCCCTGTGAGCGGGCCAGGGCCGCGGGGGCCGGTCCCTGTGAGCGGGCCAGGGCCGCGGGGGCCGGTCCCTGTGAGCGGGCCAGGGCCGCGGGGGCCGGTCCCTGTGAGCGGGCCAGGGCCGCGGGGTCCGGTCCCTGTGAGCGGGCCCGGGCCGCGGGGTCCGGTCCCTGTGAGCGGGCCAGGGCCGCGGGGGCCTGACCCTGTGAGCGGGCCAGGGCCGCGGGTGCCGGTACCTGTGAGCGGGCCAGGGCCGCGGGGGCCGGTCCCTGTGAGCGGGCCAGGGCTGCGGGGGCCGGTCCCTGTGAGCGGGCCAGGGCAGCGGGGGCCGGTCCCTGTGAGCGGACCAGGGCTGCGGGGGCCGGTCCCTGTGAGCGGGCCAGGGCTGCGGGGGCCGGTGCCTGTGAGCGGGCAGGGCTGCGCGGTCCAGTCCATGTCAGTGGGACAGGGCTGCGGGGAACAGTGGCTGTGAGCGGGCCAGGGCTGCGGGGGCAAGTCCCTGTGAGCGGGCCATGGCTGCGGGGGCCGGTCCCTGTGAGCGGGCCAGGGGTGCGGGGGCCAGTCCCTGTGAGCAGGCCTGGGCTGCGGGGGCCGGTCCCTGTGAGCGGGTCAGGGCTGCGTGGGCCAGTCCCTGTGAGCGGGCCAGGGCTGCGGGGGCCAGTCCCTGTGAGCGGGTCAGGGCTGCGGGGGCCTGTCCCTGTGAGCGGGCCAGGGCTGCGGGGGCCGGTCCCTGTGAGCGGGCCAGGGCAGCGGGGGCCGGTCCCTGTGAGCGGGCCAGGGCTGCGGGGGCCGGTCCCTGTGAGCGGGCCAGGGCTGCGGGGGCCGGTGCCTGTGAGCGGGCCAGGGCTGCGGGGGCCGGTGCCTGTGAGCGGGCCAGGGCTGCGGGGGCCAGTCCCTGTGAGCGGGCCAGGGCTGCGGGGGCCGGTCCCTGTGAGCGGGCCAGGGCAGCGGGGGCCGGTCCCTGTGAGCGGGCCAGGGCTGCGGGGGCCAGTGCCTGTGATCGGGCAGGGCTGCGCGGGCCAGTCCATGTCAGCGGGACAGGGCTGCGGGGGACAGTGGCTGTGAGCGGGCCAGGGCTGCGGGGGCAAGTCCCTGTGAGCGGGCCATGGCTGCGGGGGCCGGTCCCTGTGAGCGGGCCAGGGCTGCGGGGGCCAGTCCGTGTGAGCGGGCCAGGGGTGCGGGGGCCGGTCCCTGTGAGCAGGCCTGGGCTGCGGGGGCCGGTCCCTGTGAGCGGGCCAGGGCTGCGGGGGCCGGTCCCTGTGAGCGCGCCAGGGCTGCGGGTGCCGGTCCCTGTGAGCGGGCAAGGGCTGCGGGGGCCGGTCCCTGTGAGCGGGCCAGGGCTGCGGGGGCCGGTCCCTGTGAGCGGGCCAGGGCTGCGGGGCCGGTCCCTGTTGGCGGGTGAGGGCTGCGGTGGCAAATAGCTGTCAGGGGGTCTGTGCTGCGGGGGCCAGTCCATGTCAGCGGGACAGGGCTGCGGGGGACAGTGCCTGTGATCGGGTCATGGCTGTGGGGGCCAGTCCCTGTGAGCGGGTCAGGGCTGCGGGGGCCAGTCCCTGTGAGCGGCGTAGGGATGCGGGGGCCAGTCCCTGTGAGCGGGTCAGGGCTGCGGGGGCCAGTCCCTGTGAGCGGGTCTGGGCTGCGGGGACCACTGCCTGTGAGCAGGTCAGGGCTGCGGGGGCCCGTCCCTGTAAGCGGGTCAGGGCTGCGGGGGCCAGTCCATGTCAGCAGGACAGGGCTGCGGGGGACAGTGCCTGTGAGCAGGCCAGGGCCGCGGGGGCCGGTCCCTGTGAGCGGGCCAGGGCCGCCGGGGACGGTCCCTGTGAGCGGGCCAGGGCCGCGGGGTCCGGTCCCTGTGAGCGGGCCAGGGCCGCGGGGGCCTGACCCTGTGAGCGGGCCTGGGCCGCGGGTGCCGGTACCTGAGAGCGGGCCAGGGCCGCGGGGGCCGGTCCCTGTGAGCGGGCCAGGGCTGCGGGGGCCGGTCCCTGTGAGCGGGCCAGGGCAGCGGGGGCCGGTCCCTGTGAGCGGACCAGGGCTGCGGGGGCCGGTCCCTGTGAGCGGGTCAGGGCTGCGGGGGCCAGTCCCTGTGAGCGAGTCAGGGCTGCGGGGGCCAGTTCCTGTGAGCTGGTCAGGGCCGCGGGGGCCAGTCCCTGTGAGGTGGTCAGGGGCGCGGGGGCCGGTCCCTGTGAGCGGGCCAGGGCTGCGGGGGCCGGTCCCTGTGAGCGGGCCAGGGCAGCGGGGGCCGGTCCCTGTGAGCGGGCCAGGGCTGCGGGGGCCGGTCCCTGTGAGCGGGCCAGGGCTGCGGGGGCCGGTCCCTGTGAGCGGGCCAGGGCTGCGGGGGCCGGTGCCTGTGAGCGGGCAGGGCTGCGCGGGCCAGTCCATGTCAGCGGTACAGGGCTGCGGGGAACAGTGGCTGTGAGCGGGCCATGGCTGCGGGGGCCGGTCCCTGTGAGCGGGCCAGGGCTGCGGGGGCCAGTCCGTGTGAGCGGGCCAGGGAAGCGGGGGCCAGTCCCTGTGAGCAGGCCTGGGCTGCGGGGGCCGGTCTCTGTGAGCGGGCCACGGCTGCGGGGGCCGGTCCCTGTGAGCGGGCAAGGGCTGCGGGGGCCGGTCCCTGTGAGCGGGCCAGGGCTGCGGGGGCCGGTCCCTGTGAGCGGGCCAGGGCTGCGGGGCCGGTCCCTGTTGGCGGGTGAGGGCTGCGGTGGCAAATAGCTGTCAGGGGGTCAGTGCTGCGGGGGCCAGTCCATGTCAGCAGGACAGGGGTGCGGGGGACAGTGCCTGTGAGCGGGGTAGGGCTGCGGGGGCCAGTCCCTGTGAGCGGGGTAGGGCTGCGGGGGCCAGTCCCTGTGAGCGGGTCAGCGCTGCGGGGGCCAGTCTATGTGAGCGGGTCAGGGCTGCGGGGAACACTCTCTGTGAGCAGGTCAGGGCGGCGGGGGCCCGTCCCTGTAAGCGGGTCAGGGCTGCGGGGGCCAGTCACTGTGATCGGGTCATGGCTGCGGGGGCCGGTCCCTGTGAGCGGGCCAGGGCCGCGGGGGCCGGTCCCTGTGAGCGGGCCAGGGCCGCGGGGGCCGGTCCCTGTGAGCGGGCCAGGGCCGCGGGGGCCGGTCCCTGTGAGCGGGCCAGGGCCGCGGGGGCCGGTCCCTGTGAGCGGGCCAGGGCCGCGGGGGCCGGTCCCTGTGAGCGGGCCAGGGCCGCGGGGTCCGGTCCCTGTGAGCGGGCCAGGGCCGCGGGGTCCGGTCCCTGTGAGCGGGCCAGGGCCGCGGGGGCCTGACCCTGTGAGCGGGCCAGGGCCGCGGGTGCCGGTACCTGTGAGCGGGCCAGGGCCGCGGGGGCCGGTCCCTGTGAGCGGGCCAGGGCTGCGGGGGCCGGTCCCTGTGAGCGGGCCAGGGCAGCGGGGGCCGGTCCCTGTGAGCGGACCAGGGCTGCGGGGGCCGGTCCCTGTGAGCGGGCCAGGGCTGCGGGGGCCGGTGCCTGTGAGCGGGCAGGGCTGTGTGGGCCAGTCCATGTCACTGGGACAGGGCTGCGGGGAACAGTGGCTGTGAGCGGGCCAGGGCTGCGGGGGCCGGTCCCTGTGAGCGGGCCAGGGCTGCGGGGGCCGGTGCCTGTGAGCGGGCCAGGGCTGCGGGGGCCGGTGCCTGTGAGCGGGCCAGGGCTGCGGGGGCCAGTCCCTGTGAGCGGGCCAGGGCTGCGGGGGCCGGTCCCGGTGAGCGGGCCAGGGCAGCGGGGGCCGGTCCCTGTGAGCGGGCCAGGGCTGCGGGGGCCAGTGCCTGTGATCGGGCAGGGCTGCGCGGGCCAGTCCATGTCAGCGGGACAGGGCTGCGGGGGACAGTGGCTGTGAGCGGGCCAGGGCTGCGGGGGCAAGTCCCTGTGAGCGGGCCATGGCTGCGGGGGCCAGTGCCTGTGATCGGGCAGGGCTGCGCGGGCCAGTCCATGTCAGCGGGACAGGGCTGCGGGGGACAGTGGCTGTGAGCGGGCCAGGGCTGCGGGGTCAACTCCCTGTGAGCGGGCCATGGCTGCGGGGGCCAGTGCCTGTGATCGGGCAGGGCTGCGCGGGCCAGTCCATGTCAGCGGGACAGGGCTGCGGGGGACAGTGGCAGTGAGCGGGCCAGGGCTGCGGGGGCAAATCCCTGTGAGCGGGCCATGGCTGCGGGGGCCGGTCCCTGTGAGCGGGCCAGGGCTGCGGGGGCCAGTCCGTGTGAGCGGGCCAGGGGTGCGGGGGCCGGTCCCTGTGAGCAGGCCTGGGCTGCGGGGGCCGGTCCCTGTGAGCAGGCCTGGGCTGCGGGGGCCGGTCCCTGTGAGCGGGCCAGGGCTGCGGGGGCCGGTCCCTGTGAGCGGGCCAGGGCTGCGGGTGCCGGTCCCTGTGAGCTGGCAAGGGCTGCGGGGGCCGGTCCCTGTGAGCGGGCCAGGGCTGCGGGGGCCGGTCCCTGTGAGCGGGCCAGGGCTGCGGGGCCGGTCCCTGTTGGCGGGTGAGGGCTGCGGTGGCAAATAGCTGTCAGGGGGTCAGTGCTGCGGGGGCCAGTCCATGTCAGCGGGACAGGGCTGCGGGGGACAGTGCCTGTGATCGGGTCATGGCTGTGGGGGCCAGTCCCTGTGAGGGGGTCAGGGCTGCGGGGGCCAGTCCCTGTGAGCGGGGTAGGGCTGCGGGGGCCAGTCCCTGTGAGCGGGTCTGGGCTGCGGGGACCACTCCCTGTGAGCAGGTCAGGGCTGCGGGAGCCCGTCCCTGTAAGCGGGTCAGGGCTGCGGGGGCCAGTCACTGTGATCGGGTCATGGCTGCGGGGGCCGGTGCCTGTGAGCGGGCCAGGGCTGTGGGGGCCGGTCCCTGTGAGCGGGCCAGGGCTGCGGGGGCCGGTCCCTGTGAGCGGGCCAGGGCTGCGGGGGCCAGTGCCTGTGATCGGGCAGGGCTGCGCGGGCCAGTCCATGTCAGCGGGACAGGGCTGCGGGGGACAGTGGCTGTGAGCGGGCCAGGGCTGCGGGGGCAAGTCCCTGTGAGCGGGCCATGGCTGCGGGGGCCGGTCCCTGTGAGCGGGCCAGGGCTGCGGGGGCCAGTCCGTGTGAGCGGGCCAGGGGTGCGGGGGCCGGTCCCTGTGAGCAGGCCTGGGCTGCGGGGGCCGGTCCCAGTGAGCGGGCCAGGGCTGCGGGGGCCGGTCCCTGTGAGCGGGCCAGGGCTGCGGGTGCCGGTCCCTGTGAGCGGGCAAGGGCTGCGGGGGCCGGTCCCTGTGAGCGGGCCAGGGCTGCGGGGCCGGTCCCTGTTGGCGGGTGAGGGCTGCGGTGGCAAATAGCTGTCAGGGGGTCAGTGCTGCGGCGCCAGTCCATGTCAGCGGGACAGGGCTGCGGGGGACAGTGCCTGTGATCGGGTCATGGCTGTGGGGGCCAGTCCCTGTGAGCGGGTCAGGGCTGCGGGGGCCAGTCCCTGTGAGCGGGGTAGGGCTGCGGGGGCCAGTCCCTGTGAGCGGGTCAGGGCTGCGGGGGCCAGTCCCTGTGAGCGGGTCTGGGCTGCGGGGATCACTCCCTGTGAGCAGGTCAGGGCTGCGGGGGCCCGTCCCTGTAAGCGGGTCAGGGCTGCGGGGGCCAGTCACTGTGATCGGGTCATGGCTGCGGGGGCCGGTGCCTGTGAGCGGGCCAGGGCTGCGGGGGCCGGTCCCTGTGAGCGGGCTAGGGCTGCGGGGGCCGGTCCCTGTGAGCGGGTCTGGGCTGCGGGGACCACTCCCTGTGAGCAGGTCAGGGCTGCGGGGGCCCGTCCCTGTAAGCGGGTCAGGGCTGCGGGGGCCAGTCACTGTGATCGGGTCATGGCTGCGGGGGCCGGTGCCTGTGAGCGGGCCAGGGCTGCGGGGGCCGGTCCCTGTGAGCGGGCCAGGGCTGCGGGGGCCGGTCCCTGTGAGCGGGCCAGGGCTGCGGGGGCCAGTGCCTGTGATCGGGCAGGGCTGCGCGGGCCAGTCCATGTCAGCGGGACAGGGCTGCGGGGAACAGTGGCTGTGAGCGGGCCAGGGCTGCGGGGGCAAGTCCCTGTGAGCGGGCCATGGCTGCGGGGGCCGGTCCCTGTGAGCGGGCCAGGGCTGCGGGGGCCAGTCCGTGTGAGCGGGCCAGGGGTGCGGGGGCCGGTCCCTGTGAGCAGGCCTGGGCTGCGGGGGCCGGTCTTGTGAGCGGGCCAGGGCTGCGGGGGCCGGTCCCTGTGAGCGGGCCAGGGCTGCGGGTGCCGGTCCCTCTGAGCGGGCAAGGGCTGCGGGGGCCGGTCCCTGTGAGCGGGCCAGGGCTGCGGGGGCCGGTCCCTGTGAGCGGGCCAGGGCTGCGGGGGCCGAACCCTGTGAGCGGGCCAGGGCTGCGGGGGCCGGTCCCTGTGAGCGGGACAGGGCTGCGGGTGCCGGTCCCTGTGAGCGGGCAAGGGCTGCAGGGGCCGGTCCCTGTGAGCGGGCCAGGGCTGCGGGGGCCGGTCCCTGTGAGCGGGCCAGGGCTGCGGGGCCGGTCCCTGTTGGCGGGTGAGGGCTGCGGTGGCAAATAGCTGTCAGGGGGTCAGTTCTGCGGGGGCCAGTCCATGTCAGCGGGACAGGGCTGCGGGGGACAGTGCCTGTGATCGGGTCATGGCTGTGTGGGCCAGTCCCTGTGAGCGGGTCAGGGCTGCGGGGGCCAGTCCCTGTGAGCGGGGTAGGGCTGCGGGGGCCAGTCCCTGTGAGCGGGTCAGGGCTGCGGGGGCCAGTCCCTGTGAGCGTGTCTGGGCTGCGGGGACCACTCCCTGTGAGCAGGTCAGGGCTGCGGGGGCCCGTCCCTGTAAGCGGGTCAGGGCTGCGGGGGCCGGTCCCTGTGAGCGGGCCACGGCTGCGGGGGCCGGTCCCTGTGAGCGGGCAAGGGCTGCGGGGGCCGATCCCTGTGAGCGGGCCAGGGCTGCGGGGGCCGGTCCCTGTGAGCGGACCAGGGCTGCGGGGCCGGTCCCTGTTGGCGGGTGAGGGCTGCCGTGGCAAATAGCTGTCAGGGGGTCAGTGCTGCGGGGGCCAGTCCATGTCAGCAGGACAGGGCTGCGGGGGACAGTGCCTGTGAGCGGGCCAGGGCCGCGGGGGCCGGTCCCTGTGAGCGGGCCAGGGCCGCCGGGGCCGGTCCCTGTGAGCGGGCCAGGGCCGCGGGGTCCGGTCCCTGTGAGCGGGCCAGGGCCGCGGGGGCCTGACCCTGTGAGCGGGCCTGGGACGCGGGGGCCGGTCCCTGTGAGCGGGCCAGGGCCGCGGGGGCCGGTCCCTGTGAGCGGGCCAGGGCTGCGGGGGCCGGTCCCTGTGAGCGGGCCAGGGCAGCGGGGGCCGGTCCCTGTGAGCGGACCAGGGCTGCGGGGGCCGGTCCCTGTGAGCGGGTCAGGGCTGCGGGGGCCAGTCCCTGTGATCGGGCGAGGGCTGCGGTGGCAAATAGCTGTCAGGAGGTCAGGGCTGCGGCGGCCAGTCCATGTCAGCGGGACAGGGCTGCGGGGGACAGTGGCTGTGAGCGGGCCAGGGCTGCGGGGGCAAGTCCCTGTGAGCGGGCCATGGCTGCGGGGGCCGGTCCCTGTGAGCGGGCCAGGGCTGCGGGGGCCAGTCCGTGTGAGCGGGCCACGGGTGCGGGGGCCGGTCCCTGTGAGCAGGCCTGGGCTGCGGGGGCCGGTCCCTGTGAGCGGGCCAGGGCTGCGGGGGCCGGTCCCTGTGAGCGGGACAGGGCTGCGGGTGCCGGTCCCTGTGAGCGGGCAAGGGCTGCGGGGGCCGGTCCCTGTGAGCGGGCCAGGGCTGCGGGGGCCGGTCCCTGTGAGCGGGCCAGGGCTGCGGGGCCGGTCCCTGTTGGCGGGTGAGGGCTGCGGTGGCAAATAGCTGTCAGGGGGTCAGTGCTGCGGGGGCCAGTCCATGTCAGCGGGACAGGGCTGCGGGGGACAGTGCCTGTGATCGGATCATGGCTGTGGGGGCCAGTCCCTGTGAGCGGGTCAGGGCTGCGGGGGCCAGTCCCTGTGAGCGGGGTAGGGCTGCGGGGGCCAGACCCTGTGAGCGGGTCAGGGCTGCGGGGGCCAGTCCCTGTGAGCGGGTCTGGGCTGCGGGGACCACTCCCTGTGAGCAGGTCAGGGCTGCGGGGGCCCGTCCCTGTAAGCGGGTCAGGGCTGCGGGGGCCAGTCACTGTGATCGGGTCATGGCTGCGGGGGCCGGTGCCTGTGAGCGGGCCAGGGCTGCGGGGGCCGGTCCCTGTGAGCGGGCTAGGGCTGCGGGGGCCGGTCCCTGTGAGCGGGCCAGGGCTGCGGGGGCCTGTCCCTGTGAGCGGGCCAGGGCTGCGGGGGCCGGTCCCTGTGAGCGGGCCAGGGCTGCGGGGGCCGGTCCCTGTGAGCGGGACAGGGCTGCGGGGGCCGGTCCCTGTGAGCGGGCCAGGGGTGCGGGGGCCGGTCCCTGTGAGCGGGCCAGGGCTGCGGGGGCCGGTCCGTGTGAGCGGGCCAGGGTTGCGGGGGCCGGTCCCTGTGAGCGGGCCAGGGCTGCGGGGGCCGGTCCCTGTGAGCGGGCCAGGGCTGCGGGGGCCGGACCCTGTGAGCGGGCCTGGGCTGCGGGGGCCGGTCCCTGTGAGCCGGCCTGGGCTGCGGGGGCAAGTCCCTGTGAGCGGGCCAGGGCTGCGGGGGCCGGTGCCTGTGAGCGGGCCAGGGCTGCGGGGGCCAGTCCCTGTGAGCGGGCCAGGGCTGCGGGGGCCGGTCCCTGTGAGCGGGCCAGGGCAGCGGGGGCCGGTCCCTGTGAGCGGGCCAGGGCTGCGGGGGCCAGTGCCTGTGATCGGGCAGGGCTGCGCGGGCCAGTCCATGTCAGCGGGACAGGGCTGCGGGGGACAGTGGCTGTGAGCGGGCCAGGGCTGCGGGGGCAAGTCCCTGTGAGCGGGCCATGCCTGCGGGGGCCGGTCCCTGTGAGCGGGCCAGGGCTGCGGGGGCCAGTCCGTGTGAGCGGGCCAGGGGTGCGGGGGCCGGTCCCTGTGAGCTGGACTGGGCTGCGGGGGCCGGTCCCTGTGAGCGGGCCAGGGCTGCGGGGGCCGGTCCCTGTGAGCGGGACAGGGCTTCGGGTGCCGGTCCCTGTGAGCGGGCAAGGGCTGCGGGGGCCGGTCCCTGTGAGCGGGCCATGGCTGCGGGGGCCGGTCCCTGTGAGCGGGCCAGGGCTGCGGGGCCGGTCCCTGTTGGCGGGTGAGGGCTGCGGTGGCAAATAGCTGTCAGGGGGTCAGTGCTGCGGGGGCCAGTCCATGTCAGCGGGACAGGGCTGCGGGGGACAGTGCCTGTGATCGGGTCATGGCAGCGGGGGCCGGTCCCTGTGAGCGGACCAGGGCTGCGGGGGCCGGTCCCTGTGAGCGGGTCAGGGCTGCGGGGGCCAGTCCCTGTGATCGGGCGAGGGCTGCGGTGGCAAATAGCTGTCAGGGGGTCAGGGCTGCGGCGGCCAGTCCATGTCAGCGGGACAGGGCTGCGGGGGCTGGTCCCTGTGAGCGGGTCAGGGCTGCGGGGGCCAGTCCCTGTGAGCGGGCCAGGGCTGCGGGGGCCAGTCCCTGTGAGCGGGCCAGGGCTGCGGGGGCCAGTCCCTGTGAGCGGGTCAGGGCTGCGTGGGCCAGTCCCTGTGAGCGGGCCAGGGCTGCGGGGGCCAGTCCCTGTGAGCGGGCCAGGGCTGCGGTGGCAAATAGCTGTCAGGGGGTCAGGGCTGCGGCGGCCAGTCCATGTCAGCGGGACAGGGCTGCGGGGGCCGGTCCCTGTGAGCGGGTCAGGGCTGCGGGGGCCAGTCCCTGTGAGCGGGCCAGGGCTGCGGGGGCCAGTCCCTGTGAGCGGGCCAGGGCTGCGGGGGCCAGTCCCTGTGAGCGGGTCAGGGCTGCGTGGGCCAGTCCCTGTGAGCGGGCCAGGGCTGCGGGGGCCAGTCCCTGTGAGCGGGCCAGGGCTGCGGGGGCCGGTCCCTGTGAGCGGGCCAGGGCAGCGGGGGCCGGTCCCTGTGAGCGGGCCAGGGCTGCGGGGGCCGGTCCCTGTGAGCGGGCCAGGGCTGCGGGGGCCGGTGCCTGTGAGCGGGCCAGGGCTGCGGGGGCCAGTCCCTGTGAGCGGGCCAGGGCTGCGGGGGCCGGTCCCTGTGAGCGGGCCAGGGCAGCGGGGGCCGGTCCCTGTGAGCGGGCCAGGGCTGCGGGGGCCAGTGCCTGTGATCGGGCAGGGCTGCGCGGGCCAGTCCATGTCAGCGGGACAGGGCTGCGGGGGACAGTGGCTGTGAGCGGGCCAGGGCTGCGGGGGCAAGTCCCTGTGAGCGGGCCATGGCTGCGGGGGCCGGTCCCTGTGAGCGGGCCAGGGCTGCGGGGGCCAGTCCGTGTGAGCGGGCCAGGGGTGCGGGGGCCGGTCCCTGTGAGCAGGCCTGGGCTGCGGGGGCCGGTCCCTGTGAGCGGGCCAGGGCTGCGGGAGCCGGTCCCTGTGAGCGGGACAGGGCTGCGGGTGCCGGTCCCTGTGAGCGGGCAAGGGCTGCGGGGGCCGGTCCCTGTGAGCGGGCCAGGGCTGCGGGGGCCGGTCCCTGTGAGCGGGCCAGGGCTGCGGGGCCGGTCCCTGTTGGCGGGTGAGGGCTGCGGTGGCAAATAGCTGTCAGGGGGTCAGTGCTGCGGGGGCCAGTCCATGTCAGCGGGACAGGGCTGCGGGGGACAGTGCCTGTGATCGGGTCATGGCTGTGGGGGCCAGTCCCTGTGAGCGGGTCAGGGCTGCGGGGGCCAGTCCCTGTGAGCGGGGTAGGGCTGCGGGGGCCAGACCCTGTGAGCGGGTCAGGGCTGCGGGGGCCAGTCCCTGTGAGCGGGTCTGGGCTGCGGGGACCACTCCCTGTGAGCAGGTCAGGGCTGCGGGGGCCAGTCCCTGTGAGCGGGTCAGGGCTGCGGGGGCCAGTCCCTGTGAGCGTGTCTGGGCTGCGGGGACCACTCCCTGTGAGCAGGTCAGGGCTGCGGGGGCCCGTCCCTGTAAGCGGGTCAGGGCTGCGGGGGCCGGTCCCTGTGAGCGGGCCACGGCTGCGGGGGCCGGTCCCTGTGAGCGGGCAAGGGCTGCGGGGGCCGATCCCTGTGAGCGGGCCAGGGCTGCGGGGGCCGGTCCCTGTGAGCGGACCAGGGCTGCAGGGCCGGTCCCTGTTGGCGGGTGAGGGCTGCCGTGGCAAATAGCTGTCAGGGGGTCAGTGCTGCGGGGGCCAGTCCATGTCAGCAGGACAGGGCTGCGGGGGACAGTGCCTGTGAGCGGGCCAGGGCCGCGGGGGCCGGTCCCTGTGAGCGGGCCAGGGCCGCCGGGGCCGGTCCCTGTGAGCGGGCCAGGGCCGCGGGGTCCGGTCCCTGTGAGCGGGCCAGGGCCGCGGGGGCCTGACCCTGTGAGCGGGCCTGGGACGCGGGGGCCGGTCCCTGTGAGCGGGCCAGGGCCGCGGGGGCCGGTCCCTGTGAGCGGGCCAGGGCTGCGGGGGCCGGTCCCTGTGAGCGGGCCAGGGCAGCGGGGGCCGGTCCCTGTGAGCGGACCAGGGCTGCGGGGGCCGGTCCCTGTGAGCGGGTCAGGGCTGCGGGGGCCAGTCCCTGTGATCGGGCGAGGGCTGCGGTGGCAAATAGCTGTCAGGAGGTCAGGGCTGCGGCGGCCAGTCCATGTCAGCGGGACAGGGCTGCGGGGGCTGGTCCCTGTGAGCGGGTCAGGGCTGCGGGGGCCAGTCCCTGTGAGCGGGCCAGGGCTGCGGGGGCCAGTCCCTGTGAGCGGGCCAGGGCTGCGGGGGCCAGTCCCTGTGAGCGGGTCAGGGCTGCGTGGGCCAGTCCCTGTGAGCGGGCCAGGGCTGCGGGGGCCAGTCCCTGTGAGCGGGCCAGGGCTGCGGGGGCCGGTCCCTGTGAGCGGGCCAGGGCTGCGGGGGCCGGTCCCTGTGAGCGGGCCAGGGCAGCGGGGGCCGGTCCCTGTGAGCGGGCCAGGGCTGCGGGGGCCGGTCCCTGTGAGCGGGCCAGGGCTGCGGGGGCCGGTGCCTGTGAGCGGGCCAGGGCTGCGGGGGCCGGTCCCTGTGAGCGGGCCAGGGCTGCGGGGGCCGGTCCCTGTGAGCGGGCCAGGGCAGCGGGGGCCGGTCCCTGTGAGCGGGCCAGGGCTGCGGGGGCCAGTGCCTGTGATCGGGCAGGGCTGCGCGGGCCAGTCCATGTCAGCGGGACAGGGCTGCGGGGGACAGTGGCTGTGAGCGGGCCAGGGCTGCGGGGGCAAGTCCCTGTGAGCGGGCCATGGCTGCGGGGGCCGGTCCCTGTGAGCGGGCCAGGGCTGCGGGGGCCAGTCCGTGTGAGCGGGCCAGGGGTGCGGGGGCCGGTCCCTGTGAGCAGGCCTGGGCTGCGGGGGCCGGTCCCTGTGAGCGGGCCAGGGCTGCGGGGGCCGGTCCCTGTGAGCGGGACAGGGCTGCGGGTCCCGGTCCCTGTGAGCGGGCAAGGGCTGCGGGGGCCGGTCCCTGTGAGCGGGCCAGGACTGCGGGGGCCGGTCCCTGTGAGCGGGTCAGGGCTGCGGGGGCCTGTCCCTGTGATCGGGCGAGGGCTGCGGTGGCAAATAGCTGTCAGGGGGTCAGGGCTGCGGCGGCCAGTCCATGTCAGCGGGACAGGGCTGCGGGGGCTGGTCCCTGTGAGCGGGTCAGGGCTGCGGGGGCCAGTCCCTGTGAGCGGGCCAGGGCTGCGGGGGCCAGTCCCTGTGAGCGGGCCAGGGCTGCGGGGGCCAGTCCCTGTGAGCGGGTCAGGGCTGCGTGGGCCAGTCCCTGTGAGCGGGCCAGGGCTGCGGGGGCCAGTCCCTGTGAGCGGGCCAGGGCTGCGGTGGCAAATAGCTGTCAGGGGGTCAGGGCTGCGGCGGCCAGTCCATGTCAGCGGGACAGGGCTGCGGGGGCCGGTCCCTGTGAGCGGGTCAGGGCTGCGGGGGCCAGTCCCTGTGAGCGGGCCAGGGCTGCGGGGGCCAGTCCCTGTGAGCGGGCCAGGGCTGCGGGGGCCAGTCCCTGTGAGCGGGTCAGGGCTGCGTGGGCCAGTCCCTGTGAGCGGGCCAGGGCTGCGGGGGCCAGTCCCTGTGAGCGGGCCAGGGCTGCGGGGGCCGGTCCCTGTGAGCGGGCCAGGGCAGCGGGGGCCGGTCCCTGTGAGCGGGCCAGGGCTGCGGGGGCCGGTCCCTGTGAGCGGGCCAGGGCTGCGGGGGCCGGTGCCTGTGAGCGGGCCAGGGCTGCGGGGGCCAGTCCCTGTGAGCGGGCCAGGGCTGCGGGGGCCGGTCCCTGTGAGCGGGCCAGGGCAGCGGGGGCCGGTCCCTGTGAGCGGGCCAGGGCTGCGGGGGCCAGTGCCTGTGATCGGGCAGGGCTGCGCGGGCCAGTCCATGTCAGCGGGACAGGGCTGCGGGGGACAGTGGCTGTGAGCGGGCCAGGGCTGCGGGGGCAAGTCCCTGTGAGCGGGCCATGGCTGCGGGGGCCGGTCCCTGTGAGCGGGCCAGGGCTGCGGGGGCCAGTCCGTGTGAGCGGGCCAGGGGTGCGGGGGCCGGTCCCTGTGAGCAGGCCTGGGCTGCGGGGGCCGGTCCCTGTGAGCGGGCCAGGGCTGCGGGAGCCGGTCCCTGTGAGCGGGACAGGGCTGCGGGTGCCGGTCCCTGTGAGCGGGCAAGGGCTGCGGGGGCCGGTCCCTGTGAGCGGGCCAGGGCTGCGGGGGCCGGTCCCTGTGAGCGGGCCAGGGCTGCGGGGCCGGTCCCTGTTGGCGGGTGAGGGCTGCGGTGGCAAATAGCTGTCAGGGGGTCAGTGCTGCGGGGGCCAGTCCATGTCAGCGGGACAGGGCTGCGGGGGACAGTGCCTGTGATCGGGTCATGGCTGTGGGGGCCAGTCCCTGTGAGCGGGTCAGGGCTGCGGGGGCCAGTCCCTGTGAGCGGGGTAGGGCTGCGGGGGCCAGACCCTGTGAGCGGGTCAGGGCTGCGGGGGCCAGTCCCTGTGAGCGGGTCTGGGCTGCGGGGACCACTCCCTGTGAGCAGGTCAGGGCTGCGGGGGCCAGTCCCTGTGAGCGGGTCAGGGCTGCGGGGGCCAGTCCCTGTGAGCGTGTCTGGGCTGCGGGGACCACTCCCTGTGAGCAGGTCAGGGCTGCGGGGGCCCGTCCCTGTAAGCGGGTCAGGGCTGCGGGGGCCGGTCCCTGTGAGCGGGCCACGGCTGCGGGGGCCGGTCCCTGTGAGCGGGCAAGGGCTGCGGGGGCCGATCCCTGTGAGCGGGCCAGGGCTGCGGGGGCCGGTCCCTGTGAGCGGACCAGGGCTGCGGGGCCGGTCCCTGTTGGCGGGTGAGGGCTGCCGTGGCAAATAGCTGTCAGGGGGTCAGTGCTGCGGGGGCCAGTCCATGTCAGCAGGACAGGGCTGCGGGGGACAGTGCCTGTGAGCGGGCCAGGGCCGCGGGGGCCGGTCCCTGTGAGCGGGCCAGGGCCGCCGGGGCCGGTCCCTGTGAGCGGGCCAGGGCCGCGGGGTCCGGTCCCTGTGAGCGGGCCAGGGCCGCGGGGGCCTGACCCTGTGAGCGGGCCTGGGACGCGGGGGCCGGTCCCTGTGAGCGGGCCAGGGCCGCGGGGGCCGGTCCCTGTGAGCGGGCCAGGGCTGCGGGGGCCGGTCCCTGTGAGCGGGCCAGGGCAGCGGGGGCCGGTCCCTGTGAGCGGACCAGGGCTGCGGGGGCCGGTCCCTGTGAGCGGGTCAGGGCTGCGGGGGCCAGTCCCTGTGATCGGGCGAGGGCTGCGGTGGCAAATAGCTGTCAGGAGGTCAGGGCTGCGGCGGCCAGTCCATGTCAGCGGGACAGGGCTGCGGGGGCTGGTCCCTGTGAGCGGGTCAGGGCTGCGGGGGCCAGTCCCTGTGAGCGGGCCAGGGCTGCGGGGGCCAGTCCCTGTGAGCGGGCCAGGGCTGCGGGGGCCAGTCCCTGTGAGCGGGTCAGGGCTGCGTGGGCCAGTCCCTGTGAGCGGGCCAGGGCTGCGGGGGCCAGTCCCTGTGAGCGGGCCAGGGCTGCGGGGGCCGGTCCCTGTGAGCGGGCCAGGGCTGCGGGGGCCGGTCCCTGTGAGCGGGCCAGGGCAGCGGGGGCCGGTCCCTGTGAGCGGGCCAGGGCTGCGGGGGCCGGTCCCTGTGAGCGGGCCAGGGCTGCGGGGGCCGGTGCCTGTGAGCGGGCCAGGGCTGCGGGGGCCGGTCCCTGTGAGCGGGCCAGGGCTGCGGGGGCCGGTCCCTGTGAGCGGGCCAGGGCAGCGGGGGCCGGTCCCTGTGAGCGGGCCAGGGCTGCGGGGGCCAGTGCCTGTGATCGGGCAGGGCTGCGCGGGCCAGTCCATGTCAGCGGGACAGGGCTGCGGGGGACAGTGGCTGTGAGCGGGCCAGGGCTGCGGGGGCAAGTCCCTGTGAGCGGGCCATGGCTGCGGGGGCCGGTCCCTGTGAGCGGGCCAGGGCTGCGGGGGCCAGTCCGTGTGAGCGGGCCAGGGGTGCGGGGGCCGGTCCCTGTGAGCAGGCCTGGGCTGCGGGGGCCGGTCCCTGTGAGCGGGCCAGGGCTGCGGGGGCCGGTCCCTGTGAGCGGGCCACGGCTGCGGGGGCCGGTCCCTGTGAGCGGGCAAGGGCTGCGGGGGCCGGTCCCTGTGAGCGGGCCAGGGCTGCGGGGGCCGGTCCCTGTGAGCGGGCCAGGGCTGCGGGGCCGGTCCCTGTTGGCGGGTGAGGGCTGCGGTGGCAAATAGCTGTCAGGGGGTCAGTGCTGCGGGGGCCAGTCCATGTCAGCGGGACAGGGCTGCGGGGGACAGTGCCTGTGATCGGGTCATGGCTGTGTGGGCCAGTCCCTGTGAGCGGGCCAGGGCTGCGGGGGCCGGTCCCTGTGAGCGGGCCAGGGCAGCGGGGGCCGGTCCCTGTGAGCGGGCCAGGGCTGCGGGGGCCAGTGCCTGTGATCGGGCAGGGCTGCGCGGGCCAGTCCATGTCAGCGGGACAGGGCTGCGGGGGACAGTGGCTGTGAGCGGGCCAGGGCTGCGGGGGCAAGTCCCTGTGAGCGGGCCATGGCTGCGGGGGCCGGTCCCTGTGAGCGGGCCAGGGCTGCGGGGGCCAGTCCGTGTGAGCGGGCCACGGGTGCGGGGGCCGGTCCCTGTGAGCAGGCCTGGGCTGCGGGGGCCGGTCCCTGTGAGCGGGCCAGGGCTGCGGGGGCCGGTCCCTGTGAGCGGGACAGGGCTGCGGGTGCCGGTCCCTGTGAGCGGGCAAGGGCTGCGGGGGCCGGTCCCTGTGAGCGGGCCAGGGCTGCGGGGGCCGGTCCCTGTGAGCGGGCCAGGGCTGCGGGGCCGGTCCCTGTTGGCGGGTGAGGGCTGCGGTGGCAAATAGCTGTCAGGGGGTCAGTGCTGCGGGGGCCAGTCCATGTCAGCGGGACAGGGCTGCGGGGGACAGTGCCTGTGATCGGATCATGGCTGTGGGGGCCAGTCCCTGTGAGCGGGTCAGGGCTGCGGGGGCCAGTCCCTGTGAGCGGGGTAGGGCTGCGGGGGCCAGACCCTGTGAGCGGGTCAGGGCTGCGGGGGCCAGTCCCTGTGAGCGGGTCTGGGCTGCGGGGACCACTCCCTGTGAGCAGGTCAGGGCTGCGGGGGCCCGTCCCTGTAAGCGGGTCAGGGCTGCGGGGGCCAGTCACTGTGATCGGGTCATGGCTGCGGGGGCCGGTGCCTGAGAGCGGGCCAGGGCTGCGGGGGCCGGTCCCTGTGAGCGGGCTAGGGCTGCGGGGGCCGGTCCCTGTGAGCGGGCCAGGGCTGCGGGGGCCTGTCCCTGTGAGCGGGCCAGGGCTGCGGGGGCCGGTCCCTGTGAGCGGGCCAGGGCTGCGGGGGCCGGTCCCTGTGAGCGGGACAGGGCTGCGGGGGCCGGTCCCTGTGAGCGGGCCAGGGGTGCGGGGGCCGGTCCCTGTGAGCGGGCCAGGGCTGCGGGGGCCGGTCCGTGTGAGCGGGCCAGGGTTGCGGGGGCCGGTCCCTGTGAGCGGGCCAGGGCTGCGGGGGCCGGTCCCTGTGAGCGGGCCAGGGCTGCGGGGGCCGGACCCTGTGAGCGGGCCTGGGCTGCGGGGGCCGGTCCCTGTGAGCCGGCCTGGGCTGCGGGGGCAAGTCCCTGTGAGCGGGCCAGGGCTGCGGGGGCCGGTGCCTGTGAGCGGGCCAGGGCTGCGGGGGCCAGTCCCTGTGAGCGGGCCAGGGCTGCGGGGGCCGGTCCCTGTGAGCGGGCCAGGGCAGCGGGGGCCGGTCCCTGTGAGCGGGCCAGGGCTGCGGGGGCCAGTGCCTGTGATCGGGCAGGGCTGCGCGGGCCAGTCCATGTCAGCGGGACAGGGCTGCGGGGGACAGTGGCTGTGAGCGGGCCAGGGCTGCGGGGGCAAGTCCCTGTGAGCGGGCCATGGCTGCGGGGGCCGGTCCCTGTGAGCGGGCCAGGGCTGCGGGGGCCAGTCCGTGTGAGCGGGCCAGGGGTGCGGGGGCCGGTCCCTGTGAGCTGGACTGGGCTGCGGGGGCCGGTCCCTGTGAGCGGGCCAGGGCTGCGGGGGCCGGTCCCTGTGAGCGGGACAGGGCTTCGGGTGCCGGTCCCTGTGAGCGGGCAAGGGCTGCGGGGGCCGGTCCCTGTGAGCGGGCCATGGCTGCGGGGGCCGGTCCCTGTGAGCGGGCCAGGGCTGCGGGGCCGGTCCCTGTTGGCGGGTGAGGGCTGCGGTGGCAAATAGCTGTCAGGGGGTCAGTGCTGCGGGGGCCAGTCCATGTCAGCGGGACAGGGCTGCGGGGGACAGTGCCTGTGATCGGGTCATGGCAGCGGGGGCCGGTCCCTGTGAGCGGACCAGGGCTGCGGGGGCTGGTCCCTGTGAGCGGGTCAGGGCTGCGGGGGCCAGTCCCTGTGATCGGGCGAGGGCTGCGGTGGCAAATAGCTGTCAGGGGGTCAGGGCTGCGGCGGCCAGTCCATGTCAGCGGGACAGGGCTGCGGGGGCTGGTCCCTGTGAGCGGGTCAGGGCTGCGGGGGCCAGTCCCTGTGAGCGGGCCAGGGCTGCGGGGGCCAGTCCCTGTGAGCGGGCCAGGGCTGCGGGGGCCAGTCCCTGTGAGCGGGTCAGGGCTGCGTGGGCCAGTCCCTGTGAGCGGGCCAGGGCTGCGGGGGCCAGTCCCTGTGAGCGGGCCAGGGCTGCGGTGGCAAATAGCTGTCAGGGGGTCAGGGCTGCGGCGGCCAGTCCATGTCAGCGGGACAGGGCTGCGGGGGCCGGTCCCTGTGAGCGGGTCAGGGCTGCGGGGGCCAGTCCCTGTGAGCGGGCCAGGGCTGCGGGGGCCAGTCCCTGTGAGCGGGCCAGGGCTGCGGGGGCCAGTCCCTGTGAGCGGGTCAGGGCTGCGTGGGCCAGTCCCTGTGAGCGGGCCAGGGCTGCGGGGGCCAGTCCCTGTGAGCGGGCCAGGGCTGCGGGGGCCGGTCCCTGTGAGCGGGCCAGGGCAGCGGGGGCCGGTCCCTGTGAGCGGGCCAGGGCTGCGGGGGCCGGTCCCTGTGAGCGGGCCAGGGCTGCGGGGGCCGGTGCCTGTGAGCGGGCCAGGGCTGCGGGGGCCAGTCCCTGTGAGCGGGCCAGGGCTGCGGGGGCCGGTCCCTGTGAGCGGGCCAGGGCAGCGGGGGCCGGTCCCTGTGAGCGGGCCAGGGCTGCGGGGGCCAGTGCCTGTGATCGGGCAGGGCTGCGCGGGCCAGTCCATGTCAGCGGGACAGGGCTGCGGGGGACAGTGGCTGTGAGCAGGCCAGGGCTGCGGGGGCAAGTCCCTGTGAGCGGGCCATGGCTGCGGGGGCCGGTCCCTGTGAGCGGGCCAGGGCTGCGGGGGCCAGTCCGTGTGAGCGGGCCAGGGGTGCGGGGGCCGGTCCCTGTGAGCAGGCCTGGGCTGCGGGGGCCGGTCCCTGTGAGCGGGCCAGGGCTGCGGGAGCCGGTCCCTGTGAGCGGGTCAGGGCTGCGGGGGCCAGTCCCTGTGATCGGGCGAGGGCTGCGGTGGCAAATAGCTGTCAGGGGGTCAGGGCTGCGGCGGCCAGTCCATGTCAGCGGGACAGGGCTGCGGGGGCTGGTCCCTGTGAGCGGGTCAGGGCTGCGGGGGCCGGTCCCTGTGAGCGGACCAGGGCTGCGGGGGCCGGTCCCTGTGAGCGGGTCAGGGCTGCGGGGGCCAGTCCCTGTGATCGGGCGAGGGCTGCGGTGGCAAATAGCTGTCAGGGGGTCAGGGCTGCGGCGGCCAGTCCATGTCAGCGGGACAGGGCTGCGGGGGCTGGTCCCTGTGAGCGGGTCAGGGCTGCGGGGGCCAGTCCCTGTGAGCGGGCCAGGGCTGCGGGGGCCAGTCCCTGTGAGCGGGCCAGGGCTGCGGGGGCCAGTCCCTGTGAGCGGGTCAGGGCTGCGTGGGCCAGTCCCTGTGAGCGGGCCAGGGCTGCGGGGGCCAGTCCCTGTGAGCGGGCCAGGGCTGCGGTGGCAAATAGCTGTCAGGGGGTCAGGGCTGCGGCGGCCAGTCCATGTCAGCGGGACAGGGCTGCGGGGGCCGGTCCCTGTGAGCGGGTCAGGGCTGCGGGGGCCAGTCCCTGTGAGCGGGCCAGGGCTGCGGGGGCCAGTCCCTGTGAGCGGGCCAGGGCTGCGGGGGCCAGTCCCTGTGAGCGGGTCAGGGCTGCGTGGGCCAGTCCCTGTGAGCGGGCCAGGGCTGCGGGGGCCAGTCCCTGTGAGCGGGCCAGGGCTGCGGGGGCCGGTCCCTGTGAGCGGGCCAGGGCAGCGGGGGCCGGTCCCTGTGAGCGGGCCAGGGCTGCGGGGGCCGGTCCCTGTGAGCGGGCCAGGGCTGCGGGGGCCGGTGCCTGTGAGCGGGCCAGGGCTGCGGGGGCCAGTCCCTGTGAGCGGGCCAGGGCTGCGGGGGCCGGTCCCTGTGAGCGGGCCAGGGCAGCGGGGGCCGGTCCCTGTGAGCGGGCCAGGGCTGCGGGGGCCAGTGCCTGTGATCGGGCAGGGCTGCGCGGGCCAGTCCATGTCAGCGGGACAGGGCTGCGGGGGACAGTGGCTGTGAGCAGGCCAGGGCTGCGGGGGCAAGTCCCTGTGAGCGGGCCATGGCTGCGGGGGCCGGTCCCTGTGAGCGGGCCAGGGCTGCGGGGGCCAGTCCGTGTGAGCGGGCCAGGGGTGCGGGGGCCGGTCCCTGTGAGCAGGCCTGGGCTGCGGGGGCCGGTCCCTGTGAGCGGGCCAGGGCTGCGGGAGCCGGTCCCTGTGAGCGGGACAGGGCTGCGGGTGCCGGTCCCTGTGAGCGGGCAAGGGCTGCGGGGGCCGGTCCCTGTGAGCGGGCCAGGGCTGCGGGGGCCGGTCCCTGTGAGCGGGCCAGGGCTGCGGGGCCGGTCCCTGTTGGCGGGTGAGGGCTGCGGTGGCAAATAGCTGTCAGGGGGTCAGTGCTGCGGGGGCCAGTCCATGTCAGCGGGACAGGGCTGCGGGGGACAGTGCCTGTGATCGGGTCATGGCTGTGGGGGCCAGTCCCTGTGAGCGGGTCAGGGCTGCGGGGGCCAGTCCCTGTGAGCGGGGTAGGGCTGCGGGGGCCAGACCCTGTGAGCGGGTCAGGGCTGCGGGGGCCAGTCCCTGTGAGCGGGTCTGGGCTGCGGGGACCACTCCCTGTGAGCAGGTCAGGGCTGCGGGGGCCAGTCTCTGTGATCGGGTCATGGCTGCGGGGGCCGGTGCCTGTGAGCGGGCCAGGGCTGCGGGGGCCGGTCCCTGTGAGCGGGCCAGGGCTGCGGGGGCCGGTCCCTGTGAGCGGGCCAGGGCTGCGGGGGCCGGTCCCTGTGAGCGGGCCAGGGCAGCGGGGGCCGGTCCCTGTGAGCGGGACAGGGCTGCGGGGGCCGGTCCCTGTGAGCGGGCAAGGGGTGCGGGGGCCGGTCCCTGTGAGCGGGCCAGGGGTGCGGGGGCCGGTCCCTTTGAGCGGGCCAGGGCTGCGGGGGCCGGTCCGTGTGAGCGGGCCAGGGCTGCGGGGGCCGGTCCCTGTGAGCGGGCCAGGGCTGCGGGGGCCGGTCCCTGTGAGCGGGCCAGGGCTGCGGGGGCCGGACCCTGTGAGCGGGCCTGGGCTGCGGGGGCCGGTCCCTGTGAGCGGGCCTGGGCTGCGGGGGCAAGTCCCTGTGAGCGGGCCATGGCTGCGGGGGCCGGTCCCTGTGAGCGGGCCAGGGGTGCGGGGGCCAGTCCCTGTGAGCAGGCCTGGGCTGCGGGGGCCGTTCCCTGTGAGCGGGCCAGGGCTGCGGGGGCCGGTCCCTGTGAGCGGGCCACGGCTGCGGGGGCCGGTCCCTGTGAGCGGGCCAGGGCTGCGGGGGCCGATCCCTGTGAGCGGGCCAGGGCTGCGGGGGCCGGTCCCTGTGAGCGGACCAGGGCTGCGGGGCCGGTCCCTGTTGGCGGGTGAGGGCTGCGGTGGCAAATAGCTGTCAGGGGGTCAGTGCTGCGGGGGCCAGTCCATGTCAGCAGGACAGGGCTGCGGGGGACAGTGCCTGTGAGCGGGCCAGGGCCGCGGGGGCCGGTCCCTGTGAGCGGGCCAGGGCCGCGGGGGCCGGTCCCTGTGAGCGGGCCAGGGCCGCGGGGTCCGGTCCCTGTGAGCGGGCCAGGGCCGCGGGGGCCTGACCGTGTGAGCGGGCCAGGGCCGCGGGGGCCGGTCCCTGTGAGCGGGCCAGGGCTGCGGGGGCCGGTCCCTGTGAGCGGGTCAGGGCTGCGGGGGCCAGTCCCTGTGATCGGGCGAGGGCTGCGGTGGCAAATAGCTGTCAGGGGGTCAGGGCTGCGGCGGCCAGTCCATGTCAGCGGGACAGGGCTGCGGGGGCTGGTCCCTGTGAGCGGGTCAGGGCTGCGGGGGCCAGTCCCTGTGAGCGGGCCAGGGCTGCGGGGGCCAGTCCCTGTGAGCGGGCCAGGGCTGCGGGGGCCAGTCCCTGTGAGCGGGTCAGGGCTGCGTGGGCCAGTCCCTGTGAGCGGGCCAGGGCTGCGGGGGCCAGTCCCTGTGAGCGGGCCAGGGCTGCGGGGGCCGGTCCCTGTGAGCGGGCCAGGGCTGCGGGGGCCGGTCCCTGTGAGCGGGCCAGGGCTGCGGGGGCCGGTCCCTGTGAGCGGGCCAGGGCAGCGGGGGCCGGTCCCTGTGAGCGGGCCAGGGCTGCGGGGGCCGGTCCCTGTGAGCGGGCCAGGGCAGCGGGGGCCGGTGCCTGTGAGCGGGCCAGGGCTGCGGGGGCCAGTCCCTGTGAGCGGGCCAGGGCTGCGGGGGCCAGTCCCTGTGAGCGGGCCAGGGCAGCGGGGGCCGCTCCCTGTGAGCGGGCCAGGGCTGCGGGGGCCAGTGCCTGTGATCGGGCAGGGCTGCGCGGGCCAGTCCATGTCAGCGGGACAGGGCTGCGGGGGACAGTGGCTGTGAGCGGGCCAGGGCTGCGGGGGCAAGTCCCTGTGAGCGGGCCATGGCTGCGGGGGCCGGTCCCTTTGAGCTGGCCAGGGCTGCGGGGGCCAGTCCGTGTGAGCGGGCCAGGGGTGCGGGGGCCGGTCCCTGTGAGCAGGCCTGGGCTGCGGGGGCCGGTCCCTGTGAGCGGGCCAGGGCTGCGGGGGCCGGTCCCTGTGAGCGGGACAGGGCTGCGGGTGCCGGTCCCTGTGAGCGGGCAAGGGCTGCGGGGGCCGGTCCCTGTGAGCGGGCCAGGGCTGCGGGGGCCGGTCCCTGTGAGCAGGCCTGGGCTGCGGGGGCCGGTCCCTGTGAGCAGGCCTGGGCTGCGGGGGCCGGTCCCTGTGAGCGGGCCAGGGCTGCGGGGCCGGTCCCTGTTGGCGGGTGAGGGCTGCGGTGGCAAATAGCTGTCAGGGGGTCAGTGCTGCGGGGGCCAGTCCATGTCAGCGGGACAGGGCTGCGGGGGACAGTGCCTGTGATCGGGTCATGGCTGTGGGGGCCAGTCCCTGTGAGCGGATCAGGGCTGCGGGGGCCAGTCCCTGTGAGCGGGCCAGGGCTGCGGGGGCCGGTCCCTGTGAGCGGGATAGGGCTGCGGGGGCCGGTCCCTGTGAGCGGACCAGGGCTGCGGGGGCCGGTCCCTGTGAGCGGGCCAGGGCTGCGGGGGCCGGTGCCTGTGAGCGGGCAGGGCTGCGCGGGCCAGTCCATGTCAGCGGGACAGGGCTGCGGGGAACAGTGGCTGTGAGCGGGCCAGGGCTGCGGGGGCAAGTCCCTGTGAGCGGGCCATGGCTGCGGGGGCCGTTCCCTGTGAGCGGGCCAGGGGTGCGGGGGCCAGTCCCTGTGAGCAGGCCTGGGCTGCGGGGGCCGGTCCCTGTGAGCGGGCCAGGGCTGCGGGGGCCGGTCCCTGTGAGCGGGCCACGGCTGCGGGGGCCGGTCCCTGTGAGCGGGCAAGGGCTGCGGGGGCCGATCCCTGTGAGCGGGCCAGGGCTGCGGGGGCAAGTGCCTGTGAGCGGGCCATGGCTGCGGGGGCCGGTCCCTGTGAGCGGGCCAGGGCTGCGGGGGCCAGTCCGTGTGAGCGGGCCAGGGGTGCGGGGGCCGGTCCCTGTGAGCAGGCCTGGGCTGCGGGGGCCGGTCCATGTGAGCGGGCCAGGGCTGCGGGGGCCGGTCCCTGTGAGCGGGACAGGGCTGCGGGTGCCGGTCCCTGTGAGCGGGCAAGGGCTGCGGGGGCCGGTCCCTGTGAGCGGGCCAGGGCTGCGGGGGCCGGTCCCTGTGAGCGGGCCAGGGCTGCGGGGCCGGTCCCTGTTGGCGGGTGAGGCCTGCGGTGGCAAATAGCTGTCAGGGGGTCAGTGCTGCGGGGGCCAGTCCATGTCACCGGGACAGGGCTGCGGGGGACAGTGCCTGTGATCGGGTCATGGCTGTGGGGGCCAGTCCCTGTGAGCGGGTCAGGGCTGCGGGGGCCAGTCCCTGTGAGCGGGGTAGGGCTGCGGGGGCCAGTCCCTGTGAGCGGGTCAGGGCTGCGGGGGCCAGTCCCTGTGAGCGGGTCTGGGCTGCGGGGACCACTCCCTGTGAGCAGGTCAGGGCTGCGGGGGCCCGTCCCTGTAAGCGGGTCAGGGCTGCGGGGGCCAGTCACTGTGATCGGGTAATGGCTGCGGGGGCCGGTGCCTGTGAGCGGGCCACGGCTGCGGGGGCCCGTCCCTGTGAGCGGGCTAGGGCTGCGGGGGCCGGTCCCTGTGAGCGGGCCAGGGCTGCGGGGGCCGGTCCCTGTGAGCGGGCCAGGGCTGCGGGGGCCGGTCCCTGTGAGCGGGCCAGGGCTGCGGGGGCCGGTCCCTGTGAGCGGGACAGGGCTGCGGGGGCCGGTCCCTGTGAGCGGGCCAGGGGTGCGGGGGCCGGTCCCTGTGAGCGGGCCAGGGAAGCGGGGGCCAGTCCCTGTGAGCAGGCCTGGGCTGCGGGGGCCAGTCTCTGTGAGCGGGCCAGGGCTGCGGGGGCCAGTCCCTGTGAGCGGGGTAGGGCTGCGGGGGCCAGTCCCTGTGAGCGGGTCATGGCTGCGGGGGCCAGTCCCTGTGAGCGGGTCAGGGCTGCGGGGACCACTCCCTGTGAGCAGTTCAGGGCGGCAGGGGCCCGTCCCTGTAAGCGGGTCAGGGCTGCGGTGGCAAATAGCTGTCAGGGGGTCAGTGCTGCGGGGGCCAGTCCATGTCAGCAGGACAGGGGTGCGGGGGACAGTGCCTGTGAGCGGGGTAGGGCTGCGGGGGCCAGTCCCTGTGAGCGGGGTAGGGCTGCGGGGGCCAGTCCCTGTGAGCGGGTCATGGCTGCGGGGGCCAGTCCCTGTGAGCGGGTCAGGGCTGCGGGGACCACTCCCTGTGAGCGGGGTAGGGCTGCGGGGGCCAGTCACTGTGATCGGGTCATGGCTGCGGGGGCCGGTCCCTGTGAGCTGGCCAGGGCCGCGGGGGCCGGTCCCTGTGAGCGGGCCAGGGCCGCGGGGGCCGGTCCCTGTGAGCGGGCCAGGGCCGCGGGGTCCGGTCCCTGTGAGCGGGCCAGAGCCGCGGGGGCCTGACCCTGTGAGCGGGCCAGGGCCGCGGGTGCCGGTACCTGTGAGCGGGCCAGGGCGGCGGGGGCCGGTCCCTGTGAGCGGGCCAGGGCTGCGGGGGCCGGTCCCTGTGAGCGGGCCAGGGCAGCGGGGGCCGGTCCCTGTGAGCGGGCCAGGGCTGCGGGGGCCGGTCCCTGTGAGCGGGCCAGGGCTGCGGGGGCCGGTGCCTGTGAGCGGGCAGGGCTGCGCGGGCCAGTCCATGTCAGCGGGACAGGGCTGCGGGGAACAGTGGCTGTGAGCGGGCCAGGGCTGCGGCGGCAAGTCCCTGTGAGCAGGCCATGGCTGCGGGGGCCGGTCCCTGTGAGCGGGCCAGGGCTGCGGGGGCCAGTCCGTGTGAGCGGGCCAGGGGTGCGGGGGCCAGTCCCTGTGAGCAGTCCTGGGCTGCGGGGGCCGGTCCCTGTGAGCGGGACAGGGCTGCGGGGGCCGGTCCCTGTGAGCGGGCCACGGCTGCGGGGGCCGGTCCCTGTGAGCGGGCAAGGGCTGCGGGGGCCAGTCCGTGTGAGCGGGCCAGGGGTGCGGGGGCCAGTCCCTGTGAGCAGTCCTGGGCTGCGGGTGCCGGTCCCTGTGAGCGGGACAGGGCTGCGGGGGCCGGTCCCTGTGAGCGGGCCACGGCTGCGGGGGCCGGTCCCTGTGAGCGGGCAAGGGCTGCGGGGGCCGGTCCCTGTGAGCGGGCCAGGGCTGCGGGGGCCGGTCCCTGTGAGCGGGCCAGGGCTGCCGGGCCGGTCCCTGTTGGCGGGTGAGGGCTGCGGTGGCAAATAGCTGTCAGGGGGTCAGTGCTGCGGGGGCCAGTCCATGTCAGCAGGACAGGGGTGCGGGGGACAGTGCCTGTGAGCGGGGTAGGGCTGCGGGGGCCAGTCCCTGTGAGCGGGGTAGGGCTGCGGGGCCCAGTCCCTGTGAGCGGGTCAGGGCTGCGGGGCCCAGTCCCTGTGAGCGGGTCAGGGCTGCGGGGGCCGGTCCCTGTGAGCAGGTCAGGGCTGCGGGGGCCGGTCCCTGTGAGCGGGCCAGGGCTGCGGGGGCCGGTCCCTGTGAGCGGGCCAGGGCTGCGGGGGCCGGTCCCTGTGAGCGGGCCTGGGCTGCGGTGGCCGGTCCCTGTGAGCGGGCCTGGGCTGCGGGGGCCGGTCCCTGTGAGCGGGCCAGAGCTGCGGGGGCCAGGCCTGCAGGGGCCAGTCCCTGTGAGCGAGTCAGGGCTGCGGGGGCCAGTTCCTGTGAGCTGGTCAGGGCCGCGGGGGCCAGTCCCTGTGAGCGGGCCAGGGCTGCGGGGGCCGGTCCCTGTGAGCGGGCCAGGGCAGCGGGGGCCGGTCCCTGTGAGCGGGCCAGGGCCGCGGGGGCCGGTCCCTGTGAGCGGGCCAGGGCCGCGGGGGCCGGTCCCTGTGAGCGGGCCAGGGCCGCGGGGGCCGGTCCCTGTGAGCGGGCCAGGGCCGCGGGGGCCGGTCCCTGAGTGCGGGCCAGGGCCGCGGGGGCCGGTCCCTGTGAGCGGGCCAGGGCAGCGGGGGCCGGTCCCTGTGAGCGGGCCAGGGCCGCGGGGTCCGGTCCCTGTGAGCGGGCCAGGGCCGCGGGGGCCTGTCCCGGTGAGCGGGCCTGGGCCGCGGGTGCCGGTACCTGTGAGCGGGCGAGGGCCGCGGGGGCCGGTCCCTGTGAGCGGGGTAGGGCTGCGGGGGCCGGTCCCTGTGAGCGGGCCAGGGCAGCGGGGGTCGGTCCCTGTGAGCAGGCCAGGGCTGCGGGGGCCGGTCCCTGTGAGCGGGCCAGGGCTGCGGGGGCCGGTCCCTGTGAGCGGGCAGGGCCGCGGGGTCCGGTCCCTGTGAGCGGGCCAGGGCCGCGGGGGCCTGTCCCTGTGAGCGGGCCTGGGCCGCGGGTGCCGGTACCTGTGAGCGAGCTAGGGCCGCGGGGGCCGGTCCCTGTGAGCGGGCCAGGGCTGCGGGGGCCGGTCCCTGTGAGCGGGCCAGGGCAGCGGGGGCCGGTCGCTGTGAGCGGGCCAGGGCTGCGGGGGCCGGTGCCTGTGAGCGGGCAGGGCTGCGCGGGCCAGACCATGTCAGCGGGACAGGGCTGCGGGGAACAGTGGCTGTGAGCGGGCCATGGCTGCTGGGGCCGGTCCCTGTGAGCGGGCCAGGGCTGCGGGGGCCGGTCCCTGTGAGCGGGCCAGGGAAGCGGGGGCCAGTCCCTGTGAGCAGGCCTGGGCTGCGGGGGCCAGTCTCTGTGAGCGGGCCAGGGCTGCGGGGGCCGGTCCCTGTGAGCGGGCCACGGCTGCGGGGGCCGGTCCCTGTGAGCGGGCAAGGGCTGCGGGGGCCGGTCCCTGTGAGCGGGCCAGGGCTGCGGAGGACGGTCCCTGTGAGCGGGCCAGGGCTGCGGGGCCGGTCCCTGTTGGCGGGTGAGGGCTGCGGTGGCAAATAGCTGTCAGGGGGTCAGTGCTGCGGGGGCCAGTCCATGTCAGCAGGACAGGGGTGCGGGGGACAGTGCCTGTGAGCGGGGTAGGGCTGCGGGGGCCAGTCCCTGTGAGCGGGGTAGGGCTGCGGGGGCCAGTCCCTGTGAGCGGGTCATGGCTGCGGGGGCCAGTCCCTGTGAGCGGGTCATGGCTGCGGGGTCCACTCCCTGTGAGCAGGTCAGGGCGGCGGGGGCCCGTCCCTGTAAGCGGGTCAGGGCTGCGGGGGCCAGTCACTGTGATCGGGTCATGGCTGCGGGGGCCGGTCCCTGTGAGCGGGCCAGGGCCGCGGGGGCCGGTCCCTGTGAGCGGGCCAGGGCCGCGGGGGCCGGTCCCTGTGAGCGGGCCAGGGCCGCGGGGGCCGGTCCCTGTGAGCTGGCCAGGGCCGCGGGGGACGGTCCATGTGAGCGGGCCAGGGCCGCGGGGGCCGGTCCCTGTGAGCGGGCCAGGGCCGCGGGGGCCGGTCCGTGAGTGCGGGCCAGGGCCGCGGGGGCCGGTCCCTGTGAGCGGGCCAGGGCCGAGGGGGCCGGTCCCTGTGAGCGGGCCAGGGCCGCGGGGTCCGGTCCCTGTGAGCGGGCCAGGGCCGCGGGGGCCTGTCCCGGTGAGCGGGCCTGGGCCGCGGGTGCCGGTACCTGTGAGCGGGCCAGGGCCGCGGGGGCCGGTCCCTGTGAGCGGGGTAGGGCTGCGGGGGCCGGTCCCTGTGAGCGGGCCAGGGCAGCGGGGGTCGGTCCCTGTGAGCAGGCCAGGGCTGCGGGGGCCGGTCCCTGTGAGCGGGCCAGGGCTGCGGGGGCCGGTCCCTGTGAGCGGGCAGGGCCGCGGGGTCCGGTCCCTGTGAGCGGGCCAGGGCCGCGGCGGCCTGTCCCTGTGAGCGGGCCTGGGCCGCGGGTGCCGGTACCTGTGAGCGAGCTAGGGCCGCGGGGGCCGGTCCCTGTGAGCGGGCCAGGGCTGCGGGGGCCGGTCCCTGTGAGCGGGCCAGGGCAGCGGGGGCCGGTCGCTGTGAGCGGGCAGGGCTGCGCGGGCCAGTCCATTTCAGCGGGACAGGGCTGCGGGGAACAGTGGCTGTGAGCGGGCCAGGGCTGCGGGGGCCGGTCCCTGTGAGCGGGCCAGAGCTGCGGGGGCCAGGCCTGCATGGGCCAGTCCCTGTGAGCGGGCCAGGGAAGCGGGGGCCAGTCCCTGTGAGCAGGCCTGGGCTGCGGGGGCCAGTCTCTGTGAGCGGGCCAGGGCTGCGGGGGCCGGTCCCTGTGAGCGGGCCACGGCTGCGGGGGCCGGTCCCTGTGAGCGGGCAAGGGCTGCGGGGGCCGGTCCCTGTGAGCGGGCCAGGGCTGCGGAGGACGGTCCCTGTGAGCGGGCCAGGGCTGCGGGGCCGGTCCCTGTTGGCGGGTGAGGGCTGCGGTGGCAAATAGCTGTCAGGGGGTCAGTGCTGCGGGGGCCAGTCCATGTCAGCAGGACAGGGGTGCGGGGGACAGTGCCTGTGAGCGGGGTAGGGCTGCGGGGGCCAGTCCCTGTGAGCGGGGTAGGGCTGCGGGGGCCAGTCCCTGTGAGCGGGTCATGGCTGCGGGGGCCAGTCCCTGTGAGCGGGTCAGGGCTGCGGGGTCCACTCCCTGTGAGCAGGTCAGGGCGGCGGGGGCCCGTCCCTGTAAGCGGGTCAGGGCTGCGGGGGCCAGTCACTGTGATCGGGTCATGGCTGCGGGGGCCGGTCCCTGTGAGCGGGCCAGGGCCGCGGGGGCCGGTCCCTGTGAGCGGGCCAGGGCCGCGGGGGCCGGTCCCTGTGAGCGGGCCAGGGCCGCGGGGGCCGGTCCCTGTGAGCTGGCCAGGGCCGCGGGGGACGGTCCCTGTGAGCGGGCCAGGGCCGCGGGGGCCGGTCCCTGTGAGCGGGCCAGGGCCGCGGGGTCCGGTCCCTGTGAGCGGGCCAGAGCCGCGGGGGCCTGACCCTGTGAGCGGGTCAGGGCACGGGTGCCGGTACCTGTGAGCGGGCCACGGCGGCGGGGGCCGGTCCCTGTGAGCGGGCCAGGGCTGCGGGGGCCGGTCCCTGTGAGCGGGCCAGGGCAGCGGGGGCCGGTCCCTGTGAGCGGACCAGGGCTGTGGGGGCCGGTCCCTGTGAGCGGGCCACGGCTGCGGGGGCCGGTCCCTGTGAGCGGGCAAGGGCTGCGGGGGCCGGTCCCTGTGAGCGGGCCAGGGCTGCGGGGGCCGGTCCCTGTGAGCGGGCCAGGGCTGCCGGGCGGGTCCCTGTTGGCGGGTGAGGGCTGCGGTGGCAAATAGCTGTCAGGGGGTCAGTGCTGCGGGGGCCAGTCCATGTCAGCAGGACAGGGCTGCGGGGGACAGTGCCTGTGAGCGGGGTAGGGCTGCGGGGGCCAGTCCCTGTGAGCGGGGTAGGGCTGCGGGGCCCAGTCCCTGTGAGCGGGTCAGGGCTGCGGGGGCCAGTCCCTGTGAGCAGGTCAGGGCTGCGGGGGCCGGTCCCTGTGAGCGGGCCAGGGCTGCGGGTGCCGGTCCCTGTGAGCGGGCCTGGGCTGCGGTGGCCGGTCCCTGTGAGCGGGCCTGGGCCGCGGGGGCCGGTCCCTGTGAGCGGGCCAGAGCTGCGGGGGCCAGGCCTGCAGGGGCCAGTCCCTGTGAGCGAGTCAGGGCTGCGGGGGCCAGTTCCTGTGAGCTGGTCAGGGCCGCGGGGGCCAGTCCCTGTGAGGTGGTCAGGGGCGCGGGGGCCGGTCCCTGTGAGCGGGCCTGGGCCGCGGGTGCCGGTACCTGTGAGCGGGCAAGGGCCGCGGGGGCCGGTCCCTGTGAGCGGGCCAGCGCTGCGGGGGCCGGTCCCTGTGAGCGGGCCAGGGCAGCGGGGGCCGGTCCCTGTGAGCGGGCCAGGGCTGCGGGGGCCGGTGCCTGTGAGCGGGCAGGGCTGCGCGGGCCAGTCCATGTCAGCGGGACAGGGCTGCGGGGAACAGTGGCTGTGAGCGGGCCATGGCTGCTGGGGCCGGTCCCTGTGAGCGGGCCAGGGCTGCGGGGGCCGGTCCCTGTGAGCGGGCCAGAGCTGCGGGGGCCAGGCCTGCAGGGGCCAGTCCCTGTGAGCGGGCCAGGGAAGCGGGGGCCAGTCCCTGTGAGCAGGCCTGGGCTGCGGAGGCCGGTCTCTGTGAGCGGGCCAGGGCTGCGGGGGCCGGTCCCTGTGAGCGGGCCACGGCTGCGGGGGCCGGTCCCTGTGAGCGGGCCTGGGCCGCGGGTGCCGGTACCTGTGAGCGGGCCAGGGCCGCGGGGGCCGGTCCCTGTGAGCGGGCCAGGGCTGCGGGGGCCGGTCCCTGTGAGCGGGCCAGGGCAGCGGGGGCCGGTCTCTGTGAGCAGGCCAGGGCTGCGGGTGCCGGTCCCTGTGAGCGGGCCAGGGCTGCGGGGGCCGGTGCCTGTGAGCGGGCAGGGCTGCGCGGGCCAGTCCATGTCAGCGGGACAGGGCTGCGGGGAACAGTGGCTGTGAGCGGGCCAGGGCTGCGGCGGCAAGTCCCTGTGAGCGGGCCATGGCTGCGGGGGCCGGTCCCTGTGAGCGGGCCAGGGCTGCGGGGGCCAGTCCGTGTGAGCGGGCCAGGGGTGCGGGGGCCAGTCCCTGTGAGCAGTCCTGGGCTGCGGGGGCCGGTCCCTGTGAGCGGGCCAGGGCTGCAGGGGCCGGTCCCTGTGAGCGGGCCACGGCTGCGGGGGCCGGTCCCTGTGAGCGGGCAAGGGCTGCGGGGGCCGGTCCCTGTGAGCGGGCCAGGGCTGCGGGGGCCGGTCCCTGTGAGCGGGCAAGAGCTGCGGGGGCCAGGCCTGCAGGGGCCAGTCCCTGTGAGCGAGTCAGGGCTGCGGGGGCCAGTTCCTGTGAGCTGGTCAGGGCTGCGGGGGCCGGTCCCTGTGAGCGGGCAAGGGCTGCGGGGGCCGGTCCCTGTGAGCGGGCCAGGGCTGCGGGGGACGGTCCCTGTGAGCGGGCCAGGGCTGCGGGGCCGGTCCCTGTTGGCGGGTGAGGGCTGCGGTGGCAAATAGCTGTCAGGGGGTCAGTGCTGCGGGGGCCAGTCCATGTCAGCTGGACAGTGGTGCGGGGGACAGTGCCTGTGAGCGGGGTAGGGCTGCGGGGGCCAGTCCCTGTGAGCTGGGTAGGGCTGCGGGGGCCAGTCCCTGTGAGCGGGTCAGGGCTGCGGGGGCCAGTCCCTGTGAGCGGGTCAGGGCTGCGGGGACCACTCCCTGTGAGCAGGTCAGGGCGGCGGGGGCCCGTCCCTGTAAGCGGGTCAGGGCTGCGGGGGCCAGTCACTGTGATCGGGTCATGGATGCGGGGGCCGGTCCCTGTGAGCGGGCCAGGGCTGCGGGGGCCGGTCCCTGTGAGCGGGCCAGGGCCGCGGGGGCCGGTCCCTGTGAGCGGGCCAGGGCTGCGGGGGCCGGTCCCTGTGAGCGGGCCAGGGCAGCGGGGGCCGGTCCCTGTGAGCGGGCCAGGGCTGCGGGGGACGGTCCCTGTGAGCGGGCCAGGGCTGCGGGGCCGGTCCCTGTTGGCGGGTGAGGGCTGCGGTGGCAAATAGCTGTCAGGGGGTCAGTGCTGCGGGGGCCAGTCCATGTCAGCAGGACAGGGGTGCGGGGGACAGTGCCTGTGAGCGGGGTAGGGCTGCGGGGGCCAGTCCCTGTGAGCGGGTCAGGGCTGCGGGGGCCAGTCCCTGTGAGCGGGTCAGGGCTGCGGGGGCCAGTCCCTGTGAGCGGGTCAGGGCTGCGGGGGCCAGTCCCTGTGAGCGAGTCAGGGCTGCGGGGGCCAGTTCCTGTGAGCTGGTCAGGGCCGCGGGGGCCGGTCCCTGTGAGGTGGTCAGGGGCGCGGGGGCCGGTCCCTGTGAGCGGGCCAGGGCTGCGGGGGCCGGTCCCTGTGAGCGGGCCAGGGCAGCGGGGGCCGGTCCCTGTGAGCGGGCCAGGGCTGCGGGGGCCGGTCCCTGTGAGCGGGCCAGGGCTGCGGGGGCCGGTCCCTGTGAGCGGGCCAGGGCTGCGGGGGCCGGTCCCTGTGAGCGGGCCAGGGCTGCGGGGCCGGTCCCTGTTGGCGGGTGAGGGCTGCGGTGGCAAATAGCTGTCAGGGGCTCTGTGCTGCGGGGGCCAGTCCATGTCAGCAGGACAGGGGTGCGGGGGACAGTGCCTGTGAGCGGGGTAGGGCTGCGGGGGCCAGTCCCTTTGAGCGGGGTAGGGCTGCGGGGGCCAGTCCCTGTGAGCGGGTCAGGGCTGCGGGGACCACTCCCTGTGAGCGGGTCAGGGCTGCGGGGACCCGTCCCTGAGAGCGGGCCAGGGCCGCGGGGGCCGGTCCCTGTGAGCGGGCCAGGGCCGCGGGGGCCGGTCCCTGTGAGCGGGCCAGGGCCGCGGGGTCCGGTCCCTGTGAGCGGGCCTGGGCCGCGGGGGCCGGTCCCTGTGAGCGGGCCAGGGCTGCGGGGGCCGGTCCCTGTGAGCGGGCCAGGGCCGCGGGGGCCGGTCCCTGTGAGCGGGCCAGGGCTGCGGGGGCCGGTCCCTGTGAGCGGGCCAGGGCAGCGGGGGCCGGTCCCTGTGAGCGGGCCAGGGCTGCGGGGGACGGTCCCTGTGAGCGGGTCAGGGCTGCGGGGGCCAGTCCCTGTGAGCGGGTCAGGGCTGCGGGGACCACTCCCTGTGAGCAGGTCAGGGCAGCGGGGGCCAGTCCCTGTGAGCGGGCCAGGCCTGCAGGGGCCAGTCCCTGTGAGCGAGTCAGGGCTGCGGGGGCCAGTTCCTGTGAGCTGGTCAGGGCCGCGGGGGCCAGTCCCTGTGAGGTGGTCAGGGGCGCGGGGGCCGGTCCCTGTGAGCGGGCCAGGGCTTTGGGGGCCGGTCCCTGTGAGCGGGCCAGGGCAGCGGGGGCCGGTCCCTGTGAGCGGGCCAGGGCTGCGGGGGCCGGTCCCTGTGAGCGGGCCAGGGCTGCGGGGGCCGGTCCCTGTGAGCGGGACAGGGCTGCGGGGGCCGGTCCCTGTGAGCGGGCCAGGGCTGCGGGGCCGGTCCCTGTTGGCGGGTGAGGGCTGCGGTGGCAAATAGCTGTCAGGGGCTCTGTGCTGCGGGGGCCAGTCCATGTCAGCAGGACAGGGGTGCGGGGGACAGTGCCTGTGAGCGGGGTAGGGCTGCGGGGGCCAGTCCCTTTGAGCGGGGTAGGGCTGCAGGGGCCAGTCCCTGTGAGCGGGTCAGGGCTGCGGGGGCCAGTCCCTGTGAGCGGGTCAGGGCTGCGGGGACCACTCCCTGTGAGCAGGTCAGGGCCGCGGGGGCCCGTCCCTGAGAGCGGGCCAGGGCCGCGGGGGCCGGTCCCTGTGAGCGGGCCAGGGCCGCGGGGGCCGGTCCCTGTGAGCGGGCCAGGGCCGCGGGGTCCGGTCCCTGTGAGCGGGCCTGGGCCGCGGGTGCCGGTACCTGTGAGCGGGCCAGGGCCGCGGGGGCCGGTCCCTGTGAGCGGGCCAGGGCTGCGAGGGCCGGTCCCTGTGAGCGGGCCAGGGCAGCGGGGGCCGGTCCCTGTGAGCGGGCCAGGGCTGCGGGGTCCGGTCCCTGTGAGCGGGCCTGGGCCGCGGGTGCCGGTACCTGTGAGCGGGCCAGGGCCGCGGGGGCCGGTCCCTGTGAGCGGGCCAGGGCTGCGAGGGCCGGTCCCTGTGAGCGGGCCAGGGCAGCGGGGGCCGGTCCCTGTGAGCGGGCCAGGGCCGCGGAGTCCGGTCCCTGTGAGCGGGCCAGGGCCGCGGGGGCCTGACCCTGTGAGCGGGCCAGGGCCGCGGGTGCCGGTACCTGTGAGTGGGCCAGGGCCGCGGGGGCCGGTCCCTGTGAGCGGGCCAGGGCTGCGGGGGCCGGTGCCTGTGAGCGGGCAGGGCTGCGCGGGCCAGTCCATGTCAGCGGGACAGGGCTGCGGGGAACAGTGGCTGTGAGCGGGCCAGGGCTGCAGGGGCCGGTCCCTGTGAGCGGGACAGGGCTGCGGGGGCCGGTCCCTGTGAGCGGGCAAGGGCTGCGGGGGCCGGTCCCTGTGAGCGGGCCAGGGCTGCGGGGGCCGGTCCCTGTGAGCGGGCCAGGGCTGCGGGGCCGGTCCCTGTTGGCGGGTGAGGGCTGCGGTGGCAAATAGCTGTCAGGGGGTCAGTGCTGCGGGGGCCAGTCCATGTCAGCAGGACAGGGCTGCGGGGGACAGTCCCTGTGAGCGGGGTAGGGCTGCGGGGCCCAGTCCCTGTGAGCGGGTCAGGGCTGCGGGGGCCAGTCCCTGTGAGCAGGTCAGGGCTGCGGGGGCCGGTCCCTGTGAGCTGGCCAGGGCTGCGGGGGCCGGTCCCTGTGAGCGGGCCTGCGCTGCGGTGGCCGGTCCCTGTGAGCAGGCCTGGGCTGCGGGGGCCGGTCCCTGTGAGCGGGCCAGAGCTGCGGGGGCCAGGCCTGCAGGGGCCAGTCCCTGTGAGTGAGTCAGGGCTGCGGGGGCCAGTTCCTGTGAGCTGGTCAGGGGCGCGGGGGCCGGTCCCTGTGAGCGGGTCAGGGCTGCGGGGGCCGGTCCCTGTGAGCGGGCCAGGGCCGCGGGGTCCGGTCCCTGTGAGCGGGCCAGGGCCGCGGGGTCCGGTCCCTGTGAGCGGGCCAGGGCCGCGGGGGCCTGACCCTGTGAGCGGGCCAGGGCCGCGGGGGCCGGTCCCTGTGAGCGGGACAGGGCCGCGGGGGCCGGTCCCTGTGAGCGGGCCAGGGCAGCGGGGGCCGGTCCCTGTGAGCGGGCCAGGGCAGCGGGGGCCGGTCCCTGTGAGCGGGCCAGGGCCGCGGGGGCCGGTCCCTGTGAGCGGGACAGGGCCGCGGGGGCCGGTCCCTGTGAGCGGGCCAGGGCCGCGGGGGCCGGTCCCTGTGAGCGGGCCAGGGCTGCGGGGGCCGGTCCCTGTGAGCGGGCCAGGGCTGCGGGGGCCGGTCCCTGTGAGCGGGCCAGGGCTGCGGGGGCCAGTCCCTGTGAGCGGGCCAGGGCTGCGGGGACCAGTCCCTCTGAGCGGGACAGTGCTGCGGGGGCCAGTCCCTGTGAGCGGGCCAGGGCTGCGGGGGCCGGTCCCTGTGATCGGGCGAGGGCTGCGGTGGCAAATAGCTGTCAGGGGGTCAGGGCTGCGGCGGCCAGTCCATGTCAGCGGGACAGGGCTGCGGGGGCCAGTCCCTGTGAGCGGGCCAGGGCTGCGGGGGCCAGTCCCTGTGAGCGGGCCAGGGCTGCGGGGGCCAGTCCCTGTGAGCGGGCCAGGGCTGCGGGGGACGGTCCCTGTGAGCGGGCCAGGGCTGCGGGGCCGGTCCCTGTTGGCGGGTGAGGGCTGCGGTGGCAAATAGCTGTCAGGGAGTCAGTGCTGCGGGGGCCAGTCCATGTCAGCAGGACAGGGGTGCGGGGGACAGTGCCTGTGAGCGGGGTAGGGCTGCGGGGGCCAGTCCCTGTGAGCGGGTCAGGGCTGCGGGGGCCAGTCCCTGTGAGCGGGTCAGGGCTGCGGGGGCCAGTCCCTGTGAGCGGGTCAGGGCTGCGGGGACCACTCCCTGTGAGCAGGTCAGGGCGGCGGGGGCCCGTCCCTGTAAGCGGGTCAGGGCTGCGGGGGCCAGTCACTGTGATCGGGTCATGGCTGCGGGGGCCGGTCCCTGTGAGCGGGCCAGGGCCGCGGGGGCCGGTCCCTGTGAGCGGGCCAGGCCTGCAGGGGCCAGTCCCTGTGAGCGAGTCAGGGCTGCGGGGGCCAGTTCCTGTGAGCGAGTCAGGGCGGCGGGGGCCCGTCCCTGTAAGCGGGTCAGGGCTGCGGGGGCCAGTCACTGTGATCGGGTCATGGCTGCGGGGGCCGGTCCCTGTGAGCTGGTCAGGGCCGCGGGGGCCGGTCCCTGTGAGGTGGTCAGGGGCGCGGGGGCCGGTCCCTGTGAGCGGGCCAGGGCTGCGGGGGCCGGTCCCTGTGAGCGGGCCAGGGCAGCGGGGGCCGGTCCCTGTGAGCGGGCCAGGGCTGCGGGGGCCGGTCCCTGTGAGCGGGCCAGGGCTGCGGGGGCCGGTCCCTGTGAGCGGGACAGGGCTGCGGGGGCCGGTCCCTGTGAGCGGGCCAGGGCTGCGGGGCCGGTCCCTGTTGGCGGGTGAGGGCTGCGGTGGCAAATAGCTGTCAGGGGCTCTGTGCTGCGGGGGCCAGTCCATGTCAGCAGGACAGGGGTGCGGGGGACAGTGCCTGTGAGCGGGGTAGGGCTGCGGGGGCCAGTCCCTTTGAGCGGGGTAGGGCTGCGGGGGCCAGTCCCTGTGAGCGGGTCAGGGCTGCGGGGACCACTCCCTGTGAGCGGGTCAGGGCTGCGGGGACCCGTCCCTGAGAGCGGGCCAGGGCCGCGGGGGCCGGTCCCTGTGAGCGGGCCAGGGCCGCGGGGGCCGGTCCCTGTGAGCGGGCCAGGGCCGCGGGGTCCGGTCCCTGTGAGCGGGCCTGGGCCGCGGGGGCCGGTCCCTGTGAGCGGGCCAGGGCTGCGGGGGCCGGTCCCTGTGAGCGGGCCAGGGCCGCGGGGGCCGGTCCCTGTGAGCGGGCCAGGGCTGCGGGGGCCGGTCCCTGTGAGCGGGCCAGGGCAGCGGGGGCCGGTCCCTGTGAGCGGGCCAGGGCTGCGGGGGACGGTCCCTGTGAGCGGGCCAGGGCTGCGGGGCCGGTCCCTGTTGGCGGGTGAGGGCTGCGGTGGCAAATAGCTGTCAGGGGGTCAGTGCTGCGGGGGCCAGTCCATGTCAGCAGGACAGGGGTGCGGGGGACAGTGCCTGTGAGCGGGGTAGGGCTGCGGGGGCCAGTCCCTGTGAGCGGGGTAGGGCTGCGGGGGCCAGTCCCTGTGAGCGGGTCAGGGCTGCGGGGGCCAGTCCCTGTGAGCGGGTCAGGGCTGCGGGGACCACTCCCTGTGAGCAGGTCAGGGCAGCGGGGGCCAGTCCCTGTGAGCGGGCCAGGCCTGCAGGGGCCAGTCCCTGTGAGCGAGTCAGGGCTGCGGGGGCCAGTTCCTGTGAGCTGGTCAGGGCCGCGGGGGCCAGTCCCTGTGAGGTGGTCAGGGGCGCGGGGGCCGGTCCCTGTGAGCGGGCCAGGGCTTTGGGGGCCGGTCCCTGTGAGCGGGCCAGGGCTGCGGGGGCCGGTCCCTGTGAGCGGGCCAGGGCTGCGGGGGCCGGTCCCTGTGAGCGGGACAGGGCTGCGGGGGCCGGTCCCTGTGAGCGGGCCAAGGCTGCGGGGCCGGTCCCTGTTGGCGGGTGAGGGCTGCGGTGGCAAATAGCTGTCAGGGGCTCTGTGCTGCGGGAGCCAGTCCATGTCAGCAGGACAGGGGTGCGGGGGACAGTGCCTGTGAGCTGGGTAGGGCTGCGGGGGCCAGTCCCTTTGAGCGGGTTAGGGCTGCGGGGGCCAGTCCCTGTGAGCGGGTCAGGGCTGCGGGGGCCAGTCCCTGTGAGCGGGTCAGGGCTGCGGGGACCACTCCCTGTGAGCAGGTCAGGGCTGCGGGGGCCCGTCCCTGAGAGCGGGCCAGGGCCGCGGGGGCCGGTCCCTGTGAGCGGGCCAGGGCCGCGGGGGCCGGTCCCTGTGAGCGGGCCTGGGCCGCGGGGGCCGGTCCCTGTGAGCGGGCCAGGGCTGCGAGGGCCGGTCCCTGTGAGCGGGCCAGGGCAGCGGGGGCCGGTCCCTGTGAGCGGGCCAGGGCTGCGGGGTCCGGTCCCTGTGAGCGGGCCTGGGCCGCGGGTGCCGGTACCTGTGAGCGGGCCAGGGCCGCGGGGGCCGGTCCCTGTGAGCGGGCCAGGGCCGCGAGGGCCGGTCCCTGTGAGCGGGCCAGGGCAGCGGGGGCCGGTCCCTGTGAGCGGGCCAGGGCCGCGGGGTCGGGTCCCTGTGAGCGGGCCAGGGCCGCGGGGGCCTGACCCTGTGAGCGGGCCAGGGCCGCGGGTGCCGGTACCTGTGAGTGGGCCAGGGCCGCGGGGGCCGGTCCCTGTGAGCGGGCCAGGGCTGCGGGGGCCGGTCCCTGTGAGCGGGCCAGGGCAGCGGGGGCCGGTCTCTGTGAGCGGGCCAGGGCTGCGGGGGCCGGTCCCTGTGAGCGGGCCAGGGCTGCGGGGGCCGGTGCCTGTGAGCGGGCAGGGCTGCGCGGGCCAGTCCATGTCAGCGGGACAGGGCTGCGGGGAACAGTGGCTGTGAGCGGGCCAGGGCTGCGGCGGCAAGTCCCTGTGAGCGGGCCATGGCTGCGGGGGCCGGTCCCTGTGAGCGGGCCAGGGCTGCGGGGGCCAGTCCGTGTGAGCGGGCCAGGGGTGCGGGGGCCAGTCCCTGTGAGCAGTCCTGGGCTGCGGGGGCCGGTCCCTGTGAGCGGGCCAGGGCTGCGGGGGCCGGTCCCTGTGAGCGGGCCACGGCCGCGGGTGCCGGTCCCTGTGAGCGGGCAAGGGCTGCGGGGGCCGGTCCCTGTGAGCGGGCCAGGGCTGCGGGGGCCGGTCCCTGTGAGCGGGCCAGGGCTGCCGGGCCGGTCCCTGTTGGCGGGTGAGGGCTGCGGTGGCAAATAGCTGTCAGGGGGTCAGTGCTGCGGGGGCCAGTCCATGTCAGCAGGACAGGGCTGCGGGGGACAGTGCCTGTGAGCGGGGTAGGGCTGCGGGGGCCAGTCCCTGTGAGCGGGGTAGGGCTGCGGGGCCCAGTCCCTGTGAGCGGGTCAGGGCTGCGGGGGCCAGTCCCTGTGAGCAGGTCAGGGCTGCGGGGGCCGGTCCCTGTGAGCGGGCCAGGGCTGCGGGGGCCGGTCCCTGTGAGCGGGCCTGGGCTGCGGTGGCCGGTCCCTGTGAGCAGGCCTGGGCTGCGGGGGCCGGTCCCTGTGAGCGGGCCAGAGCTGCGGGGGCCAGGCCTGCAGGGGCCAGTCCCTGTGAGCGAGTCAGGGCTGCGGGGGCCAGTTCCTGTGAGCTGGTCAGGGGCGCGGGGGCCGGTCCCTGTGAGCGGGTCAGGGCTGCGGGGGCCGGTCCCTGTGAGCGGGCCAGGGCAGCGGGGGCCGGTCCCTGTGAGCGGGCCAGGGCAGCGGGGGCCGGTCCCTGTGAGCGGGCCAGGGCCGCGGGGGCCGGTCCCTGTGAGCGGGCCAGGGCCGCGGGGTCCGGTCCCTGTGAGCGGGGCAGGGCCGCGGGGTCCGGTCCCTGTGAGCGGGCCAGGGCCGCGGGGGCCTGACCCTGTGAGCGGGCCAGGGCCGCGGGTGCCGGTACCTGTGAGCGGGCCAGGGCCGCGGGGGCCGGTCCCTGTGAGCGGGCCAGGGCTGCGGGGGCCGGTCCCTGTGAGCGGGCCAGGGCAGCGGGGGCCGGTCCCTGTGGGCGGACCAGGGCTGTGGGGGCCGGTCCCTGTGAGCGGGCCAGGGCTGCGGGGGCCGGTGCCTGTTAGCGGGCAGGGCTGCGCGGGCCAGTCCATGTCAGCGGGACAGGGCTGCGGGGAACAGTGGCTGTGAGCGGGCCAGGGCTGCGGGGGCAAGTCCCTGTGAGCGGGCCATGGCTGCGGGGACCGGTCCCTGTGAGCGGGCCAGGGGTGCGGGGGCCAGTCCCTGTGAGCAGGCCTGGGCTGCGGGGGCCGGTCCCTGTGAGCGGGCCAGGGCTGCGGGGGCCGGTCCCTGTGAGCGGGCCACGGCTGCGGGGCCAGTGCCTGTGAGCAGGGTAGGGCTGCGGGAGCCAGTCCCTGTGAGCGGGCCAGGGCTGCGGGGGCCAGTCCCTGTGAGCGGGTCAGGGTTGCGGGGGCCAGTCCCTGTGAGCGGGCCAGGGCTGCGGGGGCCAGTCCCTGTGAGCGGGCCAGGGCTGCGGGGGCCAGTCCCTGTGAGCGGGCCAGGGCTGCGGGGACCAGTCCCTGTGAGCGGGACAGTGCTGCGGGGGCCGTACCCTGTGAGCGGGCCAGGGCTGCGGGGGCCGGTCCCTGTGAGCGGGCCAGGGCTGCGGGGGCCGGTCCCAGTGAGCGGGCCAGGGCTGCGGGGGCCGGTCCCTGTGAGCGGGCCAGGGCTGCGGGGGCCGGTCCCTGTGAGCGGGCCTGGGCTGCTGGGGCCGGTCCCTGTGAGCGGGCCTGGGCTGCGGGGGCCGGTCCCTGTGAGCGGGCCAGAGCTGCGGGGGCCAGGCCTGCGGGGGCCAGTTCCTGTGAGCTGGTCAGGGCCGCGGGGGCCAGTCCCTGTGAGCTGGTCAGGGGCGCGGGGGCCGGTCCCTGTGAGCGGGCCAGGGCTGCGGGGGCCGGTCCCTGTGAGCGGGACAGGGCCGCGGGGGCCGGTCCCTGTGAGCGGGACAGGGCCGCGGGGGCCGGTCCCTGTGAGCGGGCCAGGGCCGCGGGGGCCGGTCCCTGTGAGCGGGCCAGGGCTGCGAGGGCCGGTCCCTGTGAGCGGGCCAGAGCTGCGGGGGTCAGGCCTGCGGGGGCCAGTTCCTGTGAGCTGGTCAGGGCCGCGGGGGCCAGTCCCTGTGAGCTGGTCAGGGGCGCGGGGGCCGGTCCCTGTGAGCGGGCCAGGGCTGCGGGGGCCGGTCCCTGTGAGCGGGACAGGGCCGCGGGGGCCGGTCCCTGTGAGCGGGACAGGGCCGCGGGGGCCGGTCCCTGTGAGCGGGCCAGGGCCGCGGGGGCCGGTCCCTGTGAGCGGGCCAGGGCTGCGGGGGCCGGTCCCTGTGAGCGGGCCAGGGCTGCGGGGGCCAGTCCCTGTGAGCGGGCCAGGGCTGCGGGGGCCAGTCCCTGTGAGCGGGCCAGGGCTGCGGGGACCAGTCCCTGTGAGCGGGACAGTGCTGCGGGGGCCAGTCCCTGTGAGCGGGCCAGGGCTGCGGGGGCCGGTCCCTGTGATCGGGCGAGGGCTGCGGTGGCAAATAGCTGTCAGGGGGTCAGGGCTGCGGCGGCCAGTCCATGTCAGCGGGACAGGGCAGCGGGGGCTGGTCCCTGTGAGCGGGTCAGGGCTGCGGGGGCCAGTCCCTGTGAGCGGGTCAGGGCTGCGGGGGCCAGTCCCTGTGAGCGGGCCAGGGCTGCGGGGGCCAGTCCCTGTGAGCGGGCCAGGGCTGCGGGGGCCAGTCCCTGTGAGCGGGGTAGGGCTGCGGGGGCCAGTCCCTGTGAGCGGGTCAGGGCAGCGGGGGCCAGTCCCTGTGAGCGGGCCAGGGCTGCGGGGGCCAGTTCCTGTGAGCGGGCCAGGGCTGCGGGGGCCAGTCCCTGTGAGCGGGGTAGGGCTGCGGGGGCCAGTCCCTGTGAGCGGGTCAGGGCAGCGGGGGCCGGTCCCTGTGAGCGGGCCAGGGCAGCGGGGGCCGGTCCCTGTGAGCGGGCCAGGGCCGCGGGGGCCGGTCCCTGTGAGCGGGACAGGGCCGCGGGGGCCGGTCCCTGTGAGCGGGCCAGGGCCGCGGGGGCCGGTCCCTGTGAGCGGGCCAGGGCCGCGGGGGCCGGTCCCTGTGAGCGGGCCAGGGCTGCGGGGGCCGGTCCCTGTGAGCGGGCCAGGGCTGCGGGGGCCAGTCCCTGTGAGCGGGCCAGGGCTGCGGGGACCAGTCCCTGTGAGCGGGACAGTGCTGCGGGGGCAAGTCCCTGTGAGCGGGCCAGGGCTGCGGGGACCGGTCCCTGTGAGCGGGACAGTGCTGCGGGGGCCAGTCCCTGTGAGCGGGCCAGGGCTGCGGGGGCCGGTCCCTGTGATCGGGCGAGGGCTGCGGTGGCAAATAGCTGTCAGGGGGTCAGGGCTGCGGCGGCCAGTCCATGTCAGCGGGACAGGGCTGCGGGGGCCGGTCCCTGTGAGCGGGACAGTGGTGCGGGGGCCGGTCCCTGTGAGCGGGCCAGGGCTGCGGGGGCCGGTCCCTGTGAGCGGGCCAGGGCTGCGGGGGCCGGTCCCTGTGAGCGGGCCAGGGCTGCGGGGGCCGGTCCCTGTGAGCGGGCCAGGGCTGCGGGGGCCGGTCCCTGTGAGCGGGCATGGGCTGCGGGGGCCGGTCCCTGTGAGCGGGCCTGGGCTGCGGGGGCCGGTCCCTGTGAGCGGGCCTGGGCTGCGGGGGCCGGTCCCTGTGAGCGGGCCAGAGCTGCGGGGGCCAGGCCTGCGGGGGCCAGTCCCTGTGAGCGAGTCAGGGCTGCGGGGGCCAGTTCCTGTGAGCTGGTCAGGGCCGCGGGGGCCAGTCCCTGTGAGCTGGTCAGGGGCGCGGGGGCCGGTCCCTGTGAGCGGGCCAGGGCTGCGGGGGCCGGTCCCTGTGAGCGGGACAGGGCTGCGGGGGCCGGTCCCTGTGAGCGGTCCAGGGCTGCGGGGGCCGGTCCCTGTGAGCGGGCCAGGCCTGCGGGGGCCAGTCCCTGTGAGCGAGTCAGGGCTGCGGGGGCCAGTTCCTGTGAGCTGGTCAGGGCCGCGGGGGCCAGTCCCTGTGAGGTGGTCAGGGGCGCGGGGGCCGGTCCCTGTGAGCGGGCCAGGGCTGCGGGGGCCGGTCCCTGTGAGCGGGCCAGGGCAGCGGGGGCCGGTCCCTGTGAGCGGGCCAGGGCTGCGGGGGCCGGTCCCTGTGAGCGGGCCAGGGCCGCGGGGGCCGGTCCCTGTGATCGGGCGAGGGCTGCGGTGGCAAATAGCTGTCAGGGGGTCAGGGCTGCGGCGGCCAGTCCATGTCAGCGTGACAGGGCAGCGGGGGCTGGTCCCTGTGAGTGGGCCAGGGCTGCGGGGGCCAGTCCCTGTGAGCGGGTCAGGGCTGCGGGGGCCAGTCCCTGTGAGCGGGCCAGGGCTTCGGGGGCCAGTCCCTGTGAGCGGGCCAGGGCTGCGGGGGCCAGTCCCTGTGAGCGGTCCAGGGCTGCGGGGACCCGTCCCTGTGAGCGGGACAGTGCTGCGGGGGCCGGTCCCTGTGAGCGGGCCAGGGCTGCGGGGGCCGGTCCCTGTGAGCGGGCCAGGGCTGCGGGGGCCGGTCCCTGTGAGCGGGCCAGGGCTGCGGGGGCCGGTCCCTGTGAGCGGGCCAGGGCTGCGGGGGCCAGTCCCTGTGAGCGAGTCAGGGCTGCGGGGGCCAGTTCCTGTGAGCTGGTCAGGGCCGCGGAGGCCAGTCCCTGTGAGGTGGTCAGGGGCGCGGGGGCCGGTCCCTGTGAGCGGGCCAGGGCTGCGGGGGCCGGTCCCTGTGAGCGGGCCAGGGCTGCGGGGGCAAGTCCCTGTGAGCGGGCCATGGCTGCGGGGGCCGGTCCCTGTGAGCGGGCCAGGGGTGCGGGGGCCAGTCCCTGTGAGCAGGCCTGGGCTGCGGGGGCCGGTCCCTGTGAGCGGGCCAGGGCTGCGGGGGCCGGTCCCTGTGAGCGGGCCACGGCTGCGGGGGCCGGTCCCTGTGAGCGGTCAAGGGCTGCGGGGGCCGGTCCCTGTGAGCGGGGCAGGGCTGCGGGGGCCGGTCCCTGTGAGCGGGCCAGGGCTGCGGGGCCAGTGCCTGTGAGCAGGGTAGGGCTGCGGGGGCCAGTCCCTGTGAGCGGGGTAGGGCTGCGGGGGACAGTCCCTGTGAGCGGGTCAGGGCAGCGGGGGCCGGTCCCTGTGAGCGGGCCAGGGCAGCGGGGGCCGGTCCCTGTGAGCGGGCCAGGGCCGCGGGGGCCGGTCCCTGTGAGCGGGACAGGGCCGCGGGGGCCGGTCCCTGTGAGCGGGCCAGGGCCGCGGGGGCCGGTCCCTGTGAGCGGGCCAGGGCTGCGGGGGCCGGTCCCTGTGAGCGGGCCAGGGCTACGGGGGCCGGTCCCTGTGAGCGGGCCAGGGCTGCGGGGGCCGGTCCCTGTGAGCGGGCCAGGGCTGCGGGGGCCAGTCCCTGTGAGCGGGCCAGGGCTGCGGGGACCAGTCCCTGTGAGCGGGACAGTGCTGCGGGGGCCAGTCCCTGTGATCGGGCGAGGGCTGCGGTGGCAAATAGCTGTCAGGGGGTCAGGGCTGCGGCGGACAGTCCATGTCAGCGGGACAGGGCAGCGGGGGCTGGTCCCTGTGAGCGGGTCAGGGCTGCGGGGGCCAGTCCCTGTGAGCGGGCCAGGGCTGCGGGGGCCAGTCCCTGTGAGCGGGTCAGGGCTGCGGGGGCCAGTCCCTGTGAGCGGGCCAGGGCTGCGGGGGCCGGTCCCTGTGAGCGGGCCAGGGCTGCGGGGGCCGGTCCCTGTGAGCGGGCCTGGGCTGCGGGGGCCGGTCCCTGTGAGCGGGCCAGGGCTGCGGGGGCCAGTCCCTGTGAGCGGGCCAGGGCTGCGGGGGCCAGTCCCTGTGAGCGGGGTAGGGCTGCGGGGGCCAGTCCCTGTGAGCGGGTCAGGGCAGCGGGGGCCAGTCCCTGTGAGCGGGCCAGGGCTGCGGGGGCCAGTTCCTGTGAGCGGGCCAGGGCTGCGGGGGCCAGTTCCTGTGAGCGGGCCAGGGCTGCGGAGTCAGTCCCTGTGAGCGGGGTAGGGCTGCGGGGGCCAGTCCCTGTGAGCGGGTCAGGGCAGCGGGGGCCGGTCCCTGTGAGCGGGCCAGGGCCGCGGGGGCCGGTCCCTGTGAGCGGGCCAGGGCCGCGGGGGCCGGTCCCTGTGAGCGGGCCAGGGCCGCGGGGGCCGGTCCCTGTGAGCGGGACAGGGCAGCGGGGGCCGGTCCCTGTGAGCGGGCCAGGGCCGCGGGGGCCGGTCCCTGTGAGCGGGACAGGGCCGCGGGGGCCGGTCCCTGTGAGCGGGCCAGGGCCGCGGGGGCCGGTCCCTGTGAGCGGGCCAGGGCCGCGGGGGCCGGTCCCTGTGAGCGGGCCAGGGCTGCGGGGGCCGGTCCCTGTGAGCGGGCCAGGGCTGCGGGGACCAGTCCCTGTGAGCGGGACAGTGCTGCGGGGGCCAGTCCCTGTGAGCGGGCCAGGGCTGCGGGGACCGGTCCCTGTGAGCGGGACAGTGCTGCGGGGGCCAGTCCCTGTGAGCGGGCCAGGGCTGCGGGGGCCGGTCCCTGTGATCGGGCGAGGGCTGCGGTGGCAAATAGCTGTCAGGGGGTCAGGGCTGCGGCGGCCAGTCCATGTCAGCGGGACAGGGCTGCGGGGGCCGGTCCCTGTGAGCGGGACAGTGCTGCGGGGGCCGGTCCCTGTGAGCGGGCCAGGGCTGCGGGGGCCGGTCCCTGTGAGCGGGCCAGGGCTGCGGGGGCCGGTCCCTGTGAGCGGGCCAGGGCTGCGGGGGCCGGTCCCTGTGAGCGGGCCAGGGCTGCGGGGGCCGGTCCCTGTGAGCGGGCCTGGGCTGCGGGGGCCGGTCCCTGTGAGCGGGCCTGGGCTGCGGGGGCCGGTCCCTGTGAGCGGGCCTGGGCTGCGGGGGCCGGTCCCTGTGAGCGGGCCAGAGCTGCGGGGGCCAGGCCTGCGGGGGCCAGTCCCTGTGAGCGAGTCAGGGCTGCGGGGGCCAGTTCCTGTGAGCTGGTCAGGGCCGCGGGGGCCAGTCCCTGTGAGCTGGTCAGGGGCGCGGGGGCCGGTCCCTGTGAGCGGGCCAGGGCTGCGGGGGCCGGTCCCTGTGAGCGGGACAGGGCTGCGGGGGCCGGTCCCTGTGAGCGGTCCAGGGCTGCGGGGGCCGGTCCCTGTGAGCGGGCCAGGCCTGCGGGGGCCAGTCCCTGTGAGCGAGTCAGGGCTGCGGGGGCCAGTTCCTGTGAGCTGGTCAGGGCCGCGGGGGCCAGTCCCTGTGAGGTGGTCAGGGGCGCGGGGGCCGGTCCCTGTGAGCGGGCCAGGGCAGCGGGGGCCGGTCCCTGTGAGCGGGCCAGGGCTGCGGGGGCCGGTCCCTGTGAGCGGGCCAGGGCCGCGGGGGCCGGTCCCTGTGATCGGGCGAGGGCTGCGGTGGCAAATAGCTGTCAGGGGGTCAGGGCTGCGGCGGCCAGTCCATGTCAGCGTGACAGGGCAGCGGGGGCTGGTCCCTGTGAGTGGGCCAGGGCTGCGGGGGCCAGTCCCTGTGAGCGGGTCAGGGCTGCGGGGGCCAGTCCCTGTGAGCGGGCCAGGGCTTCGGCGGCCAGTCCATGTCAGCGTGACAGGGCTGCGGGGGCCGGTCCCTGAGAGCGGGACAGTGCTGCGGGGGCCGGTCCCTGTGAGCGGGCCAGGGCTGCGGGGGCCGGTCCCTGTGAGCGGGCCAGGGCTGCGGGGGCCGGTCCCTGTGAGCGGGCCAGGGCTGCGGGGGCCGGTCCCTGTGAGCGGGCCAGGGCTGCGGGGGCCAGTCCCTGTGAGCGAGTCAGGGCTGCGGGGGCCAGTTCCTGTGAGCTGGTCAGGGCCGCGGAGGCCAGTCCCTGTGAGGTGGTCAGGGGCGCGGGGGCCGGTCCCTGTGAGCGGGCCAGGGCTGCGGGGGCCGGTCCCTGTGAGCGGGCCAGGGCTGCGGGGGCAAGTCCCTGTGAGCGGGCCATGGCTGCGGGGGCCGGTCCCTGTGAGCGGGCCAGGGGTGCGGGGGCCAGTCCCTGTGAGCAGGCCTGGGCTGCGGGGGCCGGTCCCTGTGAGCGGGCCAGGGCTGCGGGGGCCGGTCCCTGTGAGCGGGCCACGGCTGCGGGGGCCGGTCCCTGTGAGCGGTCAAGGGCTGCGGGGGCCGGTCCCTGTGAGGTGGTCAGGGGCGCGGGGGCCGGTCCCTGTGAGCGGGCCAGGGCTGCGGGGGCCGGTCCCTGTGAGCGGGCCAGGGCTGCGGGGGCAAGTCCCTGTGAGCGGGCCATGGCTGCGGGGGCCGGTCCCTGTGAGCGGGCCAGGGGTGCGGGGGCCAGTCCCTGTGAGCAGGCCTGGGCTGCGGGGGCTGGTCCCTGTGAGCGGGCCAGGGCTGCGGGGGCCGGTCCCTGTGAGCGGGCCACGGCTGCGGGGGCCGGTCCCTGTGAGCGGTCAAGGGCTGCGGGGGCCGGTCCCTGTGAGCGGGGCAGGGCTGCGGGGGCCGGTCCCTGTGAGCGGGCCAGGGCTGCGGGGCCAGTGCCTGTGAGCAGGGTAGGGCTGCGGGGGCCAGTCCCTGTGAGCGGGGTAGGGCTGCGGGGGACAGTCCCTGTGAGCGGGTCAGGGCAGCGGGGGCCGGTCCCTGTGAGCGGGCCAGGGCAGCGGGGGCCGGTCCCTGTGAGCGGGCCAGGGCCGCGGGGGCCGGTCCCTGTGAGCGGGACAGGGCCGCGGGGGCCGGTCCCTGTGAGCGGGCCAGGGCCGCGGGGGCCGGTCCCTGTGAGCGGGCCAGGGCTGCGGGGGCCGGTCCCTGTGAGCGGGCCAGGGCTGCGGGGGCCGGTCCCTGTGAGCGGGCCAGGGCTGCGGGGGCCAGTCCCTGTGAGCGGGCCAGGGCTGCGGGGACCAGTCCCTGTGAGCGGGACAGTGCTGCGGGGGCCAGTCCCTGTGAGCGGGCCAGGGCTGCGGGGGCCGGTCCCTGTGATCGGGCGAGGGCTGCGGTGGCAAATAGCTGTCAGGGGGTCAGGGCTGCGGCGGCCAGTCCATGTCAGCGGGACAGGGCAGCGGGGGCTGGTCCCTGTGAGCGGGTCAGGGCTGCGGGGGCCAGTCCCTGTGAGCGGGCCAGGGCTGCGGGGGCCAGTCCCTGTGAGCGGGTCAGGGCTGCGGGGGCCAGTCCCTGTGAGCGGGCCAGGGCTGCGGGGGCCAGTCGCTGTGAGCGGGCCAGGGCTGCGGGGACCAGTCCCTGTGAGCGGGACAGTGCTGCGGGGGCCGGTCCCTGTGAGCGGGCCACGGCTGCGGGGGCCGGTCCCTGTGAGCGGGCCAGGGCTGCGGGGGCCGGTCCCTGTGAGTGGGCCAGGGCTGCGGGGGCCGGTCCCTGTGAGCGGGCCAGGGCTGCGGGGGCCGGTCCCTGTGAGAGGGCCTGGGCTGCGGGGGCCGGTCCCTGTGAGCGGGCCTGGGCTGCGGGGGCCGGTCCCTGTGAGCGGGCCAGAGCTGCGGGGGCCAGGCCTGCGGGGGCCAGTCCCTGTGAGCGAGTCAGGGCTGCGGGGGCCAGTTCCTGTGAGCGGGCCAGGGCCGCGGGGGCCGGTCACTGTGAGCGGGCCAGGGCTGCGGGGGCCAGTCCCTGTGAGCGGGGTAGGGCTGCGGGGGCCAGTCCCTGTGAGCGGGTCAGGGCAGCGGGGGCCGGTCCCTGTGAGCGGGCCAGGGCAGCGGGGGCCGGTCCCTGTGAGCGGGCCAGGGCCGCGGGGGCCGGTCCCTGTGAGCGGGTCAGGGCCGCGGGGGCCGGTCCCTGTGAGCGGGCCAGGGCTGCGGGGGCCGGTCCCTGTGAGCGGGCCAGGGCTGCGGGGGCCGGTCCCTGTGAGCGGGCCAGGGCTGCGGGGGCCAGTCCCTGTGAGCGGGCCAGGGCTGCGGGGACCAGTCGCTGTGAGCGGGACAGTGCTGCGCGGGCCAGTCCCTGTGAGCGAGTCAGGGCTGCGGGGGCCAGTTCCTGTGAGCTGGTCAGGGGCGCGGGGGCCGGTCCCTGTGAGCGGGCCAGGGCCGCGGGATCCGGTCCCTGAGAGCGGGCCAGGGCCGCGGGGGCCGGTCCCTGTGAGCGGGCCAGGGCTGCGGGGGCCTGTCCCTGTGAGCGGGTCAGGGCTGCGGGGGCCAGACCCTGTGAGCAGGTAAGGGCTGCGGGGGCCAGTCCCTGTGAGCGGGTCAGGGCTGGGGGGGCCAGTCCCTGTGAGCAGGTCAGGGCTGCGGGGGCCAGTCCCTGTGAGCAGGTCAGGGCTGCGGGGGCCAGTCCCTGTGAGCGGGTCAGGGCTGCGGGGGCCGGTCCCTGTGAGCGGGCCAGGGCAGCGGGGGCCGGTCCCTGTGAGTGGACCAGGGCTGTGGGGGCCGGTCCCTGTGAGCGGGCCAGGGCTGCGGGGGCCGGTGCCTGTGAGCGGGCAGGGCTGCGCGGGCCAGTCCATGTCAGCGGGACAGGGCTGCGGGGAACAGTGGCTGTGAGCGGGCCAGGGCTGCGGGGGCAAGTCCCTGTGAGTGGGCCATGGCTGCGGGGGCCGGTCCCTGTGAGCGGGCCAGGGGTGCGGGGGCCAGTCCCTGTGAGCAGGCCTGGGCTGCGGGGGCCGGTCCCTGTGAGCGGGCCAGGGCTGCGGGGGCCGGTCCCTGTGAGCGGGCCACGGCTGCGGGGCCGGTCCCTGTGAGCGGGCAAGGGCTGCGGGGGCCGGTCCCTGTGAGCGGGACAGGGCTGCGGGGGCCGGTCCCTGTGAGCGGGCCAGGGCTGCGGGGCCAGTGCCTGTGAGCAGGGTAGGGCTGCGGGGGCCAGTCCCTGTGAGCGGGGTAGGGCTGCGGGGGCCAGTCCCTGTGAGCGGGTCAGGGCAGCGGGGGCCGGTCCCTGTGAGCGGGCCAGGGCAGCGGGGGCCGGTCCCTGTGAGCGGGCCAGGGCTGCGGGGGCCGGTCCCTGTGAGCGGGACAGGACCGCGGGGGCCGGTCCCTGTGAGCGGGCCAGGGCCGCGGGGGCCGGTCCCTGTGAGCGGGCCAGGGCCGCGGGGGCCGGTCCCTGTGAGCGGGCCAGGGCTGCGGGGGCCGGTCCCTGTGAGCGGGCCAGGGCTGCGGGGGCCGGTCCCTGTGAGCGGGCCAGGGCTGCGGGGGCCAGTCCCTGTGAGCGGGCCAGGGCTGCGGGGACTGGTCCCTGTGAGCGGGACAGTGCTGCGGGGGCCAGTCCCTGTGAGCGGGCCAGGGCTGCGGGGACCGGTCCCTGTGATCGGGCGAGGGCTGCGGTGGCAAATAGCTGTCAGGGGGTCAGGGCTGCGGCGGCCAGTCCATGTCAGCGGGACAGGGCTGCGGGGGCCGGTCCCTGTGAGCGGGCCTGGGCTGCGGGGGCCGGTCCCTGTGAGCGGGCCTGGGCTGCGGGGGCCGGTCCCTGTGAGCGGGCCTGGGCTGCGGGGGCCGGTCCCTGTGAGCGGGCCAGAGCTGCGGGGGCCAGGCCTGCGGGGGCCAGTCCCTGTGAGCGGGTCAGGGCTGCGGGGGCCAGTCCCTGTGAGCAGGTCAGGGCTGCGGGGGCCAGTCCCTGTGAGCGGGTCAGGGCTGCGGGGGCCGGTCCCTGTGAGCGGGCCAGGGCAGCGGGGGCCGGTCCCAGTGAGCGGACCAGGGCTGTGGGGGCCGGTCCCTGTGAGCGGGCCAGGGCTGCGGGGGCCGGTGCCTGTGAGCGGGCAGGGCTGCGCGGGCCAGTCCATGTCAGCGGGACAGGGCTGCGGGGAACAGTGGCTGTGAGCGGGCCAGGGCTGCGGGGGCAAGTCCCTGTGAGTGGGCCATGGCTGCGGGGGCCGGTCCCTGTGAGCGGGCCAGGGGTGCGGGGGCCAGTCCCTGTGAGCAGGCCTGGGCTGCGGGGGCCGGTCCCTGTGAGCGGGCCAGGGCTGCGGGGGCCGGTCCCTGTGAGCGGGCCACGGCTGCGGGGCCGGTCCCTGTGAGCGGGCAAGGGCTGCGGGGGCCGGTCCCTGTGAGCGGGCCAGGGCTGCGGGGGCCGGTCCCTGTGAGCGGGCCAGGGCTGCGGGGCCAGTGCCTGTGAGCAGGGTAGGGCTGCGGGGGCCAGTCCCTGTGAGCGGGGTAGGGCTGCGGGGGCCAGTCCCTGTGAGCGGGTCAGGGCAGCGGGGGCCGGTCCCTGTGAGCGGGCCAGGGCAGCGGGGGCCGGTCCCTGTGAGCGGGCCAGGGCTGCGGGGGCCAGTCCCTGTGAGCGGGACTGGGCCGCGGGGGCCGGTCCCTGTGAGCGGGCCAGGGCCGCGGGGGCCGGTCCCTGTGAGCGGGCCAGGGCTGCGGGGGCCGGTCCCTGTGAGCGGGCCAGGGCTGCGGGGGCCGGTCCCTGTGAGCGGGCCAGGGCTGCGGGGGCCGGTCCCTGTGAGCGGGCCAGGGCTGCGGGGGCCGCTCCCTGTGAGCGGGCCAGGGCTGCTGGGACCGGTCCCTGTGAGCGGGACAGTGCTGCGGGGGCCAGTCCCTGTGAGCGGGCCAGGGCTGCGGGGACCGGTCCCTGTGATCGGGCGAGGGCTGCGGTGGCAAATAGCTGTCAGGGGGTCAGGGCTGCGGCGGCCAGTCCATGTCAGCGGGACAGGGCTGCGGGGGCCGGTCCCTGTGAGCAGGACAGTGCTGCGGGGGCCGGTCCCTGTGAGCGGGCCTGGGCTGCGGGGGCCGGTCCCTGTGAGCGGGCCTGGGCTGCGGGGGCCGGTCCCTGTGAGCGGGCCTGGGCTGCGGGGGCCGGTCCCTGTGAGCGGGCCAGAGCTGCGGGGGCCAGGCCTGCGGGGGCCAGTCCCTGTGAGCGAGTCAGGGCTGCGGGGGCCAGTTCCTGTGAGCTGGTCAGGGCCGCGGGGGCCAGTCCCTGTGAGCTGGTCAGGGGAGCGGGGGCCGGTCCCTGTGAGCGGGCCAGGGCTGCGGGGGCCGGTCCCTGTGAGCGGGACAGGGCTGCGGGGGCCGGTCCCTGTGAGCGGTCCAGGGCTGCGGGGGCCGGTCCCTGTGAGCGGGCCAGGCCTGCGGGGGCCAGTCCCTGTGAGCGAGTCAGGGCTGCGGGGGCCAGTTCCTGTGAGCTGGTCAGGGCCGCGGGGGCCAGTCCCTGTGAGGTGGTCAGGGGCGCGGGGGCCGGTCCCTGTGAGCGGGCCAGGGCTGCGGGGGCCGGTCCCTGTGAGCGGGCCAGGGCAGCGGGGGCCGGTCCCTGTGAGCGGGCCAGGGCAGCGGGGGCCGGTCCCTGTGAGCGGGCCAGGGCTGCGGGGGCCGGTCCCTGTGAGCGGGCCAGGGCTGCGGGGGCCAGTCCCTGTGATCGGGTCATGGCTGCGGGGGCCAGTCCCTGTGATCAGTTCATGGCTGCGGGGGCCAGTCCCTGTGAGCGGGTCAGGGCTGCGGCGGCCAGTCCATGTCAGCGTGACAGGGCAGCGGGGGCTGGTCCCTGTGAGCGGGCCAGGGCCGCGGGGGCCGGTCCCTGTGAGCGGGCCAGGGCTGCGGGGGCCGGTCCCTGTGAGCGGGCCAGGGCTGCGGGGGCCGGTCCCTGTGAGCGGGCCAGGGCTGCGGGGGCCAGTCCCTGTGAGCGGGCCAGGGCTGCGGGGACCAGTCCCTGTGAGCGGGACAGTGCTGCGGGGGCCAGTCCCTGTGAGCGGGCCAGGGCTGCGGGGGCCGGTCCCTGTGATCGGGCGAGGGCTGCGGTGGCAAATAGCTGTCAGGGGGTCAGGGCTGCGGCGGCCAGTCCATGTCAGCGGGACAGGGCAGCGGGGGCTGGTCCCTGTGAGCGGGTCAGGGCTGCGGGGGCCAGTCCCTGTGAGCGGGCCAGGGCTGCGGGGGCCAGTCCCTGTGAGCGGGTCAGGGCTGCGGGGGCCAGTCCCTGTGAGCGGGCCAGGGCTGCGGGGGCCAGTCCCTGTGAGCGGGCCAGGGCTGCGGGGACCAGTCCCTGTGAGCGGGACAGTGCTGCGGGGGCCGGTCCCTGTGAGCGGGCCACGGCTGCGGGGGCCGGTCCCTGTGAGCGGGCCAGGGCTGCGGGGGCCGGTCCCTGTGAGTGGGCCAGGGCTGCGGGGGCCGGTCCCTGTGAGCGGGCCAGGGCTGCGGGGGCCGGTCCCTGTGAGAGGGCCTGGGCTGCGGGGGCCGGTCCCTGTGAGCGGGCCTGGGCTGCGGGGGCCGGTCCCTGTGAGCGGGCCAGAGCTGCGGGGGCCAGGCCTGCGGGGGCCAGTCCCTGTGAGCGAGTCAGGGCTGCGGGGGCCAGTTCCTGTGAGCGGGCCAGGGCCGCGGGGGCCGGTCACTGTGAGCGGGCCAGGGCTGCGGGGGCCAGTCCCTGTGAGCGGGGTAGGGCTGCGGGGGCCAGTCCCTGTGAGCGGGTCAGGGCAGCGGGGGCCGGTCCCTGTGAGCGGGCCAGGGCAGCGGGGGCCGGTCCCTGTGAGCGGGCCAGGGCCGCGGGGGCCGGTCCCTGTGAGCGGGACAGGGCCGCGGGGGCCGGTCCCTGTGAGCGGGCCAGGGCCGCGGGGGCCGGTCCCTGTGAGCGGGCCAGGGCTGCGGGGGCCGGTCCCTGTGAGCGGGCCAGGGCTGCGGGGGCCAGTCCCTGTGAGCGGGCCAGGGCTGCGGGGGCCAGTCCCTGTGAGCGGGCCAGGGCTGCGGGGACCAGTCCCTGTGAGCGGGACAGTGCTGCGAGGGCCAGTCCCTGTGAGCGGGCCAGGGCTGCGGGGACCGGTCCCTGTGAGCGGGACAGTGCTGCGGGGGCCAGTCCCTGTGAGCGGGCCAGGGCTTCGGGGGCCGGTCCCTGTGATCGGGCGAGGGCTGCGGTGGCAAATAGCTGTCAGCGGGACAGGGCTGCGGGGGCCGGTCCCTGTGAGCGGGACAGTGCTGCGGGGGCCGGTCCCTGTGAGCGGGCCAGGGCTGCGGGGGCCGGTCCCTGTGAGCGGGCCAGGGCTGCGGGGGCCGGTCCCTGTGAGCGGGCCAGGGCTGCGGGGGCCGGTCCCTGTGAGCGGGCCAGGGCTGCGGGGGCCGGTCCCTGTGAGCGGGCCTGGGCTGCGGGGGCCGGTCCCTGTGAGCGGGCCTGGGCTGCGGGGGCCGGTCCCTGTGAGCGGGCCTGGGATGCGGGGGCCGGTCCCTGTGAGCGGGCCAGAGCTGCGGGGGCCAGGCCTGCGGGGGCCAGTCCCTGTGAGCGAGTCAGGGCCGCGGGGGCCAGTTCCTGTGAGCTGGTCAGGGCCGCGGGGGCCAGTCCCTGTGAGGTGGTCAGGGGCGCGGGGGCCGGTCCCTGTGAGCGGGCCAGGGCTGCGGGGGCCGGTCCCTGTGAGCGGGACAGGGCTGCGGGGGCCGGTCCCTGTGAGCGGTCCAGGGCTGCGGGGGCCGGTACCTGTGAGCGGGCCAGGCCTGCGGGGGCCAGTCCCTGTGAGCGAGTCAGGGCTGCGGGGGCCAGTTCCTGTGAGCTGGTCAGGGCCGCGGGGGCCAGTCCCTGTGAGGTGGTCAGGGGCGCGGGGGCCGGTCCCTGTGAGCGGGCCAGGGCTGCGGGGGCCGGTCCCTGTGAGCGGGCCAGGGCAGCGGGGGCCGGTCCCTGTGAGCGGGCCAGGGCTGCGGGGGCCGGTCCCTGTGAGCGGGCCAGGGCCGCGGGGGCCGGTCCCTGTGATCGGGCGAGGGCTGCGGTGGCAAATAGCTGTCAGGGGGTCAGGGCTGCGGCGGCCAGTCCATGTCAGCGTGACAGGGCAGCGGGGGCTGGTCCCTGTGAGCGGGCCAGGGCTGCGGGGGCCAGTCCCTGTGAGCGGGTCAGGGCTGCGGGGGCCAGTCCCTGTGAGCGGGCCAGGGCTTCGGGGGCCAGTCCCTGTGAGCGGGCCAGGGCTGCGGGGGCCAGTCCCTGTGAGCGGGCCAGGACTGCGGGGACCAGTCCCTGTGAGCGGGACAGTGCTGCGGGGGCCGGTCCCTGTGAGCGGGCCAGGGCTGCGGGGGCCGGTCCCTGTGAGCGGGCCAGGGCTGCGGGGGCCGGTCCCTGTGAGCGGGCCAGGGCGGCGGGGGCCGGTCCCTGTGAGCGGGCCAGGGCTGCGGGGGCCAGTCCCTGTGAGCGAGTCAGGGCTGCGGGGGCCAGTTCCTGTGAGCTGGTCAGGGCCGCGGAGGCCAGTCCCTGTGAGGTGGTCAGGGGCGCGGGGACCGGTCCTTGTGAGCGGGCCAGGGCTGCGGGGGCCGGTCCCTGTGAGCGGGCCAGGGCTGCGGGGGCAAGTCCCTGTGAGCGGGCCATGGCTGCGGGGGCCGGTCCCTGTGAGCGGGCCAGGGGTGCGGGGGCCAGTCCCTGTGAGCAGGCCTGGGCTGCGGGGGCCGGTCCCTGTGAGCGGGCCAGGGCTGCGGGGGCCGGTCCCTGTGAGCGGGCCACGGCTGCGGGGGCCGGTCCCTGTGAGCGGTCAAGGGCTGCGGGGGCCGGTCCCTGTGAGCGGGGCAGGGCTGCGGGGGCCGGTCCCTGTGAGCGGGCCAGGGCTGCGGGGCCAGTGCCTGTGAGCAGGGTAGGGCTGCGGGGGCCAGTCCCTGTGAGCGGGGTAGGGCTGCGGGGGACAGTCCCTGTGAGCGGGTCAGGGCAGCGGGGGCCGGTCCCTGTGAGCGGGCCAGGGCAGCGGGGGCCGGTCCCTGTGAGCGGGCCAGGGCCGCGGGGGCCGGTCCCTGTGAGCGGGACAGGGCCGCGGGGGCCGGTCCCTGTGAGCGGGACAGGGCTGCGGGGGCCGGTCCCTGTGAGCGGGCCAGGGCTGCGGGGCCAGTGCCTGTGAGCAGGGTAGGGCTGCGGGGGCCAGTCCCTGTGAGCGGGGTAGGGCTGCGGGGGACAGTCCCTGTGAGCGGGTCAGGGCAGCGGGGGCCGGTCCCTGTGAGCGGGCCAGGGCAGCGGGGGCCGGTCCCTGTGAGCGGGCCAGGGCCGCGGGGGCCGGTCCCTGTGAGCGGGACAGGGCCGCGGGGGCCGGTCCCTGTGAGCGGGCCAGGGCCGCGGGGGCCGGTCCCTGTGAGCGGGCCAGGGCTGCGGGGGCCGGTCCCTGTGAGCGGGCCAGGGCTGCGGGGGCCGGTCCCTGTGAGCGGGCCAGGGCTGCGGGGGCCAGTCCCTGTGAGCGGGCCAGGGCTGCGGGGACCAGTCCCTGTGAGCGGGACAGTGCTGCGGGGGCCAGTCCCTGTGAGCGGGTCAGGGCTGCGGGGGCCAGTCCCTGTGAGCGGGCCAGGGCTGCGGGGACCGGTCCCTGTGAGCGGGACAGTGCTGCGGGGGCCGGTCCCTGTGAGCGGGCCACGGCTGCGGGGGCCGGTCCCTGTGAGCGGGCCAGGGCTGCGGGGGCCGGTCCCTGTGAGTGGGCCAGGGCTGCGGGGGCCGGTCCCTGTGAGCGGGCCAGGGCTGCGGGGGCCGGTCCCTGTGAGAGGGCCTGGGCTGCGGGGGCCGGTCCCTGTGAGCGGGCCTGGGCTGCGGGGGCCGGTCCCTGTGAGCGGGCCAGAGCTGCGGGGGCCAGGCCTGCGGGGGCCAGTCCCTGTGAGCGAGTCAGGGCTGCGGGGGCCAGTTCCTGTGAGCGGGCCAGGGCCGCGGGGGCCGGTCACTGTGAGCGGGCCAGGGCTGCGGGGGCCAGTCCCTGTGAGCGGGGTAGGGCTGCGGGGGCCAGTCCCTGTGAGCGGGTCAGGGCAGCGGGGGCCGGTCCCTGTGAGCGGGCCAGGGCAGCGGGGGCCGGTCCCTGTGAGCGGGCCAGGGCCGCGGGGGCCGGTCCCTGTGAGCGGGTCAGGGCCGCGGGGGCCGGTCCCTGTGAGCGGGCCAGGGCTGCGGGGGCCGGTCCCTGTGAGCGGGCCAGGGCTGCGGGGGCCGGTCCCTGTGAGCGGGCCAGGGCTGCGGGGGCCGGTCCCTGTGAGCGGGCCAGGGCTGCGGGGACCAGTCGCTGTGAGCGGGACAGTGCTGCGGGGGCCAGGCCTGCGGGGGCCAGTCCCTGTGAGCGAGTCAGGGCTGCGGGGGCCAGTTCCTGTGAGCTGGTCAGGGCCGCGGGGGCCAGTCCCTGTGAGCTGGTCAGGGGCGCGGGGGCCGGTCCCTGTGAGCGGGCCAGGGCCGCGGGATCCGGTCCCTGAGAGCGGGCCAGGGCCGCGGGGGCCGGTCCCTGTGAGCGGGCCAGGGCTGCGGGGGCCTGTCCCTGTGAGCGGGTCAGGGCTGCGGGGGCCAGACCCTGTGAGCAGGTAAGGGCTGCGGGGGCCAGTCCCTGTGAGCGGGTCAGGGCTGGGGGGGCCAGTCCCTGTGAGCAGGTCAGGGCTGCGGGGGCCAGTCCCTGTGAGCAGGTCAGGGCTGCGGGGGCCAGTCCCTGTGAGCGGGTCAGGGCTGCGGGGGCCGGTCCCTGTGAGCGGGCCAGGGCAGCGGGGGCCGGTCCCTGTGAGCGGACCAGGGCTGTGGGGGCCGGTCCCTGTGAGCGGGCCAGGGCTGCGGGGGCCGGTGCCTGTGAGCGGGCAGGGCTGCGCGGGCCAGTCCATGTCAGCGGGACAGGGCTGCGGGGAACAGTGGCTGTGAGCGGGCCAGGGCTGCGGGGGCAAGTCCCTGTGAGTGGGCCATGGCTGCGGGGGCCGGTCCCTGTGAGCGGGCCAGGGGTGCGGGGGCCAGTCCCTGTGAGCAGGCCTGGGCTGCGGGGGCCGGTCCCTGTGAGCGGGCCAGGGCTGCGGGGGCCGGTCCCTGTGAGCGGGCCACGGCTGCGGGGCCGGTCCCTGTGAGCGGGCAAGGGCTGCGGGGGCCGGTCCCTGTGAGCGGGCCAGGGCTGCGGGGGCCGGTCCCTGTGAGCGGGCCAGGGCTGCGGGGCCAGTGCCTGTGAGCAGGGTAGGGCTGCGGGGGCCAGTCCCTGTGAGCGGGGTAGGGCTGCGGGGGCCGGTCCCTGTGAGCGGGTCAGGGCAGCGGGGGCCGGTCCCTGTGAGCGGGCCAGGGCAGCGGGGGCCGGTCCCTGTGAGCGGGCCAGGGCTGCGGGGGCCGGTCCCTGTGAGCGGGACAGGGCCGCGGGGGCCGGTCCCTGTGAGCGGGCCAGGGCCGCGGGGGCCGGTCCCTGTGAGCTGGCCAGGGCTGCGGGGCCAGTGCCTGTGAGCAGGGTAGGGCTGCGGGGGCCAGTCCCTGTGAGCGGGGTAGGGCTGCGGGGGCCGGTCCCTGTGAGCGGGTCAGGGCAGCGGGGGCCGGTCCCTGTGAGCGGGACAGGGCCGCGGGGGCCGGTCCCTGTGAGCGGGCCAGGGCTGCGGGGGCCGGTCCCTGTGAGCGGGCCAGGGCTGCGGGGGCCGGTCCCTGTGAGCGGGCCAGGGCTGCGGGGGCCGGTCCCTGTGAGCGGGCCAGGGCTGCGGGGGCCGGTCCCTGTGAGCGGGCCAGGGCTGCGGGGACCGGTCCCTGTGAGCGGGACAGTGCTGCGGGGGCCAGTCCCTGTGAGCGGGCCAGGGCTGCGGGGACCGGTCCCTGTGATCGGGCGAGGGCTGCGGTGGCAAATAGCTGTCAGGGGGTCAGGGCTGCGGCGGCCAGTCCATGTCAGCGGGACAGGGCTGCGGGGGCCGGTCCCTGTGAGCAGGACAGTGCTGCGGGGGCCGGTCCCTGTGAGCGGGCCTGGGCTGCGGGGGCCGGTCCCTGTGAGCGGGCCTGGGCTGCGGGGGCCGGTCCCTGTGAGCGGGCCTGGGCTGCGGGGGCCGGTCCCTGTGAGCGGGCCAGAGCTGCGGGGGCCAGGCCTGCGGGGGCCAGTCCCTGTGAGCGGGCCAGGGCTGCGGGGACCAGTCGCTGTGAGCGGGACAGTGCTGCGGGGGCCAGGCCTGCGGGGGCCAGTCCCTGTGAGCGAGTCAGGGCTGCGGGGGCCAGTTCCTGTGAGCTGGTCAGGGCCGCGGGGGCCAGTCCCTGTGAGCTGGTCAGGGGCGCGGGGGCCGGTCCCTGTGAGCGGGCCAGGGCCGCGGGATCCGGTCCCTGAGAGCGGGCCAGGGCCGCGGGGGCCGGTCCCTGTGAGCGGGCCAGGGCTGCGGGGGCCTGTCCCTGTGAGCGGGTCAGGGCTGCGGGGGCCAGACCCTGTGAGCAGGTAAGGGCTGCGGGGGCCAGTCCCTGTGAGCGGGTCAGGGCTGGGGGGGCCAGTCCCTGTGAGCGGGTCAGGGCTGCGGGGGCCAGTCCCTGTGAGCAGGTCAGGGCTGCGGGGGCCAGTCCCTGTGAGCGGGTCAGGGCTGCGGGGGCCGGTCCCTGTGAGCGGGCCAGGGCAGCGGGGGCCGGTCCCTGTGAGCGGACCAGGGCTGTGGGGGCCGGTCCCTGTGAGCGGGCCAGGGCTGCGGGGGCCGGTGCCTGTGAGCGGGCAGGGCTGCGCGGGCCAGTCCATGTCAGCGGGACAGGGCTGCGGGGAACAGTGGCTGTGAGCGGGCCAGGGCTGCGGGGGCAAGTCCCTGTGAGTGGGCCATGGCTGCAGGGGCCGGTCCCTGTGAGCGGGCCAGGGGTGCGGGGGCCAGTCCCTGTGAGCAGGCCTGGGCTGCGGGGGCCGGTCCCTGTGAGCGGGCCAGGGCTGCGGGGGCCGGTCCCTGTGAGCGGGCCACGGCTGCGGGGCCGGTCCCTGTGAGCGGGCAAGGGCTGCGGGGGCCGGTCCCTGTGAGCGGGCCAGGGCTGCGGGGGCCGGTCCCTGTGAGCGGGCCAGGGCTGCGGGGCCAGTGCCTGTGAGCAGGGTAGGGCTGCGGGGGCCAGTCCCTGTGAGCGGGGTAGGGCTGCGGGGGCCGGTCCCTGTGAGCGGGTCAGGGCAGCGGGGGCCGGTCCCTGTGAGCGGGCCAGGGCAGCGGGGGCCGGTCCCTGTGAGCGGGCCAGGGCTGCGGGGGCCAGTCCCTGTGAGCGGGACAGGGCCGCGGGGGCCGGTCCCTGTGAGCGGGCCAGGGCCGCGGGGGCCGGTCCCTGTGAGCGGGCCAGGGCTGCGGGGGCCGGTCCCTGTGAGCGGGCCAGGGCTGCGGGGGCCGGTCCCTGTGAGCGGGCCAGGGCTGCGGGGGCCGGTCCCAGTGAGCGGGCCAGGGCTGCGGGGGCCGGTCCCTGTGAGCGGGCCAGGGCTGCGGGGACCGGGCCCTGTGAGCGGGACAGTGCTGCGGGGGCCAGTCCCTGTGAGCGGGCCAGGGCTGCGGGGACCGGTCCCTGTGATCGGGCGAGGGCTGCGGTGGCAAATAGCTGTCAGGGGGTCAGGGCTGCGGCGGCCAGTCCATGTCAGCGGGACAGGGCTGCGGGGGCCGGTCCCTGTGAGCAGGACAGTGCTGCGGGGGCCGGTCCCTGTGAGCGGGCCTGGGCTGCGGGGGCCGGTCCCTGTGAGCGGGCCTGGGCTGCGGGGGCCGGTCCCTGTGAGCGGGCCTGGGCTGCGGGGGCCGGTCCCTGTGAGCGGGCCAGAGCTGCGGGGGCCAGGCCTGCGGGGGCCAGTCCCTGTGAGCGAGTCAGGGCTGCGGGGGCCAGTTCCTGTGAGCTGGTCAGGGCCGCGGGGGCCAGTCCCTGTGAGCTGGTCAGGGGCGCGGGGGCCGGTCCCTGTGAGCGGGCCAGGGCTGCGGGGGCCGGTCCCTGTGAGCGGGACAGGGCTGCGGGGGCCGGTCCCTGTGAGCGGTCCAGGGCTGCGGGGGCCGGTCCCTGTGAGCGGGCCAGGCCTGCGGGGGCCAGTCCCTGTGAGCGAGTCAGGGCTGCGGGGGCCAGTTCCTGTGAGCTGGTCAGGGCCGCGGGGGCCAGTCCCTGTGAGGTGGTCAGGGGGGCGGGGGCCGGTCCCTGTGAGCGGGACAGGGCTGCGGGGGCCGGTCCCTGTGAGCGGGCCAGGGCAGCGGGGGCCGGTCCCTGTGAGCGGGCCAGGGCAGCGGGGGCCGGTCCCTGTGAGCGGGCCAGGGCTGCGGGGGCCGGTCCCTGTGAGCGGGCCAGGGCTGCGGGGGCCAGTCCCTGTGATCGGGTCATGGCTGCGGGGGCCAGTCCCTGTGATCAGTTCATGGCTGCGGGGGCCAGTCCCTGTGAGCGGGTCAGGGCTGCGGCGGCCAGTCCATGTCAGCGTGACAGGGCAGCGGGGGCTGGTCCCTGTGAGCGGGCCAGGGCCGCGGGGGCCGGTCCCTGTGAGCGGGCCAGGGCTGCGGGGGCCGGTCCCTGTGAGCGGGCCAGGGCTGCGGGGGCCAGTCCCTGTGAGCGGGCCAGGGCTGCGGGGGCCAGTCCCTGTGAGCGGGCCAGGGCTGCGGGGACCAGTCCCTGTGAGCGGGACAGTGCTGCGGGGGCCAGTCCCTGTGAGCGGGCCAGGGCTGCGGGGGCCGGTCCCTGTGATCGGGCGAGGGTTGCGGTGGCAAATAGCTGTCAGGGGGTCAGGGCTGCGGCGGCCAGTCCATGTCAGCGGGACAGGGCAGCGGGGGCTGGTCCCTGTGAGCGGGTCAGGGCTGCGGGGGCCAGTCCCTGTGAGCGGGCCAGGGCTGCGGGGGCCAGTCCCTGTGAGCGGGTCAGGGCTGCGGGGGCCAGTCCCTGTGAGCGGGCCAGGGCTGCGGGGGCCAGTCCCTGTGAGCGGGCCAGGGCTGCGGGGGCCAGTCCCTGTGAGCGGGCCAGGGCTGCGGGGACCAGTCCCTGTGAGCGGGACAATGCTGCGGGGGCCGGTCCCTGTGAGCGGGCCACGGCTGCGGGGGCCGGTCCCTGTGAGCGGGCCAGGGCTGCGGGGGCCGGTCCCTGTGAGTGGGCCAGGGCTGCGGGGGCCGGTCCCTGTGAGCGGGCCAGGGCTGCGGGGGCCGGTCCCTGTGAGAGGGCCTGGGCTGCGGGGGCCGGTCCCTGTGAGCGGGCCTGGGCTGCGGGGGCCGGTCCCTGTGAGCGGGCCAGAGCTGCGGGGGCCAGGCCTGCGGGGGCCAGTCCCTGTGAGCGAGTCAGGGCTGCGGGGGCCAGTTCCTGTGAGCGGGCCAGGGCCGCGGGGGCCGGTCACTGTGAGCGGGCCAGGGCTGCGGGGGCCAGTCCCTGTGAGCGGGCCAGGGCTGCGGGGACCAGTCCCTGTGAGCGGGACAGTGCTGCGGGGGCCAGTCCCTGTGAGCGGGCCAGGGCTGCGGGGACCGGTCCCTGTGAGCGGGACAGTGCTGCGGGGGCCAGTCCCTGTGAGCGGGCCAGGGCTGCGGGGGCCGGTCCCTGTGATCGGGCGAGGGCTGCGGTGGCAAATAGCTGTCAGGGGGTCAGGGCTGCGGCGGCCAGTCCATGTCAGCGGGACAGGGCTGCGGGGGCCCGTCCCTGTGAGCGGGACAGTGCTGCGGGGGCCGGTCCCTGTGAGCGGGCCAGGGCTGCGGGGGCCGGTCCCTGTGAGCGGGCCAGGGCTGCGGGGGCCGGTCCCTGTGAGCGGGCCAGGGCTGCGGGGGCCGGTCCCTGTGAGCGGGCCAGGGCTGCGGGGGCCGGTCCCTGTGAGCGGGCCTGGGCTGCGGGGGCCGGTCCCTGTGAGCGGGCCTGGGCTGCGGGGGCCGGTCCCTGTGAGCGGGCCTGGGCTGCGGGGGCCGGTCCCTGTGAGCGGGCCAGAGCTGCGGGGGCCAGGCCTGCGGGGGCCAGTCCCTGTGAGCGAGTCAGGGCTGCGGGGGCCAGTTCCTGTGAGCTGGTCAGGGCCGCGGGGGCCAGTCCCTGTGAGCTGGTCAGGGGCGCGGGGGCCGGTCCCTGTGAGCGGGCCAGGGCTGCGGGGGCCGGTCCCTGTGAGCGGGACAGGGCTGCGGGGGCCGGTCCCTGTGAGCGGTCCAGGGCTGCGGGGGCCGGTCCCTGTGAGCGGGCCAGGCCTGCGGGGGCCAGTCCCTGTGAGCGAGTCAGGGCTGCGGGGGCCAGTTCCTGTGAGCTGGTCAGGGCCGCGGGGGCCAGTCCCTGTGAGGTGGTCAGGGGCACGGGGGCCGGTCCCTGTGAGCGGGCCAGGGCTGCGGGGGCCGGTCCCTGTGAGCGGGCCAGGGCAGCGGGGGCCGGTCCCTGTGAGCGGGCCAGGGCTGCGGGGGCCGGTCCCTGTGAGCGGGCCAGGGCCGCGGGGGCCGGTCCCTGTGATCGGGCGAGGGCTGCGGTGGCAAATAGCTGTCAGGGGGTCAGGGCTGCGGCGGCCAGTCCATGTCAGCGTGACAGGGCAGCGGGGGCTGGTCCCTGTGAGCGGGCCAGGGCTGCGGGGGCCAGTCCCTGTGAGCGGGTCAGGGCTGCGGGGGCCAGTCCCTGTGAGCGGGCCAGGGCTTCGGGGGCCAGTCCCTGTGAGCGGGCCAGGGCTGCGGGGGCCAGTCCCTGTGAGCGGGCCAGGACTGCGGGGACCAGTCCCTGTGAGCGGGACAGTGCTGCGGGGGCCGGTCCCTGTGAGCGGGCCAGGGCTGCGGGGGCCGGTCCCTGTGAGCGGGCCAGGGCTGCGGGGGCCGGTCCCTGTGAGCGGGCCAGGGCTGCGGGGGCCGGTCCCTGTGAGCGAGTCAGGGCTGCGGGGGCCAGTTCCTGTGAGCTGGTCAGGGCCGCGGGGGCCAGTCCCTGTGAGGTGGTCAGGGGCGCGGGGGCCGGTCCCTGTGAGCGGGCCAGGGCTGCGGGGGCCAGTCCCTGTGAGCGAGTCAGGGCTGCGGGGGCCGGTCCCTGTGAGCGGGCCAGGGCTGCGGGGGCAAGTCCCTGTGAGCGGGCCATGGCTGCGGGGGCCGGTCCCTGTGAGCGGGCCAGGGGTGCGGGGGCCAGTCCCTGTGAGCAGGCCTGGGCTGCGGGGGCCGGTCCCTGTGAGCGGGCCAGGGCTGCGGGGGCCGGTCCCTGTGAGCGGGCCACGGCTGCGGGGGCCGGTCCCTGTGAGCGGTCAAGGGCTGCGGGGGCCGGTCCCTGTGAGCGGGGCAGGGCTGCGGGGGCCGGTCCCTGTGAGCGGGCCAGGGCTGCGGGGCCAGTGCCTGTGAGCAGGGTAGGGCTGCGGGGGCCAGTCCCTGTGAGCGGGGTAGGGCTGCGGGGGACAGTCCCTGTGAGCGGGTCAGGGCAGCGGGGGCCGGTCCCTGTGAGCGGGCCAGGGCAGCGGGGGCCGGTCCCTGTGAGCGGGCCAGGGCCGCGGGGGCCGGTCCCTGTGAGCGGGACAGGGCCGCGGGGGCCGGTCCCTGTGAGCGGGCCAGGGCCGCGGGGGCCGGTCCCTGTGAGCGGGCCAGGGCTGCGGGGGCCGGTCCCTGTGAGCGGGCCAGGGCCGCGGGGGCCGGTCCCTGTGAGCGGGCCAGGGCTGCGGGGGCCGGTCCCTGTGATCGGGCCTGGGCTGCGGGGGCCGGTCCCTGTGAGCGGGCCTGGGCTGCGGGGGCCGGTCCCTGTGAGCGGGCCAGAGCTGCGGGGGCCAGGCCTGCGGGGGCCAGTCCCTGTGAGCGAGTCAGGGCTGCGGGGGCCAGTTCCTGTGAGCGGGCCAGGGCCGCGGGGGCCGGTCACTGTGAGCGGGCCAGGGCTGCGGGGGCCAGTTCCTGTGAGCGGGCCAGGGCAGCGGGGGCCGGTCCCTGTGAGCGGGCCAGGGCAGCGGGGGCCGGTCCCTGTGAGCGGGCCAGGGCCGCGGGGGCCGGTCCCTGTGAGCGGGTCAGGGCCGCGGGGGCCGGTCCCTGTGAGCGGGCCAGGGCCGCGGGGGGCGGTCCCTGTGAGCGGGCCAGGGCTGCGGGGGCCGGTCCCTGTGAGCGGGCCAGGGCTGCGGGGGCCAGTCCCTGTGAGCGGGCCAGGGCTGCGGGGGCCAGTCCCTGTGAGCGGGCCAGGGCTGCGGGGACCAGTCGCTGTGAGCGGGACAGTGCTGCGGGGGCCAGGCCTGCGGGGGCCAGTCCCTGTGAGCGAGTCAGGGCTGCGGGGGCCAGTTCCTGTGAGCTGGTCAGGGCCGCGGGGGCCAGTCCCTGTGAGCTGGTCAGGGGCGCGGGGGCCGGTCCCTGTGAGCAGGCCAGGGCCGCGGGATCCGGTCCCTGAGAGCGGGCCAGGGCCGCGGGGGCCGGTCCCTGTGAGCGGGCCAGGGCTGCGGGGGCCTGTCCCTGTGAGCGGGTCAGGGCTGCGGGGGCCAGACCCTGTGAGCAGGTAAGGGCTGCGGGGGCCAGTCCCTGTGAGCGGGTCAGGGCTGGGAGGACCAGTCCCTGTGAGCGGGTCAGGGCTGCGGGGGCCAGTCCCTGTGAGCAGGTCAGGGCTGCGGGGGCCAGTCCCTGTGAGCGGGTCAGGGCTGCGGGGGCCGGTCCCTGTGAGCGGGCCAGGGCAGCGGGGGCCGGTCCCTGTGAGCGGACCAGGGCTGTGGGGGCCGGTCCCTGTGAGCGGGCCAGGGCTGCGGGGGCCGGTGCCTGTGAGCGGGCAGGGCTGCGCGGGCCAGTCCATGTCAGCGGGACAGGGCTGCGGGGAACAGTGGCTGTGAGCGGGCCAGGGCTGCGGGGGCAAGTCCCTGTGAGTGGGCCATGGCTGCGGGGGCCGGTCCCTGTGAGCGGGCCAGGGGTGCGGGGGCCAGTCCCTGTGAGCAGGCCTGGGCTGCGGGGGCCGGTCCCTGTGAGCGGGCCAGGGCTGCGGGGGCCGGTCCCTGTGAGCGGGCCACGGCTGCGGGGCCGGTCCCTGTGAGCGGGCCAGGGCTGCGGGGGCCGGTCCCTGTGAGCGGGCCAGGGCTGCGGGGCCAGTGCCTGTGAGCAGGGTAGGGCTGCGGGGGCCAGTCCCTGTGAGCGGGGTAGGGCTGCGGGGGCCAGTCCCTGTGAGCGGGTCAGGGCAGCGGGGGCCGGTCCCTGTGAGCGGGCCAGGGCAGCGGGGGCCGGTCCCTGTGAGCGGGCCAGGGCTGCGGGGGCCAGTCCCTGTGAGCGGGACAGGGCCGCGGGGGCCGGTCCCTGTGAGCGGGCCAGGGCCGCGGGGGCCGGTCCCTGTGAGCGGGCCAGGGCTGCGGCGGCCAGTCCATGTCAGCGGGACAGGGCTGCGGGGGCTGGTCCCTGTGAGCAGGACAGTGCTGCGGGGGCCGGTCCCTGTGAGCGGGCCTGGGCTGCGGGGGCCGGTCCCTGTGAGCGGGCCTGGGCTGCGGGGGCCGGTCCCTGTGAGCGGGCCTGGGCTGCGGGGGCCGGTCCCTGTGAGCGGGCCAGAGCTGCGGGGGCCAGGCCTGCGGGGGCCAGTCCCTGTGAGCGAGTCAGGGCTGCGGGGGCCAGTTCCTGTGAGCTGGTCAGGGCCGCGGGGGCCAGTCCCTGTGAGCTGGTCAGGGGCGCGGGGGCCGGTCCCTGTGAGCGGGCCAGGGCTGCGGGGGCCGGTCCCTGTGAGCGGGACAGGGCTGCGGGGGCCGGTCCCTGTGAGCGGTCCAGGGCTGCGGGGGCCGGTCCCTGTGAGCGGGCCAGGCCTGCGGGGGCCAGTCCCTGTGAGCGAGTCAGGGCTGCGGGGGCCAGTTCCTGTGAGCTGGTCAGGGCCGCGGGGGCCAGTCCCTGTGAGGTGGTCAGGGGCGCGGGGGCCGGTCCCTGTGAGCGGGCCAGGGCTGCGGGGGCCGGTCCCTGTGAGCGGGCCAGGGCAGCGGGGGCCGGTCCCTGTGAGCGGGCCAGGGCTGCGGGGGCCGGTCCCTGTGAGCGGGCCAGGGCAGCGGGGGCCGGTCCCTGTGAGCGGGCCAGGGCTGCGGGGGCCAGTCCCTGTGAGCGGGTCAGGGCTGCGGCGGCCAGTCCATGTCAGCGTGACAGGGCAGCGGGGGCTGGTCCCTGTGAGCGGGCCAGGGCTGCGGGGGCCAGTCCCTGTGAGCGGGTCAGGGCTGCGGGGGCCAGTCCCTGTGAGCGGGCCAGGGCTTCGGGGGCCAGTCCCTGTGAGCGGGCCAGGGCTGCGGGGGCCAGTCCCTGTGAGCGGGCCAGGGCTGCGGGGACCAGTCCCTGTGAGCGGGACAGTGCTGCGGGGGCCGGTCCCTGTGAGCGGGCCAGGGCTGCGGGGGCCGGTCCCTGTGAGCGGGCCAGGGCTGCGGGGGCCGGTCCCTGTGAGCGGGCCAGGGCTGCGGGGGCCGGTCCCTGTGAGCGGGCCAGGGCTGCGGGGGCCAGTCCCTGTGAGCGAGTCAGGGCTGCGGGGGCCAGTTCCTGTGAGCTGGTCAGGGCCGCGGAGGCCAGTCCCTGTGAGGTGGTCAGGGGCGCGGGGGCCGCTCCCTGTGAGCGGGCCAGGGCGCGGGGGCCGGTCCCTGTGAGCGGGCCAGGGCTGCGGGGGCCGGTCCCTGTGAGCGGGCCAGGGCTGCGGGGGCAAGTCCCTGTGAGCGGGCCATGGCTGCGGGGGCCGGTCCCTGTGAGCGGGCCAGGGGTGCGGGGGCCAGTCCCTGTGAGCAGGCCTGGGCTGCGGGGGCCGGTCCCTGTGAGCGGGCCAGGGCTGCGGGGGCCGGTCCCTGTGAGCGGGCCACGGCTGCGGGGGCCAGTCCCTGTGAGCGGGCCAGGGCTGCGGGGACCAGTCCCTGTGAGCGGGACAGTGCTGCGGGGGCCAGTCCCTGTGAGCGGGCCAGGGCTGCGGGGGCCGGTCCCTGTGATCGGGCGAGGGCTGCGGTGGCAAATAGCTGTCAGGGGGTCAGGGCTGCGGCGGCCAGTCCATGTCAGCGGGACAGGGCAGCGGGGGCTGGTCCCTGTGAGCGGGTCAGGGCTGCGGGGGCCAGTCCCTGTGAGCGGGCCAGGGCTGCGGGGGCCAGTCCCTGTAAGCGGGTCAGGGCTGCGGGGGCCAGTCACTGTGATCGGGCCAGGGCTGCGGGGGCCGGTCCCTGTGAGCGGGCCAGGGCTGCGGGGGCCAGTCCCTGGGATCTGGTCAGGGCTGCGGGGGACAGTCCATGTGAGCGGGTCAGGGCTGCGGGGACCAGTACCTGTGAGCGGGCCTGGGCTGCGGGGGCCGGTCCCTGTGAGCGGGCCAGGGCTGCGGGGGCCGGTCCCTGTGAGCGGGCCACGGCTGCGGGGGCCAGTCCCTGTGAGCGGGCCAGGGCTGCGGGGACCAGTCCCTGTGAGCGGGACAGTGCTGCGGGGGCCAGTCCCTGTGAGCGGGCCAGGGCTGCGGGGGCCGGTCCCTGTGATCGGGCGAGGGCTGCGGTGGCAAATAGCTGTCAGGGGGTCAGGGCTGCGGCGGCCAGTCCATGTCAGCGGGACAGGGCAGCGGGGGCTGGTCCCTGTGAGCGGGTCAGGGCTGCGGGGGCCAGTCCCTGTGAGCGGGCCAGGGCTGCGGGGGCCAGTCCCTGTAAGCGGGTCAGGGCTGCGGGGGCCAGTCACTGTGATCGGGCCAGGGCTGCGGGGGCCGGTCCCTGTGAGCGGGCCAGGGCTGCGGGGGCCAGTCCCTGGGATCTGGTCAGGGCTGCGGGGGACAGTCCCTGTGAGCGGGTCAGGGGTGCGGGGACCAGTACCTGTGAGCGGGCCTGGGCTGCGGGGGCCGGTCCCTGTGAGCGGGCCAGAGCTGCGGGGGCCAGTCCCTGTGAGCGAGTCAGGGCTGCGGGGGCCAGTTCCTGTGAGCTGGTCAGGGCCGCGGGGGCCAGTCCCTGTGAGCTGGTCAGGGGCGCGGGGGCCGGTCCCTGTGAGCGGGCCAGGGCTGCGGGGGCCGGTCCCTGTGAGCGGGACAGGGCTGCGGGGGCCGGTCCCTGTGAGCGGGCCAGGCCTGCGGGGGCCAGTCCCTGTGAGCGAGTCAGGGCTGCAGGGGCCAGTTCCTGTGAGGTGGTCAGGGGCGCGGGGGCCGGTCCCTGTGAGCGGGCGAGGGCTGCGGGGGCCGGTCCCTGTGAGCGGGCCAGGGCAGCGGGGGCCGGTCCCTGTGAGCGGGCCAGGGCTGCGGGGGCCGGTCCCTGTGAGCGGGCCAGGGCAGCGGGGGCCGGTCCCTGTGAGCGGGCCAGGGCTGCGGGGGCCGGTGCCTGTGAGCGGGCAGGGCTGCGCGGGCCAGTCCATGTCAGCGGGACAGGGCTGCGGGGAACAGTGGCTGTGAGCGGGCCAGGGCTGCGGGGGCAAGTCCCTGTGAGTGGGCCATGGCTGCGGGGGCCGGTCCCTGTGAGCGGGCCAGGGGTGCGGGGGCCAGTCCCTGTGAGCAGGCCTGGGCTGCGGGGGCCGGTCCCTGTGAGCGGGCCAGGGCTGCGGGGGCCGGTCCCTGTGAGCGGGCCACGGCTGCGGGGCCGGTCCCTGTGAGCGGGCAAGGGCTGCGGGGGCCGGTCCCTGTGAGCGGGCCAGGGCTGCGGGGGCCGGTCCCTGTGAGCGGGCCAGGGCTGCGGGGCCAGTGCCTGTGAGCAGGGTAGGGCTGCGGGGGCCAGTCCCTGTGAGCGGGGTAGGGCTGCGGGGGCCAGTCCCTGTGAGCGGGTCAGGGCAGCGGGGGCCGGTCCCTGTGAGCGGGCCAGGGCAGCGGGGGCCGGTCCCTGTGAGCGGGCCAGGGCTGCGGGGGCCAGTCCATGTGAGCGGGACAGGGCCGCGGGGGCCGGTCCCTGTGAGCGGGCCAGGGCCGCGGGGGCCGGTCCCTGTGAGCGGGCCAGGGCTGCGGCGGCCAGTCCATGTCAGCGGGACAGGGCTGCGGGGGCCGGTCCCTGTGAGCAGGACAGTGCTGCGGGGGCCGGTCCCTGTGAGCGGGCCTGGGCTGCGGGGGCCGGTCCCTGTGAGCGGGCCTGGGCTGCGGGGGCCGGTCCCTGTGAGCGGGCCTGGGCTGCGGGGGCCGGTCCCTGTGAGCGGGCCAGAGCTGCGGGGGCCAGGCCTGCGGGGGCCAGTCCCTGTGAGCGAGTCAGGGCTGCGGGGGCCAGTTCCTGTGAGCTGGTCAGGGCCGCGGGGGCCAGTCCCTGTGAGCTGGTCAGGGGCGCGGGGGCCGGTCCCTGTGAGCGGGCCAGGGCTTCGGGGGCCAGTCCCTGTGAGCGGGCCAGGGCTGCGGGGGCCAGTCCCTGTGAGCGGGCCAGGACTGCGGGGACCAGTCCCTGTGAGCGGGACAGTGCTGCGGGGGCCGGTCCCTGTGAGCGGGCCAGGGCTGCGGGGGCCGGTCCCTGTGAGCGGGCCAGGGCTGCGGGGGCCGGTCCCTGTGAGCGGGCCAGGGCTGCGGGGGCCGGTCCCTGTGAGCGAGTCAGGGCTGCGGGGGCCAGTTCCTGTGAGCTGGTCAGGGCCGCGGGGGCCAGTCCCTGTGAGGTGGTCAGGGGCGCGGGGGCCGGTCCCTGTGAGCGGGCCAGGGCTGCGGGGGCCAGTCCCTGTGAGCGAGTCAGGGCTGCGGGGGCCAGTTCCTGTGAGCTGGTCAGGGCCGCGGGGGCCAGTCCCTGTGAGGTGGTCAGGGGCGCGGGGGCCGGTCCCTGTGAGCGGGCCAGGGCTGCGGGGGCCGGTCCCTGTGAGCGGGCCAGGGCTGCGGGGGCAAGTCCCTGTGAGCGGGCCATGGCTGCGGGGGCCGGTCCCTGTGAGCGGGCCAGGGGTGCGGGGGCCAGTCCCTGTGAGCAGGCCTGGGCTGCGGGGGCCGGTCCCTGTGAGCGGGCCAGGGCTGCGGGGGCCGGTCCCTGTGAGCGGGCCACGGCTGCGGGGGCCGGTCCCTGTGAGCGGTCAAGGGCTGCGGGGGCCGGTCCCTGTGAGCGGGGCAGGGCTGCGGGGGCCGGTCCCTGTGAGCGGGCCAGGGCTGCGGGGCCAGTGCCTGTGAGCAGGGTAGGGCTGCGGGGGCCAGTCCCTGTGAGCGGGGTAGGGCTGCGGGGGACAGTCCCTGTGAGCGGGTCAGGGCAGCGGGGGCCGGTCCCTGTGAGCGGGCCAGGGCAGCGGGGGCCGGTCCCTGTGAGCGGGCCAGGGCCGCGGGGGCCGGTCCCTGTGAGCGGGACAGGGCCGCGGGGGCCGGTCCCTGTGAGCGGGCCAGGGCCGCGGGGGCCGGTCCCTGTGAGCGGGCCAGGGCTGCGGGGGCCGGTCCCTGTGAGCGGGCCAGGGCCGCGGGGGCCGGTCCCTGTGAGCGGGCCAGGGCTGCGGGGGCCGGTCCCTGTGATCGGGCCTGGGCTGCGGGGGCCGGTCCCTGTGAGCGGGCCTGGGCTGCGGGGGCCGGTCCCTGTGAGCGGGCCAGAGCTGCGGGGGCCAGGCCTGCGGGGGCCAGTCCCTGTGAGCGAGTCAGGGCTGCGGGGGCCAGTTCCTGTGAGCGGGCCAGGGCCGCGGGGGCCGGTCACTGTGAGCGGGCCAGGGCTGCGGGGGCCAGTTCCTGTGAGCGGGCCAGGGCAGCGGGGGCCGGTCCCTGTGAGCGGGCCAGGGCAGCGGGGGCCGGTCCCTGTGAGCGGGCCAGGGCCGCGGGGGCCGGTCCCTGTGAGCGGGTCAGGGCCGCGGGGGCCGGTCCCTGTGAGCGGGCCAGGGCCGCGGGGGGCGGTCCCTGTGAGCGGGCCAGGGCTGCGGGGGCCGGTCCCTGTGAGCGGGCCAGGGCTGCGGGGGCCAGTCCCTGTGAGCGGGCCAGGGCTGCGGGGGCCAGTCCCTGTGAGCGGGCCAGGGCTGCGGGGACCAGTCGCTGTGAGCGGGACAGTGCTGCGGGGGCCAGGCCTGCGGGGGCCAGTCCCTGTGAGCGAGTCAGGGCTGCGGGGGCCAGTTCCTGTGAGCTGGTCAGGGCCGCGGGGGCCAGTCCCTGTGAGCTGGTCAGGGGCGCGGGGGCCGGTCCCTGTGAGCAGGCCAGGGCCGCGGGATCCGGTCCCTGAGAGCGGGCCAGGGCCGCGGGGGCCGGTCCCTGTGAGCGGGCCAGGGCTGCGGGGGCCTGTCCCTGTGAGCGGGTCAGGGCTGCGGGGGCCAGACCCTGTGAGCAGGTAAGGGCTGCGGGGGCCAGTCCCTGTGAGCGGGTCAGGGCTGGGAGGACCAGTCCCTGTGAGCGGGTCAGGGCTGCGGGGGCCAGTCCCTGTGAGCAGGTCAGGGCTGCGGGGGCCAGTCCCTGTGAGCGGGTCAGGGCTGCGGGGGCCGGTCCCTGTGAGCGGGCCAGGGCAGCGGGGGCCGGTCCCTGTGAGCGGACCAGGGCTGTGGGGGCCGGTCCCTGTGAGCGGGCCAGGGCTGCGGGGGCCGGTGCCTGTGAGCGGGCAGGGCTGCGCGGGCCAGTCCATGTCAGCGGGACAGGGCTGCGGGGAACAGTGGCTGTGAGCGGGCCAGGGCTGCGGGGGCAAGTCCCTGTGAGTGGGCCATGGCTGCGGGGGCCGGTCCCTGTGAGCGGGCCAGGGGTGCGGGGGCCAGTCCCTGTGAGCAGGCCTGGGCTGCGGGGGCCGGTCCCTGTGAGCGGGCCAGGGCTGCGGGGGCCGGTCCCTGTGAGCGGGCCACGGCTGCGGGGCCGGTCCCTGTGAGCGGGCCAGGGCTGCGGGGGCCGGTCCCTGTGAGCGGGCCAGGGCTGCGGGGCCAGTGCCTGTGAGCAGGGTAGGGCTGCGGGGGCCAGTCCCTGTGAGCGGGGTAGGGCTGCGGGGGCCAGTCCCTGTGAGCGGGTCAGGGCAGCGGGGGCCGGTCCCTGTGAGCGGGCCAGGGCAGCGGGGGCCGGTCCCTGTGAGCGGGCCAGGGCTGCGGGGGCCAGTCCCTGTGAGCGGGACAGGGCCGCGGGGGCCGGTCCCTGTGAGCGGGCCAGGGCCGCGGGGGCCGGTCCCTGTGAGCGGGCCAGGGCTGCGGCGGCCAGTCCATGTCAGCGGGACAGGGCTGCGGGGGCTGGTCCCTGTGAGCAGGACAGTGCTGCGGGGGCCGGTCCCTGTGAGCGGGCCTGGGCTGCGGGGGCCGGTCCCTGTGAGCGGGCCTGGGCTGCGGGGGCCGGTCCCTGTGAGCGGGCCTGGGCTGCGGGGGCCGGTCCCTGTGAGCGGGCCAGAGCTGCGGGGGCCAGGCCTGCGGGGGCCAGTCCCTGTGAGCGAGTCAGGGCTGCGGGGGCCAGTTCCTGTGAGCTGGTCAGGGCCGCGGGGGCCAGTCCCTGTGAGCTGGTCAGGGGCGCGGGGGCCGGTCCCTGTGAGCGGGCCAGGGCTGCGGGGGCCGGTCCCTGTGAGCGGGACAGGGCTGCGGGGGCCGGTCCCTGTGAGCGGTCCAGGGCTGCGGGGGCCGGTCCCTGTGAGCGGGCCAGGCCTGCGGGGGCCAGTCCCTGTGAGCGAGTCAGGGCTGCGGGGGCCAGTTCCTGTGAGCTGGTCAGGGCCGCGGGGGCCAGTCCCTGTGAGGTGGTCAGGGGCGCGGGGGCCGGTCCCTGTGAGCGGGCCAGGGCTGCGGGGGCCGGTCCCTGTGAGCGGGCCAGGGCAGCGGGGGCCGGTCCCTGTGAGCGGGCCAGGGCTGCGGGGGCCGGTCCCTGTGAGCGGGCCAGGGCAGCGGGGGCCGGTCCCTGTGAGCGGGCCAGGGCTGCGGGGGCCAGTCCCTGTGAGCGGGTCAGGGCTGCGGCGGCCAGTCCATGTCAGCGTGACAGGGCAGCGGGGGCTGGTCCCTGTGAGCGGGCCAGGGCTGCGGGGGCCAGTCCCTGTGAGCGGGTCAGGGCTGCGGGGGCCAGTCCCTGTGAGCGGGCCAGGGCTTCGGGGGCCAGTCCCTGTGAGCGGGCCAGGGCTGCGGGGGCCAGTCCCTGTGAGCGGGCCAGGGCTGCGGGGACCAGTCCCTGTGAGCGGGACAGTGCTGCGGGGGCCGGTCCCTGTGAGCGGGCCAGGGCTGCGGGGGCCGGTCCCTGTGAGCGGGCCAGGGCTGCGGGGGCCGGTCCCTGTGAGCGGGCCAGGGCTGCGGGGGCCGGTCCCTGTGAGCGGGCCAGGGCTGCGGGGGCCAGTCCCTGTGAGCGAGTCAGGGCTGCGGGGGCCAGTTCCTGTGAGCTGGTCAGGGCCGCGGAGGCCAGTCCCTGTGAGGTGGTCAGGGGCGCGGGGGCCGCTCCCTGTGAGCGGGCCAGGGCGCGGGGGCCGGTCCCTGTGAGCGGGCCAGGGCTGCGGGGGCCGGTCCCTGTGAGCGGGCCAGGGCTGCGGGGGCAAGTCCCTGTGAGCGGGCCATGGCTGCGGGGGCCGGTCCCTGTGAGCGGGCCAGGGGTGCGGGGGCCAGTCCCTGTGAGCAGGCCTGGGCTGCGGGGGCCGGTCCCTGTGAGCGGGCCAGGGCTGCGGGGGCCGGTCCCTGTGAGCGGGCCACGGCTGCGGGGGCCAGTCCCTGTGAGCGGGCCAGGGCTGCGGGGACCAGTCCCTGTGAGCGGGACAGTGCTGCGGGGGCCAGTCCCTGTGAGCGGGCCAGGGCTGCGGGGGCCGGTCCCTGTGATCGGGCGAGGGCTGCGGTGGCAAATAGCTGTCAGGGGGTCAGGGCTGCGGCGGCCAGTCCATGTCAGCGGGACAGGGCAGCGGGGGCTGGTCCCTGTGAGCGGGTCAGGGCTGCGGGGGCCAGTCCCTGTGAGCGGGCCAGGGCTGCGGGGGCCAGTCCCTGTAAGCGGGTCAGGGCTGCGGGGGCCAGTCACTGTGATCGGGCCAGGGCTGCGGGGGCCGGTCCCTGTGAGCGGGCCAGGGCTGCGGGGGCCAGTCCCTGGGATCTGGTCAGGGCTGCGGGGGACAGTCCCTGTGAGCGGGTCAGGGCTGCGGGGACCAGTACCTGTGAGCGGGCCTGGGCTGCGGGGGCCGGTCCCTGTGAGCGGGCCAGGGCTGCGGGGGCCGGTCCCTGTGAGCGGGCCACGGCTGCGGGGGCCAGTCCCTGTGAGCGGGCCAGGGCTGCGGGGACCAGTCCCTGTGAGCGGGACAGTGCTGCGGGGGCCAGTCCCTGTGAGCGGGCCAGGGCTGCGGGGGCCGGTCCCTGTGATCGGGCGAGGGCTGCGGTGGCAAATAGCTGTCAGGGGGTCAGGGCTGCGGCGGCCAGTCCATGTCAGCGGGACAGGGCAGCGGGGGCTGGTCCCTGTGAGCGGGTCAGGGCTGCGGGGGCCAGTCCCTGTGAGCGGGCCAGGGCTGCGGGGGCCAGTCCCTGTAAGCGGGTCAGGGCTGCGGGGGCCAGTCACTGTGATCGGGCCAGGGCTGCGGGGGCCGGTCCCTGTGAGCGGGCCAGGGCTGCGGGGGCCAGTCCCTGGGATCTGGTCAGGGCTGCGGGGGACAGTCCCTGTGAGCGGGTCAGGGGTGCGGGGACCAGTACCTGTGAGCGGGCCTGGGCTGCGGGGGCCGGTCCCTGTGAGCGGGCCAGAGCTGCGGGGGCCAGTCCCTGTGAGCGAGTCAGGGCTGCGGGGGCCAGTTCCTGTGAGCTGGTCAGGGCCGCGGGGGCCAGTCCCTGTGAGCTGGTCAGGGGCGCGGGGGCCGGTCCCTGTGAGCGGGCCAGGGCTGCGGGGGCCGGTCCCTGTGAGCGGGACAGGGCTGCGGGGGCCGGTCCCTGTGAGCGGGCCAGGCCTGCGGGGGCCAGTCCCTGTGAGCGAGTCAGGGCTGCAGGGGCCAGTTCCTGTGAGGTGGTCAGGGGCGCGGGGGCCGGTCCCTGTGAGCGGGCGAGGGCTGCGGGGGCCGGTCCCTGTGAGCGGGCCAGGGCAGCGGGGGCCGGTCCCTGTGAGCGGGCCAGGGCTGCGGGGGCCGGTCCCTGTGAGCGGGCCAGGGCAGCGGGGGCCGGTCCCTGTGAGCGGGCCAGGGCTGCGGGGGCCGGTGCCTGTGAGCGGGCAGGGCTGCGCGGGCCAGTCCATGTCAGCGGGACAGGGCTGCGGGGAACAGTGGCTGTGAGCGGGCCAGGGCTGCGGGGGCAAGTCCCTGTGAGTGGGCCATGGCTGCGGGGGCCGGTCCCTGTGAGCGGGCCAGGGGTGCGGGGGCCAGTCCCTGTGAGCAGGCCTGGGCTGCGGGGGCCGGTCCCTGTGAGCGGGCCAGGGCTGCGGGGGCCGGTCCCTGTGAGCGGGCCACGGCTGCGGGGCCGGTCCCTGTGAGCGGGCAAGGGCTGCGGGGGCCGGTCCCTGTGAGCGGGCCAGGGCTGCGGGGGCCGGTCCCTGTGAGCGGGCCAGGGCTGCGGGGCCAGTGCCTGTGAGCAGGGTAGGGCTGCGGGGGCCAGTCCCTGTGAGCGGGGTAGGGCTGCGGGGGCCAGTCCCTGTGAGCGGGTCAGGGCAGCGGGGGCCGGTCCCTGTGAGCGGGCCAGGGCAGCGGGGGCCGGTCCCTGTGAGCGGGCCAGGGCTGCGGGGGCCAGTCCATGTGAGCGGGACAGGGCCGCGGGGGCCGGTCCCTGTGAGCGGGCCAGGGCCGCGGGGGCCGGTCCCTGTGAGCGGGCCAGGGCTGCGGCGGCCAGTCCATGTCAGCGGGACAGGGCTGCGGGGGCCGGTCCCTGTGAGCAGGACAGTGCTGCGGGGGCCGGTCCCTGTGAGCGGGCCTGGGCTGCGGGGGCCGGTCCCTGTGAGCGGGCCTGGGCTGCGGGGGCCGGTCCCTGTGAGCGGGCCTGGGCTGCGGGGGCCGGTCCCTGTGAGCGGGCCAGAGCTGCGGGGGCCAGGCCTGCGGGGGCCAGTCCCTGTGAGCGAGTCAGGGCTGCGGGGGCCAGTTCCTGTGAGCTGGTCAGGGCCGCGGGGGCCAGTCCCTGTGAGCTGGTCAGGGGCGCGGGGGCCGGTCCCTGTGAGCGGGCCAGGGCTGCGGGGGCCGGTCCCTGTGAGCGGGACAGGGCTGCGGGGGCCGGTCCCTGTGAGCGGTCCAGGGCTGCGGGGGCCGGTCCCTGTGAGCGGGCCAGGCCTGCGGGGGCCGGTCCCTGTGAGCGGGCCAGGCCTGCGGGGGCCAGTCCCTGTGAGCGAGTCAGGGCCGCGGGGGCCAGTCCCTGTGAGGTGGTCAGGGGCGCGGGGGCCGGTCCCTGTGAGCGGGCCAGGGCTGCGGGGGCCGGTCCCTGTGAGCGGGCCAGGGCAGCGGGGGCCGGTCCCTGTGAGCGGGCCAGGGCTGCGGGGGCTGGTCCCTGTGAGCGGGCCAGAGCTGCGGGGGCCAGTCCCTGTGAGCGGGTCAGGGCTGCGGGGGCCAGTCCCTGTGAGCGGGCCAGGGCTTCGGGGGCCAGTCCCTGTGAGCGGGCCAGGGCTGCGGGGGCCAGTCCCTGTGAGCGGGCCAGGGCTGCGGGGACCAGTCCCTGTGAGCGGGACAGTGCTGCGGGGGCCGGTCCCTGTGAGCGGGCCAGGGCTGCGGGGGCCGGTCCCTGTGAGCGGGCCAGGGCTGCGGGGGCCGGTCCCTGTGAGCGGGCCAGGGCTGCGGGGGCCGGTCCCTGTGAGCGGGCCAGGGCTGCGGGGGCCAGTCCCTGTGAGCGAGTCAGGGCTGCGGGGGCCAGTTCCTGTGAGCTGGTCAGGGCCGCGGAGGCCAGTCCCTGTGAGGTGGTCAGGGGCGCGGGGTCCGCTCCCTGTGAGCGGGCCAGGGCGCGGGGGCCGGTCCCTGTGAGCGGGCCAGGGCTGCGGGGGCCGGTCCCTGTGAGCGGGCCAGGGCTGCGGGGGCAAGTCCCTGTGAGCGGGCCATGGCTGCGGGGGCCGGTCCCTGTGAGCGGGCCAGGGGTGCGGGGGCCAGTCCCTGTGAGCAGGCCTGGGCTGCGGGGGCCGGTCCCTGTGAGCGGGCCAGGGCTGCGGGGGCCGGTCCCTGTGAGCGGGCCAGGGCTGCGGGGGCCGGTCCCTGTGAGCGGGCCAGGGCTGCGGGGGCCAGTCCCTGTGAGCGGGCCAGGGCTGCGGGGACCAGTCCCTGTGAGCGGGACAGTGCTGCGGGGGCCGGTCCCTGTGAGCGGGCCAGGGCTGCGGGGGCCGGTCCCTGTGATCGGGCGAGGGCTGCGGTGGCAAATAGCTGTCAGGGGGTCAGGGCTGCGGCGGCCAGTCCATGTCAGCGGGACAGGGCTGCGGGGGCCGGTCCCTGTGAGCGGGACAGTGCTGCGGGGGCCGGTCCCTGTGAGCGGGCCAGGGCTGCGGGGGCCGGTCCCTGTGAGCGGGCCAGGGCTGCGGGGGCCGGTCCCTGTGAGCGGGCCAGGGCTGCGGGGGCCGGTCCCTGTGAGCGGGCCAGGGCTGCGGGGGCCGGTCCCTGTGAGCGGGCCTGGGCTGCGGGGGCCGGTCCCTGTGAGCGGGCCTGGGCTGCGGGGGCCGGTCCCTGTGAGCGGGCCTGGGCTGCGGGGGCCGGTCCCTGTGAGCGGGCCAGAGCTGCGGGGGCCAGGCCTGCGGGGGCCAGTCCCTGTGAGCGAGACAGGGCTGCGGGGGCCAGTTCCTGTGAGCGGGCCAGGGCCGCGGGGGCCGGTCCCTGTGAGCGGGCCAGGGCCGCGGGGGCCAGTCCCTGTGAGCGGGCCAGGACTGCGGGGACCAGTCCCTGTGAGCGGGACAGTGCTGCGGGGGCCGGTCCCTGTGAGCGGGCCAGGGCTGCGGGGGCCGGTCCCTGTGAGCGGGCCAGGGCTGCGGGGGCCGGTCCCTGTGAGCGGGCCAGGGCTGCGGGGGCCGGTCCCTGTGAGCGGGCCAGGGCTGCGGGGGCCAGTCCCTGTGAGCGAGTCAGGGCTGCGGGGGCCGGTTCCTGTGAGCTGGTCAGGGCCGCGGGGGCCAGTTCCTGTGAGGTGGTCAGGGGCGCGGGGGCCGGTCCCTGTGAGCGGGCCAGGGCTGCGGGGGCCGGTCCCTGTGAGCGGGCCAGGGCTGCGGGGGCAAGTCCCTGTGAGCGGGCCATGGCTGCGGGGGCCGGTCCCTGTGAGCGGGCCAGGGGTGCGGGGGCCAGTCCCTGTGAGCAGGCCTGGGCTGCGGGGGCCGGTCCCTGTGAGCGGGCCAGGGCTGCGGGGGCCGGTCCCTGTGAGCGGGCCACGGCTGCGGGGGCCGGTCCCTGTGAGCGGTCAAGGGCTGCGGGGGCCGGTCCCTGTGAGCGGGGCAGGGCTGCGGGGGCCGGTCCCTGTGAGCGGGCCAGGGCTGCGGGGCCAGTGCCTGTGAGCAGGGTAGGGCTGCGGGGGCCAGTCCCTGTGAGCGGGGTAGGGCTGCGGGGGACAGTCCCTGTGAGCGGGTCAGGGCAGCGGGGGCCGGTCCCTGTGAGCGGGCCAGGGCAGCGGGGGCCGGTCCCTGTGAGCGGGCCAGGGCCGCGGGGGCCGGTCCCTGTGAGCGGGACAGGGCCGCGGGGGCCGGTCCCTGTGAGCGGGCCAGGGCCGCGGGGGCCGGTCCCTGTGAGCGGGCCAGGGCTGCGGGGGCCGGTCCCTGTGAGCGGGCCAGGGCTGCGGGGGCCGGTCCCTGTGAGCGGGCCAGGGCTGCGGGGGCCGGTCCCTGTGAGCGGGCCAGGGCTGCGGGGACCAGTCCCTGTGAGCGGGACAGTGCTGCGGGGGCCAGTCCCTGTGAGCGGGCGAGGGCTGCGGTGGCAAATAGCTGTCAGGGGGTCAGGGCTGCGGCGGCCAGTCCATGTCAGCGGGACAGGGCAGCGGGGGCTGGTCCCTGTGAGCGGGTCAGGGCTGCGGGGGCCAGTCCGTGTGAGCGGGCCAGGGCTGCGGGGGCCAGTCCCTGTGAGCGGGTCAGGGCTGCGGGGGCCAGTCCCTGTGAGCGGGCCAGGGCTGCGGGGGCCAGTCCCTGTGAGCGGGCCAGGGCTGCGGGGACCAGTCCCTGTGAGCGGGACAGTGCTGCGGGGGCCGGTCCCTGTGAGCGGGCCACGGCTGCGGGGGCCGGTCCCTGTGAGCGGGCCAGGGCTGCGGGGGCCGGTCCCTGTGAGTGGGCCAGGGCTGCGGGGGCCGGTCCCTGTGAGCGGGCCAGGGCTGCGGGGGCCGGTCCCTGTGAGAGGGCCTGGGCTGCGGGGGCCGGTCCCTGTGAGCGGGCCTGGGCTGCGGGGGCCGGTCCCTGTGAGCGGGCCAGAGCTGCGGGGGCCAGGCCTGCGGGGGCCAGTCCCTGTGAGCGAGTCAGGGCTGCGGGGGCCAGTTCCAGTGAGCGGGCCAGGGCCGCGGGGGCCGGTCACTGTGAGCGGGCCAGGGCTGCGGGGGCCAGTTCCTGTGAGCGGGCCAGGGCAGCGGGGGCCGGTCCCTGTGAGCGGGCCATGGCAGCGGGGGCCGGTCCCTGTGAGCGGGCCAGGGCCGCGGGGGCCGGTCCCTGTGAGCGGGTCAGGGCCGCGGGGGCCGGTCCCTGTGAGCGGGCCAGGGCCGCGGGGGCCGGTCCCTGTGAGCGGGCCAGGGCTGCGGGGGCCGGTCCCTGTGAGCGGGCCAGGGCTGCGGGGGCCAGTCCCTGTGAGCGGGCCAGGGCTGCGGGGGCCAGTCCCTGTGAGCGGGCCAGGGCTGCGGGGACCAGTCGCTGTGAGCGGGACAGTGCTGCGGGGGCCAGGCCTGCGGGGGCCAGTCCCTGTGAGCGAGTCAGGGCTGCGGGGGCCAGTTCCTGTGAGCTGGTCAGGGCCGCGGGGGCCAGTCCCTGTGAGCTGGTCAGGGGCGCGGGGGCCGGTCCCTGTGAGCTGGTCAGGGCCGCGGGGGCCAGTCCCTGTGAGGTGGTCAGGGGCGCGGGGGCCGGTCCCTGTGAGCGGGCCAGGGCTGCGGGGGCCGGTCCCTGTGAGCGGGCCAGGGCAGCGGGGGCCGGTCCCTGTGAGCGGGCCAGGGCTGCGGGGGCTGGTCCCTGTGAGCGGGCCAGAGCTGCGGGGGCCAGTCCCTGTGAGCGGGTCAGGGCTGCGGGGGCCAGTCCCTGTGAGCGGGCCCGGGCTTCGGGGGCCAGTCCCTGTGAGCGGGCCAGGGCTGCGGGGGCCAGTCCCTGTGAGCGGGCCAGGGCTGCGGGGACCAGTCCCTGTGAGCGGGACAGTGCTGCGGGGGCCGGTCCCTGTGAGCGGGCCAGGGCTGCGGGGGCCGGTCCCTGTGAGCGGGCCAGGGCTGCGGGGGCCGGTCCCTGTGAGCGGGCCAGGGCTGCGGGGGCCGGTCCCTGTGAGCGGGCCAGGGCTGCGGGGGCCAGTCCCTGTGAGCGAGTCAGGGCTGCGGGGGCCAGTTCCTGTGAGCTGGTCAGGGCCGCGGAGGCCAGTCCCTGTGAGGTGGTCAGGGGCGCGGGGGCCGCTCCCTGTGAGCGGGCCAGGGCGCGGGGGCCGGTCCCTGTGAGCGGGCCAGGGCTGCGGGGGCCGGTCCCTGTGAGCGGGCCAGGGCTGCGGGGGCAAGTCCCTGTGAGCGGGCCATGGCTGCGGGGGCCGGTCCCTGTGAGCGGGCCAGGGGTGCGGGGGCCAGTCCCTGTGAGCAGGCCTGGGCTGCGGGGGCCGGTCCCTGTGAGCGGGCCAGGGCTGCGGGGGCCGGTCCCTGTGAGCGGGCCAGGGCTGCGGGGGCCGGTCCCTGTGAGCGGGCCAGGGCTGCGGGGGCCAGTCCCTGTGAGCGGGCCAGGGCTGCGGGGACCAGTCCCTGTGAGCGGGACAGTGCTGCGGGGGCCGGTCCCTGTGAGCGGGCCAGGGCTGCGGGGGCCGGTCCCTGTGATCGGGCGAGGGCTGCGGTGGCAAATAGCTGTCAGGGGGTCAGGGCTGCGGCGGCCAGTCCATGTCAGCGGGACAGGGCTGCGGGGGCCGGTCCCTGTGAGCGGGACAGTGCTGCGGGGGCCGGTCCCTGTGAGCGGGCCAGGGCTGCGGGGGCCGGTCCCTGTGAGCGGGCCAGGGCTGCGGGGGCCGGTCCCTGTGAGCGGGCCAGGGCTGCGGGGGCCGGTCCCTGTGAGCGGGCCAGGGCTGCGGGGGCCGGTCCCTGTGAGCGGGCCTGGGCTGCGGGGGCCGGTCCCTGTGAGCGGGCCTGGGCTGCGGGGGCCGGTCCCTGTGAGCGGGCCTGGGCTGCGGGGGCCGGTCCCTGTGAGCGGGCCAGAGTTGCGGGGGCCAGGCCTGCGGGGGCCAGTCCCTGTGAGCGAGTCAGGGCTGCGGGGGCCAGTTCCTGTGAGCGGGCCAGGGCCGCGGGGGCCGGTCCCTGTGAGCGGGCCAGGGCCGCGGGGGCCGGTCCCTGTGAGCGGGCCAGGACCGCGGGGGCCGGTCCCTGTGAGCAGGCCAGGGCCGCGGGATCCGGTCCCTGAGAGCGGGCCAGGGCCGCGTTTCCGGTCCCTGTGAGCGGGCCAGGGCTGCGGGGGCCTGTCCCTGTGAGCGGGTCAGGGCTGCGGGGGCCAGACCCTGTGAGCAGGTAAGGGCTGCGGGGGCCAGTCCCTGTCAGCGGGTCAGGGCTGGGGGGGCCAGTCCCTGTGAGCGGGTCAGGGCTGCGGGGGCCAGTCCCTGTGAGCGGGTCAGGGCTGCGGGGGCCAGTCCCTGTGAGCGGGGTAGGGCTGCGGGGGCCAGTCCCTGTGAGCGGGTCAGGGCTGCGGGGGCCAGTCCCTGTGAGCGGGTCAGGGCTGCGGGGACCACTCCCTGTGAGCAGGTCAGGGCTGCGGGGGCCCGTCCCTGTAAGCGGGTCAGGGCTGCGGGGGCCAGTCACTGTGATCGGGCCAGGGCTGCGGGGGCCGGTCCCTGTGAGCGGGCCAGGGCTGCGGGGGCCAGTCCCTGGGATCTGGTCAGGGCTGCGGGGGACAGTCCCTGTGTCGGGTCAGGGCTGCGGGGACCAGTCCCTGTGAGCGGGTCAGGGGTGCGGGGACCAGTACCTGTGAGCGGGCCTGGGCTGCGGGGGCCGGTCCCTGTGAGCGGGCAGAGCTGCGGGGGCCAGTCCCTGTGAGCGAGTCAGGGCTGCGGGGGCCAGTTCCTGTGAGCTGGTCAGGGCCGCGGGGGCCAGTCCCTGTGAGCTGGTCAGGGGCGCGGGGGCCGGTCCCTGTGAGCGGGCCAGGGCTGCGGGGGCCGGTCCCTGTGAGCGGGACAGGGCTGCGGGGGCCGGTCCCTGTGAGCGGGCCAGGCCTGCGGGGGCCAGTCCCTGTGAGCGAGTCAGGGCTGCAGGGGCCAGTTCCTGTGAGGTGGTCAGGGGCGCGGGGGCCGGTCCCTGTGAGCGGGCGAGGGCTGCGGGGGCCGGTCCCTGTGAGCGGGCCAGGGCAGCGGGGGCCGGTCCCTGTGAGCGGGCCAGGGCTGCGGGGGCCGGTCCCTGTGAGCGGGCCAGGGCTGCGGGGGCCGGTCCCTGTGAGCGGGCCAGGGCTGCGGGGGCCGGTCACTGTGAGCGGGCCAGGGCAGCGGGGGCCAGTCCCTGTGAGCGGGCCAGGGCCGCGGGGGCCGGTCCCTGGGATCTGGTCAGGGCTGCGGGGGACAGTCCCTGTGTCGGGTCAGGGCTGCGGGGACCAGTCCCTGTGAGCGGGTCAGGGGTGCGGGGACCAGTACCTGTGAGCGGGCCTGGGCTGCGGGGGCCGGTCCCTGTGAGCGGGCCAGAGCTGCGGGGGCCAGTCCCTGTGAGCGAGTCAGGGCTGCGGGGGCCAGTTCCTGTGAGCTGGTCAGGGCCGCGGGGGCCAGTCCCTGTGAGCTGGTCAGGGGCGCGGGGGCCGGTCCCTGTGAGCGGGCCAGGGCTGCGGGGGCCGGTCCCTGTGAGCGGGACAGGACTGCGGGGGCCGGTCCCTGTGAGCGGGCCAGGCCTGCGGGGGCCAGTCCCTGTGAGCGAGTCAGGGCTGCAGGGGGCAGTTCCTGTGAGGTGGTCAGGGGCGCGGGGGCCGGTCCCTGTGAGCGGGCGAGGGCTGCGGGGGCCGGTCCCTGTGAGCGGGCCAGGGCAGCGGGGGCCGGTCCCTGTGAGCGGGCCAGGGCTGCGGGGGCCGGTCCCTGTGAGCGGGCCAGGGCAGCGGGGGCCGGTCCCTGTGAGCGGGCCAGGGCTGCGGGGGCCGGTGCCTGTGAGCGGGCAGGGCTGCGCGGGCCAGTCCATGTCAGCGGGACAGGGCTGCGGGGAACAGTGGCTGTGAGCGGGCCAGGGCTGCGGGGGCAAGTCCCTGTGAGTGGGCCATGGCTGCGGGGGCCGGTCCCTGTGAGCGGGCCAGGGGTGCGGGGGCCAGTCCCTGTGAGCAGGCCTGGGCTGCGGGGGCCGGTCCCTGTGAGCGGGCCAGGGCTGCGGGGGCCGGTCCCTGTGAGCGGGCCACGGCTGCGGGGCCGGTCCCTGTGAGCGGGCAAGGGCTGCGGGGGCCGGTCCCTGTGAGCGGGCCAGGGCTGCGGGGGCCGGTCCCTGTGAGCGGGCCAGGGCTGCGGGGCCAGTGCCTGTGAGCAGGGTAGGGCTGCGGGGGCCAGTCCCTGTGAGCGGGGTAGGGCTGCGGGGGCCAGTCCCTGTGAGCGGGTCAGGGCAGCGGGGGCCGGTCCCTGTGAGCGGGCCAGGGCAGCGGGGGCCGGTCCCTGTGAGCGGGCCAGGGCTGCGGGGGCCAGTCCCTGTGAGCGGGACAGGGCCGCGGGGGCCGGTCCCTGTGAGCGGGCCAGGGCCGCGGGGGCCGGTCCCTGTGAGCGGGCCAGGGCTGCGGCGGCCAGTCCATGTCAGCGGGACAGGGCTGCGGGGGCCGGTCCCTGTGAGCAGGACAGTGCTGCGGGGGCCGGTCCCTGTGAGCGGGCCTGGGCTGCGGGGGCCGGTCCCTGTGAGCGGGCCTGGGCTGCGGGGGCCGGTCCCTGTGAGCGGGCCTGGGCTGCGGGGGCCGGTCCCTGTGAGCGGGCCAGAGCTGCGGGGGCCAGGCCTGCGGGGGCCAGTCCCTGTGAGCGAGTCAGGGCTGCGGGGGCCAGTTCCTGTGAGCTGGTCAGGGCCGCGGGGGCCAGTCCCTGTGAGCTGGTCAGGGGCGCGGGGGCCGGTCCCTGTGAGCGGGCCAGGGCTGCGGGGGCCGGTCCCTGTGAGCGGGACAGGGCTGCGGGGGCCGGTCCCTGTGAGCGGTCCAGGGCTGCGGGGGCCGGTCCCTGTGAGCGGGCCAGGCCTGCGGGGGCCGGTCCCTGTGAGCGGGCCAGGCCTGCGGGGGCCAGTCCCTGTGAGCGAGTCAGGGCCGCGGGGGCCAGTCCCTGTGAGGTGGTCAGGGGCGCGGGGGCCGGTCCCTGTGAGCGGGCCAGGGCTGCGGGGGCCGGTCCCTGTGAGCGGGCCAGGGCAGCGGGGGCCGGTCCCTGTGAGCGGGCCAGGGCTGCGGGGGCTGGTCCCTGTGAGCGGGCCAGAGCTGCGGGGGCCAGTCCCTGTGAGCGGGTCAGGGCTGCGGGGGCCAGTCCCTGTGAGCGGGCCAGGGCTTCGGGGGCCAGTCCCTGTGAGCGGGCCAGGGCTGCGGGGGCCAGTCCCTGTGAGCGGGCCAGGGCTGCGGGGACCAGTCCCTGTGAGCGGGACAGTGCTGCGGGGGCCGGTCCCTGTGAGCGGGCCAGGGCTGCGGGGGCCGGTCCCTGTGAGCGGGCCAGGGCTGCGGGGGCCGGTCCCTGTGAGCGGGCCAGGGCTGCGGGGGCCGGTCCCTGTGAGCGGGCCAGGGCTGCGGGGGCCAGTCCCTGTGAGCGAGTCAGGGCTGCGGGGGCCAGTTCCTGTGAGCTGGTCAGGGCCGCGGAGGCCAGTCCCTGTGAGGTGGTCAGGGGCGCGGGGGCCGCTCCCTGTGAGCGGGCCAGGGCGCGGGGGCCGGTCCCTGTGAGCGGGCCAGGGCTGCGGGGGCCGGTCCCTGTGAGCGGGCCAGGGCTGCGGGGGCAAGTCCCTGTGAGCGGGCCATGGCTGCGGGGGCCGGTCCCTGTGAGCGGGCCAGGGGTGCGGGGGCCAGTCCCTGTGAGCAGGCCTGGGCTGCGGGGGCCGGTCCCTGTGAGCGGGCCAGGGCTGCGGGGGCCGGTCCCTGTGAGCGGGCCAGGGCTGCGGGGGCCGGTCCCTGTGAGCGGGCCAGGGCTGCGGGGGCCAGTCCCTGTGAGCGGGCCAGGGCTGCGGGGACCAGTCCCTGTGAGCGGGACAGTGCTGCGGGGGCCGGTCCCTGTGAGCGGGCCAGGGCTGCGGGGGCCGGTCCCTGTGATCGGGCGAGGGCTGCGGTGGCAAATAGCTGTCAGGGGGTCAGGGCTGCGGCGGCCAGTCCATGTCAGCGGGACAGGGCTGCGGGGGCCGGTCCCTGTGAGCGGGACAGTGCTGCGGGGGCCGGTCCCTGTGAGCGGGCCAGGGCTGCGGGGGCCGGTCCCTGTGAGCGGGCCAGGGCTGCGGGGGCCGGTCCCTGTGAGCGGGCCAGGGCTGCGGGGGCCGGTCCCTGTGAGCGGGCCAGGGCTGCGGGGGCCAGTCCCTGTGAGCGGGCCAGGGCTGCGGGGGCCAGTGCCTGTGAGCGGGTCAGGGCTGCGGGGGCCAGTCCCTGTGAGCGGGCCAGGGCTGCGGGGGCCAGTTCCTGTGAGCGGGCCAGGGCTGCGGGGGCCGGTCCCTGTGAGCGGGCCAGGGCTGCGGGGACCAGTCCCTGTGAGCGAGTCAGGGCCGCGGAGGCCAGTCCCTGTGAGCTGGTCAGGGGCGCGGGGGCCGGTCCCTGTGAGCGGGCCAGGGCTGCGGGGGCCGGTCCCTGTGAGCGGGACAGGGCTGCGGGGGCCGGTCCCTGTGAGCGGGCCAGGCCTGCGGGGGCCAGTCCCTGTGAGCGAGTCAGGGCTGCAGGGGCCAGTTCCTGTGAGGTGGTCAGGGGCGCGGGGGCCGGTCCCTGTGAGCGGGCGAGGGCTGCGGGGGCCGGTCCCTGTGAGCGGGCCAGGGCAGCGGGGGCCGGTCCCTGTGAGCGGGCCAGGGCTGCGGGGGCCGGTCCCTGTGAGCGGGGTAGGGCTGCGGGGGCCAGTCCCTGTGAGCGGGTCAGGGCTGCGGGGGCCAGTCCCTGTGAGCGGGTCAGGGCTGCGGGGACCACTCCCTGTGAGCAGGTCAGGGCTGCGGGGGCCCGTCCCTGTAAGCGGGTCAGGGCTGCGGGGGCCAGTCACTGTGATCGGGCCAGGGCTGCGGGGGCCGGTCCCTGTGAGCGGGCCAGGGCTGCGGGGGCCAGTCCCTGGGATCTGGTCAGGGCTGCGGGGGACAGTCCCTGTGTCGGGTCAGGGCTGCGGGGACCAGTCCCTGTGAGCGGGTCAGGGGTGCGGGGACCAGTACCTGTGAGCGGGCCTGGGCTGCGGGGGCCGGTCCCTGTGAGCGGGCAGAGCTGCGGGGGCCAGTCCCTGTGAGCGAGTCAGGGCTGCGGGGGCCAGTTCCTGTGAGCTGGTCAGGGCCGCGGGGGCCAGTCCCTGTGAGCTGGTCAGGGGCGCGGGGGCCGGTCCCTGTGAGCGGGCCAGGGCTGCGGGGGCCGGTCCCTGTGAGCGGGACAGGGCTGCGGGGGCCGGTCCCTGTGAGCGGGCCAGGCCTGCGGGGGCCAGTCCCTGTGAGCGAGTCAGGGCTGCAGGGGCCAGTTCCTGTGAGGTGGTCAGGGGCGCGGGGGCCGGTCCCTGTGAGCGGGCGAGGGCTGCGGGGGCCGGTCCCTGTGAGCGGGCCAGGGCAGCGGGGGCCGGTCCCTGTGAGCGGGCCAGGGCTGCGGGGGCCGGTCCCTGTGAGCGGGCCAGGGCTGCGGGGGCCGGTCCCTGTGAGCGGGCCAGGGCTGCGGGGGCCGGTCACTGTGAGCGGGCCAGGGCAGCGGGGGCCAGTCCCTGTGAGCGGGCCAGGGCCGCGGGGGCCGGTCCCTGGGATCTGGTCAGGGCTGCGGGGGACAGTCCCTGTGTCGGGTCAGGGCTGCGGGGACCAGTCCCTGTGAGCGGGTCAGGGGTGCGGGGACCAGTACCTGTGAGCGGGCCTGGGCTGCGGGGGCCGGTCCCTGTGAGCGGGCCAGAGCTGCGGGGGCCAGTCCCTGTGAGCGAGTCAGGGCTGCGGGGGCCAGTTCCTGTGAGCTGGTCAGGGCCGCGGGGGCCAGTCCCTGTGAGCTGGTCAGGGGCGCGGGGGCCGGTCCCTGTGAGCGGGCCAGGGCTGCGGGGGCCGGTCCCTGTGAGCGGGACAGGACTGCGGGGGCCGGTCCCTGTGAGCGGGCCAGGCCTGCGGGGGCCAGTCCCTGTGAGCGAGTCAGGGCTGCAGGGGGCAGTTCCTGTGAGGTGGTCAGGGGCGCGGGGGCCGGTCCCTGTGAGCGGGCGAGGGCTGCGGGGGCCGGTCCCTGTGAGCGGGCCAGGGCAGCGGGGGCCGGTCCCTGTGAGCGGGCCAGGGCTGCGGGGGCCGGTCCCTGTGAGCGGGCCAGGGCAGCGGGGGCCGGTCCCTGTGAGCGGGCCAGGGCTGCGGGGGCCGGTGCCTGTGAGCGGGCAGGGCTGCGCGGGCCAGTCCATGTCAGCGGGACAGGGCTGCGGGGAACAGTGGCTGTGAGCGGGCCAGGGCTGCGGGGGCAAGTCCCTGTGAGTGGGCCATGGCTGCGGGGGCCGGTCCCTGTGAGCGGGCCAGGGGTGCGGGGGCCAGTCCCTGTGAGCAGGCCTGGGCTGCGGGGGCCGGTCCCTGTGAGCGGGCCAGGGCTGCGGGGGCCGGTCCCTGTGAGCGGGCCACGGCTGCGGGGCCGGTCCCTGTGAGCGGGCAAGGGCTGCGGGGGCCGGTCCCTGTGAGCGGGCCAGGGCTGCGGGGGCCGGTCCCTGTGAGCGGGCCAGGGCTGCGGGGCCAGTGCCTGTGAGCAGGGTAGGGCTGCGGGGGCCAGTCCCTGTGAGCGGGGTAGGGCTGCGGGGGCCAGTCCCTGTGAGCGGGTCAGGGCAGCGGGGGCCGGTCCCTGTGAGCGGGCCAGGGCAGCGGGGGCCGGTCCCTGTGAGCGGGCCAGGGCTGCGGGGGCCAGTCCCTGTGAGCGGGACAGGGCCGCGGGGGCCGGTCCCTGTGAGCGGGCCAGGGCCGCGGGGGCCGGTCCCTGTGAGCGGGCCAGGGCTGCGGCGGCCAGTCCATGTCAGCGGGACAGGGCTGCGGGGGCCGGTCCCTGTGAGCAGGACAGTGCTGCGGGGGCCGGTCCCTGTGAGCGGGCCTGGGCTGCGGGGGCCGGTCCCTGTGAGCGGGCCTGGGCTGCGGGGGCCGGTCCCTGTGAGCGGGCCTGGGCTGCGGGGGCCGGTCCCTGTGAGCGGGCCAGAGCTGCGGGGGCCAGGCCTGCGGGGGCCAGTCCCTGTGAGCGAGTCAGGGCTGCGGGGGCCAGTTCCTGTGAGCTGGTCAGGGCCGCGGGGGCCAGTCCCTGTGAGCTGGTCAGGGGCGCGGGGGCCGGTCCCTGTGAGCGGGCCAGGGCTGCGGGGGCCGGTCCCTGTGAGCGGGACAGGGCTGCGGGGGCCGGTCCCTGTGAGCGGTCCAGGGCTGCGGGGGCCGGTCCCTGTGAGCGGGCCAGGCCTGCGGGGGCCGGTCCCTGTGAGCGGGCCAGGCCTGCGGGGGCCAGTCCCTGTGAGCGAGTCAGGGCCGCGGGGGCCAGTCCCTGTGAGGTGGTCAGGGGCGCGGGGGCCGGTCCCTGTGAGCGGGCCAGGGCTGCGGGGGCCGGTCCCTGTGAGCGGGCCAGGGCAGCGGGGGCCGGTCCCTGTGAGCGGGCCAGGGCTGCGGGGGCTGGTCCCTGTGAGCGGGCCAGAGCTGCGGGGGCCAGTCCCTGTGAGCGGGTCAGGGCTGCGGGGGCCAGTCCCTGTGAGCGGGCCAGGGCTTCGGGGGCCAGTCCCTGTGAGCGGGCCAGGGCTGCGGGGGCCAGTCCCTGTGAGCGGGCCAGGGCTGCGGGGACCAGTCCCTGTGAGCGGGACAGTGCTGCGGGGGCCGGTCCCTGTGAGCGGGCCAGGGCTGCGGGGGCCGGTCCCTGTGAGCGGGCCAGGGCTGCGGGGGCCGGTCCCTGTGAGCGGGCCAGGGCTGCGGGGGCCGGTCCCTGTGAGCGGGCCAGGGCTGCGGGGGCCAGTCCCTGTGAGCGAGTCAGGGCTGCGGGGGCCAGTTCCTGTGAGCTGGTCAGGGCCGCGGAGGCCAGTCCCTGTGAGGTGGTCAGGGGCGCGGGGGCCGCTCCCTGTGAGCGGGCCAGGGCGCGGGGGCCGGTCCCTGTGAGCGGGCCAGGGCTGCGGGGGCCGGTCCCTGTGAGCGGGCCAGGGCTGCGGGGGCAAGTCCCTGTGAGCGGGCCATGGCTGCGGGGGCCGGTCCCTGTGAGCGGGCCAGGGGTGCGGGGGCCAGTCCCTGTGAGCAGGCCTGGGCTGCGGGGGCCGGTCCCTGTGAGCGGGCCAGGGCTGCGGGGGCCGGTCCCTGTGAGCGGGCCAGGGCTGCGGGGGCCGGTCCCTGTGAGCGGGCCAGGGCTGCGGGGGCCAGTCCCTGTGAGCGGGCCAGGGCTGCGGGGACCAGTCCCTGTGAGCGGGACAGTGCTGCGGGGGCCGGTCCCTGTGAGCGGGCCAGGGCTGCGGGGGCCGGTCCCTGTGATCGGGCGAGGGCTGCGGTGGCAAATAGCTGTCAGGGGGTCAGGGCTGCGGCGGCCAGTCCATGTCAGCGGGACAGGGCTGCGGGGGCCGGTCCCTGTGAGCGGGACAGTGCTGCGGGGGCCGGTCCCTGTGAGCGGGCCAGGGCTGCGGGGGCCGGTCCCTGTGAGCGGGCCAGGGCTGCGGGGGCCGGTCCCTGTGAGCGGGCCAGGGCTGCGGGGGCCGGTCCCTGTGAGCGGGCCAGGGCTGCGGGGGCCAGTCCCTGTGAGCGGGCCAGGGCTGCGGGGGCCAGTGCCTGTGAGCGGGTCAGGGCTGCGGGGGCCAGTCCCTGTGAGCGGGCCAGGGCTGCGGGGGCCAGTTCCTGTGAGCGGGCCAGGGCTGCGGGGGCCGGTCCCTGTGAGCGGGCCAGGGCTGCGGGGACCAGTCCCTGTGAGCGAGTCAGGGCCGCGGAGGCCAGTCCCTGTGAGCTGGTCAGGGGCGCGGGGGCCGGTCCCTGTGAGCGGGCCAGGGCTGCGGGGGCCGGTCCCTGTGAGCGGGACAGGGCTGCGGGGGCCGGTCCCTGTGAGCGGGCCAGGCCTGCGGGGGCCAGTCCCTGTGAGCGAGTCAGGGCTGCAGGGGCCAGTTCCTGTGAGGTGGTCAGGGGCGCGGGGGCCGGTCCCTGTGAGCGGGCGAGGGCTGCGGGGGCCGGTCCCTGTGAGCGGGCCAGGGCAGCGGGGGCCGGTCCCTGTGAGCGGGCCAGGGCTGCGGGGGCCGGTCCCTGTGAGCGGGCCAGGGCTGCGGGGGCCGGTCCCTGTGAGCGGGCCAGGGCTGCGGGGGCCGGTCCCTGTGAGCGGGCCAGGGCTGCGGGGGCCGGTCCCTGTGAGCGGGCCAGGGCCGCGGGGGCCGGTCCCTGTGAGCGGGCCAGGGCAGCGGGGGCCGGTCCCTGTGAGCGGGCCAGGGCTGCGGGGGCCGGTCCCTGTGAGCGGGCCAGGGCTGCGGGGGCCAGTCCCTGTGAGCGGGCCAGGGCTGCGGGGGCCAGTGCCTGTGAGCGGGTCAGGGCTGCGGGGGCCAGTCCCTGTGAGCGGGCCAGGGCTGCGGGGGCCAGTTCCTGTGAGCGGGCCAGGGCTGCGGGGGCCGGTCCCTGTGAGCGGGCCAGGGCTGCGGGGACCAGTCCCTGTGAGCGAGTCAGGGCCGCGGAGGCCAGTCCCTGTGAGCGGGCCAGGGCTGCGGGGGCCGGTCCCTGTGAGCGGGCCAGGGCTGCGGGGGCCGGTCCCTGTGAGCGGGCCAGGGCTGCGGGGGCCAGTCCCTGTGAGCGGGCCAGGGCTGCGGGGACCAGTCCCTGTGAGCGGGACAGTGCTGCGGGGGCCAGTCCCTGTGAGCGGGCCAGGGCTGCGGGGGCCGGTCCCTGTGATCGGGCGAGGGCTGCGGTGGCAAATAGCTGTCAGGGGGTCAGGGCTGCGGCGGCCAGTCCATGTCAGCGGGACAGGGCAGCGGGGGCTGGTCCCTGTGAGCGGGTCAGGGCTGCGGGGGCCAGTCCCTGTGAGCGGGCCAGGGCTGCGGGGGCCAGTGCCTGTGAGCGGGTCAGGGCTGCGGGGGCCAGTCCCTGTGAGCGGGCCAGGGCTGCGGGGGCCAGTCCCTGTGAGCGGGCCAGGGCTGCGGGGACCAGTCCCTGTGAGCGGGACAGTGCTGCGGGGGCCGGTCCCTGTGAGCGGGCCACGGCTGCGGGGGCCGGTCCCTGTGAGCGGGCCAGGGCTGCGGGGGCCGGTCCCTGTGAGCGGGCCAGGGCTGCGGGGGCCGGTCCCTGTGATCGGGCGAGGGCTGCGGTGGCAAATAGCTGTCAGGGGGTCAGGGCTGCGGCGGCCAGTCCATGTCAGCGGGACAGGGCTGCGGGGGCCGGTCCCTGTGAGCGGGACAGTGCTGCGGGGGCCGGTCCCTGTGAGCGGGCCAGGGCTGCGGGGGCCGGTCCCTGTGAGCGGGCCAGGGCTGCGGGGGCCGGTCCCTGTGAGCGGGCCTGGGCTGCGGGGGCCGGTCCCTGTGAGCGGGCCTGGGCTGCGGGTGCCGGTCCCTGTGAGCGGGCCAGAGCTGCGGGGGCCAGGCCTGCGGGGGCCAGTCCCTGTGAGCGAGTCAGGGCTGCGGGGGCCAGTTCCTGTGAGCGGGCCAGGGCCGCGGGGGCCGGTCCCTGTGAGCGGGCCAGGGCCGCGGGGGCCGGTCCCTGTGAGCGGGCCAGGACCGCGGGGGCCGGTCCCTGTGAGCAGGCCAGGGCCGCGGGATCCGGTCCCTGAGAGCGGGCCAGGGCCGCGTTTCCGGTCCCTGTGAGCGGGCCAGGGCTGCGGGGGCCTGTCCCTGTGAGCAGGTAAGGGCTGCGGGGGCCAGTCCCTGTGAGCGGGTCAGGGCTGGGGGGGCCAGTCCCTGTGAGCGGGTCAGGGCTGCGGGGGCCAGACCCTGTGAGCAGGTAAGGGCTGCGGGGGCCAGTCCCTGTGAGCGGGTCAGGGCTGGGGGGGCCAGTCCCTGTGAGCGGGTCAGGGCTGCGGGGGCCAGTCCCTGTGAGCGGGTCAGGGCTGCGGGGGCCAGTCCCTGTGAGCGGGGTAGGGCTGCGGGGGCCAGTCCCTGTGAGCGGGTCAGGGCTGCGGGGGCCAGTCCCTGTGAGCGGGTCAGGGCTGCGGGGACCACTCCCTGTGAGCAGGTCAGGGCTGCGGGGGCCCGTCCCTGTAAGCGGGTCAGGGCTGCGGGGGCCAGTCACTGTGATCGGGCCAGGGCTGCGGGGGCCGGTCCCTGTGAGCGGGCCAGGGCTGCGGGGGCCAGTCCCTGGGATCTGGTCAGGGCTGCGGGGGACAGTCCCTGTGTCGGGTCAGGGCTGCGGGGACCAGTCCCTGTGAGCGGGTCAGGGGTGCGGGGACCAGTACCTGTGAGCGGGCCTGGGCTGCGGGGGCCGGTCCCTGTGAGCGGGCCAGAGCTGCGGGGGCCAGTCCCTGTGAGCGAGTCAGGGCTGCGGGGGCCAGTTCCTGTGAGCTGGTCAGGGCCGCGGGGGCCAGTCCCTGTGAGCTGGTCAGGGGCGCGGGGGCCGGTCCCTGTGAGCGGGCCAGGGCTGCGGGGGCCGGTCCCTGTGAGCGGGACAGGGCTGCGGGGGCCGGTCCCTGTGAGCGGGCCAGGCCTGCGGGGGCCAGTCCCTGTGAGCGAGTCAGGGCTGCAGGGGCCAGTTCCTGTGAGGTGGTCAGGGGCGCGGGGGCCGGTCCCTGTGAGCGGGCGAGGGCTGCGGGGGCCGGTCCCTGTGAGCGGGCCAGGGCAGCGGGGGCCGGTCCCTGTGAGCGGGACAGTGCTGCGGGGGCCAGTCCCTGTGAGCGGGCCAGGGCTGCGGGGGCCGGTCCCTGTGATCGGGCGAGGGCTGCGGTGGCAAATAGCTGTCAGGGGGTCAGGGCTGCGGCGGCCAGTCCATGTCAGCGGGACAGGGCAGCGGGGGCTGGTCCCTGTGAGCGGGTCAGGGCTGCGGGGGCCAGTCCCTGTGAGCGGGCCAGGGCTGCGGGGGCCAGTGCCTGTGAGCGGGTCAGGGCTGCGGGGGCCAGTCCCTGTGAGCGGGCCAGGGCTGCGGGGGCCAGTCCCTGTGAGCGGGCCAGGGCTGCGGGGACCAGTCCCTGTGAGCGGGACAGTGCTGCGGGGGCCGGTCCCTGTGAGCGGGCCACGGCTGCGGGGGCCGGTCCCTGTGAGCGGGCCAGGGCTGCGGCGGCCGGTCCCTGTGAGCGGGCCAGGGCTGCGGGGGCCGGTCCCTGTGAGCGGGCCAGGGCTGCGGGGGCCGGTCCCTGTGAGAGGGCCTGGGCTGCGGGGGCCGGTCCCTGTGAGCGGGCCTGGGCTGCGGGGGCCGGTCCCTGTGAGCGGGCCAGGGCCGCGGGGGCCGGTCCCTGTGAGCGGGCCAGGGCCGCGGGGGCCGGTCCCTGTGAGCGGGTCAGGGCCGCGGGGGCCGGTCCCTGTGAGCGGGCCAGGGCCGCGGGGGCCGGTCCCTGTGAGCGGGCCAGGGCTGCGGGGGCCGGTCCCTGTGAGCGGGCCAGGGCTGCGGGGGCCGGTCCCTGTGAGCGGGCCAGGGCTGCGGGGGCCAGTCCCTGTGAGCGGGCCAGGGCTGCGGGGACCAGTCGCTGTGAGCGGGACAGTGCTGCGGGGGCCAGGCCTGCGGGGGCCAGTCCCTGTGAGCGAGTCAGGGCTGCGGGGGCCAGTTCCTGTGAGCTGGTCAGGGCCGCGGGGGCCAGTCCCTGTGAGCTGGTCAGGGGCGCGGGGGCCGGTCCCTGTGAGCGGGCCAGGGCCGCGGGATCCGGTCCCTGAGAGCGGGCCAGGGCCGCGGGGGCCGGTCCCTGTGAGCGGGCCAGGGCTGCGGGGGCCTGTCCCTGTGAGCGGGTCAGGGCTGCGGGGGCCAGACCCTGTGAGCAGGTAAGGGCTGCGGGGGCCAGTCCCTGTGAGCGGGTCAGGGCTGGGGGGGCCAGTCCCTGTGAGCGGGTCAGGGCTGCGGGGGCCAGTCCCTGTGAGCAGGTCAGGGCTGCGGGGGCCAGTCCCTGTGAGCGGGTCAGGGCTGGGGGGGCCAGTCCCTGTGAGCGGGTCAGGGCTGCGGGGGCCAGTCCCTGTGAGCAGGTCAGGGCTGCGGGGGCCAGTCCCTGTGAGCGGGTCAGGGCTGCGGGGGCCGGTCCCTGTGAGCGGGCCAGGGCAGCGGGGGCCGGTCCCTGTGAGCGGACCAGGGCTGTGGGGGCCGGTCCCTGTGAGCGGGCCAGGGCTGCGGGGGCCGGTGCCTGTGAGCGGGCAGGGCTGCGCGGGCCAGTCCATGTCAGCGGGACAGGGCTGCGGGGAACAGTGGCTGTGAGCGGGCCAGGGCTGCGGGGGCAAGTCCCTGTGAGTGGGCCATGGCTGCGGGGGCCGGTCCCTGTGAGCGGGCCTGGGCTGCGGGGGCCGGTCCCTGTGAGCGGGCCAGGGCTGCGGGGGCCGGTCCCTGTGAGCGGGCCACGGCTGCGGGGCCGGTCCCTGTGAGCGGGCAAGGGCTGCGGGGGCCGGTCCCTGTGAGCGGGCCAGGGCTGCGGGGGCCGGTCCCTGTGAGCGGGCCAGGGCTGCGGGGCCAGTGCCTGTGAGCAGGGTAGGGCTGCGGGGGCCAGTCCCTGTGAGCGGGGTAGGGCTGCGGGGGCCAGTCCCTGTGAGCGGGTCAGGGCAGCGGGGGCCGGTCCCTGTGAGCGGGCCAGGGCAGCGGGGGCCGGTCCCTGTGAGCGGGCCAGGTCTGCGGGGGCCAGTCCCTGTGAGCGGGACAGGGCCGCGGGGGCCGGTCCCTGTGAGCGGGCCAGGGCCGCGGGGGCCGGTCCCTGTGAGCGGGCCACGGCTGCGGGGGCCGGTCCCTGTGAGCGGTCAAGGGCTGCGGGGGCCGGTCCCTGTGAGCGGGGCAGGGCTGCGGGGGCCGGTCCCTGTGAGCGGGCCAGGGCTGCGGGGCCAGTGCCTGTGAGCAGGGTAGGGCTGCGGGGGCCAGTCCCTGTGAGCGGGGTAGGGCTGCGGGGGACAGTCCCTGTGAGCGGGTCAGGGCAGCGGGGGCCGGTCCCTGTGAGCGGGCCAGGGCAGCGGGGGCCGGTCCCTGTGAGCGGGCCAGGGCCGCGGGGGCCGGTCCCTGTGAGCGGGACAGGGCCGCGGGGGCCGGTCCCTGTGAGCGGGCCAGGGCCGCGGGGGCCGGTCCCTGTGAGCGGGCCAGGGCTGCGGGGGCCGGTCCCTGTGAGCGGGCCAGGGCTGCGGGGGCCGGTCCCTGTGAGCGGGCCAGGGCTGCGGGGACCAGTCCCTGTGAGCGGGCCAGGGCTGCGGGGACCAGTCCCTGTGAGCGGGCCAGGGCTGCGGGGACCAGTCCCTGTGAGCGGGCCAGGGCTGCGGGGGCCAGTCCCTGTGAGCGGGCCAGGGCTGCGGGGACCAGTCCCTGTGAGCGGGACAGTGCTGCGGGGGCCAGTCCCTGTGAGCGGGCCAGGGCTGCGGGGGCCGGTCCCTGTGATCGGGCGAGGGCTGCGGTGGCAAATAGCTGTCAGGGGGTCAGGGCTGCGGCGGCCAGTCCATGTCAGCGGGACAGGGCAGCGGGGGCTGGTCCCTGTGAGCGGGTCAGGGCTGCGGGGGCCAGTCCCTGTGAGCGGGCCAGGGCTGCGGGGGCCAGTCCCTGTGAGCGGGTCAGGGCTGCGGGGGCCAGTCCCTGTGAGCGGGCCAGGGCTGCGGGGGCCAGTCCCTGTGAGCGGGCCAGGGCTGCGGGGGCCAGTCCCTGTGAGCGGGCCAGGGCTGCGGGGACCAGTCCCTGTGAGCGGGACAGTGCTGCGGGGGCCGGTCCCTGTGAGCGGGCCACGGCTGCGGGGGCCGGTCCCTGTGAGCGGGCCAGGGCTGCGGGGGCCGGTCCCTGTGAGTGGGCCAGGGCTGCGGGGGCCGGTCCCTGTGAGCGGGCCAGGGCTGCGGGGGCCGGTCCCTGTGAGAGGGCCTGGGCTGCGGGGGCCGGTCCCTGTGAGCGGGCCTGGGCTGCGGGGGCCGGTCCCTGTGAGCGGGCCAGAGCTGCGGGGGCCAGGCCTGCGGGGGCCAGTCCCTGTGAGCGAGTCAGGGCTGCGGGGGCCAGTTCCTGTGAGCGGGCCAGGGCCGCGGGGGACGGTCACTGTGAGCGGGCCAGGGCTGCGGGGGCCAGTCCCTGTGAGCGGGGTAGGGCTGCGGGGGCCAGTCCCTGTGAGCGGGTCAGGGCAGCGGGGGCCGGTCCCTGTGAGCGGGCCAGGGCCGCGGGGGCCGGTCCCTGTGAGCGGGTCAGGGCCGCGGGGGCCGGTCCCTGTGAGCGGGCCAGGGCCGCGGGGGCCGGTCCCTGTGAGCGGGCCAGGGCCGCGGGGGCCGGTCCCTGTGAGCGGGCCAGGGCTGCGGGGGCCGGTCCCTGTGAGCGGGCCAGGGCTGCGGGGGCCAGTCCCTGTGAGCGGGCCAGGGCTGCGGGGACCAGTCCCTGTGAGCGGGACAGTGCTGCGGGGGCCAGGCCTGCGGGGGCCAGTCCCTGTGAGCGAGTCAGGGCTGCGGGGGCCAGTTCCTGTGAGCTGGTCAGGGCCGCGGGGGCCAGTCCCTGTGAGCTGGTCAGGGGCGCGGGGGCCGGTCCCTGTGAGCGGGCCAGGGCCGCGGGATCCGGTCCCTGAGAGCGGGCCAGGGCCGCGGGGGCCGGTCCCTGTGAGCGGGCCAGGGCTGCGGGGGCCTGTCCCTGTGAGCGGGTCAGGGCTGCGGGGGCCAGTCCCTGTGAGCGGGTCAGGGCTGGGGGGGCCAGTCCCTGTGAGCGGGTCAGGGCTGCGGGGGCCAGTCCCTGTGAGCAGGTCAGGGCTGCGGGGGCCAGTCCCTGTGAGCGGGTCAGGGCTGCGGGGGCCGGTCCCTGTGAGCGGGCCAGGGCAGCGGGGGCCGGTCCCTGTGAGCGGACCAGGGCTGTGGGGGCCGGTCCCTGTGAGCGGGCCAGGGCTGCGGGGGCCGGTGCCTGTGAGCGGGCAGGGCTGCGCGGGCCAGTCCATGTCAGCGGGACAGGGCTGCGGGGAACAGTGGCTGTGAGCGGGCCAGGGCTGCGGGGGCAAGTCCCTGTGAGTGGGCCATGGCTGCGGGGGCCGGTCCCTGTGAGCGGGCCAGGGGTGCGGGGGCCAGTCCCTGTGAGCAGGCCTGGGCTGCGGGGGCCGGTCCCTGTGAGCGGGCCAGGGCTGCGGGGGCCGGTCCCTGTGAGCGGGCCACGGCTGCGGGGCCGGTCCCTGTGAGCGGGCAAGGGCTGCGGGGGCCGGTCCCTGTGAGCGGGCCAGGGCTGCGGGGGCCGGTCCCTGTGAGCGGGCCAGGGCTGCGGGGCCAGTGCCTGTGAGCAGGGTAGGGCTGCGGGGGCCAGTCCCTGTGAGCGGGGTAGGGCTGCGGGGGCCAGTCCCTGTGAGCGGGTCAGGGCAGCGGGGGCCGGTCCCTGTGAGCGGGCCAGGGCAGCGGGGGCCGGTCCCTGTGAGCGGGTCAGGGCAGCGGGGGCCGGTCCCTGTGAGCGGGCCAGGGCAGCGGGGGCCGGTCCCTGTGAGCGGGCCAGGGCTGCGGGGGCCGGTCCCTGTGAGCGGGCCAGGGCTGCGGGGGCCGGTCCCTGTGAGCGGGCCAGGGCTGCGGGGACCAGTCCCTGTGAGCGGGACAGTGCTGCGGGGGCCAGTCCCTGTGAGCGGGCCAGGGCTGCGGGGGCCGGTCCCTGTGATCGGGCGAGGGCTGCGGTGGCAAATAGCTGTCAGGGGGTCAGGGCTGCGGCGGCCAGTCCATGTCAGCGGGACAGGGCAGCGGGGGCTGGTCCCTGTGAGCGGGTCAGGGCTGCGGGGGCCAGTCCCTGTGAGCGGGCCAGGGCTGCGGGGGCCAGTGCCTGTGAGCGGGTCAGGGCTGCGGGGGCCAGTCCTTGTGAGCGGGCCAGGGCTGCGGGGGCCAGTCCCTGTGAGCGGGCCAGGGCTGCGGGGACCAGTCCCTGTGAGCGGGACAGTGCTGCGGGGGCCGGTCCCTGTGAGCGGGCCACGGCTGCGGGGGCCGGTCCCTGTGAGCGGGCCAGGGCTGCGGGGGCCGGTCCCTGTGAGTGGGCCAGGGCTGCGGGGGCCGGTCCCTGTGAGCGGGCCAGGGCTGCGGGGGCCGGTCCCTGTGAGAGGGCCTGGGCTGCGGGGGCCGGTCCCTGTGAGCGGGCCAGGGCCGCGGGGGCCGGTCCCTGTGAGCGGGCCAGGCCTGCGGGGGCCAGTCCCTGTGAGCGAGTCAGGGCTGCGGGGGCCAGTTCCTGTGAGCTGGTCAGGGCCGCGGGGGCCAGTCCCTGTGAGGTGGTCAGGGGCGCGGGGGCCGGTCCCTGTGAGCGGGCCAGGGCTGCGGGGGCCGGTCCCTGTGAGCGGGCCAGGGCAGCGGGGGCCGGTCCCTGTGAGTGGGCCAGGGCTGCGGGGGCCGGTCCCTGTGAGCGGGCCAGGGCTGCGGGGGCCGGTCCCTGTGAGAGGGCCTGGGCTGCGGGGGCCGGTCCCTGTGAGCGGGCCAGGGCCGCGGGGGCCGGTCCCTGTGAGCGGGCCAGGCCTGCGGGGGCCAGTCCCTGTGAGCGAGTCAGGGCTGCGGGGGCCAGTTCCTGTGAGCTGGTCAGGGCCGCGGGGGCCAGTCCCTGTGAGGTGGTCAGGGGCGCGGGGGCCGGTCCCTGTGAGCGGGCCAGGGCTGCGGGGGCCGGTCCCTGTGAGCGGGCCAGGGCAGCGGGGGCCGGTCCCTGTGAGCGGGCCAGGGCTGCGGGGGCTGGTCCCTGTGAGCGGGCCAGGGCTGCGGGGGCCAGTCCCTGTGAGCGGGTCAGGGCTGCGGGGGCCAGTCCCTGTGAGCGGGCCAGGGCTTCGGGGGCCAGTCCCTGTGAGCGGGCCAGGGCTGCGGGGGCCAGTCCCTGTGAGCGGGCCAGGGCTGCGGGGACCAGTCCCTGTGAGCGGGACAGTGCTGCGGGGGCCGGTCCCTGTGAGCGGGCCAGGGCTGCGGGGGCCGGTCCCTGTGAGCGGGCCAGGGCTGCGGGGGCCGGTCCCTGTGAGCGGGCCAGGGCTGCGGGGGCCGGTCCCTGTGAGCGGGCCAGGGCTGCGGGGGCCAGTCCCTGTGAGCGAGTCAGGGCTGCGGGGGCCAGTTCCTGTGAGCTGGTCAGGGCCGCGGAGGCCAGTCCCTGTGAGGTGGTCAGGGGCGCGGGGGCCGCTCCCTGTGAGCGGGCCAGGGCGCGGGGGCCGGTCCCTGTGAGCGGGCCAGGGCTGCGGGGGCCGGTCCCTGTGAGCGGGCCAGGGCTGCGGGGGCAAGTCCCTGTGAGCGGGCCATGGCTGCGGGGGCCGGTCCCTGTGAGCGGGCCAGGGGTGCGGGGGCCAGTCCCTGTGAGCAGGCCTGGGCTGCGGGGGCCGGTCCCTGTGAGCGGGCCAGGGCTGCGGGGGCCGGTCCCTGTGAGCGGGCCAGGGCTGCGGGGGCCGGTCCCTGTGAGCGGGCCAGGGCTGCGGGGGCCAGTCCCTGTGAGCGGGCCAGGGCTGCGGGGACCAGTCCCTGTGAGCGGGACAGTGCTGCGGGGGCCGGTCCCTGTGAGCGGGCCAGGGCTGCGGGGGCCGGTCCCTGTGATCGGGCGAGGGCTGCGGTGGCAAATAGCTGTCAGGGGGTCAGGGCTGCGGCGGCCAGTCCATGTCAGCGGGACAGGGCTGCGGGGGCCGGTCCCTGTGAGCGGGACAGTGCTGCGGGGGCCGGTCCCTGTGAGCGGGCCAGGGCTGCGGGGGCCGGTCCCTGTGAGCGGGCCAGGGCTGCGGGGGCCGGTCCCTGTGAGCGGGCCAGGGCTGCGGGGGCCGGTCCCTGTGAGCGGGCCAGGGCTGCGGGGGCCGGTCCCTGTGAGCGGGCCTGGGCTGCGGGGGCCGGTCCCTGTGAGCGGGCCTGGGCTGCGGGGGCCGGTCCCTGTGAGCGGGCCTGGGCTGCGGGGGCCGGTCCCTGTGAGCGGGCCAGAGCTGCGGGGGCCAGGCCTGCGGGGGCCAGTCCCTGTGAGCGAGTCAGGGCTGCGGGGGCCAGTTCCTGTGAGCGGGCCAGGGCCGCGGGGGCCGGTCCCTGTGAGCGGGCCAGGGCCGCGGGGGCCGGTCCCTGTGAGCGGGCCAGGACTGCGGGGGCCGGTCCCTGTGAGCAGGCCAGGGCCGCGGGATCCGGTCCCTGAGAGCGGGCCAGGGCCGCGTTTCCGGTCCCTGTGAGCGGGCCAGGGCTGCGGGGGCCTGTCCCTGTGAGCAGGTAAGGGCTGCGGGGGCCAGTCCCTGTGAGCGGGTCAGGGCTGGGGGGGCCAGTCCCTGTGAGCGGGTCAGGGCTGCGGGGGCCAGACCCTGTGAGCAGGTAAGGGCTGCGGGGGCCAGTCCCTGTGAGCGGGTCAGGGCTGGGGGGGCCAGTCCCTGTGAGCGGGTCAGGGCTGCGGGGGCCAGTCCCTGTGAGCGGGTCAGGGCTGCGGGGGCCAGTCCCTGTGAGCGGGGTAGGGCTGCGGGGGCCAGTCCCTGTGAGCGGGTCAGGGCTGCGGGGGCCAGTCCCTGTGAGCGGGGTAGGGCTGCGGGGGCCAGTCCCTGTGAGCGGGTCAGGGCTGCGGGGGCCAGTCCCTGTGAGCGGGTCAGGGCTGCGGGGACCACTCCCTGTGAGCAGGTCAGGGCTGCGGGGGCCCGTCCCTGTAAGCGGGTCAGGGCTGCGGGGGCGAGTCACTGTGATCGGGCCAGGGCTGCGGGGGCCGGTCCCTGTGAGCGGGCCAGGGCTGCGGGGGCCAGTCCCTGGGATCTGGTCAGGGATGCGGGGGACAGTCCCTGTGTCGGGTCAGGGCTGCGGGGACCAGTCCCTGTGAGCGGGCCAGGGCCGCGGGGGCCGGTCCCTGTGAGCGGGCCAGGGCAGCGGGGGCCGGTCCCTGTGAGCGGGCCAGGGCTGCGGGGGCCGGTCCCTGTGAGCGGGCCAGGGCTGCGGGGGCCAGTCCCTGTGAGCGGGCCAGGGCTGCGCGGGCCAGTGCCTGTGAGCGGGTCAGGGCTGCGGGGGCCAGTCCCTGTGAGCGGGCCAGGGCTGCGGGGGCCAGTTCCTGTGAGCGGGCCAGGGCTGCGGGGGCCGGTCCCTGTGAGCGGGCCAGGGCTGCGGGGACCAGTCCCTGTGAGCGAGTCAGGGCCGCGGAGGCCAGTCCCTGTGAGCGGGCCAGGGCTGCGGGGGCCGGTCCCTGTGAGCGGGCCAGGGCTGCGGGGGCCGGTCCCTGTGAGCGGGCCAGGGCTGCGGGGGCCAGTCCCTGTGAGCGGGCCAGGGCTGCGGGGGCCGGTCCCTGTGATCGGGCGAGGGCTGCGGTGGCAAATAGCTGTCAGGGGGTCAGGGCTGCGGCGGCCAGTCCATGTCAGCGGGACAGGGCAGCGGGGGCTGGTCCCTGTGAGCGGGTCAGGGCTGCGGGGGCCAGTCCCTGTGAGCGGGCCAGGGCTGCGGGGGCCAGTGCCTGTGAGCGGGTCAGGGCTGCGGGGGCCAGTCCCTGTGAGCGGGCCAGGGCTGCGGGGGCCAGTCCCTGTGAGCGGGCCAGGGCTGCGGGGACCGGTCCCTGTGAGCGGGACAGTGCTGCGGGGGCCGGTCCCTGTGAGCGGGCCACGGCTGCGGGGGCCGGTCCCTGTGAGCGGGCCAGGGCTGCGGGGGCCGGTCCCTGTGAGCGGGCCAGGGCTGCGGGGGCCGGTCCCTGTGATCGGGCGAGGGCTGCGGTGGCAAATAGCTGTCAGGGGGTCAGGGCTGCGGCGGCCAGTCCATGTCAGCGGGACAGGGCTGCGGGGGCCGGTCCCTGTGAGCGGGACAGTGCTGCGGGGGCCGGTCCCTGTGAGCGGGCCAGGGCTGCGGGGGCCGGTCCCTGTGAGCGGGCCAGGGCTGCGGGGGCCGGTCCCTGTGAGCGGGCCAGGGCTGCGGGGGCCGGTCCCTGTGAGCGGGCCAGGGCTGCGGGGGCCGGTCCCTGTGAGCGGGCCTGGGCTGCGGGGGCCGGTCCCTGTGAGCGGGCCTGGGCTGCGGGGGCCGGTCCCTGTGAGCGGGCCTGGGCTGCGGGGGCCGGTCCCTGTGAGCGGGCCAGAGCTGCGGGGGCCAGGCCTGCGGGGGCCAGTCCCTGTGAGCGAGTCAGGGCTGCGGGGGCCAGTTCCTGTGAGCGGGCCAGGGCCGCGGGGGCCGGTCCCTGTGAGCGGGCCAGGGCCGCGGGGGCCGGTCCCTGTGAGCGGGCCAGGACCGCGGGGGCCGGTCCCTGTGAGCAGGCCAGGGCCGCGGGATCCGGTCCCTGAGAGCGGGCCAGGGCCGCGTTTCCGGTCCCTGTGAGCGGGCCAGGGCTGCGGGGGCCTGTCCCTGTGAGCAGGTAAGGGCTGCGGGGGCCAGTCCCTGTGAGCGGGTCAGGGCTGGGGGGGCCAGTCCCTGTGAGCGGGTCAGGGCTGCGGGGGCCAGACCCTGTGAGCAGGTAAGGGCTGCGGGGGCCAGTCCCTGTGAGCGGGTCAGGGCTGGGGGGGCCAGTCCCTGTGAGCGGGTCAGGGCTGCGGGGGCCAGTCCCTGTGAGCGGGTCAGGGCTGCGGGGGCCAGTCCCTGTGAGCGGGGTAGGGCTGCGGGGGCCAGTCCCTGTGAGCGGGTCAGGGCTGCGGGGGCCAGTCCCTGTGAGCGGGTCAGGGCTGCGGGGACCACTCCCTGTGAGCAGGTCAGGGCTGCGGGGGCCCGTCCCTGTAAGCGGGTCAGGGCTGCGGGGGCCAGTCACTGTGATCGGGCCAGGGCTGCGGGGGCCGGTCCCTGTGAGCGGGCCAGGGCTGCGGGGGCCAGTCCCTGGGATCTGGTCAGGGCTGCGGGGGACAGTCCCTGTGTCGGGTCAGGGCTGCGGGGACCAGTCCCTGTGAGCGGGTCAGGGGTGCGGGGACCAGTACCTGTGAGCGGGCCTGGGCTGCGGGGGCCGGTCCCTGTGAGCGGGCCAGAGCTGCGGGGGCCAGTCCCTGTGAGCGAGTCAGGGCTGCGGGGGCCAGTTCCTGTGAGCTGGTCAGGGCCGCGGGGGCCAGTCCCTGTGAGCTGGTCAGGGGCGCGGGGGCCGGTCCCTGTGAGCGGGCCAGGGCTGCGGGGGCCGGTCCCTGTGAGCGGGACAGGGCTGCGGGGGCCGGTCCCTGTGAGCGGGCCAGGCCTGCGGGGGCCAGTCCCTGTGAGCGAGTCAGGGCTGCAGGGGCCAGTTCCTGTGAGGTGGTCAGGGGCGCGGGGGCCGGTCCCTGTGAGCGGGCGAGGGCTGCGGGGGCCAGTGCCTGTGAGCGGGTCAGGGCTGCGGGGGCCAGTCCCTGTGAGCGGGCCAGGGCTGCGGGGGCCAGTCCCTGTGAGCGGGCCAGGGCTGCGGGGACCAGTCCCTGTGAGCGGGACAGTGCTGCGGGGGCCGGTCCCTGTGAGCGGGCCACGGCTGCGGGGGCCGGTCCCTGTGAGCGGGCCAGGGCTGCGGGGGCCGGTCCCTGTGAGCGGGCCAGGGCTGCGGGGGCCGGTCCCTGTGAGCGGGCCAGGGCTGCGGGGGCCGGTCCCTGTGAGAGGGCCTGGGCTGCGGGGGCCGGTCCCTGTGAGCGGGCCTGGGCTGCGGGGGCCGGTCCCTGTGAGCGGGCCAGGGCCGCGGGGGCCGGTGCCTGTGAGCGGGCAGGGCTGCGCGGGCCAGTCCATGTCAGCGGGACAGGGCTGCGGGGAACAGTGGCTGTGAGCGGGCCAGGGCTGCGGGGGCAAGTCCCTGTGAGTGGGCCATGGCTGCGGGGGCCGGTCCCTGTGAGCGGGCCAGGGGTGCGGGGGCCAGTCCCTGTGAGCAGGCCTGGGCTGCGGGGGCCGGTCCCTGTGAGCGGGCCAGGGCTGCGGGGGCCGGTCCCTGTGAGCGGGCCACGGCTGCGGGGCCGGTCCCTGTGAGCGGGCAAGGGCTGCGGGGGCCGGTCCCTGTGAGCGGGCCAGGGCTGCGGGGGCCGGTCCCTGTGAGCGGGCCAGGGCTGCGGGGCCAGTGCCTGTGAGCAGGGTAGGGCTGCGGGGGCCAGTCCCTGTGAGCGGGGTAGGGCTGCGGGGGACAGTCCCTGTGAGCGGGTCAGGGCAGCGGGGGCCGGTCCCTGTGAGCGGGCCAGGGCAGCGGGGGCCGGTCCCTGTGAGCGGGTCAGGGCAGCGGGGGCCGGTCCCTGTGAGCGGGCCAGGGCAGCGGGGGCCGGTCCCTGTGAGCGGGCCAGGGCTGCGGGGGCCGGTCCCTGTGAGCGGGCCAGGGCTGCGGGGGCCGGTCCCTGTGAGCGGGCCAGGGCTGCGGGGACCAGTCCCTGTGAGCGGGACAGTGCTGCGGGGGCCAGTCCCTGTGAGCGGGCCAGGGCTGCGGGGGCCGGTCCCTGTGATCGGGCGAGGGCTGCGGTGGCAAATAGCTGTCAGGGGGTCAGGGCTGCGGCGGCCAGTCCATGTCAGCGGGACAGGGCAGCGGGGGCTGGTCCCTGTGAGCGGGTCAGGGCTGCGGGGGCCAGTCCCTGTGAGCGGGCCAGGGCTGCGGGGGCCAGTGCCTGTGAGCGGGTCAGGGCTGCGGGGGCCAGTCCTTGTGAGCGGGCCAGGGCTGCGGGGGCCAGTCCCTGTGAGCGGGCCAGGGCTGCGGGGACCAGTCCCTGTGAGCGGGACAGTGCTGCGGGGGCCGGTCCCTGTGAGCGGGCCACGGCTGCGGGGGCCGGTCCCTGTGAGCGGGCCAGGGCTGCGGGGGCCGGTCCCTGTGAGTGGGCCAGGGCTGCGGGGGCCGGTCCCTGTGAGCGGGCCAGGGCTGCGGGGGCCGGTCCCTGTGAGAGGGCCTGGGCTGCGGGGGCCGGTCCCTGTGAGCGGGCCAGGGCCGCGGGGGCCGGTCCCTGTGAGCGGGCCAGGCCTGCGGGGGCCAGTCCCTGTGAGCGAGTCAGGGCTGCGGGGGCCAGTTCCTGTGAGCTGGTCAGGGCCGCGGGGGCCAGTCCCTGTGAGGTGGTCAGGGGCGCGGGGGCCGGTCCCTGTGAGCGGGCCAGGGCTGCGGGGGCCGGTCCCTGTGAGCGGGCCAGGGCAGCGGGGGCCGGTCCCTGTGAGTGGGCCAGGGCTGCGGGGGCCGGTCCCTGTGAGCGGGCCAGGGCTGCGGGGGCCGGTCCCTGTGAGAGGGCCTGGGCTGCGGGGGCCGGTCCCTGTGAGCGGGCCAGGGCCGCGGGGGCCGGTCCCTGTGAGCGGGCCAGGCCTGCGGGGGCCAGTCCCTGTGAGCGAGTCAGGGCTGCGGGGGCCAGTTCCTGTGAGCTGGTCAGGGCCGCGGGGGCCAGTCCCTGTGAGGTGGTCAGGGGCGCGGGGGCCGGTCCCTGTGAGCGGGCCAGGGCTGCGGGGGCCGGTCCCTGTGAGCGGGCCAGGGCAGCGGGGGCCGGTCCCTGTGAGCGGGCCAGGGCTGCGGGGGCTGGTCCCTGTGAGCGGGCCAGGGCTGCGGGGGCCAGTCCCTGTGAGCGGGTCAGGGCTGCGGGGGCCAGTCCCTGTGAGCGGGCCAGGGCTTCGGGGGCCAGTCCCTGTGAGCGGGCCAGGGCTGCGGGGGCCAGTCCCTGTGAGCGGGCCAGGGCTGCGGGGACCAGTCCCTGTGAGCGGGACAGTGCTGCGGGGGCCGGTCCCTGTGAGCGGGCCAGGGCTGCGGGGGCCGGTCCCTGTGAGCGGGCCAGGGCTGCGGGGGCCGGTCCCTGTGAGCGGGCCAGGGCTGCGGGGGCCGGTCCCTGTGAGCGGGCCAGGGCTGCGGGGGCCAGTCCCTGTGAGCGAGTCAGGGCTGCGGGGGCCAGTTCCTGTGAGCTGGTCAGGGCCGCGGAGGCCAGTCCCTGTGAGGTGGTCAGGGGCGCGGGGGCCGCTCCCTGTGAGCGGGCCAGGGCGCGGGGGCCGGTCCCTGTGAGCGGGCCAGGGCTGCGGGGGCCGGTCCCTGTGAGCGGGCCAGGGCTGCGGGGGCAAGTCCCTGTGAGCGGGCCATGGCTGCGGGGGCCGGTCCCTGTGAGCGGGCCAGGGGTGCGGGGGCCAGTCCCTGTGAGCAGGCCTGGGCTGCGGGGGCCGGTCCCTGTGAGCGGGCCAGGGCTGCGGGGGCCGGTCCCTGTGAGCGGGCCAGGGCAGCGGGGGCCGGTCCCTGTGAGCGGGCCAGGGCTGCGGGGGCCAGTCCCTGTGAGCGGGCCAGGGCTGCGGGGACCAGTCCCTGTGAGCGGGACAGTGCTGCGGGGGCCGGTCCCTGTGAGCGGGCCAGGGCTGCGGGGGCCGGTCCCTGTGATCGGGCGAGGGCTGCGGTGGCAAATAGCTGTCAGGGGGTCAGGGCTGCGGCGGCCAGTCCATGTCAGCGGGACAGGGCTGCGGGGGCCGGTCCCTGTGAGCGGGACAGTGCTGCGGGGGCCGGTCCCTGTGAGCGGGCCAGGGCTGCGGGGGCCGGTCCCTGTGAGCGGGCCAGGGCTGCGGGGGCCGGTCCCTGTGAGCGGGCCAGGGCTGCGGGGGCCGGTCCCTGTGAGCGGGCCAGGGCTGCGGGGGCCGGTCCCTGTGAGCGGGCCTGGGCTGCGGGGGCCGGTCCCTGTGAGCGGGCCTGGGCTGCGGGGGCCGGTCCCTGTGAGCGGGCCTGGGCTGCGGGGGCCGGTCCCTGTGAGCGGGCCAGAGCTGCGGGGGCCAGGCCTGCGGGGGCCAGTCCCTGTGAGCGAGTCAGGGCTGCGGGGGCCAGTTCCTGTGAGCGGGCCAGGGCCGCGGGGGCCGGTCCCTGTGAGCGGGCCAGGGCCGCGGGGGCCGGTCCCTGTGAGCGGGCCAGGACCGCGGGGGCCGGTCCCTGTGAGCAGGCCAGGGCCGCGGGATCCGGTCCCTGAGAGCGGGCCAGGGCCGCGTTTCCGGTCCCTGTGAGCGGGCCAGGGCTGCGGGGGCCTGTCCCTGTGAGCAGGTAAGGGCTGCGGGGGCCAGTCCCTGTGAGCGGGTCAGGGCTGGGGGGGCCAGTCCCTGTGAGCGGGTCAGGGCTGCGGGGGCCAGACCCTGTGAGCAGGTAAGGGCTGCGGGGGCCAGTCCCTGTGAGCGGGTCAGGGCTGGGGGGGCCAGTCCCTGTGAGCGGGTCAGGGCTGCGGGGGCCAGTCCCTGTGAGCGGGTCAGGGCTGCGGGGGCCAGTCCCTGTGAGCGGGGTAGGGCTGCGGGGGCCAGTCCCTGTGAGCGGGTCAGGGCTGCGGGGGCCAGTCCCTGTGAGCGGGGTAGGGCTGCGGGGGCCAGTCCCTGTGAGCGGGTCAGGGCTGCGGGGGCCAGTCCCTGTGAGCGGGTCAGGGCTGCGGGGACCACTCCCTGTGAGCAGGTCAGGGCTGCGGGGGCCCGTCCCTGTAAGCGGGTCAGGGCTGCGGGGGCGAGTCACTGTGATCGGGCCAGGGCTGCGGGGGCCGGTCCCTGTGAGCGGGCCAGGGCTGCGGGGGCCAGTCCCTGGGATCTGGTCAGGGATGCGGGGGACAGTCCCTGTGTCGGGTCAGGGCTGCGGGGACCAGTCCCTGTGAGCGGGCCAGGGCCGCGGGGGCCGGTCCCTGTGAGCGGGCCAGGGCAGCGGGGGCCGGTCCCTGTGAGCGGGCCAGGGCTGCGGGGGCCGGTCCCTGTGAGCGGGCCAGGGCTGCGGGGGCCAGTCCCTGTGAGCGGGCCAGGGCTGCGCGGGCCAGTGCCTGTGAGCGGGTCAGGGCTGCGGGGGCCAGTCCCTGTGAGCGGGCCAGGGCTGCGGGGGCAAGTTCCTGTGAGCGGGCCAGGGCTGCGGGGGCCGGTCCCTGTGAGCGGGCCAGGGCTGCGGGGACCAGTCCCTGTGAGCGAGTCAGGGCCGCGGAGGCCAGTCCCTGTGAGCGGGCCAGGGCTGCGGGGGCCGGTCCCTGTGAGCGGGCCAGGGCTGCGGGGGCCGGTCCCTGTGAGCGGGCCAGGGCTGCGGGGGCCAGTCCCTGTGAGCGGGCCAGGGCTGCGGGGGCCGGTCCCTGTGATCGGGCGAGGGCTGCGGTGGCAAATAGCTGTCAGGGGGTCAGGGCTGCGGCGGCCAGTCCATGTCAGCGGGACAGGGCAGCGGGGGCTGGTCCCTGTGAGCGGGTCAGGGCTGCGGGGGCCAGTCCCTGTGAGCGGGCCAGGGCTGCGGGGGCCAGTGCCTGTGAGCGGGTCAGGGCTGCGGGGGCCAGTCCCTGTGAGCGGGCCAGGGCTGCGGGGGCCAGTCCCTGTGAGCGGGCCAGGGCTGCGGGGACCAGTCCCTGTGAGCGGGACAGTGCTGCGGGGGCCGGTCCCTGTGAGCGGGCCACGGCTGCGGGGGCCGGTCCCTGTGAGCGGGCCAGGGCTGCGGGGGCCGGTCCCTGTGAGCGGGCCAGGGCTGCGGGGGCCGGTCCCTGTGATCGGGCGAGGGCTGCGGTGGCAAATAGCTGTCAGGGGGTCAGGGCTGCGGCGGCCAGTCCATGTCAGCGGGACAGGGCTGCGGGGGCCGGTCCCTGTGAGCGGGACAGTGCTGCGGGGGCCGGTCCCTGTGAGCGGGCCAGGGCTGCGGGGGCCGGTCCCTGTGAGCGGGCCAGGGCTGCGGGGGCCGGTCCCTGTGAGCGGGCCAGGGCTGCGGGGGCCGGTCCCTGTGAGCGGGCCAGGGCTGCGGGGGCCGGTCCCTGTGAGCGGGCCTGGGCTGCGGGGGCCGGTCCCTGTGAGCGGGCCTGGGCTGCGGGGGCCGGTCCCTGTGAGCGGGCCTGGGCTGCGGGGGCCGGTCCCTGTGAGCGGGCCAGAGCTGCGGGGGCCAGGCCTGCGGGGGCCAGTCCCTGTGAGCGAGTCAGGGCTGCGGGGGCCAGTTCCTGTGAGCGGGCCAGGGCCGCGGGGGCCGGTCCCTGTGAGCGGGCCAGGGCCGCGGGGGCCGGTCCCTGTGAGCGGGCCAGGACCGCGGGGGCCGGTCCCTGTGAGCAGGCCAGGGCCGCGGGATCCGGTCCCTGAGAGCGGGCCAGGGCCGCGTTTCCGGTCCCTGTGAGCGGGCCAGGGCTGCGGGGGCCTGTCCCTGTGAGCAGGTAAGGGCTGCGGGGGCCAGTCCCTGTGAGCGGGTCAGGGCTGGGGGGGCCAGTCCCTGTGAGCGGGTCAGGGCTGCGGGGGCCAGACCCTGTGAGCAGGTAAGGGCTGCGGGGGCCAGTCCCTGTGAGCGGGTCAGGGCTGGGGGGGCCAGTCCCTGTGAGCGGGTCAGGGCTGCGGGGGCCAGTCCCTGTGAGCGGGTCAGGGCTGCGGGGGCCAGTCCCTGTGAGCGGGGTAGGGCTGCGGGGGCCAGTCCCTGTGAGCGGGTCAGGGCTGCGGGGGCCAGTCCCTGTGAGCGGGTCAGGGCTGCGGGGACCACTCCCTGTGAGCAGGTCAGGGCTGCGGGGGCCCGTCCCTGTAAGCGGGTCAGGGCTGCGGGGGCCAGTCACTGTGATCGGGCCAGGGCTGCGGGGGCCGGTCCCTGTGAGCGGGCCAGGGCTGCGGGGGCCAGTCCCTGGGATCTGGTCAGGGCTGCGGGGGACAGTCCCTGTGTCGGGTCAGGGCTGCGGGGACCAGTCCCTGTGAGCGGGTCAGGGGTGCGGGGACCAGTACCTGTGAGCGGGCCTGGGCTGCGGGGGCCGGTCCCTGTGAGCGGGCCAGAGCTGCGGGGGCCAGTCCCTGTGAGCGAGTCAGGGCTGCGGGGGCCAGTTCCTGTGAGCTGGTCAGGGCCGCGGGGGCCAGTCCCTGTGAGCTGGTCAGGGGCGCGGGGGCCGGTCCCTGTGAGCGGGCCAGGGCCGCGGGATCCGGTCCCTGAGAGCGGGCCAGGGCCGCGGGGGCCGGTCCCTGTGAGCGGGCCAGGGCTGCGGGGGCCTGTCCCTGTGAGCGGGTCAGGGCTGCGGGGGCCAGACCCTGTGAGCAGGTAAGGGCTGCGGGGGCCAGTCCCTGTGAGCGGGTCAGGGCTGGGGGGGCCAGTCCCTGTGAGCGGGACAGTGCTGCGGGGGCCGGTCCCTGTGAGCGGGCCACGGCTGCGGGGGCCGGTCCCTGTGAGCGGGCCAGGGCTGCGGGGGCCGGTCCCTGTGAGCGGGCCAGGGCTGCGGGGGCCGGTCCCTGTGAGCGGGCCAGGGCTGCGGGGGCCGGTCCCTGTGAGAGGGCCTGGGCTGCGGGGGCCGGTCCCTGTGAGCGGGCCTGGGCTGCGGGGGCCGGTCCCTGTGAGCGGGCCAGGGCCGCGGGGGCCGGTCCCTGTGAGCGGGCCAGGGCCGCGGGGGCCGGTCCCTGTGAGCGGGTCAGGGCCGCGGGGGCCGGTCCCTGTGAGCGGGCCAGGGCCGCGGGGGCCGGTCCCTGTGAGCGGGCCAGGGCCGCGGGGGCCGGTCCCTGTGAGCGGGCCAGGGCTGCGGGGGCCGGTCCCTGTGAGCGGGCCAGGGCTGCGGGGGCCAGTCCCTGTGAGCGGGCCAGGGCTGCGGGGACCAGTCGCTGTGAGCGGGACAGTGCTGCGGGGGCCAGGCCTGCGGGGGCCAGTCCCTGTGAGCGAGTCAGGGCTGCGGGGGCCAGTTCCTGTGAGCTGGTCAGGGCCGCGGGGGCCAGTCCCTGTGAGCTGGTCAGGGGCGCGGGGGCCGGTCCCTGTGAGCGGGCCAGGGCCGCGGGATCCGGTCCCTGAGAGCGGGCCAGGGCCGCGGGGGCCGGTCCCTGTGAGCGGGCCAGGGCTGCGGGGGCCTGTCCCTGTGAGCGGGTCAGGGCTGCGGGGGCCAGACCCTGTGAGCAGGTAAGGGCTGCGGGGGCCAGTCCCTGTGAGCGGGTCAGGGCTGGGGGGGCCAGTCCCTGTGAGCGGGTCAGGGCTGCGGGGGCCAGTCCCTGTGAGCAGGTCAGGGCTGCGGGGGCCAGTCCCTGTGAGCGGGTCAGGGCTGGGGGGGCCAGTCCCTGTGAGCGGGTCAGGGCTGCGGGGGCCAGTCCCTGTGAGCAGGTCAGGGCTGCGGGGGCCAGTCCCTGTGAGCGGGTCAGGGCTGCGGGGGCCGGTCCCTGTGAGCGGGCCAGGGCAGCGGGGGCCGGTCCCTGTGAGCGGACCAGGGCTGTGGGGGCCGGTCCCTGTGAGCGGGCCAGGGCTGCGGGGGCCGGTGCCTGTGAGCGGGCAGGGCTGCGCGGGCCAGTCCATGTCAGCGGGACAGGGCTGCGGGGAACAGTGGCTGTGAGCGGGCCAGGGCTGCGGGGGCAAGTCCCTGTGAGTGGGCCATGGCTGCGGGGGCCGGTCCCTGTGAGCGGGCCTGGGCTGCGGGGGCCGGTCCCTGTGAGCGGGCCAGGGCTGCGGGGGCCGGTCCCTGTGAGCGGGCCACGGCTGCGGGGCCGGTCCCTGTGAGCGGGCAAGGGCTGCGGGGGCCGGTCCCTGTGAGCGGGCCAGGGCTGCGGGGGCCGGTCCCTGTGAGCGGGCCAGGGCTGCGGGGCCAGTGCCTGTGAGCAGGGTAGGGCTGCGGGGGCCAGTCCCTGTGAGCGGGGTAGGGCTGCGGGGGCCAGTCCCTGTGAGCGGGTCAGGGCAGCGGGGGCCGGTCCCTGTGAGCGGGCCAGGGCAGCGGGGGCCGGTCCCTGTGAGCGGGCCAGGGCTGCGGGGGCCAGTCCCTGTGAGCGGGACAGGGCCGCGGGGGCCGGTCCCTGTGAGCGGGCCAGGGCCGCGGGGGCCGGTCCCTGTGAGCGGGCCACGGCTGCGGGGGCCGGTCCCTGTGAGCGGTCAAGGGCTGCGGGGGCCGGTCCCTGTGAGCGGGGCAGGGCTGCGGGGGCCGGTCCCTGTGAGCGGGCCAGGGCTGCGGGGCCAGTGCCTGTGAGCAGGGTAGGGCTGCGGGGGCCAGTCCCTGTGAGCGGGGTAGGGCTGCGGGGGACAGTCCCTGTGAGCGGGTCAGGGCAGCGGGGGCCGGTCCCTGTGAGCGGGCCAGGGCAGCGGGGGCCGGTCCCTGTGAGCGGGCCAGGGCCGCGGGGGCCGGTCCCTGTGAGCGGGACAGGGCCGCGGGGGCCGGTCCCTGTGAGCGGGCCAGGGCCGCGGGGGCCGGTCCCTGTGAGCGGGCCAGGGCTGCGGGGGCCGGTCCCTGTGAGCGGGCCAGGGCTGCGGGGGCCAGTCCCTGTGAGCGGGCCAGGGCTGCGGGGGCCAGTCCCTGTGAGCGGGCCAGGGCTGCGGGGACCAGTCCCTGTGAGCGGGACAGTGCTGCGGGGGCCAGTCCCTGTGAGCGGGCCAGGGCTGCGGGGGCCGGTCCCTGTGATCGGGCGAGGGCTGCGGTGGCAAATAGCTGTCAGGGGGTCAGGGCTGCGGCGGCCAGTCCATGTCAGCGGGACAGGGCAGCGGGGGCTGGTCCCTGTGAGCGGGTCAGGGCTGCGGGGGCCAGTCCCTGTGAGCGGGCCAGGGCTGCGGGGGCCAGTCCCTGTGAGCGGGTCAGGGCTGCGGGGGCCAGTCCCTGTGAGCGGGCCAGGGCTGCGGGGGCCAGTCCCTGTGAGCGGGCCAGGGCTGCGGGGGCCAGTCCCTGTGAGCGGGCCAGGGCTGCGGGGACCAGTCCCTGTGAGCGGGACAGTGCTGCGGGGGCCGGTCCCTGTGAGCGGGCCACGGCTGCGGGGGCCGGTCCCTGTGAGCGGGCCAGGGCTGCGGGGGCCGGTCCCTGTGAGTGGGCCAGGGCTGCGGGGGCCGGTCCCTGTGAGCGGGCCAGGGCTGCGGGGGCCGGTCCCTGTGAGAGGGCCTGGGCTGCGGGGGCCGGTCCCCGTGAGCGGGCCTGGGCTGCGGGGGCCGGTCCCTGTGAGCGGGCCAGAGCTGCGGGGGCCAGGCCTGCGGGGGCCAGTCCCTGTGAGCGAGTCAGGGCTGCGGGGGCCAGTTCCTGTGAGCGGGCCAGGGCCGCGGGGGACGGTCACTGTGAGCGGGCCAGGGCTGCGGGGGCCAGTCCCTGTGAGCGGGGTAGGGCTGCGGGGGCCAGTCCCTGTGAGCGGGTCAGGGCCGCGGGGGACGGTCACTGTGAGCGGGCCAGGGCAGCGGGGGCCGGTCCCTGTGAGCGGGCCAGGGCCGCGGGGGCCGGTCCCTGTGAGCGGGACAGGGCCGCGGGGGCCGGTCCCTGTGAGCGGGCCAGGGCCGCGGGGGCCGGTCCCTGTGAGCGGGCCAGGGCTGCGGGGGCCGGTCCCTGTGAGCGGGCCAGGGCTGCGGGGGCCAGTCCCTGTGAGCGGGCCAGGGCTGCGGGGGCCAGTCCCTGTGAGCGGGCCAGGGCTGCGGGGACCAGTCCCTGTGAGCGGGACAGTGCTGCGGGGGCCAGTCCCTGTGAGCGGGCCAGGGCTGCGGGGGCCGGTCCCTGTGATCGGGCGAGGGCTGCGGTGGCAAATAGCTGTCAGGGGGTCAGGGCTGCGGCGGCCAGTCCATGTCAGCGGGACAGGGCAGCGGGGGCTGGTCCCTGTGAGCGGGTCAGGGCTGCGGGGGCCAGTCCCTGTGAGCGGGCCAGGGCTGCGGGGGCCAGTCCCTGTGAGCGGGTCAGGGCTGCGGGGGCCAGTCCCTGTGAGCGGGCCAGGGCTGCGGGGGCCAGTCCCTGTGAGCGGGCCAGGGCTGCGGGGGCCAGTCCCTGTGAGCGGGCCAGGGCTGCGGGGACCAGTCCCTGTGAGCGGGACAGTGCTGCGGGGGCCGGTCCCTGTGAGCGGGCCACGGCTGCGGGGGCCGGTCCCTGTGAGCGGGCCAGGGCTGCGGGGGCCGGTCCCTGTGAGTGGGCCAGGGCTGCGGGGGCCGGTCCCTGTGAGCGGGCCAGGGCTGCGGGGGCCGGTCCCTGTGAGAGGGCCTGGGCTGCGGGGGCCGGTCCCTGTGAGCGGGCCTGGGCTGCGGGGGCCGGTCCCTGTGAGCGGGCCAGAGCTGCGGGGGCCAGGCCTGCGGGGGCCAGTCCCTGTGAGCGAGTCAGGGCTGCGGGGGCCAGTTCCTGTGAGCGGGCCAGGGCCGCGGGGGACGGTCACTGTGAGCGGGCCAGGGCTGCGGGGGCCAGTCCCTGTGAGCGGGGTAGGGCTGCGGGGGCCAGTCCCTGTGAGCGGGTCAGGGCAGCGGGGGCCGGTCCCTGTGAGCGGGCCAGGGCCGCGGGGGCCGGTCCCTGTGAGCGGGTCAGGGCCGCGGGGGCCGGTCCCTGTGAGCGGGCCAGGGCCGCGGGGGCCGGTCCCTGTGAGCGGGCCAGGGCCGCGGGGGCCGGTCCCTGTGAGCGGGCCAGGGCTGCGGGGGCCGGTCCCTGTGAGCGGGCCAGGGCTGCGGGGGCCAGTCCCTGTGAGCGGGCCAGGGCTGCGGGGACCAGTCCCTGTGAGCGGGACAGTGCTGCGGGGGCCAGGCCTGCGGGGGCCAGTCCCTGTGAGCGAGTCAGGGCTGCGGGGGCCAGTTCCTGTGAGCTGGTCAGGGCCGCGGGGGCCAGTCCCTGTGAGCTGGTCAGGGGCGCGGGGGCCGGTCCCTGTGAGCGGGCCAGGGCCGCGGGATCCGGTCCCTGAGAGCGGGCCAGGGCCGCGGGGGCCGGTCCCTGTGAGCGGGCCAGGGCTGCGGGGGCCTGTCCCTGTGAGCGGGTCAGGGCTGCGGGGGCCAGTCCCTGTGAGCGGGTCAGGGCTGGGGGGGCCAGTCCCTGTGAGCGGGTCAGGGCTGCGGGGGCCAGTCCCTGTGAGCAGGTCAGGGCTGCGGGGGCCAGTCCCTGTGAGCGGGTCAGGGCTGCGGGGGCCGGTCCCTGTGAGCGGGCCAGGGCAGCGGGGGCCGGTCCCTGTGAGCGGACCAGGGCTGTGGGGGCCGGTCCCTGTGAGCGGGCAGGGCTGCGCGGGCCAGTCCATGTCAGCGGGACAGGGCTGCGGGGAACAGTGGCTGTGAGCGGGCCAGGGCTGCGGGGGCAAGTCCCTGTGAGTGGGCCATGGCTGCGGGGGCCGGTCCCTGTGAGCGGGCCAGGGGTGCGGGGGCCAGTCCCTGTGAGCAGGCCTGGGCTGCGGGGGCCGGTCCCTGTGAGCGGGCCAGGGCTGCGGGGGCCGGTCCCTGTGAGCGGGCCACGGCTGCGGGGCCGGTCCCTGTGAGCGGGCAAGGGCTGCGGGGGCCGGTCCCTGTGAGCGGGCCAGGGCTGCGGGGGCCGGTCCCTGTGAGCGGGCCAGGGCTGCGGGGCCAGTGCCTGTGAGCAGGGTAGGGCTGCGGGGGCCAGTCCCTGTGAGCGGGGTAGGGCTGCGGGGGCCAGTCCCTGTGAGCGGGTCAGGGCAGCGGGGGCCGGTCCCTGTGAGCGGGCCAGGGCAGCGGGGGCCGGTCCCTGTGAGCGGGTCAGGGCAGCGGGGGCCGGTCCCTGTGAGCGGGCCAGGGCAGCGGGGGCCGGTCCCTGTGAGCGGGCCAGGGCTGCGGGGGCCGGTCCCTGTGAGCGGGACAGGGCCGCGGGGGCCGGTCCCTGTGAGCGGGCCAGGGCCGCGGGGGCCGGTCCCTGTGAGCGGGCCAGGGCCGCGGGGGCCGGTCCCTGTGAGCGGGCCAGGGCTGCGGGGGCCGGTCCCTGTGAGCGGGCCAGGGCTGCGGGGGCCGGTCCCTGTGAGCGGGCCAGGGCTGCGGGGACCAGTCCCTGTGAGCGGGACAGTGCTGCGGGGGCCAGTCCCTGTGAGCGGGCCAGGGCTGCGGGGGCCGGTCCCTGTGATCGGGCGAGGGCTGCGGTGGCAAATAGCTGTCAGGGGGTCAGGGCTGCGGCGGCCAGTCCCTGTGAGCGGGACAGTGCTGCGGGGGCCGGTCCCTGTGAGCGGGCCAGGGCTGCGGGGGCCGGTCCCTGTGAGCGGGCCAGGGCTGCGGGGGCCGGTCCCTGTGAGCGGGCCTGGGCTGCGGGGGCCGGTCCCTGTGAGCGGGCCTGGGCTGCGGGGGCCGGTCCCTGTGAGCGGGCCTGGGCTGCGGGGGCCGGTCCCTGTGAGCGGGCCAGAGCTGCGGGGGCCAGGCCTGCGGGGGCCAGTCCCTGTGAGCGAGTCAGGGCTGCGGGGGCCAGTTCCTGTGAGCTGGTCAGGGCCGCGGGGGCCAGTCCCTGTCAGCTGGTCAGGGGCGCGGGGGCCGGTCCCTGTGAGCGGGCCAGGGCTGCGGGGGCCAGTCCCTGTGAGCGGGTCAGGGCTGCGGGGGCCAGTCCCTGTGAGCGGGCCAGGGCTGCGGGGGCCAGTCCCTGTGAGCGGGACAGTGCTGCGGGGGCCGGTCCCTGTGAGCGGGCCAGGGCTGCGGGGACCAGTCCCTGTGAGCGGGACAGTGCTGCGGGGGCCGGTCCCTGTGAGCGGGCCAGGGCCGCGGGGGCCGGTCCCTGTGAGCGGGCCAGGGCCGCGGGGGCCGGTCCCTGTGAGCGGGTCAGGGCCGCGGGGGCCGGTCCCTGTGAGCGGGCCAGGGCCGCGGGGGCCGGTCCCTGTGAGCGGGCCAGGGCTGCGGGGGCCGGTCCCTGTGAGCGGGCCAGGGCTGCGGGGGCCGGTCCCTGTGAGCGGGCCAGGGCTGCGGGGGCCAGTCCCTGTGAGCGGGCCAGGGCTGCGGGGACCAGTCGCTGTGAGCGGGACAGTGCTGCGGGGGCCAGGCCTGCGGGGGCCAGTCCCTGTGAGCGAGTCAGGGCTGCGGGGGCCAGTTCCTGTGAGCTGGTCAGGGCCGCGGGGGCCAGTCCCTGTGAGCTGGTCAGGGGCGCGGGGGCCGGTCCCTGTGAGCGGGCCAGGGCCGCGGGATCCGGTCCCTGAGAGCGGGCCAGGGCCGCGGGGGCCGGTCCCTGTGAGCGGGCCAGGGCTGCGGGGGCCTGTCCCTGTGAGCGGGTCAGGGCTGCGGGGGCCAGACCCTGTGAGCAGGTAAGGGCTGCGGGGGCCAGTCCCTGTGAGCGGGTCAGGGCTGGGGGGGCCAGTCCCTGTGAGCGGGTCAGGGCTGCGGGGGCCAGTCCCTGTGAGCAGGTCAGGGCTGCGGGGGCCAGTCCCTGTGAGCGGGTCAGGGCTGGGGGGGCCAGTCCCTGTGAGCGGGTCAGGGCTGCGGGGGCCAGTCCCTGTGAGCAGGTCAGGGCTGCGGGGGCCAGTCCCTGTGAGCGGGTCAGGGCTGCGGGGGCCGGTCCCTGTGAGCGGGCCAGGGCAGCGGGGGCCGGTCCCTGTGAGCGGACCAGGGCTGTGGGGGCCGGTCCCTGTGAGCGGGCCAGGGCTGCGGGGGCCGGTGCCTGTGAGCGGGCAGGGCTGCGCGGGCCAGTCCATGTCAGCGGGACAGGGCTGCGGGGAACAGTGGCTGTGAGCGGGCCAGGGCTGCGGGGGCAAGTCCCTGTGAGTGGGCCATGGCTGCGGGGGCCGGTCCCTGTGAGCGGGCCTGGGCTGCGGGGGCCGGTCCCTGTGAGCGGGCCAGGGCTGCGGGGGCCGGTCCCTGTGAGCGGGCCACGGCTGCGGGGCCGGTCCCTGTGAGCGGGCAAGGGCTGCGGGGGCCGGTCCCTGTGAGCGGGCCAGGGCTGCGGGGGCCGGTCCCTGTGAGCGGGCCAGGGCTGCGGGGCCAGTGCCTGTGAGCAGGGTAGGGCTGCGGGGGCCAGTCCCTGTGAGCGGGGTAGGGCTGCGGGGGCCAGTCCCTGTGAGCGGGTCAGGGCAGCGGGGGCCGGTCCCTGTGAGCGGGCCAGGGCAGCGGGGGCCGGTCCCTGTGAGCGGGCCAGGGCTGCGGGGGCCAGTCCCTGTGAGCGGGACAGGGCCGCGGGGGCCGGTCCCTGTGAGCGGGCCAGGGCCGCGGGGGCCGGTCCCTGTGAGCGGGCCACGGCTGCGGGGGCCGGTCCCTGTGAGCGGTCAAGGGCTGCGGGGGCCGGTCCCTGTGAGCGGGGCAGGGCTGCGGGGGCCGGTCCCTGTGAGCGGGCCAGGGCTGCGGGGCCAGTGCCTGTGAGCGGGGTAGGGCTGCGGGGGCCAGTCCCTGTGAGCGGGTCAGGGCAGCGGGGGCCGGTCCCTGTGAGCGGGCCAGGGCAGCGGGGGCCGGTCCCTGTGAGCGGGTCAGGGCAGCGGGGGCCGGTCCCTGTGAGCGGGCCAGGGCAGCGGGGGCCGGTACCTGTGAGCGGGCCAGGGCTGCGGGGGCCAGTCCCTGTGAGCGGGTCAGGGCTGGGGGGGCCAGTCCCTGTGAGCGGGTCAGGGCTGCGGGGGCCAGTCCCTGTGAGCAGGTCAGGGCTGCGGGGGCCAGTCCCTGTGAGCGGGTCAGGGCTGCGGGGGCCGGTCCCTGTGAGCGGGCCAGGGCAGCGGGGGCCGGTCCCTGTGAGCGGACCAGGGCTGTGGGGGCCGGTCCCTGTGAGCGGGCCAGGGCTGCGGGGGCCGGTGCCTGTGAGCGGGCAGGGCTGCGCGGGCCAGTCCATGTCAGCGGGACAGGGCTGCGGGGAACAGTGGCTGTGAGCGGGCCAGGGCTGCGGGGGCAAGTCCCTGTGAGTGGGCCATGGCTGCGGGGGCCGGTCCCTGTGAGCGGGCCAGGGGTGCGGGGGCCAGTCCCTGTGAGCAGGCCTGGGCTGCGGGGGCCGGTCCCTGTGAGCGGGCCAGGGCTGCGGGGGCCGGTCCCTGTGAGCGGGCCACGGCTGCGGGGCCGGTCCCTGTGAGCGGGCAAGGGCTGCGGGGGCCGGTCCCTGTGAGCGGGCCAGGGCTGCGGGGGCCGGTCCCTGTGAGCGGGCCAGGGCTGCGGGGCCAGTGCCTGTGAGCAGGGTAGGGCTGCGGGGGCCAGTCCCTGTGAGCGGGGTAGGGCTGCGGGGGCCAGTCCCTGTGAGCGGGTCAGGGCAGCGGGGGCCGGTCCCTGTGAGCTGGCCAGGGCAGCGGGGGCCGGTCCCTGTGAGCGGGTCAGGGCAGCGGGGGCCGGTCCCTGTGAGCGGGCCAGGGCAGCGGGGGCCGGTCCCTGTGAGCGGGCCAGGGCTGCGGGGGCCGGTCCCTGTGAGCGGGACAGGGCCGCGGGGGCCGGTCCCTGTGAGCGGGCCAGGGCCGCGGGGGCCGGTCCCTGTGAGCGGGCCAGGGCTGCGGGGGCCGGTCCCTGTGAGCGGGCCAGGGCTGCGGGGGCCGGTCCCTGTGAGCGGGCCAGGGCTGCGGGGGCCGGTCCCTGTGAGCGGGCCAGGGCTGCGGGGACCAGTCCCTGTGAGCGGGACAGTGCTGCGGGGGCCAGTCCCTGTGAGCGGGCCAGGGCTGCGGGGGCCGGTCCCTGTGATCGGGCGAGGGCTGCGGTGGCAAATAGCTGTCAGGGGGTCAGGGCTGCGGCGGCCAGTCCCTGTGAGCGGGACAGTGCTGCGGGGGCCGGTCCCTGTGAGCGGGCCAGGGCTGCGGGGGCCGGTCCCTGTGAGCGGGCCAGGGCTGCGCTGGCCGGTCCCTGTGAGCGGGCCAGGGCTGCGGAAACCGGTCCCTGTGAGCGGGCCAGGGCTGCGGGGGCCGGTCCCTGTGAGCGGGCCTGGGCTGCGGGGGCCGGTCCCTGTGAGCGGGCCTGGGCTGCGGGGGCCGGTCCCTGTGAGCGGGCCTGGGCTGCGGGGGCCGGTCCCTGTGAGCGGGCCAGAGCTGCGGGGGCCAGGCCTGCGGGGGCCAGTCCCTGTGAGCGAGTCAGGGCTGCGGGGGCCAGTTCCTGTGAGCTGGTCAGGGCCGCGGGGGCCAGTCCCTGTCAGCTGGTCAGGGGCGCGGGGGCCGGTCCCTGTGAGCGGGCCAGGGCTGCGGGGGCCAGTCCCTGTGAGCGGGTCAGGGCTGCGGGGGCCAGTCCCTGTGAGCGGGCCAGGGCTGCGGGGGCCAGTCCCTGTGAGCGGGACAGTGCTGCGGGGGCCGGTCCCTGTGAGCGGGCCAGGGCTGCGGGGACCAGTCCCTGTGAGCGGGACAGTGCTGCGGGGGCCGGTCCCTGTGAGCGGGCCAGGGCCGCGGGGGCCGGTCCCTGTGAGCGGGCCAGGGCCGCGGGGGCCGGTCCCTGTGAGCGGGCCAGGGCCGCGGGGGCCGGTCCCTGTGAGCGGGTCAGGGCCGCGGGGGCCGGTCCCTGTGAGCGGGCCAGGGCCGCGGGGGCCGGTCCCTGTGAGCGGGCCAGGGCTGCGGGGGCCGGTCCCTGTGAGCGGGCCAGGGCTGCGGGGGCCGGTCCCTGTGAGCGGGCCAGGGCTGCGGGGGCCAGTCCCTGTGAGCGGGCCAGGGCTGCGGGGACCAGTCGCTGTGAGCGGGACAGTGCTGCGGGGGCCAGGCCTGCGGGGGCCAGTCCCTGTGAGCGAGTCAGGGCTGCGGGGGCCAGTTCCTGTGAGCTGGTCAGGGCCGCGGGGGCCAGTCCCTGTGAGCTGGTCAGGGGCGCGGGGGCCGGTCCCTGTGAGCGGGCCAGGGCCGCGGGATCCGGTCCCTGAGAGCGGGCCAGGGCCGCGGGGGCCGGTCCCTGTGAGCGGGCCAGGGCTGCGGGGGCCTGTCCCTGTGAGCGGGTCAGGGCTGCGGGGGCCAGACCCTGTGAGCAGGTAAGGGCTGCGGGGGCCAGTCCCTGTGAGCGGGTCAGGGCTGGGGGGGCCAGTCCCTGTGAGCGGGTCAGGGCTGCGGGGGCCAGTCCCTGTGAGCAGGTCAGGGCTGCGGGGGCCAGTCCCTGTGAGCGGGTCAGGGCTGGGGGGGCCAGTCCCTGTGAGCGGGTCAGGGCTGCGGGGGCCAGTCCCTGTGAGCAGGTCAGGGCTGCGGGGGCCAGTCCCTGTGAGCGGGTCAGGGCTGCGGGGGCCGGTCCCTGTGAGCGGGCCAGGGCAGCGGGGGCCGGTCCCTGTGAGCGGACCAGGGCTGTGGGGGCCGGTCCCTGTGAGCGGGCCAGGGCTGCGGGGGCCGGTGCCTGTGAGCGGGCAGGGCTGCGCGGGCCAGTCCATGTCAGCGGGACAGGGCTGCGGGGAACAGTGGCTGTGAGCGGGCCAGGGCTGCGGGGGCAAGTCCCTGTGAGTGGGCCATGGCTGCGGGGGCCGGTCCCTGTGAGCGGGCCTGGGCTGCGGGGGCCGGTCCCTGTGAGCGGGCCAGGGGTGCGGGGGCCGGTCCCTGTGAGCGGGCCACGGCTGCGGGGCCGGTCCCTGTGAGCGGGCAAGGGCTGCGGGGGCCGGTCCCTGTGAGCGGGCCAGGGCTGCGGGGGCCGGTCCCTGTGAGCGGGCCAGGGCTGCGGGGCCAGTGCCTGTGAGCAGGGTAGGGCTGCGGGGGCCAGTCCCTGTGAGCGGGGTAGGGCTGCGGGGGCCAGTCCCTGTGAGCGGGTCAGGGCAGCGGGGGCCGGTCCCTGTGAGCGGGCCAGGGCAGCGGGGGCCGGTCCCTGTGAGCGGGCCAGGGCTGCGGGGGCCAGTCCCTGTGAGCGGGACAGGGCCGCGGGGGCCGGTCCCTGTGAGCGGGCCAGGGCCGCGGGGGCCGGTCCCTGTGAGCGGGCCACGGCTGCGGGGGCCGGTCCCTGTGAGCGGTCAAGGGCTGCGGGGGCCGGTCCCTGTGAGCGGGGCAGGGCTGCGGGGGCCGGTCCCTGTGAGCGGGCCAGGGCTGCGGGGCCAGTGCCTGTGAGCGGGGTAGGGCTGCGGGGGCCAGTCCCTGTGAGCGGGTCAGGGCAGCGGGGGCCGGTCCCTGTGAGCGGGCCAGGGCAGCGGGGGCCGGTCCCTGTGAGCGGGCCAGGGCAGCGGGGGCCGGTCCCTGTGAGCGGGCCAGGGCTGCGGGGGCCGGTCCCTGTGAGCGGGCCAGAGCTGCGGGGGCCAGGCCTGCGGGGGCCAGTCCCTGTGAGCGAGTCAGGGCTGCGGGGGCCAGTTCCTGTGAGCTGGTCAGGGCCGCGGGGGCCAGTCCCTGTCAGCTGGTCAGGGGCGCGGGGGCCGGTCCCTGTGAGCGGGCCAGGGCTGCGGGGGCCAGTCCCTGTGAGCGGGTCAGGGCTGCGGGGGCCAGTCCCTGTGAGCGGGCCAGGGCTGCGGGGGCCAGTCCCTGTGAGCGGGCCAGGGCCGCGGGGGCCGGTCCCTGTGAGCGGGCCAGGGCCGCGGGGGCCGGTCCCTGTGAGCGGGCCATGGCCGCGGGGGCCGGTCCCTGTGAGCGGGTCAGGGCCGCGGGGGCCGGTCCCTGTGAGCGGGCCAGGGCCGCGGGGGCCGGTCCCTGTGAGCGGGCCAGGGCTGCGGGGGCCGGTCCCTGTGAGCGGGCCAGGGCTGCGGGGGCCGGTCCCTGTGAGCGGGCCAGGGCTGCGGGGGCCAGTCCCTGTGAGCGGGCCAGGGCTGCGGGGACCAGTCGCTGTGAGCGGGACAGTGCTGCGGGGGCCAGGCCTGCGGGGGCCAGTCCCTGTGAGCGAGTCAGGGCTGCGGGGGCCAGTTCCTGTGAGCTGGTCAGGGCCGCGGGGGCCAGTCCCTGTGAGCTGGTCAGGGGCGCGGGGGCCGGTCCCTGTGAGCGGGCCAGGGCCGCGGGATCCGGTCCCTGAGAGCGGGCCAGGGCCGCGGGGGCCGGTCCCTGTGAGCGGGCCAGGGCTGCGGGGGCCTGTCCCTGTGAGCGGGTCAGGGCTGCGGGGGCCAGACCCTGTGAGCAGGTAAGGGCTGCGGGGGCCAGTCCCTGTGAGCGGGTCAGGGCTGGGGGGGCCAGTCCCTGTGAGCGGGTCAGGGCTGCGGGGGCCAGTCCCTGTGAGCAGGTCAGGGCTGCGGGGGCCAGTCCCTGTGAGCGGGTCAGGGCTGGGGGGGCCAGTCCCTGTGAGCGGGTCAGGGCTGCGGGGGCCAGTCCCTGTGAGCAGGTCAGGGCTGCGGGGGCCAGTCCCTGTGAGCGGGTCAGGGCTGCGGGGGCCGGTCCCTGTGAGCGGGCCAGGGCAGCGGGGGCCGGTCCCTGTGAGCGGACCAGGGCTGTGGGGGCCGGTCCCTGTGAGCGGGCCAGGGCTGCGGGGGCCGGTGCCTGTGAGCGGGCAGGGCTGCGCGGGCCAGTCCATGTCAGCGGGACAGGGCTGCGGGGAACAGTGGCTGTGAGCGGGCCAGGGCTGCAGGGGCAAGTCCCTGTGAGTGGGCCATGGCTGCGGGGGCCGGTCCCTGTGAGCGGGCCTGGGCTGCGGGGGCCGGTCCCTGTGAGCGGGCCAGGGGTGCGGGGGCCGGTCCCTGTGAGCGGGCCACGGCTGCGGGGCCGGTCCCTGTGAGCGGGCAAGGGCTGCGGGGGCCGGTCCCTGTGAGCGGGCCAGGGCTGCGGGGGCCGGTCCCTGTGAGCGGGCCAGGGCTGCGGGGCCAGTGCCTGTGAGCAGGGTAGGGCTGCGGGGGCCAGTCCCTGTGAGCGGGGTAGGGCTGCGGGGGCCAGTCCCTGTGAGCGGGTCAGGGCAGCGGGGGCCGGTCCCTGTGAGCGGGCCAGGGCAGCGGGGGCCGGTCCCTGTGAGCGGGCCAGGGCTGCGGGGGCCAGTCCCTGTGAGCGGGACAGGGCCGCGGGGGCCGGTCCCTGTGAGCGGGCCAGGGCCGCGGGGGCCGGTCCCTGTGAGCGGGCCACGGCTGCGGGGGCCGGTCCCTGTGAGCGGTCAAGGGCTGCGGGGGCCGGTCCCTGTGAGCGGGGCAGGGCTGCGGGGGCCGGTCCCTGTGAGCGGGCCAGGGCTGCGGGGCCAGTGCCTGTGAGCGGGGTAGGGCTGCGGGGGCCAGTCCCTGTGAGCGGGTCAGGGCAGCGGGGGCCGGTCCCTGTGAGCGGGCCAGGGCAGCGGGGGCCGGTCCCTGTGAGCGGGTCAGGGCAGCGGGGGCCGGTCCCTGTGAGCGGGCCAGGGCAGCGGGGGCCGGTCCCTGTGAGCGGGCCAGGGCTGCGGGGGCCGGTCCCTGTGAGCGGGACAGGGCCGCGGGGGCCGGTCCCTGTGAGCGGGCCAGGGCCGCGGGGGCCGGTCCCTGTGAGCGGGCCAGGGCTGCGGGGGCCGGTCCCTGTGAGCGGGCCAGGGCTGCGGGGGCCGGTCCCTGTGAGCGGGCCAGGGCTGCGGGGGCCGGTCCCTGTGAGCGGGCCAGGGCTGCGGGGACCAGTCCCTGTGAGCGGGACAGTGCTGCGGGGGCCAGTCCCTGTGAGCGGGCCAGGGCTGCGGGGGCCGGTCCCTGTGAGCGGGCGAGGGCTGCGGTGGCAAATAGCTGTCAGGGGGTCAGGGCTGCGGCGGCCAGTCCCTGTGAGCGGGACAGTGCTGCGGGGGCCGGTCCCTGTGAGCGGGCCAGGGCTGCGGGGGCCGGTCCCTGTGAGCGGGCCAGGGCTGCGCTGGCCGGTCCCTGTGAGCGGGCCAGGGCTGCGGGGGCCGGTCCCTGTGAGCGGGCCAGGGCTGCGGGGGCCGGTCCCTGTGAGCGGGCCTGGGCTGCGGGGGCCAGTCCCTGTGAGCGGGCCTGGGCTGCGGGGGCCGGTCCCTGTGAGCGGGCCTGGGCTGCGGGGGCCGGTCCCTGTGAGCGGGCCAGAGCTGCGGGGGCCAGGCCTGCGGGGGCCAGTCCCTGTGAGCGAGTCAGGGCTGCGGGGGCCAGTTCCTGTGAGCTGGTCAGGGCCGCGGGGGCCAGTCCCTGTCAGCTGGTCAGGGGCGCGGGGGCCGGTCCCTGTGAGCGGGCCAGGGCTGCGGGGGCCAGTCCCTGTGAGGGGGTCAGGGCTGCGGGGGCCAGTCCCTGTGAGCGGGCCAGGGCTGCGGGGGCCAGTCCCTGTGAGCGGGACAGTGCTGCGGGGGCCGGTCCCTGTGAGCGGGCCAGGGCTGCGGGGACCAGTCCCTGTGAGCGGGACAGTGCTGCGGGGGCCGGTCCCTGTGAGCGGGCCAGGGCTGCGGGGGCCGGTCCCTGTGAGCGGGCCAGGGCCGCGGGGGCCGGTCCCTGTGAGCGGGCCAGGGCCGCGGGGGCCGGTCCCTGTGAGCGGGTCAGGGCCGCGGGGGCCGGTCCCTGTGAGCGGGCCAGGGCCGCGGGGGCCGGTCCCTGTGAGCGGGCCAGGGCTGCGGGGGCCGGTCCCTGTGAGCGGGCCAGGGCTGCGGGGGCCGGTCCCTGTGAGCGGGCCAGGGCTGCGGGGGCCAGTCCCTGTGAGCGGGCCAGGGCTGCGGGGACCAGTCGCTGTGAGCGGGACAGTGCTGCGGGGGCCAGGCCTGCGGGGGCCAGTCCCTGTGAGCGAGTCAGGGCTGCGGGGGCCAGTTCCTGTGAGCTGGTCAGGGCCGCGGGGGCCAGTCCCTGTGAGCTGGTCAGGGGCGCGGGGGCCGGTCCCTGTGAGCGGGCCAGGGCCGCGGGATCCGGTCCCTGAGAGCGGGCCAGGGCCGCGGGGGCCGGTCCCTGTGAGCGGGCCAGGGCTGCGGGGGCCTGTCCCTGTGAGCGGGTCAGGGCTGCGGGGGCCAGACCCTGTGAGCAGGTAAGGGCTGCGGGGGCCAGTCCCTGTGAGCGGGTCAGGGCTGGGGGGGCCAGTCCCTGTGAGCGGGTCAGGGCTGCGGGGGCCAGTCCCTGTGAGCAGGTCAGGGCTGCGGGGGCCAGTCCCTGTGAGCGGGTCAGGGCTGGGGGGGCCAGTCCCTGTGAGCGGGTCAGGGCTGCGGGGGCCAGTCCCTGTGAGCAGGTCAGGGCTGCGGGGGCCAGTCCCTGTGAGCGGGTCAGGGCTGCGGGGGCCGGTCCCTGTGAGCGGGCCAGGGCAGCGGGGGCCGGTCCCTGTGAGCGGACCAGGGCTGTGGGGGCCGGTCCCTGTGAGCGGGCCAGGGCTGCGGGGGCCGGTGCCTGTGAGCGGGCAGGGCTGCGCGGGCCAGTCCATGTCAGCGGGACAGGGCTGCGGGGAACAGTGGCTGTGAGCGGGCCAGGGCTGCGGGGGCAAGTCCCTGTGAGTGGGCCATGGCTGCGGGGGCCGGTCCCTGTGAGCGGGCCTGGGCTGCGGGGGCCGGTCCCTGTGAGCGGGCCAGGGCTGCGGGGGCCGGTCCCTGTGAGCGGGCCACGGCTGCGGGGCCGGTCCCTGTGAGCGGGCAAGGGCTGCGGGGGCCGGTCCCTGTGAGCGGGCCAGGGCTGCGGGGGCCGGTCCCTGTGAGCGGGCCAGGGCTGCGGGGCCAGTGCCTGTGAGCAGGGTAGGGCTGCGGGGGCCAGTCCCTGTGAGCGGGGTAGGGCTGCGGGGGCCAGTCCCTGTGAGCGGGTCAGGGCAGCGGGGGCCGGTCCCTGTGAGCGGGCCAGGGCAGCGGGGGCCGGTCCCTGTGAGCGGGCCAGGGCTGCGGGGGCCAGTCCCTGTGAGCGGGACAGGGCCGCGGGGGCCGGTCCCTGTGAGCGGGCCAGGGCCGCGGGGGCCGGTCCCTGTGAGCGGGCCACGGCTGCGGGGGCCGGTCCCTGTGAGCGGTCAAGGGCTGCGGGGGCCGGTCCCTGTGAGCGGGGCAGGGCTGCGGGGGCCGGTCCCTGTGAGCGGGCCAGGGCTGCGGGGCCAGTGCCTGTGAGCAGGGTAGGGCTGCGGGGGCCAGTCCCTGTGAGCGGGGTAGGGCTGCGGGGGACAGTCCCTGTGAGCGGGTCAGGGCAGCGGGGGCCGGTCCCTGTGAGCGGGCCAGGGCAGCGGGGGCCGGTCCCTGTGAGCGGGCCAGGGCCGCGGGGGCCGGTCCCTGTGAGCGGGACAGGGCCGCGGGGGCCGGTCCCTGTGAGCGGGACAGGGCCGCGGGGGCCGGTCCCTGTGAGCGGGCCAGGGCTGCGGGGGCCGGTCCCTGTGAGCGGGCCAGGGCTGCGGGGGCCAGTACCTGTGAGCGGGCCAGGGCTGCGGGGGCCAGTCCCTGTGAGCGGGCCAGGGCTGCGGGGACCAGTCCCTGTGAGCGGGACAGTGCTGCGGGGGCCAGTCCCTGTGAGCGGGCCAGGGCTGCGGGGGCCGGTCCCTGTGATCGGGCGAGGGCTGCGGTGGCAAATAGCTGTCAGGGGGTCAGGGCTGCGGCGGCCAGTCCATGTCAGCGGGACAGGGCAGCGGGGGCTGGTCCCTGTGAGCGGGTCAGGGCTGCGGGGGCCAGTCCCTGTGAGCGGGCCAGGGCTGCGGGGGCCAGTCGCTGTGAGCGGGTCAGGGCTGCGGGGGCCAGTCCCTGTGAGCGGGCCAGGGCTGCGGGGGCCAGTCCCTGTGAGCGGGCCAGGGCTGCGGGGGCCAGTCCCTGTGAGCGGGCCAGGGCTGCGGGGACCAGTCCCTGTGAGCGGGACAGTGCTGCGGGGGCCGGTCCCTGTGAGCGGGCCACGGCTGCGGGGGCCGGTCCCTGTGAGCGGGCCAGGGCTGCGGGGGCCGGTCCCTGTGAGTGGGCCAGGGCTGCGGGGGCCGGTCCCTGTGAGCGGGCCAGGGCTGCGGGGACCGGTCCCTGTGAGAGGGCCTGGGCTGCGGGGGCCGGTCCCTGTGAGCGGGCCTGGGCTGCGGGGGCCGGTCCCTGTGAGCGGGCCAGAGCTGCGGGGGCCAGGCCTGCGGGGGCCAGTCCCTGTGAGCGAGTCAGGGCTGCGGGGGCCAGTTCCTGTGAGCGGGCCAGGGCCGCGGGGGACGGTCACTGTGAGCGGGCCAGGGCTGCGGGGGCCAGTCCCTGTGAGCGGGGTAGGGCTGCGGGGGCCAGTCCCTGTGAGCGGGTCAGGGCAGCGGGGGCCGGTCCCTGTGAGCGGGCCAGGGCCGCGGGGGCCGGTCCCTGTGAGCGGGTCAGGGCCGCGGGGGCCGGTCCCTGTGAGCGGGCCAGGGCCGCGGGGGCCGGTCCCTGTGAGCGGGCCAGGGCCGCGGGGGCCGGTCCCTGTGAGCGGGCCAGGGCTGCGGGGGCCGGTCCCTGTGAGCGGGCCAGGGCTGCGGGGGCCGGTCCCTGTGAGCGGGCCAGGGCTGCGGGGACCAGTCCCTGTGAGCGGGACAGTGCTGCGGGGGCCAGGCCTGCGGGGGCCAGTCCCTGTGAGCGAGTCAGGGCTGCGGGGGCCAGTTCCTGTGAGCTGGTCAGGGCCGCGGGGGCCAGTCCCTGTGAGCTGGTCAGGGGCGCGGGGGCCGGTCCCTGTGAGCGGGCCAGGGCCGCGGGATCCGGTCCCTGAGAGCGGGCCAGGGCCGCGGGGGCCGGTCCCTGTGAGCGGGCCAGGGCTGCGGGGGCCGGTCCCTGTGAGCGGGTCAGGGCCGCGGGGGCCGGTCCCTGTGAGCGGGCCAGGGCCGCGGGGGCCGGTCCCTGTGAGCGGGCCAGGGCCGCGGGGGCCGGTCCCTGTGAGCGGGCCAGGGCTGCGGGGGCCAGTCCCTGTGAGCGGGCCAGGGCTGCGGGGGCCAGTCCCTGTGAGCGGGACAGTGCTGCGGGGGCCAGGCCTGCGGGGGCCAGTCCCTGTGAGCGAGTCAGGGCTGCGGGGGCCAGTTCCTGTGAGCTGGTCAGGGCCGCGGGGGCCAGTCCCTGTGAGCTGGTCAGGGGCGCGGGGGCCGGTCCCTGTGAGCGGGCCAGGGCCGCGGGATCCGGTCCCTGAGAGCGGGCCAGGGCCGCGGGGGCCGGTCCCTGTGAGCGGGTCAGGGCAGCGGGGGCCGGTCCCTGTGAGCGGGCCAGGGCCGCGGGGGCCGGTCCCTGTGAGCGGGTCAGGGCCGCGGGGGCCGGTCCCTGTGAGCGGGGCAGGGCCGCGGGGGCCGGTCCCTGTGAGCGGGCCAGGGCCGCGGGGGCCGGTCCCTGTGAGCGGGCCAGGGCTGCGGGGGCCGGTCCCTGTGAGCGGGCCAGGGCTGCGGGGGCCAGTCCCTGTGAGCGGGCCAGGGCTGCGGGGACCAGTCCCTGTGAGCGGGACAGTGCTGCGGGGGCCAGGCCTGCGGGGGCCAGTCCCTGTGAGCGAGTCAGGGCTGCGGGGGCCAGTTCCTGTGAGCTGGTCAGGGCCGCGGGGGCCAGTCCCTGTGAGCTGGTCAGGGGCGCGGGGGCCGGTCCCTGTGAGCGGGCCAGGGCCGCGGGATCCGGTCCCTGAGAGCGGGCCAGGGCCGCGGGGGCCGGTCCCTGTGAGCGGGCCAGGGCTGCGGGGGCCTGTCCCTGTGAGCGGGTCAGGGCTGCCGGGGCCAGTCCCTGTGAGCGGGTCAGGGCTGGGGGGGCCAGTCCCTGTGAGCGGGTCAGGGCTGCGGGGGCCAGTCCCTGTGAGCAGGTCAGGGCTGCGGGGGCCAGTCCCTGTGAGCGGGTCAGGGCTGCGGGGGCCGGTCCCTGTGAGCGGGCCAGGGCAGCGGGAGCCGGTCCCTGTGAGCGGACCAGGGCTGTGGGGGCCGGTCCCTGTGAGCGGGCCAGGGCTGCGGGGGCCGGTGCCTGTGAGCGGGCAGGGCTGCGCGGGCCAGTCCATGTCAGCGGGACAGGGCTGCGGGGAACAGTGGCTGTGAGCGGGCCAGGGCTGCGGGGGCAAGTCCCTGTGAGTGGGCCATGGCTGCGGGGGCCGGTCCCTGTGAGCGGGCCAGGGGTGCGGGGGCCAGTCCCTGTGAGCAGGCCTGGGCTGCGGGGGCCGGTCCCTGTGAGCGGGCCAGGGCTGCGGGGGCCGGTCCCTGTGAGCGGGCCACGGCTGCGGGGCCGGTCCCTGTGAGCGGGCAAGGGCTGCGGGGGCCGGTCCCTGTGAGCGGGCCAGGGCTGCGGGGGCCGGTCCCTGTGAGCGGGCCAGGGCTGCGGGGCCAGTGCCTGTGAGCAGGGTAGGGCTGCGGGGGCCAGTCCCTGTGAGCGGGGTAGGGCTGCGGGGGCCAGTCCCTGTGAGCGGGTCAGGGCAGCGGGGGCCGGTCCCTGTGAGCGGGCCAGGGCAGCGGGGGCCGGTCCCTGTGAGCGGGTCAGGGCAGCGGGGGCCGGTCCCTGTGAGCGGGCCAGGGCAGCGGGGGCCGGTCCCTGTGAGCGGGCCAGGGCTGCGGTGACAGTGCTGCGGGGGCCGGTCCCTGTGAGCGGGCCAGGGCTGCGGGGGCCGGTCCCTGTGAGCGGGCCAGGGCTGCGGGGGCCGGTCCCTGTGAGCGGGCCATGGCTGCGGGGGCCGGTCCCTGTGAGCAGGCCAGGGCTGCGGGGGCCGGACCCTGTGAGCGGGCCTGGGCTGCGGGGGCCGGTCCCTGTGAGCGGGCCTGGGCTGCGGGGGCCGGTCCCTGTGAGCGGGCCTGGGCTGCGGGGGCCGGTCCCTGTGAGCGGGCCAGAGCTGCGGGGGCCAGGCCTGCGGGGGCCAGTCCCTGTGAGCGAGTCAGGGCTGCGGGGGCCAGTTCCTGTGAGCTGGTCAGGGCCGCGGGGGCCAGTCCCTGTGAGCTGGTCAGGGGCGCGGGGGCCGGTCCCTGTGAGCGGGCCAGGGCTGCGGGGGCCAGTCCCTGTGAGCGGGTCAGGGCTGCGGGGGCCAGTCCCTGTGAGCGGGCCAGGGCTTCGGGGGCCAGTCCCTGTGAGCGGGCCAGGGCTGCGGGGGCCAGTCCCTGTGAGCGGGACAGTGCTGCGGGGGCCGGTCCCTGTGAGCGGGCCAGGGCTGCGGGGACCAGTCCCTGTGAGCGGGACAGTGCTGCGGGGGCCTGTCCCTGTGAGCGGGCCAGGGCTGCGGGGGCCGGTCCCTGTGAGCGGGCCAGGGCTGCGGGGGCCGGTCCCTGTGAGCGGGCCAGGGCTGCGGGGGCCGGTCCCTGTGAGCGGGCCAGGGCTGCGGGGGCCAGTCCCTGTGAGCGAGTCAGGGCTGCGGGGGCCAGTTCCTGTGAGGTGGTCAGGGGCGCGGGGGCCGGTCCCTGTGAGCGGGCCAGGGCTGCGGGGGCCGGTCCCTGTGAGCGGGCCAGGGCAGCGGGGGCCGGTCCCTGTGAGCGGGCCAGGGCTGCGGGGGCCAGTCCCTGTGAGCGGGACAGTGCTGCGGGGGCCAGTCCCTGTGAGCGGGACAGTGCTGCGGGGGCCGGTCCCTGTGAGCGGGCCAGGGCTGCGGGGACCAGTCCCTGTGAGCGGGAGAGTGCTGCGGGGGCCGGTCCCTGTGAGCGGGCCAGGGCTGCGGGGGCCGGTCCCTGTGAGCGGGCCAGGGCTGCGGGGGCCGGTCCCTGTGAGCGGGCCAGGGCTGCGGGGGCCGGTCCCTGTGAGCGGGCCAGGGCTGCGGGGGCCAGTCCCTGTGAGCGAGTCAGGGCTGCGGGGGCCAGTTCCTGTGAGGTGGTCAGGGGCGCGGGGGCCGGTCCCTGTTAGCGGGCCAGGGCTGCGGGGGCCGGTCCCTGTGAGCGGGCCAGGGCAGCGGGGGCCGGTCCCTGTGAGCGGGCCAGGGCCGCGGGGGCCGGTCCCTGTGAGCGGGCCAGGGCCGCGGGGGCCGGTCCCTGTGAGCGGGTCAGAGCCGCGGGGGCCAGTCCCTGTGAGCGGGCCAGGGCCGCGGGGGCCGGTCCCTGTGAGCGGGCCAGGGCCGCGGGGGCCGGTCCCTGTGAGCGGGCCAGGACCGCGGGGGCCGGTCCCTGTGAGCAGGCCAGGGCCGCGGGATCCGGTCCCTGAGAGCGGGCCAGGGCCGCGTTTCCGGTCCCTGTGAGCGGGCCAGGGCTGCGGGGGCCAGTCCCTGTGAGCGGGTCAGGGCTGCGGGGGCCAGTCCCTGTGAGCGGGCCAGGGCTTCGGGGGCCAGTCCCTGTGAGCGGGCCAGGGCTGCGGGGGCCAGTCCCTGTGAGCGGGACAGTGCTGCGGGGGCCGGTCCCTGTGAGCGGGCCAGGGCTGCGGGGACCAGTCCCTGTGAGCGGGACAGTGCTGCGGGGGCCTGTCCCTGTGAGCGGGCCAGGGCTGCGGGGGCCGGTCCCTGTGAGCGGGCCAGGGCTGCGGGGGCCGGTCCCTGTGAGCGGGCCAGGGCTGCGGGGGCCGGTCCCTGTGAGCGGGCCAGGGCTGCGGGGGCCAGTCCCTGTGAGCGAGTCAGGGCTGCGGGGGCCAGTTCCTGTGAGGTGGTCAGGGGCGCGGGGGCCGGTCCCTGTGAGCGGGCCAGGGCTGCGGGGGCCGGTCCCTGTGAGCGGGCCAGGGCAGCGGGGGCCGGTCCCTGTGAGCGGGCCAGGGCTGCGGGGGCCAGTCCCTGTGAGCGGGACAGTGCTGCGGGGGCCAGTCCCTGTGAGCGGGACAGTGCTGCGGGGGCCGGTCCCTGTGAGCGGGCCAGGGCTGCGGGGACCAGTCCCTGTGAGCGGGACAGTGCTGCGGGGGCCGGTCCCTGTGAGCGGGCCAGGGCTGCGGGGGCCGGTCCCTGTGAGCGGGCCAGGGCTGCGGGGGCCGGTCCCTGTGAGCGGGCCAGGGCTGCGGGGGCCGCTCCCTGTGAGCGGGCCAGGGCTGCGGGGGCCAGTCCCTGTGAGCGAGTCAGGGCTGCGGGGGCCAGTTCCTGTGAGGTGGTCAGGGGCGCGGGGGCCGGTCCCTGTTAGCGGGCCAGGGCTGCGGGGGCCGGTCCCTGTGAGCGGGCCAGGGCAGCGGGGGCCGGTCCCTGTGAGCGGGCCAGGGCCGCGGGTGCCGGTCCCTGTGAGCGGGCCAGGGCCGCGGGGGCCGGTCCCTGTGAGCGGGTCAGAGCCGCGGGGGCCGGTCCCTGTGAGCGGGCCAGGGCCGCGGGGGCCGGTCCCTGTGAGCGGGCCAGGGCCGCGGGGGCCGGTCCCTGTGAGCGGGCCAGGACCGCGGGGGCCGGTCCCTGTGAGCAGGCCAGGGCCGCGGGATCCGGTCCCTGAGAGCGGGCCAGGGCCGCGTTTCCGGTCCCTGTGAGCGGGCCAGGGCTGCGGGGGCCTGTCCCTGTGAGCGGGTCAGGGCTGCGGGGGCCAGACCCTGTGAGCAGGTAAGGGCTGCGGGGGCCAGTCCCTGTGAGCGGGTCAGGGCTGGGGGGGCCAGTCCCTGTGAGCGGGTCAGGGCTGCGGGGGCCAGTCCCTGTGAGCGGGTCAGGGCTGCGGGGGCCAGTCCCTGTGAGCGGGGTAGGGCTGCGGGGGCCAGTCCCTGTGAGCGGGTCAGGGCTGCGGGGGCCAGTCCCTGTGAGCGGGTCAGGGCTGCGGGGACCATTCCCTGTGAGCAGGTCAGGGCTGCGGGGGCCCGTCCCTGTAAGCGGGTCAGGGCTGCGGGGGCCAGTCACTGTGATCGGGCCAGGGCTGCGGTGGCCGGTCCCTGTGAGCGGGCCAGGGCTGCGGGGGCCGGTCCCTGTGAGCGGGCCAGGGCTGCGGGGGCCGGTCCCTGTGAGCGGGCCAGGGCTGCGGGGGCCGGTCCCTGTGAGCGGGCCAGGGCTGCGGGGGCCGGTCCCTGTGAGCGGGACAGGGCTGCCGGGGCCGGTCCCTGTGAGCGGGCCAGGGCTGCGGGGGCCGGTCCCTGTGAGCGGGCCAGGGGTGCGGGGGCCGGTCCCTTTGAGCGGGCCAGGGCTGCGGGGGCCGGTCCGTGTCAGCGGGCCAGGGCTGCGGGGGCCGGTCCCTGTGAGCGGGCCAGGGCTGCGGGGGCCGGTCCCTGTGAGCGGGCCAGGGCTGCGGGGGCCGGTCCCTGTGAGCGGGCCAGGGCTGCGGGGGCCGGACCCTGTGAGCGGGCCTGGGCTGCGGGGGCCGGTCCCTGTGAGCGGGCCTGGGCTGCGGGGTCCGGTCCCTGTGAGCGGGCCAGGGCTGCGGGGGCCGGTCCCTGTGAGCGGGCCAGGGCTGCGGGGGCCGGTGCCTGTGAGCGGGCCAGGGCTGCGGGGGCCGGTCCCTGTGAGCGGGCCAGGGCTGCGGGGGCCGGTCCCTGTGAGCGGGTCAGGGCTGCGGGGGCCGGTCCCTGTGAGCGGGTCAGGGCTGCGAGGGCCGGTCCCTGTGAGCGGGTCAGGGCTGCGGGGGCCAGTCCCTGTGATCGGGCGAGGGCTGCGGTGGCAAATAGCTGTCAGGGGTTCAGGGCTGCAGCGGCCAGTCCATGTCAGCGGGACAGGGCTGCGGGGGCTGGTCCCTGTGAGCGGGCCAGGGCTGCGGGGGCCGGTCCCTGTGAGCGGGCCAGGGCTGCGGGGGCCGGACCCTGTGAGCGGGCCAGGGCTGCGGGGGCCGGTCCCTGTGAGCGGGCCAGGGCTGCGGGGGCCGGTCCCTGTGAGCGGGCCTGGGCTGCGGGGGCCGGTCCCTGTGAGCGGGCCAGGGCTGCGGGGGCCGGTCCCTGTGAGCGGGACAGGGCTGCGGGGGCCGGTCCCTGTGAGCGGGCCAGGCCTGCGGGGGCCAGTCCCTGTGAGCGAGTCAGGGCTGCAGGGGCCAGTTCCTGTGAGCTGGTCAGGGCCGCGGGGGCCAGTCCCTGTGAGGTGGTCAGGGGCGCGGGGGCCGGTCCCTGTGAGCGGGCCAGGGCTGCGGGGGCCGGTCCCTGTGAGCGGGCCAGGGCAGCGGGGGCCGGTCCCTGTGAGCGGGCCAGGGCTGCGGGGGCCGGTCCCTGTGAGCGGGCCAGGGCTGCGGGGGCCGGTCCCTGTGAGCGGGCCAGGGCTGCGGGGGCCGGTCACTGTGAGCGGGCCAGGGCAGCGGGGGCCAGTCCCTGTGAGCGGGCCAGGGCCGCGGGGGCCGGTCCCTGTGAGCGGGCCAGGGCAGCGGGGGCCGGTCCCTGTGAGCGGGCCAGGGCCGCGGGGGCCGGTCCCTGTGAGCGGGCCAGGGCCGCGGGGGCCGGTCCCTGTGAGCGGGACAGGGCCGCGGGGGCCGGTCCCTGTGATCGGGCGAGGGCTGCGGTGGCAAATAGCTGTCAGGGGGTCAGGGCTGCGGCGGCCAGTCCATGTCAGCGGGACAGGGCAGCGGGGGGCTGGTCCCTGTGAGCGGGTCAGGGCTGCGGGGGCCAGTCCCTGTGAGCGGGCCAGGGCTGCGGGGGCCAGTCCCTGTGAGCGGGTCAGGGCTGCGGGGGCCAGTACCTGTGAGCGGGCCAGGGCTGCGGGGGCCAGTCCCTGTGAGCGGGACAGAGCTGCGGGGGCCAGTCCCTGTGAGCGGGCCAGGGCTGCGGGGACCAGTCCCTGTGAGTGGGACAGTGCTGCGGGGGCCGGTCCCTGTGAGCGGGCCAGGGCTGCGGGGGCCGGTCCCTGTGAGCGGGCCAGGGCTGCGGGGGCCGGTCCCTGTGAGCGGGCCAGGGCTGCGGGGGCCGGTCCCTGTGAGCGGGCCAGGGCTGCGGGGGCCGGTCCCTGTGAGCGGGCCTGGGCTGCGGGGGCCGGTCCCTGTGAGCGGGCCTGGGCTGCGGGGGCCGGTCCCTGTGAGCGGGCCTGGGCTGCGGGGGCCGGTCCCTGTGAGCGGGCCTGGGCTGCGGGGGCCGGTCCCTGTGAGCGGGCCAGAGCTGCGGGGGCCAGGCCTGCGGGGGCCAGTCACTGTGAGCGAGTCAGGGCTGCGGGGGCCAGTTCCTGTGAGCTGGTCAGGGCTGCGGGGGCCGGTCCCTGTGAGCGGGCCAGGGCCGCGGGGGCCAGTCCCTGTGAGCGGGTCAGGGCCGCGGGGGCCAGTCCCTGTGAGCGGGTCAGGGCCGCGGGGGCCGGTCCCTGTGAGCGGGCCAGGGCCGCGGGGGCCGGTCCCTGTGAGCGGGCCAGGGCCGCGGGGGCCGGTCCCTGTGAGCGGGCCAGGGCCGCGGAATCCGGTCCCTGAGAGCGGGCCAGGGCCGCGGGGGCCGGTCCCTGTGAGCGGGCCAGGGCTGCGGGGGCCTGTCCCTGTGAGCGGGTCAGGGCTGCGGGGGCCAGACCCTGTGAGCAGGTAAGGGCTGCGGGGGCCAGTCCCTGTGAGCGGGACAGGGCTGGGGGGGCCAGTCCCTGTGAGCGGGTCAGGGCTGCGGGGGCCAGTCCCTGTGAGCGGGTCAGGGCTGCGGCGGCCAGTCCATGTCAGCGGGACAGGGCAGCGGGGGGCTGGTCCCTGTGAGCGGGTCAGGGCTGCGGGGGCCAGTCCCTGTGAGCGGGCCAGGGCTGCGGGGGCCAGTCCCTGTGAGCGGGTCAGGGCTGCGGGGGCCAGTCCCTGTGAGCGGGCCAGGGCTGCGGGGGCCAGTCCCTGTGAGCGGGACAGGGCTGCGGGGGCCGGTGCCTGTGAGCAGGTAAGGGCTGCGGGGGCCAGTCCCTGTGAGCGGGTCAGGGCTGGGGGGGCCGGTCCCTGTGAGCAGGCCAGGGCCGCGGGATCCGGTCCCTGAGAGCGGGCCAGGGCCGCGTTTCCGGTCCCTGTGAGCGGGCCAGGGCTGCGGGGGCCAGTCCCTGTGAGCGGGTCAGGGCTGCGGGGGCCAGTCCCTGTGAGCGGGCCAGGGCTTCGGGGGCCAGTCCCTGTGAGCGGGCCAGGGCTGCGGGGGCCAGTCCCTGTGAGCGGGACAGTGCTGCGGGGGCCGGTCCCTGTGAGCGGGCCAGGGCTGCGGGGACCAGTCCCTGTGAGCGGGACAGTGCTGCGGGGGCCTGTCCCTGTGAGCGGGCCAGGGCTGCGGGGGCCGGTCCCTGTGAGCGGGCCAGGGCTGCGGGGGCCGGTCCCTGTGAGCGGGCCAGGGCTGCGGGGGCCGGTCCCTGTGAGCGGGCCAGGGCTGCGGGGGCCAGTCCCTGTGAGCGAGTCAGGGCTGCGGGGGCCAGTTCCTGTGAGGTGGTCAGGGGCGCGGGGGCCGGTCCCTGTGAGCGGGCCAGGGCTGCGGGGGCCGGTCCCTGTGAGCGGGCCAGGGCAGCGGGGGCCGGTCCCTGTGAGCGGGCCAGGGCTGCGGGGGCCAGTCCCTGTGAGCGGGACAGTGCTGCGGGGGCCAGTCCCTGTGAGCGGGACAGTGCTGCGGGGGCCGGTCCCTGTGAGCGGGCCAGGGCTGCGGGGACCAGTCCCTGTGAGCGGGACAGTGCTGCGGGGGCCGGTCCCTGTGAGCGGGACAGTGCTGCGGGTCCGGTCCCTGTGAGCGGGCCAGGGCTGCGGGGGCCGGTCCCTGTGAGCGGGCCAGGGCTGCGGGGGCCGGTCCCTGTGAGCGGGCCAGGGCTGCGGGGGCCGGTCCCTGTGAGCGGGCCAGGGCTGCGGGGGCCAGTCCCTGTGAGCGAGTCAGGGCTGCGGGGGCCAGTTCCTGTGAGGTGGTCAGGGGCGCGGGGGCCGGTCCCTGTTAGCGGGCCAGGGCTGCGGGGGCCGGTCCCTGTGAGCGGGCCAGGGCAGCGGGGGCCGGTCCCTGTGAGCGGGCCAGGGCCGCGGGGGCCGGTCCCTGTGAGCGGGCCAGGGCCGCGGGGGCCGGTCCCTGTGAGCGGGTCAGAGCCGCGGGGGCCGGTCCCTGTGAGCGGGCCAGGGCCGCGGGGGCCGGTCCCTGTGAGCGGGCCAGGGCCGCGGGGGCCGGTCCCTGTGAGCGGGCCAGGACCGCGGGGGCCGGTCCCTGTGAGCAGGCCAGGGCCGCGGGATCCGGTCCCTGAGAGCGGGCCAGGGCCGCGTTTCCGGTCCCTGTGAGCGGGCCAGGGCTGCGGGGGCCTGTCCCTGTGAGCGGGTCAGGGCTGCGGGGGCCAGACCCTGTGAGCAGGTAAGGGCTGCGGGGGCCAGTCCCTGTGAGCGGGTCAGGGCTGGGGGGGCCAGTCCCTGTGAGCGGGTCAGGGCTGCGGGGGCCAGTCCCTGTGAGCGGGTCAGGGCTGCGGGGGCCAGTCCCTGTGAGCGGGGTAGGGCTGCGGGGGCCAGTCCCTGTGAGCGGGTCAGGGCTGCGGGGGCCAGTCCCTGTGAGCGGGTCAGGGCTGCGGGGACCATTCCCTGTGAGCAGGTCAGGGCTGCGGGGGCCCGTCCCTGTAAGCGGGTCAGGGCTGCGGGGGCCAGTCACTGTGATCGGGCCAGGGCTGCGGTGGCCGGTCCCTGTGAGCGGGCCAGGGCTGCGGGGGCCGGTCCCTGTGAGCGGGCCAGGGCTGCGGGGGCCGGTCCCTGTGAGCGGGCCAGGGCTGCGGGGGCCGGTCCCTGTGAGCGGGCCAGGGCTGCGGGGGCCGGTCCCTGTGAGCGGGACAGGGCTGCCGGGGCCGGTCCCTGTGAGCGGGCCAGGGCTGCGGGGGCCGGTCCCTGTGAGCGGGCCAGGGGTGCGGGGGCCGGTCCCTTTGAGCGGGCCAGGGCTGCGGGGGCCGGTCCGTGTCAGCGGGCCAGGGCTGCGGGGGCCGGTCCCTGTGAGCGGGCCAGGGCTGCGGGGGCCGGTCCCTGTGAGCGGGCCAGGGCTGCGGGGGCCGGTCCCTGTGAGCGGGCCAGGGCTGCGGGGGCCGGACCCTGTGAGCGGGCCTGGGCTGCGGGGGCCGGTCCCTGTGAGCGGGCCTGGGCTGCGGGGTCCGGTCCCTGTGAGCGGGCCAGGGCTGCGGGGGCCGGTCCCTGTGAGCGGGCCAGGGCTGCGGGGGCCGGTGCCTGTGAGCGGGCCAGGGCTGCGGGGGCCGGTCCCTGTGAGCGGGCCAGGGCTGCGGGGGCCGGTCCCTGTGAGCGGGTCAGGGCTGCGGGGGCCGGTCCCTGTGAGCGGGTCAGGGCTGCGAGGGCCGGTCCCTGTGAGCGGGTCAGGGCTGCGGGGGCCAGTCCCTGTGATCGGGCGAGGGCTGCGGTGGCAAATAGCTGTCAGGGGTTCAGGGCTGCAGCGGCCAGTCCATGTCAGCGGGACAGGGCTGCGGGGGCTGGTCCCTGTGAGCGGGCCAGGGCTGCGGGGGCCGGTCCCTGTGAGCGGGCCAGGGCTGCGGGGGCCGGACCCTGTGAGCGGGCCAGGGCTGCGGGGGCCGGTCCCTGTGAGCGGGCCAGGGCTGCGGGGGCCGGTCCCTGTGAGCGGGCCTGGGCTGCGGGGGCCGGTCCCTGTGAGCGGGCCAGGGCTGCGGGGGCCGGTCCCTGTGAGCGGGACAGGGCTGCGGGGGCCGGTCCCTGTGAGCGGGCCAGGCCTGCGGGGGCCAGTCCCTGTGAGCGAGTCAGGGCTGCAGGGGCCAGTTCCTGTGAGCTGGTCAGGGCCGCGGGGGCCAGTCCCTGTGAGGTGGTCAGGGGCGCGGGGGCCGGTCCCTGTGAGCGGGCCAGGGCTGCGGGGGCCGGTCCCTGTGAGCGGGCCAGGGCAGCGGGGGCCGGTCCCTGTGAGCGGGCCAGGGCTGCGGGGGCCGGTCCCTGTGAGCGGGCCAGGGCTGCGGGGGCCGGTCCCTGTGAGCGGGCCAGGGCTGCGGGGGCCGGTCACTGTGAGCGGGCCAGGGCAGCGGGGGCCAGTCCCTGTGAGCGGGCCAGGGCCGCGGGGGCCGGTCCCTGTGAGCGGGCCAGGGCAGCGGGGGCCGGTCCCTGTGAGCGGGCCAGGGCTGCGGGGGCCGGTCCCTGTGAGCGGGCCAGGGCCGCGGGGGCCGGTCCCTGTGAGCGGGACAGGGCCGCGGGGGCCGGTCCCTGTGATCGGGCGAGGGCTGCGGTGGCAAATAGCTGTCAGGGGGTCAGGGCTGCGGCGGCCAGTCCATGTCAGCGGGACAGGGCAGCGGGGGGCTGGTCCCTGTGAGCGGGTCAGGGCTGCGGGGGCCAGTCCCTGTGAGCGGGCCAGGGCTGCGGGGGCCAGTCCCTGTGAGCGGGTCAGGGCTGCGGGGGCCAGTACCTGTGAGCGGGCCAGGGCTGCGGGGGCCAGTCCCTGTGAGCGGGACAGAGCTGCGGGGGCCAGTCCCTGTGAGCGGGCCAGGGCTGCGGGGACCAGTCCCTGTGAGTGGGACAGTGCTGCGGGGGCCGGTCCCTGTGAGCGGGCCAGGGCTGCGGGGGCCGGTCCCTGTGAGCGGGCCAGGGCTGCGGGGGCCGGTCCCTGTGAGCGGGCCAGGGCTGCGGGGGCCGGTCCCTGTGAGCGGGCCAGGGCTGCGGGGGCCGGTCCCTGTGAGCGGGCCTGGGCTGCGGGGGCCGGTCCCTGTGAGCGGGCCTGGGCTGCGGGGGCCGGTCCCTGTGAGCGGGCCTGGGCTGCGGGGGCCGGTCCCTGTGAGCGGGCCTGGGCTGCGGGGGCCGGTCCCTGTGAGCGGGCCAGAGCTGCGGGGGCCAGGCCTGCGGGGGCCAGTCACTGTGAGCGAGTCAGGGCTGCGGGGGCCAGTTCCTGTGAGCTGGTCAGGGCTGCGGGGGCCGGTCCCTGTGAGCGGGCCAGGGCCGCGGGGGCCAGTCCCTGTGAGCGGGTCAGGGCCGCGGGGGCCAGTCCCTGTGAGCGGGTCAGGGCCGCGGGGGCCGGTCCCTGTGAGCGGGCCAGGGCCGCGGGGGCCGGTCCCTGTGAGCGGGCCAGGGCCGCGGGGGCCGGTCCCTGTGAGCGGGCCAGGGCCGCGGAATCCGGTCCCTGAGAGCGGGCCAGGGCCGCGGGGGCCGGTCCCTGTGAGCGGGCCAGGGCTGCGGGGGCCTGTCCCTGTGAGCGGGTCAGGGCTGCGGGGGCCAGACCCTGTGAGCAGGTAAGGGCTGCGGGGGCCAGTCCCTGTGAGCGGGACAGGGCTGGGGGGGCCAGTCCCTGTGAGCGGGTCAGGGCTGCGGGGGCCAGTCCCTGTGAGCGGGTCAGGGCTGCGGCGGCCAGTCCATGTCAGCGGGACAGGGCAGCGGGGGGCTGGTCCCTGTGAGCGGGTCAGGGCTGCGGGGGCCAGTCCCTGTGAGCGGGCCAGGGCTGCGGGGGCCAGTCCCTGTGAGCGGGTCAGGGCTGCGGGGGCCAGTCCCTGTGAGCGGGCCAGGGCTGCGGGGGCCAGTCCCTGTGAGCGGGACAGGGCTGCGGGGGCCGGTGCCTGTGAGCGGGCAGGGCTGCGCGGGCCAGTCCATGTCAGCGGGACAGGGCTGCGGGGAACAGTGGCTGTGAGCGGGCCAGGGCTGCGGGGGCAAGTCCCTGTGAGCGGGCCATGGCTGCGGGGGCTGGTCCCTGTGAGCGGGCCAGGGCTGCGGGGGCCAGTCCGTGTGAGCGGGGCAGGGAAGCGGGGGCCAGTCCCTGTGAGCAGTCCTGGGCTGCGGGGGCCGGTCCCTGTGAGCGGGTGAGGGCTGCGGTGGCAAATAGCTGTCAGGGGGTCAGTGCTGCGGGGGCCAGTCCATGTCAGCAGGACAGGGGTGCGGGGGACAGTGCCTGTGAGCGGGGTAGGGCTGCGGGGGCCAGTCCCTGTGAGCGGGGTAGGGCTGCGGGGGCCAGTCCCTGTGAGCGGGTCAGGGCTGCGGGGGCCAGTCCCTGTGAGCGGGTCAGGGCTGCGGGGACCACTCCCTGTGAGCAGGTCAGGGCTGCGGGGGCCCGTCCCTGTAAGCGGGTCAGGGCTGCGGGGGCCAGTCACTGTGATCGGGTCATGGCTGCGGGGGCCGGTCCCTGTGAGCGGGCCAGGGCTGCGGGGGCCGGTCCCTGTGAGCGGGCCAGGGCTGCGGGGGCCGGTCCCTGTGAGCGGGCCAGGGCTGCGGGGGCCGGTCCCTGTGAGCGGGCCAGGGCTGCGGGGGCCGGTCCCTGTGAGCGGGCCAGGGCTGCGGGGGCCGGTCCCTGTGAGCGGGACAGGGCTGCCGGGGCCGGTCCCTGTGAGCGGGCCAGGGCTGCGGGGGCCGGTCCCTGTGAGCGGGCCAGGGGTGCGGGGGCCGGTCCCTTTGAGCGGGCCAGGGCTGCGGGGGCCGGTCCGTGTGAGCGGGCCAGGGCTGCGGGGGCCGGTCCCTGTGAGCGGGCCAGGGCTGCGGGGGCCGGTCCCTGTGAGCCGGCCAGGGCTGCGGGGGCCGGACCCTGTGAGCGGGCCTGGGCTGCGGGGGCCGGTCCCTGTGAGCGGGCCTGGGCTGCGGGGTCGGTCCCTGTGAGCGGGCCAGGGCTGCGTGGGCCGGTCCCTGTGAGCGGGCCAGGGCTGCGGGGGCCGGTCCCTGTGAGCGGGCCAGGGCTGCGGGGGCCGGTCCCTGTGAGCAGGCCAGGGCTGCGGGGGCCGGTCCCTGTGAGCGGGCCTGTGCTGCGGGGGCCGGTCCCTGTGAGCGGGCCTGGGCTGCGGGGGCCGGTCCCTGTGAGCGGGCCAGAGCTGCGGGGGCCAGGCCTGCGGGGGCCAGTCCCTGTGAGCGAGTCAGGGCTGCGGGGGCCAGTTCCTGTGAGCTGGTCAGGGCCGCGGGGGCCAGTCCCTGTGAGCTGGTCAGGGGCGCGGGGGCCGGTCCCTGTGAGCGGGCCAGGGCTGCGGGGGCCGGTCCCTGTGAGCGGGACAGGGCTGCGGGGGCCGGTCCCTGTGAGCGGGCCAGGGCTGCGGGGGCCGGTCCCTGTGAGCAGGCCAGGCCTGCGGGGGCCAGTCCCTGTGAGCGAGTCAGGGCTGCGGGGGCCAGTTCCTGTGAGCTGGTCAGGGCCGCGGGGGCCAGTCCCTGTGAGGTGGTCAGGGGCGCGGGGGCCGGTCCCTGTGAGCGGGCCAGGGCTGCGGGGGCCGGTCCCTGTGAGTGGGCCAGGGCAGCGGGGGCCGGTCCCTGTGAGCGGGCCAGGGCTGCGGGGGCCGGTCCCTGTGAGCGGGCCAGGGCTGCGGGGGCCGGTCCCTGTGAGCGGGACAGGGCCGCGGGGGCCGGTCCCTGTGAGCGGGCCAGGGCCGCGGGGGCCGGTCCCTGTGAGCGGGCCAGGGCTGCGGGGGCCGGTCCCTGTGATCGGGCGAGGGCTGCGGTGGCAAATAGCTGTCAGGGGGTCAGGGCTCCGGCGGCCAGTCCATGACAGCGGGATAGGGCAGCGGGGGCTGGTCCCTGTGAGCGGGTCAGGGCTGCGGGGGCCAGTCCCTGTGAGCGGGCCAGGGCTGCGGGGGCCAGTCCCTGTGAGCGGGTCAGGGTTGCGGGGGCCAGTCCCTGTGAGCGGGCCAGGGCTGCGGGGGCCAGTCCCTGTGAGCGGGCCAGGGCTGCGGGGGCCAGTCCCTGTGAGCGGGCCAGGGCTGCGGGGACCAGTCCCTGTGAGCGGGACAGTGCTGCGGGGGCCGGTCCCTGTGAGCGGGCCAGGGCCGCGGGGGCCAGTCCCTGTGAGCGTGTCAGGGCCGCGGGGGCCAGTCCCTGTGAGCGGGTCAGGGCTGCGGGGGCCAGACCCTGTGAGCGGGCAAGGGCTGCGGGGACCAGTCACTGTGAGCGGGCTACGGCCGCGGGGGCCAGTCCCTATGAGCGGGCCAGGGCGGCGGGAGCCAGTCCCTGTGAGCGGGTCAGGGCCGCGGGGGCCGGTCCCTGTGAGCGGGCCAGGGCCGCGGGGGCCGGTCCCTGTGAGCGGGCCAGGGCCGCGGGTGCCGGTCCCTGTGAGCGGGCCAGGGCCGCGGGGGCCGGTCCCTGTGAGCGGGACAGTGCTGCGGGGGCCGGTCCCTGTGAGCGGGCCAGGGCTGCGGGGACCAGTCCCTGTGAGCGGGACAGTGCTGCGGGGGCCGGTCCCTGTGAGCGGGCCAGGGCTGCGGGGGCCGGTCCCTGTGAGCGGGCCAGGGCTGCGGGGGCCGGTCCCTGTGAGCGGGCCAGGGCTGCGGGGGCCGGTCCCTGTGAGCGGGCCAGGGCTGCGGGGGCCAGTCCCTGTGAGCGAGTCAGGGCTGCGGGGGCCAGTTCCTGTGAGGTGGTCAGGGGCGCGGGGGCCGGTCCCTGTGAGCGGGCCAGGGCTGCGGGGGCCGGTCCCTGTGAGCGGGCCAGGGCAGCGGGGGCCGGTCCCTGTGAGCGGGCCAGGGCCGCGGGGGCCGGTCCCTGTGAGCGGGCCAGGGCCGCGGGGGCCGGTCCCTGTGAGCGGGTCAGAGCCGCGGGGGCCAGTCCCTGTGAGCGGGCCAGGGCCGCGGGGGACGGTCCCTGTGAGCGGGCCAGGGCCGCGGGGGCCGGTCCCTGTGAGCGGGCCAGGACCGCGGGGGCCGGTCCCTGTGAGCAGGCCTGGGCCGCGGGATCCGGTCCCTGAGAGCGGGCCAGGGCCGCGTTTCCGGTCCCTGTGAGCGGGCCAGGGCTGCGGGGGCCTGTCCCTGTGAGCGGGTCAGGGCTGCGGGGGCCAGACCCTGTGAGCAGGTAAGGGCTGCGGGGGCCAGTCCCTGTGAGCGGGTCAGGGCTGGGGGGGCCAGTCCCTGTGAGCGGGTCAGGGCTGCGGGGGCCAGTCCCTGTGAGCGGGTCAGGGCTGCGGGGGCCAGTCCCTGTGAGCGGGGTAGGGCTGCGGGGGCCAGTCCCTGTGAGCGGGTCAGGGCTGCGGGGGCCAGTCCCTGTGAGCAGGTCAGGGCTGCGGGGACCATTCCCTGTGAGCAGGTCAGGGCTGCGGGGGCCCGTCCCTGTAAGCGGGTCAGGGCTGCGGGGGCCAGTCACTGTGATCGGGCCAGGGCTGCGGGGGCCGGTCCCTGTGAGCGGGCCAGGGCTGCGGGGGCCGGTCCCTGTGAGCGGGCCAGGGCTGCGGGGGCCGGTCCCTGTGAGCGGGCCAGGGCTGCGGGGGCCGGTCCCTGTGAGCGGGCCAGGGCTGCGGGGGCCGGTCCCTGTGAGCGGGACAGGGCTGCCGGGGCCGGTCCCTGTGAGCGGGCCAGGGCTGCGGGGGCCGGTCCCTGTGAGCGGGCCAGGGGTGCGGGGGCCGGTCCCTTTGAGCGGGCCAGGGCTGCGGGGGCCGGTCCGTGTCAGCGGGCCAGGGCTGCGGGGGCCGGTCCCTGTGAGCGGGCCAGGGCTGCGGGGGCCGGTCCCTGTGAGCGGGCCAGGGCTGCGGGGGCCGGACCCTGTGAGCGGGCCTGGGCTGCGGGGGCCGGTCCCTGTGAGCGGGCCTGGGCTGCGGGGTCCGGTCCCTGTGAGCGGGCCAGGGCTGCGGGGGCCGGTCCCTGTGAGCGGGCCAGGGCTGCGGGGGCCGGTGCCTGTGAGCGGGCCAGGGCTGCGGGGGCCGGTCCCTGTGAGCGGGCCAGGGCTGCGGGGGCCGGTCCCTGTGAGCGGGTCAGGGCTGCGGGGGCCGGTCCCTGTGAGCGGGTCAGGGCTGCGAGGGCCGGTCCCTGTGAGCGGGTCAGGGCTGCGGGGGCCAGTCCCTGTGATCGGGCGAGGGCTGCGGTGGCAAATAGCTGTCAGGGGTTCAGGGCTGCAGCGGCCAGTCCATGTCAGCGGGACAGGGCTGCGGGGGCTGGTCCCTGTGAGCGGGCCAGGGCTGCGGGGGCCGGTCCCTGTGAGCGAGTCAGGGCTGCAGGGGCCGGTCCCTGTGAGCGGGACAGGGCTGCGGGGGCCGGTCCCTGTGAGCGGGCCAGGCCTGCGGGGGCCAGTCCCTGTGAGCGAGTCAGGGCTGCAGGGGCCAGTTCCTGTGAGCTGGTCAGGGCCGCGGGGGCCAGTCCCTGTGAGCGGGCCAGGGCTGCGGGGGCCGGTCCCTGTGAGCGGGCCAGGGCAGCGGGGGCCGGTCCCTGTGAGCGGGCCAGGGCTGCGGGGGCCGGTCCCTGTGAGCGGGCCAGGGCTGCGGGGGCCGGTCCCTGTGAGCGGGCCAGGGCTGCGGGGGCCGGTCACTGTGAGCGGGCCAGGGCAGCGGGGGCCAGTCCCTGTGAGCGGGCCAGGGCCGCGGGGGCCGGTCCCTGTGAGCGTGCCAGGGCAGCGGGGGCCGGTCCCTGTGAGCGGGCCAGGGCTGCGGGGGCCGGTCCCTGTGAGCGGGCCAGGGCTGCGGGGGCCGGTCCCTGTGAGCGGGTCAGGGCTGCGGGGGCCAGTCCCTGTGAGCGGGCCAGGGCTGCGGGGGCCAGTCCCTGTGAGCGGGCCAGGGCTGCGGGGGCCGGTCCCTGTGAGCGGGCCAGGGCTGCAGGGGCCAGTCCCTGTGAGCGGGACAGTGCTGCGGGGGCCAGTCCCTGTGAGCGGGCCAGGGCTGCGGGGGCCGGTCCCTGTGATCGGGCGAGGGCTGCGGTGGCAAATAGCTGTCAGGGGGTCAGGGCTGCGGCGGCCAGTCCATGTCAGCGGGACAGGGCAGCGGGGGCCGGTCCCTGTGAGCGGGCCAGGGCTGCGGGGGCCGGTCCCTGTGAGCGGGCCAGGGCTGCGGGGGCCGGTCCCTGTGAGCGGGCCAGGGCTGCGGGGGCCGGTCCCTGTGAGCGGGCCAGGGCTGCGGGGGCCGGTCCCTGTGAGCGGGCCTGGGCTGCGGGGGCCGGTCCCTGTGAGCGGGCCTGGGCTGCGGGGGCCAGTCCCTGTGAGCGGGCCAGAGCTGCGGGGGCCAGGCCTGCGGGGGCCAGTCCCTGTGAGCGAGTCAGGGCTGCGGGAGCCAGTCCCTGTGAGCGGGTCAGGGCCGCGGGGGCCGGTCCCTGTGAGCGGGTCAGGCCGGCGGGGGCCGGTCCCTGTGAGCGGGCCACGGCCGCGGGGGCCGGTCCCTGTGAGCGGGCCAGGGCTGCAGGGGCCGGTCCCTGTGATCGGGCGAGGGCTGCGGTGGCAAATAGCTGTCAGGGTGTCAGGGCTCCGGCGGCCAGTCCATGTCAGCGGGACAGGGCAGCGGGGGCTGGTCCCTGTGAGCGGGTCAGGGCTGCGGGGGCCAGTCCCTGTGAGCGGGCCAGGGCTGCGGGGGCCAGTCCCTGTGAGCGGGTCAGGGTTGCGGGGGCCGGTCCCTGTGAGCGGGTCAGGGCCGCGGGGGCCGGTCCCTGTGAGCGGGCCAGGGCCGCGGGGGCCGGTCCCTGTGAGCGGGCCAGGGCTGCGGGGACCAGTCCCTGTGAGCGGGACAGTGCTGCGGGGGCCGGTCCCTGTGAGCGGGCCAGGGCCGCGGGGGCCAGTCCCTGTGAGCGTGTCAGGGCCGCGGGGGCCAGTCCCTGTGAGCGGGCCAGGGCTGCAGGGGGCAGTCCCTGTGAGCGGGTCAGGGCTGCGGGGGCCAGACCCTGTGAGCGGGCAAGGGCTGCGGGGACCAGTCACTGTGAGCGGGCTACGGCCGCGGGGGCCAGTCCCTATGAGCGGGCCAGGGCGGCGGGAGCCAGTCCCTGTGAGCGGGTCAGGGCCGCGGGGGCCGGTCCCTGTGAGCGGGTCAGGGCCGCGGGGGCCGGTCCCTGTGAGCGGGCCAGGGCCGCGCGGGCCGGTCTCTGTGTGCGGGCCAGGGCCGCGGGGGCCGGTCCCTGTGAGCGGGCCAGGGCCGCGGGGGCCGGTCCCTGTGAGCGGGCCAGGGCCGCGGGGGCCGGTCCCTGTGAGCGGGCCAGGGCCGCGGGGGCCGGTCCCTGTGAGCGGGCCAGGGCCGCGGGGGCCGGTCCGTGTGAGCGGGCCAGGGCTGCGGGGGCCAGTCCGTGTGAGCGGGCCAGGGAAGCGGGGGCCAGTCCCTGTGAGCAGTCCTGGGCTGCGGGGGCCGGTCCCTGTGAGCGGGCCAGGGCTGCGGGGGCCGGTCCCTGTGAGCGGGCCAGGGCTGCGGGGGCCGGTCCCTGTGAGCGGGCAAGGGCTGCGGGGGCCGGTCCCTGTGAGCGGGCCAGGGCTGCGGGGGCCGGTCCCTGTGAGCGGGCCAGGGCTGCGGGGCCGGTCCCTGTTGGCGGGTGAGGGCTGCGGTGGCAAATAGCTGTCAGGGGGTCAGTGCTGCGGGGGCCAGTCCATGTCAGCAGGACAGGGGTGCGGGGGACAGTGCCTGTGAGCGGGGTAGGGCTGCGGGGGCCAGTCCCTGTGAGCGGGGTAGGGCTGCGGGGGCCAGTCCCTGTGAGCGGGTCAGGGCTGCGGGGGCCAGTCCCTGTGAGCGGGTCAGGGCTGCGGGGACCACTCCCTGTGAGCAGGTCAGGGCTGCGGGGGCCCGTCCCTGTAAGCGGGTCAGGGCTGCGGGGGCCAGTCACTGTGATCGGGTCATGGCTGCGGGGGCCGGTCCCTGTGAGCGGGCCAGGGCTGCGGGGGCCGGTCCCTGTGAGCGGGCCAGGGCTGCGGGGGCCGGTCCCTGTGAGCGGGCCAGGGCTGCGGGGGCCGGTCCCTGTGAGCGGGCCAGGGTTGCGGGGGCCGGTCCCTGTGAGCGGGCCAGGGCTGCGGGGGCCGGTCCCTGTGAGCGGGCCAGGGTTGCGGGGGCCGGTCCCTGTGAGCGGGTCAGGGCCGCGGGGGCCGGTCCCTGTGAGCGGGCCAGGGCCGCGGGGGCCGGTCCCTGTGAGCGGGCCAGGGCTGCGGGGACCAGTCCCTGTGAGCGGGACAGTGCTGCGGGGGCCGGTCCCTGTGAGCGGGCCATGGCCGCGGGGGCCAGTCCCTGTGAGCGTGTCAGGGCCGCGGGGGGCAGTCCCTGTGAGCGGGCCAGGGCTGCAGGGGGCAGTCCCTGTGAGCGGGTCGGGGCTGCGGGGGCCAGACCCTGTGAGCGGGCAAGGGCTGCGGGGACCAGTCCCTATGAGCGGGCCAGGGCGGCGGGAGCCAGTCCCTGTGAGCGGGTCAGGGCCGCGGGGGCCGGTCCCTGTGAGCGGGTCAAGGCTGCGGGGGCCAGTCCCTGAGAGCGGGTCAGGGCCGCGGGGGCCAGTCCCTGTGAGCTGGTCAGGGCTGCGGGGGCCAGTCCCTGTGAGCTGGTCTGGGCCGCGGGGGCCAGTCCCTGTGAGCGGGTCAGGGCCGCGGGGGCCAGTCCCTGTGAGCGGGCCAGGGCCGCGGGGGCCTGTCCCTGTGAGCGGGTCAGGGCTGCGGGGACCAGTCCCTGTGAGCGGGCCAGAGCTGCGGGGACCAGGGCTGCGTGGGCCAGTCCCTGTGAGCGGGTCAGGGCTGCGGGGGCCAGTCCCTGTGAGCGGGTCAGGGCTGCAGGGGCCAGTCCCTGTGAGCGGGTCAGGGCCGCGGGGGCCAGTCCCTGTGAGCGTGTCAGAGCTGCGGGGGCCAGTCCCAGTGAGCGGGCCAGGGCTGCAGGGGGCAGTCCCTGTGAGCGGGTCAGGGCTGCGGGGGCCAGTCCCTGTGAGCGGGCAAGGGCTGCGGGGACCAGTCCCTGTGAGCGGGCCAGGGCTGCGGGGACCAGTCCCTGTGAGCGGGACAGTGCTGCGGGGGCCAGTCCCTGTGAGCGGGCCAGGGCTGCGGGGGCCGGTCCCTGTGATCGGGCGAGGGCTGCGGTGGCAAATAGCTGTCAGGGGGTCAGGGCTGCGGCGGCCAGTCCATGTCAGCGGGACAGGGCAGCGGGGGCCGGTCCCTGTGAGCGGGCCAGGGCTGCGGGGGCCGGTCCCTGTGAGCGGGCCAGGGCTGCGGGGGCCGGTCCCTGTGAGCAGGCCAGGGCTGCGGGGGCCGGTCCCTGTGAGCGGGACTGTGCTGCGGGGGCCGGTCCCTGTGAGCGGGCCTGGGCTGCGGGGGCCGGTCCCTGTGAGCGGGCCAGAGCTGCGGGGGCCAGGCCTGCGGGGGCCAGTCCCTGTGAGCGAGTCAGGGCTGCGGGGGCCAGTTCCTGTGAGCTGGTCAGGGCCGCGGGGGCCAGTCCCTGTGAGCTGGTCAGGGGCGCGGGGGCCGGTCCCTGTGAGCGGGCCAGGGCTGCGGGGGCCGGTCCCTGTGAGCGGGACAGGGCTGCGGGGGCCGGTCCCTGTGAGCGGGCCAGGGCTGTGGGGGCCGGTCCCTGTGAGCGGGCCAGGCCTGCGGGGGCCAGTCCCTGTGAGCGAGTCAGGGCTGCGGGGGCCAGTTCCTGTGAGCTGGTCAGGGCCGCGGGGGCCAGTCCCTGTGAGGTGGTCAGGGGCGCGGGGGCCGGTCCCTGTGAGCGGGCCAGGGCTGCGGGGGCCGGTCCCTGTGAGTGGGCCAGGGCAGCGGGGGCCGGTCCCTGTGAGCGGGCCAGGGCTGCGGGGGCCGGTCCCTGTGAGCGGGCCAGGGCTGCGGGGGCCGGTCCCTGTGAGCGGGACAGGGCCGCGGGGGCCGGTCCCTGTGAGCGGGCCAGGGCCGCGGGGGCCGGTCCCTGTGAGCGGGCCAGGGCTGCGGGGGCCGGTCCCTTTGATCGGGCGAGGGCTGCGGTGGCAAATAGCTGTCAGGGGGTCAGGGCTCCGGCGGCCAGTCCATGACAGCGGGATAGGGCAGCGGGGGCTGGTCCCTGTGAGCGGGTCAGGGCTGCGGGGGCCAGTCCCTGTGAGCGGGCCAGGGCTGCGGGGGCCAGTCCCTGTGAGCGGGTCAGGGTTGCGGGGGCCAGTCCCTGTGAGCGGGCCAGGGCTGCGGGGGCCAGTCCCTGTGAGCGGGCCAGGGCTGCGGGGGCCAGTCCCTGTGAGCGGGCCAGGGCTGCGGGGACCAGTCCCTGTGAGCGGGACAGTGCTGCGGGGGCCGGTCCCTGTGAGCGGGCCAGGGCCGCGGGGGCCAGTCCCTGTGAGCGTGTCAGGGCCGCGGGGGCCAGTCCCTGTGAGCGGGCCAGGGCTGCAGGGGGCAGTCCCTGTGAGCGGGTCAGGGCTGCGGGGGCCAGACCCTGTGAGCGGGCAAGGGCTGCGGGGACCAGTCACTGTGAGCGGGCTACGGCCGCGGGGGCCAGTCCCTATGAGCGGGCCAGGGCGGCGGGAGCCAGTCCCTGTGAGCGGGTCAGGGCCGCGGGGGCCGGTCCCTGTGAGCGGGCCAGGGCCGCGGGGGCCGGTCCCTGTGAGCGGGCCAGGGCCGCGGGGGCCGGTCCCTGTGAGCGGGCCAGGGCCGCGGGGGCCGGTCCCTGTGAGCGGGCCAGGGCCGCGGGGGCCGGTCCCTGTGAGCGGGCCAGGGCCGCGGGGGCCGGTCCCTGTGAGCGGGCCAGGGCCGCGGGGGCCGGTCCCTGTGAGCGGGCCAGGGCCGCGGGGGCCGGTCCCTGTGAGCGGGCCAGGGCCGCGGGGGCCGGTCCCTGTGAGCGGGCCAGGGCCGCGGGGGCCGGTCCCTGTGAGCGGGCCAGGGCCGCGGGGGCCGGTCCCTGTGAGCGGGCCACGGCCGCCGGTGCCGGTCCCTGTGAGCGGGCCAGGGCTGCGGGGGCCGGTCCCTGTGAGCGGGCCAGGGCTGCGGGGGCCGGTCCCTGTGAGCGGGTCAGGGCTGCGGGGGCCGGTCCCTGTGAGCGGGTCAGGGCTACGGAGGGCCGGTCCCTGTGAGCGGGACAGGGCTGCGGGGGCCGGTCCCTGTGAGCGGGTCAGGGCTACGGAGGGCCGGTCCCTGTGAGCGGGTCAGGGCTGCGGCGGCCAGTCCATGTTAGCAGGACAGGGCTGCGGGGGACAGTGTCTGTGATTGGGTCATGGCTGCGGGGGCCAGTCCCTGTGAGCGGGTCAGGGCCGCGGGGGCCAGTCCCTGTGAGCGGGTCAGGGCCGCGGGGGCCAGTCCCTGTGAGCGGGCCAGGGCCGCGGGGGCCAGTCCCTGTGAGCGGGTCAGGGCCGCGGGGGCCAGTCCCTGTGAGCGGGTCAGGGCTGCGGGGACCAGTCCCTGTGAGCGGGTCAGGGGTGCGGGAGCCAGTCCCTGTGAGCGGGCCAGAGCTGCGGGGGCCAGGGCTGCGTGGGCCAGTCCCTGTGAGCGGGCCAGGGCTGCGGGAGCCAGTCCCTGTGAGCGGGCCAGAGCTGCGGGGACCAGGGCTGCGTGGGCCAGTCCCTGTGAGCGGGTCAGGGCTGCGGGGGCCAGTCCCTGTGAGCGGGTCAGGGCTGCAGGGGCCAGTCCCTGTGAGCGGGTCAGGGCCGCGGGGGCCAGTCCCTGTGAGCGTGTCAGAGCTGCGGGGGCCAGTCCCTGTGAGCGGGCCAGGGCTGCAGGGGGCAGTCCCTGTGAGCGGGTCAGGGCTGCGGGGGCCAGTCCCTGTGAGCGGGCAAGGGCTGCGGGGACCAGTCACTGTGAGCGGGCCAGGGCTGCGGGGGCCGGTCCCTGTGAGCGGGTCAGGGCTGCGGGGGCCAGTCCCTGTGATCGGGCGAGGGCTGCGGTGGCAAATAGCTGTCAGGGGGTCAGGGCTGCAGCGGCCAGTCCATGTCAGCGGGACAGGGCAGCGGGGGCCGGTCCCTGTGAGCGGGCCAGGGCTGCGGGGGCCGGTCCCTGTGAGCGGGCCAGGGCTGCGGGGGCCGGTCCCTGTGAGCGGGCCAGGGCTGCGGGGGCCGGTCCCTGTGAGCGGGCCAGGGCTGCGGGGGCCGGTCCCTGTGAGCGGGCCTGGGCTGCGGGGGCCGGTCCCTGTGAGCGGGCCTGGGCTGCGGGGGCCAGTCCCTGTGAGCGGGCCAGAGCTGCGGGGGCCAGGCCTGCGGGGGCCAGTCCCTGTGAGCGAGTCAGGGCTGCGGGGGCCAGTCCCTGTGAGCGGGCCAGAGCTGCGGGGGCCAGGCCTGCGGGGGCCAGTCCCTGTGAGCGAGTCAGGGCTGCGGGGGCCAGTTCCTGTGAGCTGGTCAGGGCCGCGGGGGCCAGTCCCTGTGAGCTGGTCAGGGGCGCGGGGGCCGGTCCCTGTGAGCGGGCCAGGGCTGCGGGGGCCGGTCCCTGTGAGCGGGACAGGGCTGCGGGGGCCGGTCCCTGTGAGCGGGCCAGGGCTGTGGGGGCCGGTCCCTGTGAGCGGGCCAGGCCTGCGGGAGCCAGTCCCTGTGAGCGAGTCAGGGCTGCGGGGGCCAGTTCCTGTGAGCTGGTCAGGGCCGCGGGGGCCAGTCCCTGTGAGGTGGTCAGGGGCGCGGGGGCCGGTCCCTGTGAGCGGGCCAGGGCTGCGGGGGCCGGTCCCTGTGAGCGGGCTACGGCCGCGGGGGCCAGTCCCTATGAGCGGGCCAGGGCGGCGGGAGCCAGTCCCTGTGAGCGGGTCAGGGCCGCGGGGGCCGGTCCCTGTGAGCGGGTCAGGCCGGCGGGGGCCGGTCCCTGTGAGCGGGCCAGGGCCGCGGGGGCCGGTCCCTGTGAGCGGGCCAGGGCTGCGGGGGCCGGTCCCTGTGATCGGGCGAGGGCGGCGGTGGCAAATAGCTGTCAGGGGGTCAGGGCTCCGGCGGCCAGTCCATGTCAGCGGGACAGGGCAGCGGGGGCTGGTCCCTGTGAGCGGGTCAGGGCTGCGGGGGCCAGTCCCTGAGAGCGGGCCAGGGCTGCGGGGGCCAGTCCCTGTGAGCGGGTCAGGGTTCCGGGGGCCGGTCCCTGTGAGCGGGTCAGGGCCGCGGGGGCCGGTCCCTGTGAGCGGGCCAGGGCCGCGGGGGCCGGTCCCTGTGAGCGGGCCAGGGCTGCGGGGACCAGTCCCTGTGAGCGGGACAGTGCTGCGGGGGCCGGTCCCTGTGAGCGGGCCAGGGCCGCGGGGGCCAGTCCCTGTGAGCGTGTCAGGGCCGCGGGGGCCAGTCCCTGTGAGCGGGCCAGGGCTGCAGGGGGCAGTCCCTGTGAGCGGGTCAGGGCTGCGGGGGCCAGACCCTGTGAGCGGGCAAGGGTTGCGGGGACCAGTCACTGTGAGCGGGCTACGGCCGCGGGGGCCAGTCCCTATGAGCGGGCCAGGGCGGCGGGAGCCAGTCCCTGTGAGCGGGTCAGGGCCGCGGGGGCCGGTCCCTGTGAGCGGGTCAGGGCCGCGGGGGCCGGTCCCTGTGAGCGGGCCAGGGCCGCGGGGGCCGGTCCCTGTGAGCGGGCCAGGGCCGCGGGGGCCGGTCCCTGTGAGCGGGCCAGGGCCGCGGGGGCCGGTCCCTGTGAGCGGGCCAGGGCCGCGGGGGCCGGTCCCTGTGAGCGGGCCAGGGCCGCGGGGGCCGGTCCCTGTGAGCGGGCCAGGGCCGCGGGGGCCGGTCCGTGTGAGCGGGCCAGGGCCGCGGGGGCCGGTCCCTGTGAGCGTGCCAGGGCCGCGGGGGCCGGTCCCTGTGAGCGGGCCAGGGCCGCGGGGGCCGGTCCCGGTGAGCGGGCCAGGGCCGCGGGGGCCGGTCCCTGTGAGCGGGCCAGTGCCGCGGGGGCCGGTCCCTGTGAGCGGGCCACGGCCGCCGGTGCCGGTCCCTGTGAGCGGGCCAGGGCTGCGGGGGCCAGTCCCTGTGAGCTGGTCTGGGCCGCGGGGGCCAGTCCCTGTGAGCGGGTCAGGGCCGCGGGGGCCAGTCCCTGTGAGCGGGTCAGAGCTGCGGGGGCCTGTCCCTGTGAGCGGGTCAGGGCTGCGGGGACCAGTCCCTGTGAGCGGGTCAGGGGTGCGGGAGCCAGTCCCTGTGAGCGGGCCAGAGCTGCGGGGGCCAGGGCTGCGTGGGCCAGTCCCTGTGAGCGGGCCAGGGCTGCGGGAGCCAGTCCCTGTGAGCGGGTCAGGGCTGCAGTGGTCAGTCCCTGTGAGCGTGTCAGGGCCGCGGGGGCCAGTCCCTGTGAGCGTGTCAGAGCTGCGGGGGCCAGTCCCTGTGAGCGGGCCAGGGCTGCAGGGGGCAGTCCCTGTGAGCGGGTCAGGGCTGCGGGGGCCAGTCCCTGTGAGCGGGCCAGGGCTGCGGGGACCAGTCCCTGTGAGCGGGCCAGGGCTGCGGGGACCAGTCCCTGTGAGCGGGACAGTGCTGCGGGGGCCAGTCCCTGTGAGCGGGCCAGGGCTGCGGGGGCCGGTCCCTGTGATCGGGTCAGGGCTGCGGTGGCAAATAGCTGTCAGGGGGTCAGGGCTGCGGCGGCCAGTCCATGTCAGCGGGACAGGGCAGCGGGGGCCGGTCCCTGTGAGCGGGCCAGGGCTGCGGGGGCCGGTCCCTGTGAGCGGGCCAGGGCTGCGGGGGCCGGTCCCTGTGAGCGGGCCAGGGCTGCGGGGGCCGGTCCCTGTGAGCGGGCCTGTGCTGCGGGGGCCGGTCCCTGTGAGCGGGCCTGGGCTGCGGGGGCCGGTCCCTGTGAGCGGGCCAGAGCTGCGGGGGCCAGGCCTGCGGGGGCCAGTCCCTGTGAGCGAGTCAGGGCTGCGGGGGCCAGTTCCTGTGAGCTGGTCAGGGCCGCGGGGGCCAGTCCCTGTGAGCTGGTCAGGGGCGCGGGGGCCGGTCCCTGTGAGCGGGCCAGGGCTGCGGGGGCCGGTCCCTGTGAGCGGGACAGGGCTGCGGGGGCCGGTCCCTGTGAGCGGGCCAGGGCTGTGGGGGCCGGTCCCTGTGAGCGGGCCAGGCCTGCGGGGGCCAGTCCCTGTGAGCGAGTCAGGGCTGCGGGGGCCAGTCCCTGTGAGCGAGTCAGGGGCGCGGGGGCCGGTCCCTGTGAGCGGGCCAGGGCTGCGGGGGCCGGTCCCTGTGAGCGGGCCAGGGCAGCGGCGGCCGGTCCCTGTGAGCGGGCCAGGGCTGCGGGGGCCAGTCCCTGTGAGCGGGCCAGGGCTGCGGGGGCCAGTCCCTGTGAGCGGGTCAGGGCTGCGGGGGCCAGTCCCTGTGAGCGGGCCAGGGCTGCGGGGGCCAGTCCCTGTGAGCGGGCCAGGGCTGCGGGGGCCAGTCCCTGTGAGCGGGCCAGGGCTGCGGGGGCCAGTCCCTGTGAGCGGGACAGTGCTGCGGGGGCCAGTCCCTGTGAGCGGGCCAGGGCTGCGGGGGCCGGTCCCTGTGATCGGGCGAGGGCTGCGGTGGCAAATAGCTGTCAGGGGGTCAGGGCTGCGGCGGCCAGTCCATGTCAGCGGGACAGGGCAGCGGGGGCCGGTCCCTGTGAGCGGGCCAGGGCTGCGGGGGCCGGTCCCTGTGAGCGGGCCAGGGCTGCGGGGGCCGGTCCCTGTGAGCGGGCCAGGGCTGCGGGGGCCGGTCCCTGTGAGCGGGCCAGGGCTGCGGGGGCCGGTCCCTGTGAGCGGGCCTGGGCTGCGGGGGCCGGTCCCTGTGAGCGGGCCTGGGCTGCGGGGGCCAGTCCCTGTGAGCGGGCCAGAGCTGCGGGGGCCAGGCCTGCGGGGGCCAGTCCCTGTGAGCGGGCCAGGGCTGCGGGGGCCGGTCCCTGTGAGCGGGCCTGGGCTGCGGGGGCCGGTCCCTGTGAGCGGGCCAGAGCTGCGGGGGCCAGGCCTGCGGGGGCCAGTCCCTGTGAGCGAGTCAGGGCTGCGGGGGCCAGTCCCTGTGAGCGGGCCAGAGCTGCGGGGGCCAGGCCTGCGGGGGCCAGTCCCTGTGAGCGAGTCAGGGCTGCGGGGGCCAGTTCCTGTGAGCTGGTCAGGGCCGCGGGGGCCAGTCCCTGTGAGCTGGTCAGGGGCGCGGGGGCCGGTCCCTGTGAGCGGGCCAGGGCTGCGGGGGCCGGTCCCTGTGAGCGGGACAGGGCTGCGGGGGCCGGTCCCTGTGAGCGGGCCAGGGCTGTGGGGGCCGGTCCCTGTGAGCGGGCCAGGCCTGCGGGAGCCAGTCCCTGTGAGCGAGTCAGGGCTGCGGGGGCCAGTTCCTGTGAGCTGGTCAGGGCCGCGGGGGCCAGTCCCTGTGAGGTGGTCAGGGGCGCGGGGGCCGGTCCCTGTGAGCGGGCCAGGGCTGCGGGGGCCGGTCCCTGTGAGCGGGCTACGGCCGCGGGGGCCAGTCCCTATGAGCGGGCCAGGGCGGCGGGAGCCAGTCCCTGTGAGCGGGTCAGGGCCGCGGGGGCCGGTCCCTGTGAGCGGGTCAGGCCGGCGGGGGCCGGTCCCTGTGAGCGGGCCAGGGCCGCGGGGGCCGGTCCCTGTGAGCGGGCCAGGGCTGCGGGGGCCGGTCCCTGTGATCGGGCGAGGGCGGCGGTGGCAAATAGCTGTCAGGGGGTCAGGGCTCCGGCGGCCAGTCCATGTCAGCGGGACAGGGCAGCGGGGGCTGGTCCCTGTGAGCGGGTCAGGGCTGCGGGGGCCAGTCCCTGAGAGCGGGCCAGGGCTGCGGGGGCCAGTCCCTGTGAGCGGGTCAGGGTTCCGGGGGCCGGTCCCTGTGAGCGGGTCAGGGCCGCGGGGGCCGGTCCCTGTGAGCGGGCCAGGGCCGCGGGGGCCGGTCCCTGTGAGCGGGCCAGGGCTGCGGGGACCAGTCCCTGTGAGCGGGACAGTGCTGCGGGGGCCGGTCCCTGTGAGCGGGCCAGGGCCGCGGGGGCCAGTCCCTGTGAGCGTGTCAGGGCCGCGGGGGCCAGTCCCTGTGAGCGGGCCAGGGCTGCAGGGGGCAGTCCCTGTGAGCGGGTCAGGGCTGCGGGGGCCAGACCCTGTGAGCGGGCAAGGGTTGCGGGGACCAGTCACTGTGAGCGGGCTACGGCCGCGGGGGCCAGTCCCTATGAGCGGGCCAGGGCGGCGGGAGCCAGTCCCTGTGAGCGGGTCAGGGCCGCGGGGGCCGGTCCCTGTGAGCGGGTCAGGGCCGCGGGGGCCGGTCCCTGTGAGCGGGCCAGGGCCGCGGGGGCCGGTCCCTGTGAGCGGGCCAGGGCCGCGGGGGCCGGTCCCTGTGAGCGGGCCAGGGCCGCGGGGGCCGGTCCCTGTGAGCGGGCCAGGGCCGCGGGGGCCGGTCCCTGTGAGCGGGCCAGGGCCGCGGGGGCCGGTCCCTGTGAGCGGGCCAGGGCCGCGGGGGCCGGTCCGTGTGAGCGGGCCAGGGCCGCGGGGGCCGGTCCCTGTGAGCGTGCCAGGGCCGCGGGGGCCGGTCCCTGTGAGCGGGCCAGGGCCGCGGGGGCCGGTCCCGGTGAGCGGGCCAGGGCCGCGGGGGCCGGTCCCTGTGAGCGGGCCAGTGCCGCGGGGGCCGGTCCCTGTGAGCGGGCCACGGCCGCCGGTGCCGGTCCCTGTGAGCGGGCCAGGGCTGCGGGGGCCAGTCCCTGTGAGCTGGTCTGGGCCGCGGGGGCCAGTCCCTGTGAGCGGGTCAGGGCCGCGGGGGCCAGTCCCTGTGAGCGGGTCAGAGCTGCGGGGGCCTGTCCCTGTGAGCGGGTCAGGGCTGCGGGGACCAGTCCCTGTGAGCGGGTCAGGGGTGCGGGAGCCAGTCCCTGTGAGCGGGCCAGAGCTGCGGGGGCCAGGGCTGCGTGGGCCAGTCCCTGTGAGCGGGCCAGGGCTGCGGGAGCCAGTCCCTGTGAGCGGGTCAGGGCTGCAGTGGTCAGTCCCTGTGAGCGTGTCAGGGCCGCGGGGGCCAGTCCCTGTGAGCGTGTCAGAGCTGCGGGGGCCAGTCCCTGTGAGCGGGCCAGGGCTGCAGGGGGCAGTCCCTGTGAGCGGGTCAGGGCTGCGGGGGCCAGTCCCTGTGAGCGGGCCAGGGCTGCGGGGACCAGTCCCTGTGAGCGGGCCAGGGCTGCGGGGACCAGTCCCTGTGAGCGGGACAGTGCTGCGGGGGCCAGTCCCTGTGAGCGGGCCAGGGCTGCGGGGGCCGGTCCCTGTGATCGGGTCAGGGCTGCGGTGGCAAATAGCTGTCAGGGGGTCAGGGCTGCGGCGGCCAGTCCATGTCAGCGGGACAGGGCAGCGGGGGCCGGTCCCTGTGAGCGGGCCAGGGCTGCGGGGGCCGGTCCCTGTGAGCGGGCCAGGGCTGCGGGGGCCGGTCCCTGTGAGCGGGCCAGGGCTGCGGGGGCCGGTCCCTGTGAGCGGGCCTGTGCTGCGGGGGCCGGTCCCTGTGAGCGGGCCTGGGCTGCGGGGGCCGGTCCCTGTGAGCGGGCCAGAGCTGCGGGGGCCAGGCCTGCGGGGGCCAGTCCCTGTGAGCGAGTCAGGGCTGCGGGGGCCAGTTCCTGTGAGCTGGTCAGGGCCGCGGGGGCCAGTCCCTGTGAGCTGGTCAGGGGCGCGGGGGCCGGTCCCTGTGAGCGGGCCAGGGCTGCGGGGGCCGGTCCCTGTGAGCGGGACAGGGCTGCGGGGGCCGGTCCCTGTGAGCGGGCCAGGGCTGTGGGGGCCGGTCCCTGTGAGCGGGCCAGGCCTGCGGGGGCCAGTCCCTGTGAGCGAGTCAGGGCTGCGGGGGCCAGTCCCTGTGAGCGAGTCAGGGGCGCGGGGGCCGGTCCCTGTGAGCGGGCCAGGGCTGCGGGGGCCGGTCCCTGTGAGCGGGCCAGGGCAGCGGCGGCCGGTCCCTGTGAGCGGGCCAGGGCTGCGGGGGCCAGTCCCTGTGAGCGGGCCAGGGCTGCGGGGGCCAGTCCCTGTGAGCGGGTCAGGGCTGCGGGGGCCAGTCCCTGTGAGCGGGCCAGGGCTGCGGGGGCCAGTCCCTGTGAGCGGGCCAGGGCTGCGGGGGCCAGTCCCTGTGAGCGGGCCAGGGCTGCGGGGGCCAGTCCCTGTGAGCGGGACAGTGCTGCGGGGGCCAGTCCCTGTGAGCGGGCCAGGGCTGCGGGGGCCGGTCCCTGTGATCGGGCGAGGGCTGCGGTGGCAAATAGCTGTCAGGGGGTCAGGGCTGCGGCGGCCAGTCCATGTCAGCGGGACAGGGCAGCGGGGGCCGGTCCCTGTGAGCGGGCCAGGGCTGCGGGGGCCGGTCCCTGTGAGCGGGCCAGGGCTGCGGGGGCCGGTCCCTGTGAGCGGGCCAGGGCTGCGGGGGCCGGTCCCTGTGAGCGGGCCAGGGCTGCGGGGGCCGGTCCCTGTGAGCGGGCCTGGGCTGCGGGGGCCGGTCCCTGTGAGCGGGCCTGGGCTGCGGGGGCCAGTCCCTGTGAGCGGGCCAGAGCTGCGGGGGCCAGGCCTGCGGGGGCCAGTCCCTGTGAGCGAGTCAGGGCTGCGGGGGCCAGTTCCTGTGAGCTGGTCAGGGCCGCGGGGGCCAGTCCCTGTGAGCTGGTCAGGGGCGCGGGGGCCGGTCCCTGTGAGCGGGCCAGGGCTGCGGGGGCCGGTCCCTGTGAGCGGGACAGGGCTGCGGGGGCCGGTCCCTGTGAGCGGGCCAGGGCTGTGGGGGCCGGTCCCTGTGAGCGGGCCAGGCCTGCGGGAGCCAGTCCCTGTGAGCGAGTCAGGGCTGCGGGGGCCAGTTCCTGTGAGCTGGTCAGGGCCGCGGGGGCCAGTCCCTGTGAGGTGGTCAGGGGCGCGGGGGCCGGTCCCTGTGAGCGGGCCAGGGCTGCGGGGGCCGGTCCCTGTGAGCGGGCTACGGCCGCGGGGGCCAGTCCCTATGAGCGGGCCAGGGCGGCGGGAGCCAGTCCCTGTGAGCGGGTCAGGGCCGCGGGGGCCGGTCCCTGTGAGCGGGTCAGGCCGGCGGGGGCCGGTCCCTGTGAGCGGGCCAGGGCCGCGGGGGCCGGTCCCTGTGAGCGGGCCAGGGCTGCGGGGGCCGGTCCCTGTGATCGGGCGAGGGCTGCGGTGGCAAATAGCTGTCAGGGGGTCAGGGCTCCGGCGGCCAGTCCATGTCAGCGGGACAGGGCAGCGGGGGCTGGTCCCTGTGAGCGGGTCAGGGCTGCGGGGGCCAGTCCCTGAGAGCGGGCCAGGGCTGCGGGGGCCAGTCCCTGTGAGCGGGTCAGGGTTCCGGGGGCCGGTCCCTGTGAGCGGGTCAGGGCCGCGGGGGCCGGTCCCTGTGAGCGGGCCAGGGCCGCGGGGGCCGGTCCCTGTGAGCGGGCCAGGGCTGCGGGGACCAGTCCCTGTGAGCGGGACAGTGCTGCGGGGGCCGGTCCCTGTGAGCGGGCCAGGGCCGCGGGGGCCAGTCCCTGTGAGCGTGTCAGGGCCGCGGGGGCCAGTCCCTGTGAGCGGGCCAGGGCTGCAGGGGGCAGTCCCTGTGAGCGGGTCAGGGCTGCGGGGGCCAGACCCTGTGAGCGGGCAAGGGTTGCGGGGACCAGTCACTGTGAGCGGGCTACGGCCGCGGGGGCCAGTCCCTATGAGCGGGCCAGGGCGGCGGGAGCCAGTCCCTGTGAGCGGGTCAGGGCCGCGGGGGCCGGTCCCTGTGAGCGGGTCAGGGCCGCGGGGGCCGGTCCCTGTGAGCGGGCCAGGGCCGCGGGGGCCGGTCCCTGTGAGCGGGCCAGGGCCGCGGGGGCCGGTCCCTGTGAGCGGGCCAGGGCCGCGGGGGCCGGTGCCTGTGAGCGGGCCAGGGCCGCGGGGGCCGGTCCCTGTGAGCGGGCCAGGGCCGCGGGGGCCGGTCCCTGTGAGCGGGCCAGGGCCGCGGGGGCCGGTCCGTGTGAGCGGGCCAGGGCCGCGGGGGCCGGTCCCTGTGAGCGTGCCAGGGCCGCGGGTGCCGGTCCCTGTGAGCGGGCCAGGGACGCGGGGGCCGGTCCCGGTGAGCGGGCCAGGGCCGCGGGGGCCGGTCCCTGTGAGCGGGCCAGTGCCGCGGGGGCCGGTCCCTGTGAGCGGGCCACGGCCGCCGGTGCCGGTCCCTGTGAGCGGGCCAGGGCTGCGGGGGCCAGTCCCTGTGAGCTGGTCTGGGCCGCGGGGGCCAGTCCCTGTGAGCGGGTCAGGGCCGCGGGGGCCAGTCCCTGTGAGCGGGTCAGAGCTGCGGGGGCCTGTCCCTGTGAGCGGGTCAGGGCTGCGGGGACCAGTCCCTGTGAGCGGGTCAGGGGTGCGGGAGCCAGTCCCTGTGAGCGGGCCAGAGCTGCGGGGGCCAGGGCTGCGTGGGCCAGTCCCTGTGAGCGGGCCAGGGCTGCGGGAGCCAGTCCCTGTGAGCGGGTCAGGGCTGCAGTGGTCAGTCCCTGTGAGCGTGTCAGGGCCGCGGGGGCCAGTCCCTGTGAGCGTGTCAGAGCTGCGGGGGCCAGTCCCTGTGAGCGGGCCAGGGCTGCAGGGGGCAGTCCCTGTGAGCGGGTCAGGGCTGCGGGGGCCAGTCCCTGTGAGCGGGCCAGGGCTGCGGGGACCAGTCCCTGTGAGCGGGCCAGGGCTGCGGGGACCAGTCCCTGTGAGCGGGACAGTGCTGCGGGGGCCAGTCCCTGTGAGCGGGCCAGGGCTGCGGGGGCCGGTCCCTGTGATCGGGTCAGGGCTGCGGTGGCAAATAGCTGTCAGGGGGTCAGGGCTGCGGCGGCCAGTCCATGTCAGCGGGACAGGGCAGCGGGGGCCGGTCCCTGTGAGCGGGCCAGGGCTGCGGGGGCCGGTCCCTGTGAGCGGGCCAGGGCTGCGGGGGCCGGTCCCTGTGAGCGGGCCAGGGCTGCGGGGGCCGGTCCCTGTGAGCGGGCCTGTGCTGCGGGGGCCGGTCCCTGTGAGCGGGCCTGGGCTGCGGGGGCCGGTCCCTGTGAGCGGGCCAGAGCTGCGGGGGCCAGGCCTGCGGGGGCCAGTCCCTGTGAGCGAGTCAGGGCTGCGGGGGCCAGTTCCTGTGAGCTGGTCAGGGCCGCGGGGGCCAGTCCCTGTGAGCTGGTCAGGGTCGCGGGGGCCGGTCCCTGTGAGCGGGCCAGGGCTGCGGGGGCCGGTCCCTGTGAGCGGGACAGGGCTGCGGGGGCCGGTCCCTGTGAGCGGGCCAGGGCTGTGGGGGCCGGTCCCTGTGAGCGGGCCAGGCCTGCGGGGGCCAGTCCCTGTGAGCGAGTCAGGGCTGCGGGGGCCAGTCCCTGTGAGCGAGTCAGGGGCGCGGGGGCCGGTCCCTGTGAGCGGGCCAGGGCTGCGGGGGCCGGTCCCTGTGAGCGGGCCAGGGCAGCGGCGGCCGGTCCCTGTGAGCGGGCCAGGGCTGCGGGGGCCGGTCCCTGTGAGCGGGCCAGGGCTGCGGGGGCCGGTCCCTGTGAGCGGGCCAGGGCCGCGGGGGCCGGTCCCTGTGAGCGGGCCAGGGCCGCGGGGGCCGGTCCCTGTGAGCGGGCCAGGGCTGCGGGGGCCGGTCCCTGTGAGCTGGTCTGGGCCGCGGGGGCCAGTCCCTGTGAGCGGGTCAGGGCCGCGGGGGCCAGTCCCTGTGAGCGGGTCAGAGCTGCGGGGGCCTGTCCCTGTGAGCGGGTCAGGGCTGCGGGGACCAGTCCCTGTGAGCGGGTCAGGGGTGCGGGAGCCAGTCCCTGTGAGCGGGCCAGAGCTGCGGGGGCCAGGGCTGCGTGGGCCAGTCCCTGTGAGCGGGCCAGGGCTGCGGGAGCCAGTCCCTGTGAGCGGGCCAGAGCTGCGGGGGCCAGGGCTGCGTGGGCCAGTCCCTGTGAGCGGGTCAGGGCTGCGGGGGCCAGTCCCTGTGAGCGGGTCAGGGCTGCAGGGGCCAGTCCCTGTGAGCGTGTCAGGGCCGCGGGGGCCAGTCCCTGTGAGCGGGTCAGGGCTGCGGGGGCCAGTCCCTGTGAGCGGGCCAGGGCTGCGGGGACCAGTCCCTGTGAGCGGGCCAGGGCTGCGGGGACCAGTCCCTGTGAGCGGGACAGTGCTGCGGGGGCCAGTCCCTGTGAGCGGGCCAGGGCTGCGGGGGCCGGTCCCTGTGATCGGGCGAGGGCTGCGGTGGCAAATAGCTGTCAGGGGGTCAGGGCTGCGGCGGCCAGTCCATGTCAGCGGGACAGGGCAGCGGGGGCCGGTCCCTGTGAGCGGGCCAGGGCTGCGGGGGCCGGTCCCTGTGAGCGGGCCAGGGCTGCGGGGGCCGGTCCCTGTGAGCGGGCCAGGGCTGCGGGGGCCGGTCCCTGTGAGCGGGCCTGTGCTGCGGGGGCCGGTCCCTGTGAGCGGGCCTGGGCTGCGGGGGCCGGTCCCTGTGAGCGGGCCAGAGCTGCGGGGGCCAGGCCTGCGGGGGCCAGTCCCTGTGAGCGAGTCAGGGCTGCGGGGGCCAGTTCCTGTGAGCTGGTCAGGGCCGCGGGGGCCAGTCCCTGTGAGCTGGTCAGGGGCGCGGGGGCCGGTCCCTGTGAGCGGGCCAGGGCTGCGGGGGCCGGTCCCTGTGAGCGGGACAGGGCTGCGGGGGCCGGTCCCTGTGAGCGGGCCAGGGCTGTGGGGGCCGGTCCCTGTGAGCGGGCCAGGCCTGCGGGGGCCAGTCCCTGTGAGCGAGTCAGGGCTGCGGGGGCCAGTTCCTGTGAGCTGGTCAGGGCCGCGGGGGCCAGTCCCTGTGAGGTGGTCAGGGGCGCGGGGGCCGGTCCCTGTGAGCGGGCCAGGGCTGCGGGGGCCGGTCCCTGTGAGTGGGCCAGGGCAGCGAGGGCCGGTCCCTGTGAGCGGGCCAGGGCTGCGGGGGCCGGTCCCTGTGAGCGGGCCAGGGCTGCGGGGGCCAGTCCCTGTGAGCGGGCCAGGGCTGCGGGGACCAGTCCCTGTGAGCGGGACAGTGCTGCGGGGGCCGGTCCCTGTGAGCGGGCCAGGGCCGCGGGGGCCAGTCCCTGTGAGCGTGTCAGGGCCGCGGGGGCCAGTCCCTGTGAGCGGGCCAGGGCTGCAGGGGGCAGTCCCTGTGAGCGGGTCAGGGCTGCGGGGGCCAGACCCTGTGAGCGGGCAAGGGCTGCGGGGACCAGTCACTGTGAGCGGGCTACGGCCGCGGGGGCCAGTCCCTATGAGCGGGCCAGGGCGGCGGGAGCCAGTCCCTGTGAGCGGGTCAGGGCCGCGGGGGCCGGTCCCTGTGAGCGGGCCAGGGCCGCGGGGGCCGGTCCCTGTGAGCGGGCCAGGGCCGCGGGGGCCGGTCCCTGTGAGCGGGCCAGGGCCGCGGGGGCCGGTCCCTGTGAGCGGGCCAGGGCCGCGGGGGCCGGTCCCTGTGAGCGGGCCAGGGCCGCGGGGGCCGGTCCCTGTGAGCGGGCCAGGGCCGCGGGGGCCGGTCCCTGTGAGCGGGCCAGGGCCGCGGGGGCCGGTCCCTGTGAGCGGGCCACGGCCGCCGGTGCCGGTCCCTGTGAGCGGGCCAGGGCTGCGGGGGCCGGTCCCTGTGAGCGGGCCAGGGCTGCGGGGGAAAATAGCTGTCAGGGGGTCAGGGCTGCGGCGGCCAGTCCATGTTAGCAGGACAGGGCTGCGGGGGACAGTGTCTGTGATTGGGTCATGGCTGCGGGGGCCAGTCCCTGTGAGCGGGTCAGGGCCGCGGGGGCCAGTCCCTGTGAGCGGGTCAGGGCCGCGGGGGCCAGTCCCTGTGAGCGGGCCAGGGCCGCGGGGGCCAGTCCCTGTGAGCGGGTCAGGGCCGCGGGGGCCAGTCCCTGTGAGCGGGTCAGGGCTGCGGGGACCAGTCCCTGTGAGCGGGTCAGGGGTGCGGGAGCCAGTCCCTGTGAGCGGGCCAGAGCTGCGGGGGCCAGGGCTGCGTGGGCCAGTCCCTGTGAGCGGGCCAGGGCTGCGGGAGCCAGTCCCTGTGAGCGGGCCAGAGCTGCGGGGACCAGGGCTGCGTGGGCCAGTCCCTGTGAGCGGGTCAGGGCTGCGGGGGCCAGTCCCTGTGAGCGGGTCAGGGCTGCAGGGGCCAGTCCCTGTGAGCGGGTCAGGGCCGCGGGGGCCAGTCCCTGTGAGCGTGTCAGAGCTGTGGGGGCCAGTCCCTGTGAGCGGGCCAGGGCTGCAGGGGGCAGTCCCTGTGAGCGGGTCAGGGCTGCGGGGGCCAGTCCCTGTGAGCGGGCAAGCGCTGCGGGGACCAGTCACTGTGAGCGGGCCAGGGCTGCGGGGGCCGGTCCCTGTGAGCGGGTCAGGGCTGCGGGGGCCAGTCCCTGTGATCGGGCGAGGGCTGCGGTGGCAAATAGCTGTCAGGGGGTCAGGGCTGCAGCGGCCACTCCATGTCAGCGGGACAGGGCTGCGGGGGCTGGTCCCTGTGAGCGGGTCAGGGCTGCGGGGGCCAGTCCCTGTGAGCGGGTCAGGGCTGCGGGGGCCAGTCCCTGTGAGCGGGCCAGGGCTGCGGGGGCCAGTCCCTGTGAGCGGGTCAGGGCTGCGGGGGCCAGTCCCTGTGAGCGGGCCAGGGCTGCGGGGGCCAGTCCCTGTGAGCGGGCCAGGGCTGCGGGGGCCAGTCCCTGTGAGCGGGCCAGGGCTGCGGGGGCCAGTCCCTGTGAGCGGGACAGTGCTGCGGGGGCCAGTCCCTGTGAGCGGGCCAGGGCTGCGGGGGCCGGTCCCTGTGATCGGGCGAGGGCTGCGGTGGCAAATAGCTGTCAGGGGGTCAGGGCTGCGGCGGCCAGTCCATGTCAGCGGGACAGGGCAGCGGGGGCCGGTCCCTGTGAGCGGGCCAGGGCTGCGGGGGCCGGTCCCTGTGAGCGGGCCAGGGCTGCGGGGGCCGGTCCCTGTGAGCGGGCCAGGGCTGCGGGGGCCGGTCCCTGTGAGCGGGCCAGGGCTGCGGGGGCCGGTCCCTGTGAGCGGGCCTGGGCTGCGGGGGCTGGTCCCTGTGAGCGGGCCTGGGCTGCGGGGGCCAGTCCCTGTGAGCGGGCCAGAGCTGCGGGGGCCAGGCCTGCGGGGGCCAGTCCCTGTGAGCGAGTCAGGGCTGCGGGGGCCAGTTCCTGTGAGCTGGTCAGGGCCGCGGGGGCCAGTCCCTGTGAGCTGGTCAGGGGCGCGGGGGCCGGTCCCTGTGAGCGGGCCAGGGCTGCGGGGGCCGGTCCCTGTGAGCGGGACAGGGCTGCGGGGGCCGGTCCCTGTGAGCGGGCCAGGGCTGTGGGGGCCGGTCCCTGTGAGCGGGCCAGGCCTGCGGGAGCCAGTCCCTGTGAGCGAGTCAGGGCTGCGGGGGCCAGTTCCTGTGAGCTGGTCAGGGCCGCGGGGGCCAGTCCCTGTGAGGTGGTCAGGGGCGCGGGGGCCGGTCCCTGTGAGCGGGCCAGGGCTGCGGGGGCCGGTCCCTGTGAGCGGGCTACGGCCGCGGGGGCCAGTCCCTATGAGCGGGCCAGGGCGGCGGGAGCCAGTCCCTGTGAGCGGGTCAGGGCCGCGGGGGCCGGTCCCTGTGAGCGGGTCAGGCCGGCGGGGGCCGGTCCCTGTGAGCGGGCCAGGGCCGCGGGGGCCGGTCCCTGTGAGCGGGCCAGGGCTGCGGGGGCCGGTCCCTGTGATCGGGCGAGGGCTGCGGTGGCAAATAGCTGTCAGGGGGTCAGGGCTCCGGCGGCCAGTCCATGTCAGCGGGACAGGGCAGCGGGGGCTGGTCCCTGTGAGCGGGTCAGGGCTGCGGGGGCCAGTCCCTGAGAGCGGGCCAGGGCTGCGGGGGCCAGTCCCTGTGAGCGGGTCAGGGTTCCGGGGGCCGGTCCCTGTGAGCGGGTCAGGGCCGCGGGGGCCGGTCCCTGTGAGCGGGCCAGGGCCGCGGGGGCCGGTCCCTGTGAGCGGGCCAGGGCTGCGGGGACCAGTCCCTGTGAGCGGGACAGTGCTGCGGGGGCCGGTCCCTGTGAGCGGGCCAGGGCCGCGGGGGCCAGTCCCTGTGAGCGTGTCAGGGCCGCGGGGGCCAGTCCCTGTGAGCGGGCCAGGGCTGCAGGGGGCAGTCCCTGTGAGCGGGTCAGGGCTGCGGGGGCCAGACCCTGTGAGCGGGCAAGGGCTGCGGGGACCAGTCACTGTGAGCGGGCTACGGCCGCGGGGGCCAGTCCCTATGAGCGGGCCAGGGCGGCGGGAGCCAGTCCCTGTGAGCGGGTCAGGGCCGCGGGGGCCGGTCCCTGTGAGCGGGTCAGGGCCGCGGGGGCCGGTCCCTGTGAGCGGGCCAGGGCCGCGGGGGCCGGTCCCTGTGAGCGGGCCAGGGCCGCGGGGGCCGGTCCCTGTGAGCGGGCCAGGGCCGCGGGGGCCGGTCCCTGTGAGCGGGCCAGGGCCGCGGGGGCCGGTCCCTGTGAGCGGGCCAGGGCCGCGGGGGCCGGTCCCTGTGAGCGGGCCAGGGCCGCGGGGGCCGGTCCGTGTGAGCGGGCCAGGGCCGCGGGGGCCGGTCCCTGTGAGCGTGCCAGGGCCGCGGGGGCCGGTCCCGGTGAGCGGGCCAGGGCCGCGGGGGCCGGTCCCTGTGAGCGGGCCAGTGCCGCGGGGGCCGGTCCCTGTGAGCGGGCCACGGCCGCCGGTGCCGGTCCCTGTGAGCGGGCCAGGGCTGCGGGGGCCAGTCCCTGTGAGCTGGTCTGGGCCGCGGGGGCCAGTCCCTGTGAGCGGGTCAGGGCCGCGGGGGCCAGTCCCTGTGAGCGGGTCAGAGCTGCGGGGGCCTGTCCCTGTGAGCGGGTCAGGGCTGCGGGGACCAGTCCCTGTGAGCGGGTCAGGGGTGCGGGAGCCAGTCCCTGTGAGCGGGCCAGAGCTGCGGGGGCCAGGGCTGCGTGGGCCAGTCCCTGTGAGCGGGCCAGGGCTGCGGGAGCCAGTCCCTGTGAGCGGGTCAGGGCTGCAGTGGTCAGTCCCTGTGAGCGTGTCAGGGCCGCGGGGGCCAGTCCCTGTGAGCGTGTCAGAGCTGCGGGGGCCAGTACCTGTGAGCGGGCCAGGGCTGCAGGGGGCAGTCCCTGTGAGCGGGTCAGGGCTGCGGGGGCCAGTCCCTGTGAGCGGGCCAGGGCTGCGGGGACCAGTCCCTGTGAGCGGGCCAGGGCTGCGGGGACCAGTCCCTGTGAGCGGGACAGTGCTGCGGGGGCCAGTCCCTGTGAGCGGGCCAGGGCTGCGGGGGCCGGTCCCTGTGATCGGGTCAGGGCTGCGGTGGCAAATAGCTGTCAGGGGGTCAGGGCTGCGGCGGCCAGTCCATGTCAGCGGGACAGGGCAGCGGGGGCCGGTCCCTGTGAGCGGGCCAGGGCTGCGGGGGCCGGTCCCTGTGAGCGGGCCAGGGCTGCGGGGGCCGGTCCCTGTGAGCGGGCCAGGGCTGCGGGGGCCGGTCCCTGTGAGCGGGCCTGTGCTGCGGGGGCCGGTCCCTGTGAGCGGGCCTGGGCTGCGGGGGCCGGTCCCTGTGAGCGGGCCAGAGCTGCGGGGGCCAGGCCTGCGGGGGCCAGTCCCTGTGAGCGAGTCAGGGCTGCGGGGGCCAGTTCCTGTGAGCTGGTCAGGGCCGCGGGGGCCAGTCCCTGTGAGCTGGTCAGGGGCGCGGGGGCCGGTCCCTGTGAGCGGGCCAGGGCTGCGGGGGCCGGTCCCTGTGAGCGGGACAGGGCTGCGGGGGCCGGTCCCTGTGAGCGGGCCAGGGCTGTGGGGGCCGGTCCCTGTGAGCGGGCCAGGCCTGCGGGGGCCAGTCCCTGTGAGCGAGTCAGGGCTGCGGGGGCCAGTCCCTGTGAGCGAGTCAGGGGCGCGGGGGCCGGTCCCTGTGACCGGGCCAGGGCTGCGGGGGCCGGTCCCTGTGAGCGGGCCAGGGCAGCGGCGGCCGGTCCCTGTGAGCGGGCCAGGGCTGCGGGGGCCGGTCCCTGTGAGCGGGCCAGGGCTGCGGGGGCCGGTCCCTGTGAGCGGGCCAGGGCCGCGGGGGCCGGTCCCTGTGAGCGGGCCAGGGCCGCGGGGGCCGGTCCCTGTGAGCGGGCCAGGGCTGCGGGGGCCGGTCCCTGTGAGCTGGTCTGGGCCGCGGGGGCCAGTCCCTGTGAGCGGGTCAGGGCCGCGGGGGCCAGTCCCTGTGAGCGGGTCAGAGCTGCGGGGGCCTGTCCCTGTGAGCGGGTCAGGGCTGCGGGGACCAGTCCCTGTGAGCGGGTCAGGGGTGCGGAAGCCAGTCCCTGTGAGCGGGCCAGAGCTGCGGGGGCCAGGGCTGCGTGGGCCAGTCCCTGTGAGCAGGCCAGGGCTGCGGGAGCCAGTCCCTGTGAGCGGGCCAGAGCTGCGGGGGCCAGGGCTGCGTGGGCCAGTCCCTGTGAGCGTGTCAGGGCTGCGGGGGCCAGTCCCTGTGAGCGGGTCAGGGCTGCAGGGGCCAGTCCCTGTGAGCGTGTCAGGGCCGCGGGGGCCAGTCCCTGTGAGCGGGTCAGGGCTGCGGGGGCCAGTCCCTGTGAGCGGGCCAGGGCTGCGGGGACCAGTCCCTGTGAGCGGGCCAGGGCTGCGGGGACCAGTCCCTGTGAGCGGGACAGTGCTGCGGGGGCCAGTCCCTGTGAGCGGGCCAGGGCTGCGGGGGCCGGTCCCTGTGATCGGGCGAGGGCTGCGGTGGCAAATAGCTGTCAGGGGGTCAGGGCTGCGGCGGCCAGTCCATGTCAGCGGGACAGGGCAGCGGGGGCCGGTCCCTGTGAGCGGGCCAGGGCTGCGGGGGCCGGTCCCTGTGAGCGGGCCAGGGCTGCGGGGGCCGGTCCCTGTGAGCGGGCCAGGGCAGCGGCGGCCGGTCCCTGTGAGCGGGCCAGGGCTGCGGGGGCCAGTCCCTGTGAGCGGGCCAGGGCTGCGGGGGCCAGTCCCTGTGAGCGGGTCAGGGCTGCGGGGGCCAGTCCCTGTGAGCGGGCCAGGGCTGCGGGGGCCAGTCCCTGTGAGCGGGCCAGGGCTGCGGGGGCCAGTCCCTGTGAGCGGGCCAGGGCTGCGGGGGCCAGTCCCTGTGAGCGGGACAGTGCTGCGGGGGCCAGTCCCTGTGAGCGGGCCAGGGCTGCGGGGGCCGGTCCCTGTGATCGGGCGAGGGCTGCGGTGGCAAATAGCTGTCAGGGGGTCAGGGCTGCGGCGGCCAGTCCATGTCAGCGGGACAGGGCAGCGGGGGCCGGTCCCTGTGAGCGGGCCAGGGCTGCGGGGGCCGGTCCCTGTGAGCGGGCCAGGGCTGCGGGGGCCGGTCCCTGTGAGCGGGCCAGGGCTGCGGGGGCCGGTCCCTGTGAGCGGGCCAGGGCTGCGGGGGCCGGTCCCTGTGAGCGGGCCTGGGCTGCGGGGGCCGGTCCCTGTGAGCGGGCCTGGGCTGCGGGGGCCAGTCCCTGTGAGCGGGCCAGAGCTGCGGGGGCCAGGCCTGCGGGGGCCAGTCCCTGTGAGCGAGTCAGGGCTGCGGGGGCCAGTTCCTGTGAGCTGGTCAGGGCCGCGGGGGCCAGTCCCTGTGAGCTGGTCAGGGGCGCGGGGGCCGGTCCCTGTGAGCGGGCCAGGGCTGCGGGGGCCGGTCCCTGTGAGCGGGACAGGGCTGCGGGGGCCGGTCCCTGTGAGCGGGCCAGGGCTGTGGGGGCCGGTCCCTGTGAGCGGGCCAGGCCTGCGGGAGCCAGTCCCTGTGAGCGAGTCAGGGCTGCGGGGGCCAGTTCCTGTGAGCTGGTCAGGGCCGCGGGGGCCAGTCCCTGTGAGGTGGTCAGGGGCGCGGGGGCCGGTCCCTGTGAGCGGGCCAGGGCTGCGGGGGCCGGTCCCTGTGAGCGGGCTACGGCCGCGGGGGCCAGTCCCTATGAGCGGGCCAGGGCGGCGGGAGCCAGTCCCTGTGAGCGGGTCAGGGCCGCGGGGGCCGGTCCCTGTGAGCGGGTCAGGCCGGCGGGGGCCGGTCCCTGTGAGCGGGCCAGGGCCGCGGGGGCCGGTCCCTGTGAGCGGGCCAGGGCTGCGGGGGCCGGTCCCTGTGATCGGGCGAGGGCTGCGGTGGCAAATAGCTGTCAGGGGGTCAGGGCTCCGGCGGCCAGTCCATGTCAGCGGGACAGGGCAGCGGGGGCTGGTCCCTGTGAGCGGGTCAGGGCTGCGGGGGCCAGTCCCTGAGAGCGGGCCAGGGCTGCGGGGGCCAGTCCCTGTGAGCGGGTCAGGGTTCCGGGGGCCGGTCCCTGTGAGCGGGTCAGGGCCGCGGGGGCCGGTCCCTGTGAGCGGGCCAGGGCCGCGGGGGCCGGTCCCTGTGAGCGGGCCAGGGCTGCGGGGACCAGTCCCTGTGAGCGGGACAGTGCTGCGGGGGCCGGTCCCTGTGAGCGGGCCAGGGCCGCGGGGGCCAGTCCCTGTGAGCGTGTCAGGGCCGCGGGGGCCAGTCCCTGTGAGCGGGCCAGGGCTGCAGGGGGCAGTCCCTGTGAGCGGGTCAGGGCTGCGGGGGCCAGACCCTGTGAGCGGGCAAGGGTTGCGGGGACCAGTCACTGTGAGCGGGCTACGGCCGCGGGGGCCAGTCCCTATGAGCGGGCCAGGGCGGCGGGAGCCAGTCCCTGTGAGCGGGTCAGGGCCGCGGGGGCCGGTCCCTGTGAGCGGGTCAGGGCCGCGGGGGCCGGTCCCTGTGAGCGGGCCAGGGCCGCGGGGGCCGGTCCCTGTGAGCGGGCCAGGGCCGCGGGGGCCGGTCCCTGTGAGCGGGCCAGGGCCGCGGGGGCCGGTCCCTGTGAGCGGGCCAGGGCCGCGGGGGCCGGTCCCTGTGAGCGGGCCAGGGCCGCGGGGGCCGGTCCCTGTGAGCGGGCCAGGGCCGCGGGGGCCGGTCCCTGTGAGCGTGCCAGGGCCGCGGGGGCCGGTCCCTGTGAGCGGGCCAGGGCCGCGGGGGCCGGTCCCGGTGAGCGGGCCAGGGCCGCGGGGGCCGGTCCCTGTGAGCGGGCCAGTGCCGCGGGGGCCGGTCCCTGTGAGCGGGCCACGGCCGCCGGTGCCGGTCCCTGTGAGCGGGCCAGGGCTGCGGGGGCCAGTCCCTGTGAGCTGGTCTGGGCCGCGGGGGCCAGTCCCTGTGAGCGGGTCAGGGCCGCGGGGGCCAGTCCCTGTGAGCGGGTCAGAGCTGCGGGGGCCTGTCCCTGTGAGCGGGTCAGGGCTGCGGGGACCAGTCCCTGTGAGCGGGTCAGGGGTGCGGGAGCCAGTCCCTGTGAGCGGGCCAGAGCTGCGGGGGCCAGGGCTGCGTGGGCCAGTCCCTGTGAGCGGGCCAGGGCTGCGGGAGCCAGTCCCTGTGAGCGGGTCAGGGCTGCAGTGGTCAGTCCCTGTGAGCGTGTCAGGGCCGCGGGGGCCAGTCCCTGTGAGCGTGTCAGAGCTGCGGGGGCCAGTCCCTGTGAGCGGGCCAGGGCTGCAGGGGGCAGTCCCTGTGAGCGGGTCAGGGCTGCGGGGGCCAGTCCCTGTGAGCGGGCCAGGGCTGCGGGGACCAGTCCCTGTGAGCGGGCCAGGGCTGCGGGGACCAGTCCCTGTGAGCGGGACAGTGCTGCGGGGGCCAGTCCCTGTGAGCGGGCCAGGGCTGCGGGGGCCGGTCCCTGTGATCGGGTCAGGGCTGCGGTGGCAAATAGCTGTCAGGGGGTCAGGGCTGCGGCGGCCAGTCCATGTCAGCGGGACAGGGCAGCGGGGGCCGGTCCCTGTGAGCGGGCCAGGGCTGCGGGGGCCGGTCCCTGTGAGCGGGCCAGGGCTGCGGGGGCCGGTCCCTGTGAGCGGGCCAGGGCTGCGGGGGCCGGTCCCTGTGAGCGGGCCTGTGCTGCGGGGGCCGGTCCCTGTGAGCGGGCCTGGGCTGCGGGGGCCGGTCCCTGTGAGCGGGCCAGAGCTGCGGGGGCCAGGCCTGCGGGGGCCAGTCCCTGTGAGCGAGTCAGGGCTGCGGGGGCCAGTTCCTGTGAGCTGGTCAGGGCCGCGGGGGCCAGTCCCTGTGAGCTGGTCAGGGGCGCGGGGGCCGGTCCCTGTGAGCGGGCCAGGGCTGCGGGGGCCGGTCCCTGTGAGCGGGACAGGGCTGCGGGGGCCGGTCCCTGTGAGCGGGCCAGGGCTGTGGGGGCCGGTCCCTGTGAGCGGGCCAGGCCTGCGGGGGCCAGTCCCTGTGAGCGAGTCAGGGCTGCGGGGGCCAGTCCCTGTGAGCGAGTCAGGGGCGCGGGGGCCGGTCCCTGTGAGCGGGCCAGGGCTGCGGGGGCCGGTCCCTGTGAGCGGGCCAGGGCAGCGGCGGCCGGTCCCTGTGAGCGGGCCAGGGCTGCGGGGGCCAGTCCCTGTGAGCGGGCCAGGGCTGCGGGGGCCAGTCCCTGTGAGCGGGTCAGGGCTGCGGGGGCCAGTCCCTGTGAGCGGGCCAGGGCTGCGGGGGCCAGTCCCTGTGAGCGGGCCAGGGCTGCGGGGGCCAATCCCTGTGAGCGGGCCAGGGCTGCGGGGGCCAGTCCCTGTGAGCGGGACAGTGCTGCGGGGGCCAGTCCCTGTGAGCGGGCCAGGGCTGCGGGGGCCGGTCCCTGTGATCGGGCGAGGGCTGCGGTGGCAAATAGCTGTCAGGGGGTCAGGGCTGCGGCGGCCAGTCCATGTCAGCGGGACAGGGCAGCGGGGGCCGGTCCCTGTGAGCGGGCCAGGGCTGCGGGGGCCGGTCCCTGTGAGCGGGCCAGGGCTGCGGGGGCCGGTCCCTGTGAGCGGGCCAGGGCTGCGGGGGCCGGTCCCTGTGAGCGGGCCAGGGCTGCGGGGGCCGGTCCCTGTGAGCGGGCCTGGGCTGCGGGGGCCGGTCCCTGTGAGCGGGCCTGGGCTGCGGGGGCCAGTCCCTGTGAGCGGGCCAGAGCTGCGGGGGCCAGGCCTGCGGGGGCCAGTCCCTGTGAGCGAGTCAGGGCTGCGGGGGCCAGTTCCTGTGAGCTGGTCAGGGCCGCGGGGGCCAGTCCCTGTGAGCTGGTCAGGGGCGCGGGGGCCGGTCCCTGTGAGCGGGCCAGGGCTGCGGGGGCCGGTCCCTGTGAGCGGGACAGGGCTGCGGGGGCCGGTCCCTGTGAGCGGGCCAGGGCTGTGGGGGCCGGTCCCTGTGAGCGGGCCAGGCCTGCGGGAGCCAGTCCCTGTGAGCGAGTCAGGGCTGCGGGGGCCAGTTCCTGTGAGCTGGTCAGGGCCGCGGGGGCCAGTCCCTGTGAGGTGGTCAGGGGCGCGGGGGCCGGTCCCTGTGAGCGGGCCAGGGCTGCGGGGGCCGGTCCCTGTGAGCGGGCTACGGCCGCGGGGGCCAGTCCCTATGAGCGGGCCAGGGCGGCGGGAGCCAGTCCCTGTGAGCGGGTCAGGGCCGCGGGGGCCGGTCCCTGTGAGCGGGTCAGGCCGGCGGGGGCCGGTCCCTGTGAGCGGGCCAGGGCCGCGGGGGCCGGTCCCTGTGAGCGGGCCAGGGCTGCGGGGGCCGGTCCCTGTGATCGGGCGAGGGCTGCGGTGGCAAATAGCTGTCAGGGGGTCAGGGCTCCGGCGGCCAGTCCATGTCAGCGGGACAGGGCAGCGGGGGCTGGTCCCTGTGAGCGGGTCAGGGCTGCGGGGGCCAGTCCCTGAGAGCGGGCCAGGGCTGCGGGGGCCAGTCCCTGTGAGCGGGTCAGGGTTCCGGGGGCCGGTCCCTGTGAGCGGGTCAGGGCCGCGGGGGCCGGTCCCTGTGAGCGGGCCAGGGCCGCGGGGGCCGGTCCCTGTGAGCGGGCCAGGGCTGCGGGGACCAGTCCCTGTGAGCGGGACAGTGCTGCGGGGGCCGGTCCCTGTGAGCGGGCCAGGGCCGCGGGGGCCAGTCCCTGTGAGCGTGTCAGGGCCGCGGGGGCCAGTCCCTGTGAGCGGGCCAGGGCTGCAGGGGGCAGTCCCTGTGAGCGGGTCAGGGCTGCGGGGGCCAGACCCTGTGAGCGGGCAAGGGTTGCGGGGACCAGTCACTGTGAGCGGGCTACGGCCGCGGGGGCCAGTCCCTATGAGCGGGCCAGGGCGGCGGGAGCCAGTCCCTGTGAGCGGGTCAGGGCCGCGGGGGCCGGTCCCTGTGAGCGGGTCAGGGCCGCGGGGGCCGGTCCCTGTGAGCGGGCCAGGGCCGCGGGGGCCGGTCCCTGTGAGCGGGCCAGGGCCGCGGGGGCCGGTCCCTGTGAGCGGGCCAGGGCCGCGGGGGCCGGTCCCTGTGAGCGGGCCAGGGCCGCGGGGGCCGGTCCCTGTGAGCGGGCCAGGGCCGCGGGGGCCGGTCCCTGTGAGCGGGCCAGGGCCGCGGGGGCCGGTCCGTGTGAGCGGGCCAGGGCCGCGGGGGCCGGTCCCTGTGAGCGTGCCAGGGCCGCGGGGGCCGGTCCCTGTGAGCGGGCCAGGGACGCGGGGGCCGGTCCCGGTGAGCGGGCCAGGGCCGCGGGGGCCGGTCCCTGTGAGCGGGCCAGTGCCGCGGGGGCCGGTCCCTGTGAGCGGGCCACGGCCGCCGGTGCCGGTCCCTGTGAGCGGGCCAGGGCTGCGGGGGCCAGTCCCTGTGAGCTGGTCTGGGCCGCGGGGGCCAGTCCCTGTGAGCGGGTCAGGGCCGCGGGGGCCAGTCCCTGTGAGCGGGTCAGAGCTGCGGGGACCAGTCCCTGTGAGCGGGTCAGGGGTGCGGGAGCCAGTCCCTGTGAGCGGGCCAGAGCTGCGGGGGCCAGGGCTGCGTGGGCCAGTCCCTGTGAGCGGGCCAGGGCTGCGGGAGCCAGTCCCTGTGAGCGGGTCAGGGCTGCAGTGGTCAGTCCCTGTGAGCGTGTCAGGGCCGCGGGGGCCAGTCCCTGTGAGCGTGTCAGAGCTGCGGGGGCCAGTCCCTGTGAGCGGGCCAGGGCTGCAGGGGGCAGTCCCTGTGAGCGGGTCAGGGCTGCGGGGGCCAGTCCCTGTGAGCGGGCCAGGGCTGCGGGGACCAGTCCCTGTGAGCGGGCCAGGGCTGCGGGGACCAGTCCCTGTGAGCGGGACAGTGCTGCGGGGGCCAGTCCCTGTGAGCGGGCCAGGGCTGCGGGGGCCGGTCCCTGTGATCGGGTCAGGGCTGCGGTGGCAAATAGCTGTCAGGGGGTCAGGGCTGCGGCGGCCAGTCCATGTCAGCGGGACAGGGCAGCGGGGGCCGGTCCCTGTGAGCGGGCCAGGGCTGCGGGGGCCGGTCCCTGTGAGCGGGCCAGGGCTGCGGGGGCCGGTCCCTGTGAGCGGGCCAGGGCTGCGGGGGCCGGTCCCTGTGAGCGGGCCTGTGCTGCGGGGGCCGGTCCCTGTGAGCGGGCCTGGGCTGCGGGGGCCGGTCCCTGTGAGCGGGCCAGAGCTGCGGGGGCCAGGCCTGCGGGGGCCAGTCCCTGTGAGCGAGTCAGGGCTGCGGGGGCCAGTTCCTGTGAGCTGGTCAGGGCCGCGGGGGCCAGTCCCTGTGAGCTGGTCAGGGGCGCGGGGGCCGGTCCCTGTGAGCGGGCCAGGGCTGCGGGGGCCGGTCCCTGTGAGCGGGACAGGGCTGCGGGGGCCGGTCCCTGTGAGCGGGCCAGGGCTGTGGGGGCCGGTCCCTGTGAGCGGGCCAGGCCTGCGGGGGCCAGTCCCTGTGAGCGAGTCAGGGCTGCGGGGGCCAGTCCCTGTGAGCGAGTCAGGGGCGCGGGGGCCGGTCCCTGTGAGCGGGCCAGGGCTGCGGGGGCCGGTCCCTGTGAGCGGGCCAGGGCAGCGGCGGCCGGTCCCTGTGAGCGGGCCAGGGCTGCGGGGGCCGGTCCCTGTGAGCGGGCCAGGGCTGCGGGGGCCGGTCCCTGTGAGCGGGCCAGGGCCGCGGGGGCCGGTCCCTGTGAGCGGGCCAGGGCCGCGGGGGCCGGTCCCTGTGAGCGGGCCAGGGCTGCGGGGGCCGGTCCCTGTGAGCTGGTCTGGGCCGCGGGGGCCAGTCCCTGTGAGCGGGTCAGGGCCGCGGGGGCCAGTCCCTGTGAGCGGGTCAGAGCTGCGGGGGCCTGTCCCTGTGAGCGGGTCAGGGCTGCGGGGACCAGTCCCTGTGAGCGGGTCAGGGGTGCGGGAGCCAGTCCCTGTGAGCGGGCCAGAGCTGCGGGGGCCAGGGCTGCGTGGGCCAGTCCCTGTGAGCGGGCCAGGGCTGCGGGAGCCAGTCCCTGTGAGCGGGCCAGAGCTGCGGGGGCCAGGGCTGCGTGGGCCAGTCCCTGTGAGCGGGTCAGGGCTGCGGGGGCCAGTCCCTGTGAGCGGGTCAGGGCTGCAGGGGCCAGTCCCTGTGAGCGTGTCAGGGCCGCGGGGGCCAGTCCCTGTGAGCGGGTCAGGGCTGCGGGGGCCAGTCCCTGTGAGCGGGCCAGGGCTGCGGGGACCAGTCCCTGTGAGCGGGCCAGGGCTGCGGGGACCAGTCCCTGTGAGCGGGACAGTGCTGCGGGGGCCAGTCCCTGTGAGCGGGCCAGGGCTGCGGGGGCCGGTCCCTGTGATCGGGCGAGGGCTGCGGTGGCAAATAGCTGTCAGGGGGTCAGGGCTGCGGCGGCCAGTCCATGTCAGCGGGACAGGGCAGCGGGGGCCGGTCCCTGTGAGCGGGCCAGGGCTGCGGGGGCCGGTCCCTGTGAGCGGGCCAGGGCTGCGGGGGCCGGTCCCTGTGAGCGGGCCAGGGCTGCGGGGGCCGGTCCCTGTGAGCGGGCCTGTGCTGCGGGGGCCGGTCCCTGTGAGCGGGCCTGGGCTGCGGGGGCCGGTCCCTGTGAGCGGGCCAGAGCTGCGGGGGCCAGGCCTGCGGGGGCCAGTCCCTGTGAGCGAGTCAGGGCTGCGGGGGCCAGTTCCTGTGAGCTGGTCAGGGCCGCGGGGGCCAGTCCCTGTGAGCTGGTCAGGGGCGCGGGGGCCGGTCCCTGTGAGCGGGCCAGGGCTGCGGGGGCCGGTCCCTGTGAGCGGGACAGGGCTGCGGGGGCCGGTCCCTGTGAGCGGGCCAGGGCTGTGGGGGCCGGTCCCTGTGAGCGGGCCAGGCCTGCGGGGGCCAGTCCCTGTGAGCGAGTCAGGGCTGCGGGGGCCAGTTCCTGTGAGCTGGTCAGGGCCGCGGGGGCCAGTCCCTGTGAGGTGGTCAGGGGCGCGGGGGCCGGTCCCTGTGAGCGGGCCAGGGCAGCGAGGGCCGGTCCCTGTGAGCGGGCCAGGGCTGCGGGGGCCGGTCCCTGTGAGCGGGCCAGGGCTGCGGGGGCCAGTCCCTGTGAGCGGGCCAGGGCTGCGGGGACCAGTCCCTGTGAGCGGGACAGTGCTGCGGGGGCCGGTCCCTGTGAGCGGGCCAGGGCCGCGGGGGCCAGTCCCTGTGAGCGTGTCAGGGCCGCGGGGGCCAGTCCCTGTGAGCGGGCCAGGGCTGCAGGGGGCAGTCCCTGTGAGCGGGTCAGGGCTGCGGGGGCCAGACCCTGTGAGCGGGCAAGGGCTGCGGGGACCAGTCACTGTGAGCGGGCTACGGCCGCGGGGGCCAGTCCCTATGAGCGGGCCAGGGCGGCGGGAGCCAGTCCCTGTGAGCGGGTCAGGGCCGCGGGGGCCGGTCCCTGTGAGCGGGCCAGGGCCGCGGGGGCCGGTCCCTGTGAGCGGGCCAGGGCCGCGGGGGCCGGTCCCTGTGAGCGGGCCAGGGCCGCGGGGGCCGGTCCCTGTGAGCGGGCCAGGGCCGCGGGGGCCGGTCCCTGTGAGCGGGCCAGGGCCGCGGGGGCCGGTCCCTGTGAGCGGGCCAGGGCCGCGGGGGCCGGTCCCTGTGAGCGGGCCAGGGCCGCGGGGGCCGGTCCCTGTGAGCGGGCCACGGCCGCCGGTGCCGGTCCCTGTGAGCGGGCCAGGGCTGCGGGGGCCGGTCCCTGTGAGCGGGCCAGGGCTGCGGGGGACGGTCCCTGTGAGCGGGTCAGGGCTGCGGGGGCCGGTCCCTGTGAGCGGGTCAGGGCTACGGAGGGCCGGTCCCTGTGAGCGGGACAGGGCTGCGGGGGCCAGTCCCTGTGAGCGGGCGAGGACTGCAGTGGAAAATAGCTGTCAGGGGGTCAGGGCTGCGGCGGCCAGTCCATGTTAGCAGGACAGGGCTGCGGGGGACAGTGTCTGTGATTGGGTCATGGCTGCGGGGGCCAGTCCCTGTGAGCGGGTCAGGGCCGCGGGGGCCAGTCCCTGTGAGCGGGTCAGGGCCGCGGGGGCCAGTCCCTGTGAGCGGGCCAGGGCCGCGGGGGCCAGTCCCTGTGAGCGGGTCAGGGCCGCGGGGGCCAGTCCCTGTGAGCGGGTCAGGGCTGCGGGGACCAGTCCCTGTGAGCGGGTCAGGGGTGCGGGAGCCAGTCCCTGTGAGCGGGCCAGAGCTGCGGGGGCCAGGGCTGCGTGGGCCAGTCCCTGTGAGCGGGCCAGGGCTGCGGGAGCCAGTCCCTGTGAGCGGGCCAGAGCTGCGGGGACCAGGGCTGCGTGGGCCAGTCCCTGTGAGCGGGTCAGGGCTGCGGGGGCCAGTCCCTGTGAGCGGGTCAGGGCTGCAGGGGCCAGTCCCTGTGAGCGGGTCAGGGCCGCGGGGGCCAGTCCCTGTGAGCGTGTCAGAGCTGTGGGGGCCAGTCCCTGTGAGCGGGCCAGGGCTGCAGGGGGCAGTCCCTGTGAGCGGGTCAGGGCTGCGGGGGCCAGTCCCTGTGAGCGGGCAAGGGCTGCGGGGACCAGTCACTGTGAGCGGGCCAGGGCTGCGGGGGCCGGTCCCTGTGAGCGGGTCAGGGCTGCGGGGGCCAGTCCCTGTGATCGGGCGAGGGCTGCGGTGGCAAATAGCTGTCAGGGGGTCAGGGCTGCAGCGGCCACTCCATGTCAGCGGGACAGGGCTGCGGGGGCTGGTCCCTGTGAGCGGGTCAGGGCTGCGGGGGCCAGTCCCTGTGAGCGGGTCAGGGCTGCGGGGGCCAGTCCCTGTGAGCGGGCCAGGGCTGCGGGGGCCAGTCCCTGTGAGCGGGTCAGGGCTGCGGGGGCCAGTCCCTGTGAGCGGGCCAGGGCTGCGGGGGCCAGTCCCTGTGAGCGGGCCAGGGCTGCGGGGGCCAGTCCCTGTGAGCGGGCCAGGGCTGCGGGGGCCAGTCCCTGTGAGCGGGACAGTGCTGCGGGGGCCAGTCCCTGTGAGCGGGCCAGGGCTGCGGGGGCCGGTCCCTGTGATCGGGCGAGGGCTGCGGTGGCAAATAGCTGTCAGGGGGTCAGGGCTGCGGCGGCCAGTCCATGTCAGCGGGACAGGGCAGCGGGGGCCGGTCCCTGTGAGCGGGCCAGGGCTGCGGGGGCCGGTCCCTGTGAGCGGGCCAGGGCTGCGGGGGCCGGTCCCTGTGAGCGGGCCAGGGCTGCGGGGGCCGGTCCCTGTGAGCGGGCCAGGGCTGCGGGGGCCGGTCCCTGTGAGCGGGCCTGGGCTGCGGGGGCTGGTCCCTGTGAGCGGGCCTGGGCTGCGGGGGCCAGTCCCTGTGAGCGGGCCAGAGCTGCGGGGGCCAGGCCTGCGGGGGCCAGTCCCTGTGAGCGAGTCAGGGCTGCGGGGGCCAGTTCCTGTGAGCTGGTCAGGGCCGCGGGGGCCAGTCCCTGTGAGCTGGTCAGGGGCGCGGGGGCCGGTCCCTGTGAGCGGGCCAGGGCTGCGGGGGCCGGTCCCTGTGAGCGGGACAGGGCTGCGGGGGCCGGTCCCTGTGAGCGGGCCAGGGCTGTGGGGGCCGGTCCCTGTGAGCGGGCCAGGCCTGCGGGAGCCAGTCCCTGTGAGCGAGTCAGGGCTGCGGGGGCCAGTTCCTGTGAGCTGGTCAGGGCCGCGGGGGCCAGTCCCTGTGAGGTGGTCAGGGGCGCGGGGGCCGGTCCCTGTGAGCGGGCCAGGGCTGCGGGGGCCGGTCCCTGTGAGCGGGCTACGGCCGCGGGGGCCAGTCCCTATGAGCGGGCCAGGGCGGCGGGAGCCAGTCCCTGTGAGCGGGTCAGGGCCGCGGGGGCCGGTCCCTGTGAGCGGGTCAGGCCGGCGGGGGCCGGTCCCTGTGAGCGGGCCAGGGCCGCGGGGGCCGGTCCCTGTGAGCGGGCCAGGGCTGCGGGGGCCGGTCCCTGTGATCGGGCGAGGGCTGCGGTGGCAAATAGCTGTCAGGGGGTCAGGGCTCCGGCGGCCAGTCCATGTCAGCGGGACAGGGCAGCGGGGGCTGGTCCCTGTGAGCGGGTCAGGGCTGCGGGGGCCAGTCCCTGAGAGCGGGCCAGGGCTGCGGGGGCCAGTCCCTGTGAGCGGGTCAGGGTTCCGGGGGCCGGTCCCTGTGAGCGGGTCAGGGCCGCGGGGGCCGGTCCCTGTGAGCGGGCCAGGGCCGCGGGGGCCGGTCCCTGTGAGCGGGCCAGGGCTGCGGGGACCAGTCCCTGTGAGCGGGACAGTGCTGCGGGGGCCGGTCCCTGTGAGCGGGCCAGGGCCGCGGGGGCCAGTCCCTGTGAGCGTGTCAGGGCCGCGGGGGCCAGTCCCTGTGAGCGGGCCAGGGCTGCAGGGGGCAGTCCCTGTGAGCGGGTCAGGGCTGCGGGGGCCAGACCCTGTGAGCGGGCAAGGGCTGCGGGGACCAGTCACTGTGAGCGGGCTACGGCCGCGGGGGCCAGTCCCTATGAGCGGGCCAGGGCGGCGGGAGCCAGTCCCTGTGAGCGGGTCAGGGCCGCGGGGGCCGGTCCCTGTGAGCGGGTCAGGGCCGCGGGGGCCGGTCCCTGTGAGCGGGCCAGGGCCGCGGGGGCCGGTCCCTGTGAGCGGGCCAGGGCCGCGGGGGCCGGTCCCTGTGAGCGGGCCAGGGCCGCGGGGGCCGGTCCCTGTGAGCGGGCCAGGGCCGCGGGGGCCGGTCCCTGTGAGCGGGCCAGGGCCGCGGGGGCCGGTCCCTGTGAGCGGGCCAGGGCCGCGGGGGCCGGTCCGTGTGAGCGGGCCAGGGCCGCGGGGGCCGGTCCCTGTGAGCGTGCCAGGGCCGCGGGGGCCGGTCCCGGTGAGCGGGCCAGGGCCGCGGGGGCCGGTCCCTGTGAGCGGGCCAGTGCCGCGGGGGCCGGTCCCTGTGAGCGGGCCACGGCCGCCGGTGCCGGTCCCTGTGAGCGGGCCAGGGCTGCGGGGGCCAGTCCCTGTGAGCTGGTCTGGGCCGCGGGGGCCAGTCCCTGTGAGCGGGTCAGGGCCGCGGGGGCCAGTCCCTGTGAGCGGGTCAGAGCTGCGGGGGCCTGTCCCTGTGAGCGGGTCAGGGCTGCGGGGACCAGTCCCTGTGAGCGGGTCAGGGGTGCGGGAGCCAGTCCCTGTGAGCGGGCCAGAGCTGCGGGGGCCAGGGCTGCGTGGGCCAGTCCCTGTGAGCGGGCCAGGGCTGCGGGAGCCAGTCCCTGTGAGCGGGTCAGGGCTGCAGTGGTCAGTCCCTGTGAGCGTGTCAGGGCCGCGGGGGCCAGTCCCTGTGAGCGTGTCAGAGCTGCGGGGGCCAGTCCCTGTGAGCGGGCCAGGGCTGCAGGGGGCAGTCCCTGTGAGCGGGTCAGGGCTGCGGGGGCCAGTCCCTGTGAGCGGGCCAGGGCTGCGGGGACCAGTCCCTGTGAGCGGGCCAGGGCTGCGGGGACCAGTCCCTGTGAGCGGGACAGTGCTGCGGGGGCCAGTCCCTGTGAGCGGGCCAGGGCTGCGGGGGCCGGTCCCTGTGATCGGGTCAGGGCTGCGGTGGCAAATAGCTGTCAGGGGGTCAGGGCTGCGGCGGCCAGTCCATGTCAGCGGGACAGGGCAGCGGGGGCCGGTCCCTGTGAGCGGGCCAGGGCTGCGGGGGCCGGTCCCTGTGAGCGGGCCAGGGCTGCGGGGGCCGGTCCCTGTGAGCGGGCCAGGGCTGCGGGGGCCGGTCCCTGTGAGCGGGCCTGTGCTGCGGGGGCCGGTCCCTGTGAGCGGGCCTGGGCTGCGGGGGCCGGTCCCTGTGAGCGGGCCAGAGCTGCGGGGGCCAGGCCTGCGGGGGCCAGTCCCTGTGAGCGAGTCAGGGCTGCGGGGGCCAGTTCCTGTGAGCTGGTCAGGGCCGCGGGGGCCAGTCCCTGTGAGCTGGTCAGGGGCGCGGGGGCCGGTCCCTGTGAGCGGGCCAGGGCTGCGGGGGCCGGTCCCTGTGAGCGGGACAGGGCTGCGGGGGCCGGTCCCTGTGAGCGGGCCAGGGCTGTGGGGGCCGGTCCCTGTGAGCGGGCCAGGCCTGCGGGGGCCAGTCCCTGTGAGCGAGTCAGGGCTGCGGGGGCCAGTCCCTGTGAGCGAGTCAGGGGCGCGGGGGCCGGTCCCTGTGACCGGGCCAGGGCTGCGGGGGCCGGTCCCTGTGAGCGGGCCAGGGCAGCGGCGGCCGGTCCCTGTGAGCGGGCCAGGGCTGCGGGGGCCGGTCCCTGTGAGCGGGCCAGGGCTGCGGGGGCCGGTCCCTGTGAGCGGGCCAGGGCCGCGGGGGCCGGTCCCTGTGAGCGGGCCAGGGCCGCGGGGGCCGGTCCCTGTGAGCGGGCCAGGGCTGCGGGGGCCGGTCCCTGTGAGCTGGTCTGGGCCGCGGGGGCCAGTCCCTGTGAGCGGGTCAGGGCCGCGGGGGCCAGTCCCTGTGAGCGGGTCAGAGCTGCGGGGGCCTGTCCCTGTGAGCGGGTCAGGGCTGCGGGGACCAGTCCCTGTGAGCGGGTCAGGGGTGCGGAAGCCAGTCCCTGTGAGCGGGCCAGAGCTGCGGGGGCCAGGGCTGCGTGGGCCAGTCCCTGTGAGCAGGCCAGGGCTGCGGGAGCCAGTCCCTGTGAGCGGGCCAGAGCTGCGGGGGCCAGGGCTGCGTGGGCCAGTCCCTGTGAGCGGGTCAGGGCTGCGGGGGCCAGTCCCTGTGAGCGGGTCAGGGCTGCAGGGGCCAGTCCCTGTGAGCGTGTCAGGGCCGCGGGGGCCAGTCCCTGTGAGCGGGTCAGGGCTGCGGGGGCCAGTCCCTGTGAGCGGGCCAGGGCTGCGGGGACCAGTCCCTGTGAGCGGGCCAGGGCTGCGGGGACCAGTCCCTGTGAGCGGGACAGTGCTGCGGGGGCCAGTCCCTGTGAGCGGGCCAGGGCTGCGGGGGCCGGTCCCTGTGATCGGGCGAGGGCTGCGGTGGCAAATAGCTGTCAGGGGGTCAGGGCTGCGGCGGCCAGTCCATGTCAGCGGGACAGGGCAGCGGGGGCCGGTCCCTGTGAGCGGGCCAGGGCTGCGGGGGCCGGTCCCTGTGAGCGGGCCAGGGCTGCGGGGGCCGGTCCCTGTGAGCGGGCCAGGGCTGCGGGGGCCGGTCCCTGTGAGCGGGCCTGTGCTGCGGGGGCCGGTCCCTGTGAGCGGGCCTGGGCTGCGGGGGCCGGTCCCTGTGAGCGGGCCAGAGCTGCGGGGGCCAGGCCTGCGGGGGCCAGTCCCTGTGAGCGAGTCAGGGCTGCGGGGGCCAGTTCCTGTGAGCTGGTCAGGGCCGCGGGGGCCAGTCCCTGTGAGCTGGTCAGGGGCGCGGGGGCCGGTCCCTGTGAGCGGGCCAGGGCTGCGGGGGCCGGTCCCTGTGAGTGGGCCAGGGCAGCGAGGGCCGGTCCCTGTGAGCGGGCCAGGGCTGCGGGGGCCGGTCCCTGTGAGCGGGCCAGGGCTGCGGGGCCGGTCCCTGTGAGCGGGCCAGGGCTGCGGGGGCCGGTCCCTGTGAGCGGGACAGGGCCGCGGGGGCCGGTCCCTGTGAGCGGGACAGGGCCGCGGGGGCCGGTCCCTGTGAGCGGGCCAGGGCTGCGGGGGCCGGTCCCTGTGATCGGGCGAGGGCTGCGGTGGCAAATAGCTGTCAGGGGGTCAGGGCTCCGGCGGCCAGTCCATGTCAGCGGGATAGGGCAGCGGGGGCTGGTCCCTGTGAGCGGGTCAGGGCTGCGGGGGCCAGTCCCTGTGAGCGGGCCAGGGCTGCGGGGGCCAGTCCCTGTGAGCGGGTCAGGGTTGCGGGGGCCAGTCCCTGTGAGCGGGCCAGGGCTGCGGGGGCCAGTCCCTGTGAGCGGGCCAGGGCTGCGTGGGCCAGTCCCTGTGAGCGGGCCAGGGCTGCGGGGACCTGTCCCTGTGAGCGGGACAGTGCTGCGGGGGCCGGTCCCTGTGAGCGGGCCAGGGCCGCGGGGGCCAGTCCCTGTGAGCGTGTCAGGGCCGCGGGGGCCAGTCCCTGTGAGCGGGCCAGGGCTGCAGGGGGCAGTCCCTGTGAGCGGGTCAGGGCTGCGGGGGCCAGACCCTGTGAGCGGGCAAGGGCTGCGGGGACCAGTCACTGTGAGCGGGCTACGGCCGCGGGGGCCAGTCCCTATGAGCGGGCCAGGGCGGCGGGAGCCAGTCCCTGTGAGCGGGTCAGGGCCGCGGGGGCCGTTCCCTGTGAGCGGGCCAGGGCCGCGGGGGCCGGTCCCTGTGAGCGGGCCAGGGCCGCGGGGGCCGGTCCCTGTGAGCGGGCCAGGGCCGCGGGGGCCGGTCCCTGTGAGCGGGCCAGGGCCGCGGGGGCCGGTCCCTGTGAGCGGGCCAGGGCCGCGGGGGCCGGTCCCTGTGAGCGGGCCAGGGCCGCGGGGGCCGGTCCCTGTGAGCGGGCCAGGGCCGCGGGGGCCGGTCCCTGTGAGCGGGCCAGGGCCGCGGGGGCCGGTCCCTGTGAGCGGGCCAGGGCCGCGGGGGCCGGTCCCTGTGAGCGGGCCACGGCCGCCGGTGCCGGTCCCTGTGAGCGGGCCAGGGCTGCGGGGGCCGGTCCCTGTGAGCGGGTCAGGGCTGCGGGGGCCGGTCCCTGTGAGCGGTTCAGGGCTGCGGGGGCCGGTCCCTGTAAGCGGGTCAGGGCTGCGGGGGCCAGTCCCTGAGAGCAGACGAGGACTGCGGTGGCAAATAGCTGTCAGGGCTGCGGCGGCCAGTCCATGTTAGCAGGACAGGGCTGCGGGGGACAGTGTCTGTGATTGGGTCATGGCTGCGGTGGCAAATAGCTGTGAGCAGGTCAGGGCAGCGGGGGCCAGTCCCTGTGAGCGGGTCAAGGCTGCGGGGGCCAGTCCCTGTGAGCGGGTCAGGGCCGCGGGGGCCAGTCCCTGTGAGCGGGCCAGGGCCGCGGGGGCAGGTCCCTGTGAGCGGGTCAGGGCCGCGGGGGCCAGTCCCTGTGAGCGGGCCAGGGCCGCGGGGGCCTGTCCCTGTGAGCGGGTCAGGGCTGCGGGGACCAGTCCCTGTGAGCGGGTCAGGGCTGCGGGGGCCAGTCCCTGTGAGCGGGTCTGGGCTGCGGGGGCCAGTCGCTGTGAGCGGGTCAGGGCTGCAGGGGCCAGTCCCTGTGAGCGGGTCAGGGCCGCGGGGGACAGTCCCTGTGAGCGTGTCAGGGCCGCGGGGGACAGTCCCTGTGAGCGGCCCAGGGCCGCGGGGGCCGGTCCCTGTGAGCGGGCCACGGGCGCCGGTGCCGGTCCCTGTGAGCGGGTCAGTGCTGCGGGGGCCTGTTCATGTGAGCCGGGCTGGGCAGCGGGGGCCGGTACCTGTGAGCGGGCCAGGGCTGCGGGGACGGTCCCTGTGAGCGGGCCAGGGCTGCGGGGGCCGGACCCTGTGAGCGGGCCAGGGCTGCGGGGGCCGGTGCCTGTGTACGGGCCAGGGCTGCGGGGGCCGGTGCCTGTGTACGGGCCAGGGCTGCGGGGGCCAGTCCCTGTGAGCGGGCCAGGGCTGTGGGGGCCGGTCCCTGTGAGCGGGCCAGGCCTGCGGGGGCCAGTCCCTGTGAGCGAGTCAGGGCTGCGGGGGCCAGTTCCTGTGAGCTGGTCAGGGCCGCGGGGGCCAGTCCCTGTGAGGTGGTCAGGGGCGCGGGGGCCGGTCCCTGTGAGCGGGCCAGGGCTGCGGGGGCCGGTCCCTGTGAGTGGGCCAGGGCAGCGGGGGCCGGTCCCTGTGAGCGGGCCAGGGCTGCGGGGGCCGGTCCCTGTGAGCGGGCCAGGGCTGCGGGGCCGGTCCCTGTGAGCGGGCCAGGGCTGCGGGGGCCGGTCCCTGTGAGCGGGACAGGGCCGCGGGGGCCGGTCCCTGTGAGCGGGACAGGGCCGCGGGGGCCGGTCCCTGTGAGCGGGCCAGGGCTGCGGGGGCCGGTCCCTGTGATCGGGCGAGGGCTGCGGTGGCAAATAGCTGTCAGGGGGTCAGGGCTCCGGCGGCCAGTCCATGTCAGCGGGATAGGGCAGCAGGGGCTGGTCCCTGTGAGCGGGTCAGGGCTGCGGGGGCCAGTCCCTGTGAGCGGGCCAGGGCTGCGGGGGCCAGTCCCTGTGAGCGGGTCAGGGTTGCGGGGGCCAGTCCCTGTGAGCGGGCCAGGGCTGCGGGGGCCAGTCCCTGTGAGCGGGCCAGGGCTGCGGGGGCCAGTCCCTGTGAGCGGGCCAGGGCTGCGGGGACCTGTCCCTGTGAGCGGGACAGTGCTGCGGGGGCCGGTCCCTGTGAGCGGGCCAGGGCCGCGGGGGCCAGTCCCTGTGAGCGTGTCAGGGCCGCGGGGGCCAGTCCCTGTGAGCGGGCCAGGGCTGCAGGGGGCAGTCCCTGTGAGCGGGTCAGGGCTGCGGGGGCCAGACCCTGTGAGCGGGCAAGGGCTGCGGGGACCAGTCACTGTGAGCGGGCTACGGCCGCGGGGGCCAGTCCCTATGAGCAGGCCAGGGCGGCGGGAGCCAGTCCCTGTGAGCGGGTCAGGGCCGCGGGGGCAGGTCCCTGTGAGCGGGTCAGGGCCGCGGGGGCCGGTCCCTGTGAGCGGGCCAGGGCCGCGGGGGCCGGTCCCTGTGAGCGGGCCAGGGCCGCGGGGGCCGGTCCCTGTGAGCGGGCCAGGGCTGCGGGGGCCGGTCCCTGTGAGCGGGCCTGTGCTGCGGGGGCCGGTCCCTGTGAGCGGGCCTGGGCTGCGGGGGCCGGTCCCTGTGAGCGGGCCAGAGCTGCGGGGGCCAGGCCTGCGGGGGCCAGTCCCTGTGAGCGAGTCAGGGCTGCGGGGGCCAGTTCCTGTGAGCTGGTCAGGGCCGCGGGGGCCAGTCCCTGTGAGCTGGTCAGGGGCGCGGGGGCCGGTCCCTGTGAGCGGGCCAGGGCTGCGGGGGCCGGTCCCTGTGAGCGGGACAGGGCTGCGGGGGCCGGTCCCTGTGAGCGGGCCAGGGCTGTGGGGGCCGGTCCCTGTGAGCGGGCCAGGCCTGCGGGGGCCAGTCCCTGTGAGCGAGTCAGGGCTGCGGGGGCCAGTCCCTGTGAGCGAGTCAGGGGCGCGGGGGCCGGTCCCTGTGACCGGGCCAGGGCTGCGGGGGCCGGTCCCTGTGAGCGGGCCAGGGCAGCGGCGGCCGGTCCCTGTGAGCGGGCCAGGGCTGCGGGGGCCGGTCCCTGTGAGCGGGCCAGGGCTGCGGGGGCCGGTCCCTGTGAGCGGGCCAGGGCCGCGGGGGCCGGTCCCTGTGAGCGGGCCAGGGCCGCGGGGGCCGGTCCCTGTGAGCGGGCCAGGGCTGCGGGGGCCGGTCCCTGTGAGCTGGTCTGGGCCGCGGGGGCCAGTCCCTGTGAGCGGGTCAGGGCCGCGGGGGCCAGTCCCTGTGAGCGGGTCAGAGCTGCGGGGGCCTGTCCCTGTGAGCGGGTCAGGGCTGCGGGGACCAGTCCCTGTGAGCGGGTCAGGGGTGCGGAAGCCAGTCCCTGTGAGCGGGCCAGAGCTGCGGGGGCCAGGGCTGCGTGGGCCAGTCCCTGTGAGCAGGCCAGGGCTGCGGGAGCCAGTCCCTGTGAGCGGGCCAGAGCTGCGGGGGCCAGGGCTGCGTGGGCCAGTCCCTGTGAGCGGGTCAGGGCTGCGGGGGCCAGTCCCTGTGAGCGGGTCAGGGCTGCAGGGGCCAGTCCCTGTGAGCGTGTCAGGGCCGCGGGGGCCAGTCCCTGTGAGCGGGTCAGGGCTGCGGGGGCCAGTCCCTGTGAGCGGGCCAGGGCTGCGGGGACCAGTCCCTGTGAGCGGGCCAGGGCTGCGGGGACCAGTCCCTGTGAGCGGGACAGTGCTGCGGGGGCCAGTCCCTGTGAGCGGGCCAGGGCTGCGGGGGCCGGTCCCTGTGATCGGGCGAGGGCTGCGGTGGCAAATAGCTGTCAGGGGGTCAGGGCTGCGGCGGCCAGTCCATGTCAGCGGGACAGGGCAGCGGGGGCCGGTCCCTGTGAGCGGGCCAGGGCTGCGGGGGCCGGTCCCTGTGAGCGGGCCAGGGCTGCGGGGGCCGGTCCCTGTGAGCGGGCCAGGGCTGCGGGGGCCGGTCCCTGTGAGCGGGCCTGTGCTGCGGGGGCCGGTCCCTGTGAGCGGGCCTGGGCTGCGGGGGCCGGTCCCTGTGAGCGGGCCAGAGCTGCGGGGGCCAGGCCTGCGGGGGCCAGTCCCTGTGAGCGAGTCAGGGCTGCGGGGGCCAGTTCCTGTGAGCTGGTCAGGGCCGCGGGGGCCAGTCCCTGTGAGCTGGTCAGGGGCGCGGGGGCCGGTCCCTGTGAGCGGGCCAGGGCTGCGGGGGCCGGTCCCTGTGAGTGGGCCAGGGCAGCGAGGGCCGGTCCCTGTGAGCGGGCCAGGGCTGCGGGGGCCGGTCCCTGTGAGCGGGCCAGGGCTGCGGGGCCGGTCCCTGTGAGCGGGCCAGGGCTGCGGGGGCCGGTCCCTGTGAGCGGGACAGGGCCGCGGGGGCCGGTCCCTGTGAGCGGGACAGGGCCGCGGGGGCCGGTCCCTGTGAGCGGGCCAGGGCTGCGGGGGCCGGTCCCTGTGATCGGGCGAGGGCTGCGGTGGCAAATAGCTGTCAGGGGGTCAGGGCTCCGGCGGCCAGTCCATGTCAGCGGGATAGGGCAGCGGGGGCTGGTCCCTGTGAGCGGGTCAGGGCTGCGGGGGCCAGTCCCTGTGAGCGGGCCAGGGCTGCGGGGGCCAGTCCCTGTGAGCGGGTCAGGGTTGCGGGGGCCAGTCCCTGTGAGCGGGCCAGGGCTGCGGGGGCCAGTCCCTGTGAGCGGGCCAGGGCTGCGTGGGCCAGTCCCTGTGAGCGGGCCAGGGCTGCGGGGACCTGTCCCTGTGAGCGGGACAGTGCTGCGGGGGCCGGTCCCTGTGAGCGGGCCAGGGCCGCGGGGGCCAGTCCCTGTGAGCGTGTCAGGGCCGCGGGGGCCAGTCCCTGTGAGCGGGCCAGGGCTGCAGGGGGCAGTCCCTGTGAGCGGGTCAGGGCTGCGGGGGCCAGACCCTGTGAGCGGGCAAGGGCTGCGGGGACCAGTCACTGTGAGCGGGCTACGGCCGCGGGGGCCAGTCCCTATGAGCGGGCCAGGGCGGCGGGAGCCAGTCCCTGTGAGCGGGTCAGGGCCGCGGGGGCCGTTCCCTGTGAGCGGGTCAGGGCCGCGGGGGCCGGTCCCTGTGAGCGGGCCAGGGCCGCGGGGGCCGGTCCCTGTGAGCGGGCCAGGGCCGCGGGGGCCGGTCCCTGTGAGCGGGCCAGGGCCGCGGGGGCCGGTCCCTGTGAGCGGGCCAGGGCCGCGGGGGCCGGTCCCTGTGAGCGGGCCAGGGCCGCGGGGGCCGGTCCCTGTGAGCGGGCCAGGGCCGCGGGGGCCGGTCCCTGTGAGCGGGCCAGGGCCGCGGGGGCCGGTCCCTGTGAGCGGGCCAGGGCCGCGGGGGCCGGTCCCTGTGAGCGGGCCACGGCCGCCGGTGCCGGTCCCTGTGAGCGGGCCAGGGCTGCGGGGGCCGGTCCCTGTGAGCGGGTCAGGGCTGCGGGGGCCGGTCCCTGTGAGCGGTTCAGGGCTGCGGGGGCCGGTCCCTGTAAGCGGGTCAGGGCTGCGGGGGCCAGTCCCTGAGAGCAGACGAGGACTGCGGTGGCAAATAGCTGTCAGGGCTGCGGCGGCCAGTCCATGTTAGCAGGACAGGGCTGCGGGGGACAGTGTCTGTGATTGGGTCATGGCTGCGGTGGCAAATAGCTGTGAGCAGGTCAGGGCAGCGGGGGCCAGTCCCTGTGAGCGGGTCAAGGCTGCGGGGGCCAGTCCCTGTGAGCGGGTCAGGGCCGCGGGGGCCAGTCCCTGTGAGCGGGCCAGGGCCGCGGGGGCAGGTCCCTGTGAGCGGGTCAGGGCCGCGGGGGCCAGTCCCTGTGAGCGGGCCAGGGCCGCGGGGGCCTGTCCCTGTGAGCGGGTCAGGGCTGCGGGGACCAGTCCCTGTGAGCGGGTCAGGGCTGCGGGGGCCAGTCCCTGTGAGCGGGTCTGGGCTGCGGGGGCCAGTCGCTGTGAGCGGGTCAGGGCTGCAGGGGCCAGTCCCTGTGAGCGGGTCAGGGCCGCGGGGGACAGTCCCTGTGAGCGTGTCAGGGCCGCGGGGGACAGTCCCTGTGAGCGGCCCAGGGCCGCGGGGGCCGGTCCCTGTGAGCGGGCCACGGGCGCCGGTGCCGGTCCCTGTGAGCGGGTCAGTGCTGCGGGGGCCTGTTCATGTGAGCCGGGCTGGGCAGCGGGGGCCGGTACCTGTGAGCGGGCCAGGGCTGCGGGGACGGTCCCTGTGAGCGGGCCAGGGCTGCGGGGGCCGGACCCTGTGAGCGGGCCAGGGCTGCGGGGGCCGGTGCCTGTGTACGGGCCAGGGCTGCGGGGGCCGGTGCCTGTGTACGGGCCAGGGCTGCGGGGGCCAGTCCCTGTGAGCGGGCCAGGGCTGTGGGGGCCGGTCCCTGTGAGCGGGCCAGGCCTGCGGGGGCCAGTCCCTGTGAGCGAGTCAGGGCTGCGGGGGCCAGTTCCTGTGAGCTGGTCAGGGCCGCGGGGGCCAGTCCCTGTGAGGTGGTCAGGGGCGCGGGGGCCGGTCCCTGTGAGCGGGCCAGGGCTGCGGGGGCCGGTCCCTGTGAGTGGGCCAGGGCAGCGGGGGCCGGTCCCTGTGAGCGGGCCAGGGCTGCGGGGGCCGGTCCCTGTGAGCGGGCCAGGGCTGCGGGGCCGGTCCCTGTGAGCGGGCCAGGGCTGCGGGGGCCGGTCCCTGTGAGCGGGACAGGGCCGCGGGGGCCGGTCCCTGTGAGCGGGACAGGGCCGCGGGGGCCGGTCCCTGTGAGCGGGCCAGGGCTGCGGGGGCCGGTCCCTGTGATCGGGCGAGGGCTGCGGTGGCAAATAGCTGTCAGGGGGTCAGGGCTCCGGCGGCCAGTCCATGTCAGCGGGATAGGGCAGCAGGGGCTGGTCCCTGTGAGCGGGTCAGGGCTGCGGGGGCCAGTCCCTGTGAGCGGGCCAGGGCTGCGGGGGCCAGTCCCTGTGAGCGGGTCAGGGTTGCGGGGGCCAGTCCCTGTGAGCGGGCCAGGGCTGCGGGGGCCAGTCCCTGTGAGCGGGCCAGGGCTGCGGGGGCCAGTCCCTGTGAGCGGGCCAGGGCTGCGGGGACCTGTCCCTGTGAGCGGGACAGTGCTGCGGGGGCCGGTCCCTGTGAGCGGGCCAGGGCCGCGGGGGCCAGTCCCTGTGAGCGTGTCAGGGCCGCGGGGGCCAGTCCCTGTGAGCGGGCCAGGGCTGCAGGGGGCAGTCCCTGTGAGCGGGTCAGGGCTGCGGGGGCCAGACCCTGTGAGCGGGCAAGGGCTGCGGGGACCAGTCACTGTGAGCGGGCTACGGCCGCGGGGGCCAGTCCCTATGAGCGGGCCAGGGCGGCGGGAGCCAGTCCCTGTGAGCGGGTCAGGGCCGCGGGGGCAGGTCCCTGTGAGCGGGTCAGGGCCGCGGGGGCCGGTCCCTGTGAGCGGGCCAGGGCCGCGGGGGCCGGTCCCTGTGAGCGGGCCAGGGCCGCGGGGGCCGGTCCCTGTGAGCGGGCCAGGGCCGCGGGGGCCGGTCCCTGTGAGCGGGCCAGGGCCGCGGGGGCCGGTCCCTGTGAGCGGGCCAGGGCCGCGGGGGCCGGTCCCTGTGAGCGGGCCAGGGCCGCGGGGGCCGGTCCCTGTGAGCGGGCCAGGGCCGCGGGGGCCGGTCCCTGTGAGCGGGCCAGGGCCGCGGGGGCCGGTCCCTGTGAGCGGGCCACGGCCGCCGGTGCCGGTCCCTGTGAGCGGGCCAGGGCTGCGGGGGCCGGTCCCTGTGAGCGGGTCAGGGCTGCGGGGGCCGGTCCCTGTGAGCGGTTCAGGGCTGCGGGGGCCGGTCCCTGTAAGCGGGTCAGGGCTGCGGGGGCCAGTCCCTGAGAGCAGACGAGGACTGCGGTGGCAAATAGCTGTCAGGGCTGCGGCGGCCAGTCCATGTTAGCAGGACAGGGCTGCGGGGGACAGTGTCTGTGATTGGGTCATGGCTGCGGTGGCAAATAGCTGTGAGCAGGTCAGGGCAGCGGGGGCCAGTCCCTGTGAGCGGGTCAAGGCTGCGGGGGCCAGTCCCTGTGAGCGGGTCAGGGCCGCGGGGGCCAGTCCCTGTGAGCGGGCCAGGGCCGCGGGGGCAGGTCCCTGTGAGCGGGTCAGGGCCGCGGGGGCCAGTCCCTGTGAGCGGGCCAGGGCCGCGGGGGCCTGTCCCTGTGAGCGGGTCAGGGCTGCGGGGACCAGTCCCTGTGAGCGGGTCAGGGCTGCGGGGGCCAGTCCCTGTGAGCGGGTCTGGGCTGCGGGGGCCAGTCGCTGTGAGCGGGTCAGGGCTGCAGGGGCCAGTCCCTGTGAGCGGGTCAGGGCCGCGGGGGACAGTCCCTGTGAGCGTGTCAGGGCCGCGGGGGCCAGTCCCTGTGAGCGGGCCAGGGCCGCGGGGGACAGTCCCTGTGAGCGGCCCAGGGCCGTGGGGGCCGGTCCCTGTGAGCGGGCCACGGGCGCCGGTGCCGGTCCCTGTGAGCGGGTCAGTGCTGCGGGGGCCTGTTCATGTGAGCGGGGCTGGGCAGCGGGGGCCGGTACCTGTGAGCGGGCCAGGGCTGCGGGGACGGTCCCTGTGAGCGGGCCAGGGCTGCGGGGGCCGGTCCCTGTGAGCGGGCCAGGGCTGCGGGGGCCGGTGCCTGTGTACGGGCCAGGGCTGCGGGGGCCGGTGCCTGTGTACGGGCCAGGGCTGCGGGGGCCAGTCCCTGTGAGCGGGCCAGGGCTGCGGGGGCCAGTCCCTGGGAGCGGGTCAGGGCTGCGTGGGCCTGTCCCTGTGAGCGGGCCAGGGCTGCAGGGGGCAGTCCCTGTGAGCGGGTCAGGGCCGCGGGGGCCAGTCCCTGTGAGCGTGTCAGGGCTGCGGGGGCCAGTCCCTGTGAGCGGGTCAGGGCTGCGGGGGCCGGTCACTGTGAGCGGGCCAGGGCCGCGGGGGCCGGTCCCTGTCAGCGGGCCAGGGCCGCGGGGGCCGGTCCCTGTGAGCGGGCCAGGGCCGCGGGGGCCGGTCCCTGTGAGCGGGCCAGGGCCGCGGGGGCCGGTCCCTGTGAGCGGGCCAGGGCTGCGGGAGCCAGTCCCTGTGAGCGGGCCAGAGCTGCGGGGGCCAGGGCTGCGTGGGCCGGTCCCTGTGATCGGGCGAGGGCTGCGGTGGCAAATAGCTGTCAGGGGGTCAGGGCTGCGGGGGCCAGTCCCTGTGAGCTGGTCTGGGCCGCGGGGGCCAGTCCCTGTGAGCGGGTCAGGGCCGCGGGGGCCAGTCCCTGTGAGCGGGTCAGAGCTGCGGGGGCCTGTCCCTGTGAGCGGGTCAGGGCTGCGGGGACCAGTCCCTGTGAGCGGGTCAGGGGTGCGGGAGCCAGTCCCTGTGAGCGGGCCAGAGCTGCGGGGGCCAGGGCTGCGTGGGCCAGTCCCTGTGAGCGGGCCAGGGCTGCGGGAGCCAGTCCCTGTGAGCGGGCCAGAGCTGCGGGGGCCAGGGCTGCGTGGGCCAGTCCCTGTGAGCGGGTCAGGGCTGCGGGGGCCAGTCCCTGTGAGCGGGTCAGGGCTGCAGGGGCCAGTCCCTGTGAGCGTGTCAGGGCCGCGGGGGCCAGTCCCTGTGAGCGGGTCAGGGCTGCGGGGGCCAGTCCCTGTGAGCGGGCCAGGGCTGCAGGGGGCAGTCCCTGTGAGCGGGTCAGGGCTGCGGGGGCCAGTCCCTGTGAGCGGGCCAGGGCTGCGGGGACCAGTCCCTGTGAGCGGGCCAGGGCTGCGGGGACCAGTCCCTGTGAGCGGGACAGTGCTGCGGGGGCCAGTCCCTGTGAGCGGGCCAGGGCTGCGGGGGCCGGTCCCTGTGATCGGGCGAGGGCTGCGGTGGCAAATAGCTGTCAGGGGGTCAGGGCTGCGGCGGCCAGTCCATGTCAGCGGGACAGGGCAGCGGGGGCCGGTCCCTGTGAGCGGGCCAGGGCTGCGGGGGCCGGTCCCTGTGAGCGGGCCAGGGCTGCGGGGGCCGGTCCCTGTGAGCGGGCCAGGGCTGCGGGGGCCGGTCCCTGTGAGCGGGCCTGTGCTGCGGGGGCCGGTCCCTGTGAGCGGGCCTGGGCTGCGGGGGCCGGTCCCTGTGAGCGGGCCAGAGCTGCGGGGGCCAGGCCTGCGGGGGCCAGTCCCTGTGAGCGAGTCAGGGCTGCGGGGGCCAGTTCCTGTGAGCTGGTCAGGGCCGCGGGGGCCAGTCCCTGTGAGCTGGTCAGGGGCGCGGGGGCCGGTCCCTGTGAGCGGGCCAGGGCTGCGGGGGCCGGTCCCTGTGAGCGGGACAGGGCTGCGGGGGCCGGTCCCTGTGAGCGGGCCAGGGCTGTGGGGGCCGGTCCCTGTGAGCGGGCCAGGCCTGCGGGGGCCAGTCCCTGTGAGCGAGTCAGGGCTGCGGGGGCCAGTTCCTGTGAGCTGGTCAGGGCCGCGGGGGCCAGTCCCTGTGAGGTGGTCAGGGGCGCAGGGGCCGGTCCCTGTGAGCGGGCCAGGGCTGCGGGGGCCGGTCCCTGTGAGTGGGCCAGGGCAGCGGGGGCCGGTCCCTGTGAGCGGGCCAGGGCTGCGGGGGCCGGTCCCTGTGAGCGGGCCAGGGCTGCGGGGGCCGGTCCCTGAGAGCGGGACAGGGCCGCGGGGGCCGGTCCCTGTGAGCGGGCCAGGGCCGCGGGGGCCGGTCCCTGTGAGCGGGCCAGGGCTGCGGGGGCCGGTCCCTGTGATCGGGCGAGGGCTGCGGTGGCAAATAGCTGTCAGGGGGTCAGGGCTCCGGCGGCCAGTCCATGTCAGCGGGATAGGGCAGCGGGGGCTGGTCCCTGTGAGCGGGTCAGGGCTGCGGGGGCCAGTCCCTGTGAGCGGGCCAGGGCTGCGGGGGCCAGTCCCTGTGAGCGGGTCAGGGTTGCGGGGGCCAGTCCCTGTGAGCGGGCCAGGGCTGCGGGGGCCAGTCCCTGTGAGCGGGCCAGGGCTGCGGGGGCCAGTCCCTGTGAGCGGGCCAGGGCTGCGGGGACCTGTCCCTGTGAGCGGGACAGTGCTGCGGGGGCCGGTCCCTGTGAGCGGGCCAGGGCCGCGGGACCAGTCCCTGTGAGCGTGTCAGGGCCGCGGGGGCCAGTCCCTGTGAGCGGGCCAGGGCTGCAGGGGGCAGTCCCTGTGAGCGGGTCAGGGCTGCGGGGGCCAGACCCTGTGAGCGGGCAAGGGCTGCGGGGACCAGTCACTGTGAGCGGGCTACGGCCGCGGGGGCCAGTCCCTATGAGCGGGCCAGGGCGGTGGGAGCCAGTCCCTGTGAGCGGGTCAGGGCTGCGGGGGCCGGTCCCTGTGAGCGGGCCAGGGCTGCGGGGGCCGGTCCCTGTGAGCGGGCCAGGGCTGCGGGGGCCGGTCCCTGTGAGCGGGTCAGAGCTGCGGGGGCCTGTCCCTGTGAGCGGGTCAGGGCTGCGGGGACCAGTCCCTGTGAGCGGGTCAGGGGTGCGGGAGCCAGTCCCTGTGAGCGGGCCAGAGCTGCGGGGGCCAGGGCTGCGTGGGCCAGTCCCTGTGAGCGGGCCAGGGCTGCGGGAGCCAGTCCCTGTGAGCGGGCCAGAGCTGCGGGGGCCAGGGCTGCGTGGGCCAGTCCCTGTGAGCGGGTCAGGGCTGCGGGGGCCAGTCCCTGTGAGCGGGTCAGGGCTGCAGGGGCCAGTCCCTGTGAGCGTGTCAGGGCCGCGGGGGCCAGTCCCTGTGAGCGTGTCAGAGCTGCGGGGGCCAGTCCCTGTGAGCGGGCCAGGGCTGCAGGGGGCAGTCCCTGTGAGCGGGTCAGGGCTGCGGGGGCCAGTCCCTGTGAGCGGGCCAGGGCTGCGGGGACCAGTCCCTGTGAGCGGGCCAGGGCTGCGGGGACCAGTCCCTGTGAGCGGGACAGTGCTGCGGGGGCCAGTCCCTGTGAGCGGGCCAGGGCTGCGGGGGCCGGTCCCTGTGATCGGGCGAGGGCTGCGGTGGCAAATAGCTGTCAGGGGGTCAGGGCTGCGGCGGCCAGTCCATGTCAGCGGGACAGGGCAGCGGGGGCCGGTCCCTGTGAGCGGGCCAGGGCTGCGGGGGCCGGTCCCTGTGAGCGGGCCAGGGCTGCGGGGGCCGGTCCCTGTGAGCGGGCCAGGGCTGCGGGGGCCGGTCCCTGTGAGCGGGCCTGTGCTGCGGGGGCCGGTCCCTGTGAGCGGGCCTGGGCTGCGGGGGCCGGTCCCTGTGAGCGGGCCAGAGCTGCGGGGACCAGGCCTGCGGGGGCCAGTCCCTGTGAGCGAGTCAGGGCTGCGGGGGCCAGTTCCTGTGAGCTGGTCAGGGCCGCGGGGGCCAGTCCCTGTGAGCTGGTCAGGGGCGCGGGGGCCGGTCCCTGTGAGCGGGCCAGGGCTGCGGGGGCCGGTCCCTGTGAGCGGGACAGGGCTGCGGGGGCCGGTCCCTGTGAGCGGGCCAGGGCTGTGGGGGCCGGTCCCTGTGAGCGGGCCAGGCCTGCGGGGGCCAGTCCCTGTGAGCGAGTCAGGGCTGCGGGGGCCAGTTCCTGTGAGCTGGTCAGGGCCGCGGGGGCCAGTCCCTGTGAGGTGGTCAGGGGCGCAGGGGCCGGTCCCTGTGAGCGGGCCAGGGCTGCGGGGGCCGGTCCCTGTGAGTGGGCCAGGGCAGCGGGGGCCGGTCCCTGTGAGCGGGCCAGGGCTGCGGGGGCCGGTCCCTGTGAGCGGGCCAGGGCTGCGGGGGCCGGTCCCTGAGAGCGGGACAGGGCCGCGGGGGCCGGTCCCTGTGAGCGGGCCAGGGCCGCGGGGGCCGGTCCCTGTGAGCGGGCCAGGGCTGCGGGGGCCGGTCCCTGTGATCGGGCGAGGGCTGCGGTGGCAAATAGCTGTCAGGGGGTCAGGGCTCCGGCGGCCAGTCCATGTCAGCGGGATAGGGCAGCGGGGGCTGGTCCCTGTGAGCGGGTCAGGGCTGCGGGGGCCAGTCCCTGTGAGCGGGCCAGGGCTGCGGGGGCCAGTCCCTGTGAGCGGGTCAGGGTTGCGGGGGCCAGTCCCTGTGAGCGGGCCAGGGCTGCGGGGGCCAGTCCCTGTGAGCGGGCCAGGGCTGCGGGGGCCAGTCCCTGTGAGCGGGCCAGGGCTGCGGGGACCTGTCCCTGTGAGCGGGACAGTGCTGCGGGGGCCGGTCCCTGTGAGCGGGCCAGGGCCGCGGGGGCCAGTCCCTGTGAGCGTGTCAGGGCCGCGGGGGCCAGTCCCTGTGAGCGGGCCAGGGCTGCAGGGGGCAGTCCCTGTGAGCGGGTCAGGGCTGCGGGGGCCAGACCCTGTGAGCGGGCAAGGGCTGCGGGGACCAGTCACTGTGAGCCGGCTACGGCCGCGGGGGCCAGTCCCTATGAGCGGGCCAGGGCGGTGGGAGCCAGTCCCTGTGAGCGGGTCAGGGCTGCGGGGGCCGGTCCCTGTGAGCGGGCCAGGGCTGCGGGGGCCGGTCCCTGTGAGCGGGCCAGGGCTGCGGGGGCCGGTCCCTGTGAGCGGGTCAGAGCTGCGGGGGCCTGTCCCTGTGAGCGGGTCAGGGCTGCGGGGACCAGTCCCTGTGAGCGGGTCAGGTGTGCGGGAGCCAGTCCCTGTGAGCGGGCCAGAGCTGCGGGGGCCAGGGCTGCGTGGGCCAGTCCCTGTGAGCGGGCCAGGGCTGCGGGGGCCGGTCCCTGTGAGCGGGTCAGGGCTGCGGGGGCCGGTCCCTGTGAGCGGTTCAGGGCTGCGGGGGCCGGTCCCTGTAAGCGGGTCAGGGCTGCGGGGGCCAGTCCCTGAGAGCAGACGAGGACTGCGGTGGCAAATAGCTGTCAGGGCTGCGGCGGCCAGTCCATGTTAGCAGGACAGGGCTGCGGGGGACAGTGTCTGTGATTGGGTCATGGCTGCGGTGGCAAATAGCTGTGAGCAGGTCAGGGCAGCGGGGGCCAGTCCCTGTGAGCGGGTCAAGGCTGCGGGGGCCAGTCCCTGTGAGCGGGTCAGGGCCGCGGGGGCCAGTCCCTGTGAGCGGGCCAGGGCCGCGGGGGCAGGTCCCTGTGAGCGGGTCAGGGCCGCGGGGGCCTGTCCCTGTGAGCGGGCCAGGGCCGCGGGGGCCTGTCCCTGTGAGCGGGTCAGGGCTGCGGGGACCAGTCCCTGTGAGCGGGTCAGGGCTGCGGGGGCCAGTCCCTGTGAGCGGGTCTGGGCTGCGGGGGCCAGTCGCTGTGAGCGGGTCAGGGCTGCAGGGGCCAGTCCCTGTGAGCGGGTCAGGGCCGCGGGGGACAGTCCCTGTGAGCGTGTCAGGGCCGCGGGGGACAGTCCCTGTGAGCGGCCCAGGGCCGCGGGGGCCGGTCCCTGTGAGCGGGCCACGGGCGCCGGTGCCGGTCCCTGTGAGCGGGTCAGTGCTGCGGGGGCCTGTTCATGTGAGCGGGGCTGGGCAGCGGGGGCCGGTACCTGTGAGCGGGCCAGGGCTGCGGGGACGGTCCCTGTGAGCGGGCCAGGGCTGCGGGGGCCGGTCCCTGTGAGCGGGCCAGGGCTGCGGGGGCCGGTGCCTGTGTACGGGCCAGGGCTGCGGGGGCCGGTGCCTGTGTACGGGCCAGGGCTGCGGGGGCCAGTCCCTGTGAGCGGGCCAGGGCTGTGGGGGCCGGTCCCTGTGAGCGGGCCAGGCCTGCGGGGGCCAGTCCCTGTGAGCGAGTCAGGGCTGCGGGGGCCAGTTCCTGTGAGCTGGTCAGGGCCGCGGGGGCCAGTCCCTGTGAGGTGGTCAGGGGCGCGGGGGCCGGTCCCTGTGAGCGGGCCAGGGCTGCGGGGGCCGGTCCCTGTGAGTGGGCCAGGGCAGCGGGGGCCGGTCCCTGTGAGCGGGCCAGGGCTGCGGGGGCCGGTCCCTGTGAGCGGGCCAGGGCTGCGGGGCCGGTCCCTGTGAGCGGGCCAGGGCTGCGGGGGCCGGTCCCTGTGAGCGGGACAGGGCCGCGGGGGCCGGTCCCTGTGAGCGGGACAGGGCCGCGGGGGCCGGTCCCTGTGAGCGGGCCAGGGCTGCGGGGGCCGGTCCCTGTGATCGGGCGAGGGCTGCGGTGGCAAATAGCTGTCAGGGGGTCAGGGCTCCGGCGGCCAGTCCATGTCAGCGGGATAGGGCAGCGGGGGCTGGTCCCTGTGAGCGGGTCAGGGCTGCGGGGGCCAGTCCCTGTGAGCGGGCCAGGGCTGCGGGGGCCAGTCCCTGTGAGCGGGTCAGGGTTGCGGGGGCCAGTCCCTGTGAGCGGGCCAGGGCTGCGGGGGCCAGTCCCTGTGAGCGGGCCAGGGCTGCGGGGGCCAGTCCCTGTGAGCGGGCCAGGGCTGCGGGGACCTGTCCCTGTGAGCGGGACAGTGCTGCGGGGGCCGGTCCCTGTGAGCGGGCCAGGGCCGCGGGGGCCAGTCCCTGTGAGCGTGTCAGGGCCGCGGGGGCCAGTCCCTGTGAGCGGGCCAGGGCTGCAGGGGGCAGTCCCTGTGAGCGGGTCAGGGCTGCGGGGGCCAGACCCTGTGAGCGGGCAAGGGCTGCGGGGACCAGTCACTGTGAGCGGGCTACGGCCGCGGGGGCCAGTCCCTATGAGCGGGCCAGGGCGGCGGGAGCCAGTCCCTGTGAGCGGGTCAGGGCCGCGGGGGCCGGTCCCTGTGAGCGGGTCAGGGCCGCGGGGGCCGGTCCCTGTGAGCGGGCCAGGGCCGCGGGGGCCGGTCCCTGTGAGCGGGCCAGGGCCGCGGGGGCCGGTCCCTGTGAGCGGGCCAGGGCCGCGGGGGCCGGTCCCTGTGAGCGGGCCAGGGCCGCGGGGGCCGGTCCCTGTGAGCGGGCCAGGGCCGCGGGGGCCGGTCCCTGTGAGCGGGCCAGGGCCGCGGGGGCCGGTCCCTGTGAGCGGGCCAGGGCCGCGGGGGCCGGTCCCTGTGAGCGGGCCACGGCCGCCGGTGCCGGTCCCTGTGAGCGGGCCAGGGCTGCGGGGGCCGGTCCCTGTGAGCGGGTCAGGGCTGCGGGGGCCGGTCCCTGTGAGCGGTTCAGGGCTGCGGGGGCCGGTCCCTGTAAGCGGGTCAGGGCTGCGGGGGCCAGTCCCTGAGAGCAGACGAGGACTGCGGTGGCAAATAGCTGTCAGGGCTGCGGCGGCCAGTCCATGTTAGCAGGACAGGGCTGCGGGGGACAGTGTCTGTGATTGGGTCATGGCTGCGGTGGCAAATAGCTGTGAGCAGGTCAGGGCAGCGGGGGCCAGTCCCTGTGAGCGGGTCAAGGCTGCGGGGGCCAGTCCCTGTGAGCGGGTCAGGGCCGCGGGGGCCAGTCCCTGTGAGCGGGCCAGGGCCGCGGGGGCAGGTCCCTGTGAGCGGGTCAGGGCCGCGGGGGCCAGTCCCTGTGAGCGGGCCAGGGCCGCGGGGGCCTGTCCCTGTGAGCGGGTCAGGGCTGCGGGGACCAGTCCCTGTGAGCGGGTCAGGGCTGCGGGGGCCAGTCCCTGTGAGCGGGTCTGGGCTGCGGGGGCCAGTCGCTGTGAGCGGGTCAGGGCTGCAGGGGCCAGTCCCTGTGAGCGGGTCAGGGCTGCGGGGGCCAGTCCCTGTGAGCGGGTCTGGGCTGCGGGGGCCAGTCGCTGTGAGCGTGTCAGGGCCGCGGGGGCCAGTCCCTGTGAGCGGGCCAGGGCCGCGGGGGACAGTCCCTGTGAGCGGCCCAGGGCCGCGGGGGCCGGTCCCTGTGAGCGGGCCACGGGCGCCGGTGCCGGTCCCTGTGAGCGGGTCAGTGCTGCGGGGGCCTGTTCATGTGAGCGGGGCTGGGCAGCGGGGGCCGGTACCTGTGAGCGGGCCAGGGCTGCGGGGACGGTCCCTGTGAGCGGGCCAGGGCTGCGGGGGCCGGTCCCTGTGAGCGGGCCAGGGCTGCGGGGGCCGGTGCCTGTGTACGGGCCAGGGCTGCGGGGGCCGGTGCCTGTGTACGGGCCAGGGCTGCGGGGGCCAGTCCCTGTGAGCGGGCCAGGGCTGCGGGGGCCAGTCCCTGGGAGCGGGTCAGGGCTGCGTGGGCCTGTCCCTGTGAGCGGGCCAGGGCTGCAGGGGGCAGTCCCTGTGAGCGGGTCAGGGCCGCGGGGGCCAGTCCCTGTGAGCGTGTCAGGGCTGCGGGGGCCAGTCCCTGTGAGCGGGTCAGGGCTGCGGGGGCCGGTCACTGTGAGCGGGCCAGGGCCGCGGGGGCCGGTCCCTGTCAGCGGGCCAGGGCCGCGGGGGCCGGTCCCTGTGAGCGGGCCAGGGCCGCGGGGGCCGGTCCCTGTGAGCGGGCCAGGGCCGCGGGGGCCGGTCCCTGTGAGCGGGCCAGGGCTGCGGGAGCCAGTCCCTGTGAGCGGGCCAGAGCTGCGGGGGCCAGGGCTGCGTGGGCCGGTCCCTGTGATCGGGCGAGGGCTGCGGTGGCAAATAGCTGTCAGGGGGTCAGGGCTGCGGGGGCCAGTCCCTGTGAGCTGGTCTGGGCCGCGGGGGCCAGTCCCTGTGAGCGGGTCAGGGCCGCGGGGGCCAGTCCCTGTGAGCGGGTCAGAGCTGCGGGGGCCTGTCCCTGTGAGCGGGTCAGGGCTGCGGGGACCAGTCCCTGTGAGCGGGTCAGGGGTGCGGGAGCCAGTCCCTGTGAGCGGGCCAGAGCTGCGGGGGCCAGGGCTGCGTGGGCCAGTCCCTGTGAGCGGGCCAGGGCTGCGGGAGCCAGTCCCTGTGAGCGGGCCAGAGCTGCGGGGGCCAGGGCTGCGTGGGCCAGTCCCTGTGAGCGGGTCAGGGCTGCGGGGGCCAGTCCCTGTGAGCGGGTCAGGGCTGCAGGGGCCAGTCCCTGTGAGCGTGTCAGGGCCGCGGGGGCCAGTCCCTGTGAGCGTGTCAGAGCTGCGGGGGCCAGTCCCTGTGAGCGGGCCAGGGCTGCAGGGGGCAGTCCCTGTGAGCGGGTCAGGGCTGCGGGGGCCAGTCCCTGTGAGCGGGCCAGGGCTGCGGGGACCAGTCCCTGTGAGCGGGCCAGGGCTGCGGGGACCAGTCCCTGTGAGCGGGACAGTGCTGCGGGGGCCAGTCCCTGTGAGCGGGCCAGGGCTGCGGGGGCCGGTCCCTGTGATCGGGCGAGGGCTGCGGTGGCAAATAGCTGTCAGGGGGTCAGGGCTGCGGCGGCCAGTCCATGTCAGCGGGACAGGGCAGCGGGGGCCGGTCCCTGTGAGCGGGCCAGGGCTGCGGGGGCCGGTCCCTGTGAGCGGGCCAGGGCTGCGGGGGCCGGTCCCTGTGAGCGGGCCAGGGCTGCGGGGGCCGGTCCCTGTGAGCGGGCCTGTGCTGCGGGGGCCGGTCCCTGTGAGCGGGCCTGGGCTGCGGGGGCCGGTCCCTGTGAGCGGGCCAGAGCTGCGGGGGCCAGGCCTGCGGGGGCCAGTCCCTGTGAGCGAGTCAGGGCTGCGGGGGCCAGTTCCTGTGAGCTGGTCAGGGCCGCGGGGGCCAGTCCCTGTGAGCTGGTCAGGGGCGCGGGGGCCGGTCCCTGTGAGCGGGCCAGGGCTGCGGGGGCCGGTCCCTGTGAGCGGGACAGGGCTGCGGGGGCCGGTCCCTGTGAGCGGGCCAGGGCTGTGGGGGCCGGTCCCTGTGAGCGGGCCAGGCCTGCGGGGGCCAGTCCCTGTGAGCGAGTCAGGGCTGCGGGGGCCAGTTCCTGTGAGCTGGTCAGGGCCGCGGGGGCCAGTCCCTGTGAGGTGGTCAGGGGCGCAGGGGCCGGTCCCTGTGAGCGGGCCAGGGCTGCGGGGGCCGGTCCCTGTGAGTGGGCCAGGGCAGCGGGGGCCGGTCCCTGTGAGCGGGCCAGGGCTGCGGGGGCCGGTCCCTGTGAGCGGGCCAGGGCTGCGGGGGCCGGTCCCTGAGAGCGGGACAGGGCCGCGGGGGCCGGTCCCTGTGAGCGGGCCAGGGCCGCGGGGGCCGGTCCCTGTGAGCGGGCCAGGGCTGCGGGGGCCGGTCCCTGTGATCGGGCGAGGGCTGCGGTGGCAAATAGCTGTCAGGGGGTCAGGGCTCCGGCGGCCAGTCCATGTCAGCGGGATAGGGCAGCGGGGGCTGGTCCCTGTGAGCGGGTCAGGGCTGCGGGGGCCAGTCCCTGTGAGCGGGCCAGGGCTGCGGGGGCCAGTCCCTGTGAGCGGGTCAGGGTTGCGGGGGCCAGTCCCTGTGAGCGGGCCAGGGCTGCGGGGGCCAGTCCCTGTGAGCGGGCCAGGGCTGCGGGGTCCAGTCCCTGTGAGCGGGCCAGGGCTGCGGGGACCTGTCCCTGTGAGCGGGACAGTGCTGCGGGGGCCGGTCCCTGTGAGCGGGCCAGGGCCGCGGGGGCCAGTCCCTGTGAGCGTGTCAGGGCCGCGGGGGCCAGTCCCTGTGAGCGGGCCAGGGCTGCAGGGGGCAGTCCCTGTGAGCGGGTCAGGGCTGCGGGGGCCAGACCCTGTGAGCGGGCAAGGGCTGCGGGGACCAGTCACTGTGAGCGGGCTACGGCCGCGGGGGCCAGTCCCTATGAGCGGGCCAGGGCGGTGGGAGCCAGTCCCTGTGAGCGGGTCAGGGCTGCGGGGGCCGGTCCCTGTGAGCGGGCCAGGGCTGCGGGGGCCGGTCCCTGTGAGCGGGCCAGGGCTGCGGGGGCCGGTCCCTGTGAGCGGGTCAGAGCTGCGGGGGCCTGTCCCTGTGAGCGGGTCAGGGCTGCGGGGACCAGTCCCTGTGAGCGGGTCAGGGGTGCGGGAGCCAGTCCCTGTGAGCGGGCCAGAGCTGCGGGGGCCAGGGCTGCGTGGGCCAGTCCCTGTGAGCGGGCCAGGGCTGCGGGAGCCAGTCCCTGTGAGCGGGCCAGAGCTGCGGGGGCCAGGGCTGCGTGGGCCAGTCCCTGTGAGCGGGTCAGGGCTGCGGGGGCCAGTCCCTGTGAGCGGGTCAGGGCTGCAGGGGCCAGTCCCTGTGAGCGTGTCAGGGCCGCGGGGGCCAGTCCCTGTGAGCGTGTCAGAGCTGCGGGGGCCAGTCCCTGTGAGCGGGCCAGGGCTGCAGGGGGCAGTCCCTGTGAGCGGGTCAGGGCTGCGGGGGCCAGTCCCTGTGAGCGGGCCAGGGCTGCGGGGACCAGTCCCTGTGAGCGGGCCAGGGCTGCGGGGACCAGTCCCTGTGAGCGGGACAGTGCTGCGGGGGCCAGTCCCTGTGAGCGGGCCAGGGCTGCGGGGGCCGGTCCCTGTGATCGGGCGAGGGCTGCGGTGGCAAATAGCTGTCAGGGGGTCAGGGCTGCGGCGGCCAGTCCATGTCAGCGGGACAGGGCAGCGGGGGCCGGTCCCTGTGAGCGGGCCAGGGCTGCGGGGGCCGGTCCCTGTGAGCGGGCCAGGGCTGCGGGGGCCGGTCCCTGTGAGCGGGCCAGGGCTGCGGGGGCCGGTCCCTGTGAGCGGGCCTGTGCTGCGGGGGCCGGTCCCTGTGAGCGGGCCTGGGCTGCGGGGGCCGGTCCCTGTGAGCGGGCCTGGGCTGCGGGGGCCGGTCCCTGTGAGCGGGCCAGAGCTGCGGGGGCCAGGCCTGCGGGGGCCAGTCCCTGTGAGCGAGTCAGGGCTGCGGGGGCCAGTTCCTGTGAGCTGGTCAGGGCCGCGGGGGCCAGTCCCTGTGAGCTGGTCAGGGGCGCGGGGGCCGGTCCCTGTGAGCGGGCCAGGGCTGCGGGGGCCGGTCCCTGTGAGCGGGACAGGGCTGCGGGGGCCGGTCCCTGTGAGCGGGCCAGGGCTGTGGGGGCCGGTCCCTGTGAGCGGGCCAGGCCTGCGGGGGCCAGTCCCTGTGAGCGAGTCAGGGCTGCGGGGGCCAGTTCCTGTGAGCTGGTCAGGGCCGCGGGGGCCAGTCCCTGTGAGGTGGTCAGGGGCGCAGGGGCCGGTCCCTGTGAGCGGGCCAGGGCTGCGGGGGCCGGTCCCTGTGAGTGGGCCAGGGCAGCGGGGGCCGGTCCCTGTGAGCGGGCCAGGGCTGCGGGGGCCGGTCCCTGTGAGCGGGCCAGGGCTGCGGGGGCCGGTCCCTGAGAGCGGGACAGGGCCGCGGGTGCCGGTCCCTGTGAGCGGGCCAGGGCCGCGGGGGCCGGTCCCTGTGAGCGGGCCAGGGCTGCGGGGGCCGGTCCCTGTGATCGGGCGAGGGCTGCGGTGGCAAATAGCTGTCAGGGGGTCAGGGCTCCGGCGGCCAGTCCATGTCAGCGGGATAGGGCAGCGGGGGCTGGTCCCTGTGAGCGGGTCAGGGCTGCGGGGGCCAGTCCCTGTGAGCGGGCCAGGGCTGCGGGGGCCAGTCCCTGTGAGCGGGTCAGGGTTGCGGGGGCCAGTCCCTGTGAGCGGGCCAGGGCTGCGGGGGCCAGTCCCTGTGAGCGGGCCAGGGCTGCGGGGGCCAGTCCCTGTGAGCGGGCCAGGGCTGCGGGGACCTGTCCCTGTGAGCGGGACAGTGCTGCGGGGGCCGGTCCCTGTGAGCGGGCCAGGGCCGCGGGGGCCAGTCCCTGTGAGCGTGTCAGGGCCGCGGGGGCCAGTCCCTGTGAGCGGGCCAGGGCTGCAGGGGGCAGTCCCTGTGAGCGGGTCAGGGCTGCGGGGGCCAGACCCTGTGAGCGGGCAAGGGCTGCGGGGACCAGTCACTGTGAGCGGGCTACGGCCGCGGGGGCCAGTCCCTATGAGCGGGCCAGGGCGGTGGGAGCCAGTCCCTGTGAGCGGGTCACGGCCGCGGGGGCCGGTCCCTGTGAGCGGGTCAGGGCCGCGGGGGCCGGTCCCTGTGAGCGGGCCAGGGCCGCGGGGGCCGGTCCCTGTGAGCGGGCCAGGGCCGCGGGGGCCGGTCCCTGTGAGCGGGCCAGGGCCGCGGGGGCCGGTCCCTGTGAGCGGGCCAGGGCCGCGGGGGCCGGTCCCTGTGAGCGGGCCAGGGCCGCGGGGGCCGGTCCCTGTGAGCGGGCCACGGCCGCCGGTGCCGGTCCCTGTGAGCGGGCCAGGGCTGCGGGGGCCGGTCCCTGTGAGCGGGTCAGGGCTGCGGGGGCCGGTCCCTGTGAGCGGTTCAGGGCTGCGGGGGCCGGTCCCTGTAAGCGGGTCAGGGCTGCGGGGGCCAGTCCCTGAGAGCAGACGAGGACTGCGGTGGCAAATAGCTGTCAGGGCTGCGGCGGCCAGTCCATGTTAGCAGGACAGGGCTGCGGGGGACAGTGTCTGTGATTGGGTCATGGCTGCGGTGGCAAATAGCTGTGAGCAGGTCAGGGCAGCGGGGGCCAGTCCCTGTGAGCGGGTCAAGGCCGCGGGGGCCAGTCCCTGTGAGCGGGTCAGGGCCGCGGGGGCCAGTCCCTGTGAGCGGGCCAGGGCCGCGGGGGCCAGTCCCCGTGAGCGGGTCAGGGCCGCGGGGGCCAGTCCCTGTGAGCGGGCCAGGGCCGCGGGGGCCTGTCCCTGTGAGCGGGTCAGGGCTGCGGGGACCAGTCCCTGTGAGCGGGTCAGGGCTGCGGGGGCCAGTCCCTGTGAGCGGGTCTGGGCTGCGGGGGCCAGTCGCTGTGAGCGGGTCAGGGCTGCAGGGGCCAGTCCCTGTGAGCGGGTCAGGGCCGCGGGGGACAGTCCCTGTGAGCGTGTCAGGGCCGCGGGGGCCAGTCCCTGTGAGCGGGCCAGGGCCGCGGGGGACAGTCCCTGTGAGCGGCCCAGGGCCGCGGGGGCCGGTCCCTGTGAGCGGGCCACGGGCGCCGGTGCCGGTCCCTGTGAGCGGGTCAGTGCTGCGGGGGCCTGTTCATGTGAGCGGGGCTGGGCAGCGGGGGCCGGTACCTGTGAGCGGGCCAGGGCTGCGGGGACGGTCCCTGTGAGCGGGCCAGGGCTGCGGGGGCCGGTCCCTGTGAGCGGGCCAGGGCTGCGGGGGCCGGTGCCTGTGTACGGGCCAGGGCTGCGGGGGCCGGTGCCTGTGTACGGGCCAGGGCTGCGGGGGCCAGTCCCTGTGAGCGGGCCAGGGCTGCGGGGGCCAGTCCCTGGGAGCGGGTCAGGGCTGCGTGGGCCTGTCCCTGTGAGCGGGCCAGGGCTGCAGGGGGCAGTCCCTGTGAGCGGGTCAGGGCCGCGGGGGCCAGTCCCTGTGAGCGGGTCAGGGCCGCGGGGGCCAGTCCCTGTGAGCAGGTCAGGGCTGCGGGGGCCAGTCCCTGTGAGCGGGTCAGGGCTGCGGGGGCCAGTCCCTGTGAGCGGGCCAGGGCTGCAGGGGCCAGTCCCTGTGAGCGGGTCAGGGCTGCGGGGGCCAGTCCCTGTGAGCGGGCAAGGGCTGCGGGGACCAGTCACTGTGAGCGGGCCAGGGCCGCGGGGGCCTGTCCCTGTGAGCGGGCCAGGGCCGCGGGGGCCGGTCCCTGTGAGCGGGCCAGGGCCGCGGGGGCCGGTCCCTGTGAGCGGGTCAGGGCTGCGGGGGCCGGTCCCTGTGAGCGGGTCAGGGCTGCAGGGGCCTGTCCCAGTGAGCGGGTCAGGGCCGAGGGGGCCAGTCCCTGTGAGCGTGTCAGGGCTGCGGGGGCCAGTCCCTGTGAGCGGGTCAGGGCTGCAGGGGCCTGTCCCAGTGAGCGGGTCAGGGCCGAGGGGGCCAGTCCCTGTGAGCGGGTCAGGGCTGCGGGGGCCAGTCCCTGTGAGCGGGTCAGGGCTGCGGGGGCCGGTCACTGTGAGCGGGCCAGGGCCGCGGGGGCCGGTCCCTGTGAGCGGGCCAGGGCCGCGGGGGCCGGTCCCTGTGAGCGGGCCAGGGCCGCGGGGGCCGGTCCCTGTGAGCGGGCCAGGGCCGCGGGGGCCGGTCCCTGTGAGCGGGCCAGGGCTGCGGGAGCCAGTCCCTGTGAGCGGGCCAGAGCTGCGGGGGCCAGGGCTGCGTGGGCCAGTCCCTGTGAGCGGGCCAGGGCCGCGGGGGCCGGTCCCTGTCAGCGGGCCAGGGCCGCGGGGGCCGGTCCCTGTGAGCGGGCCAGGGCCGCGGGGGCCGGTCCCTGTGAGCGGGTCAGGGCCGCGGGGGCCGGTCCCTGTGAGCGGGTCAGGGCTGCAGGGGCCAGTCCCACTGAGCAGGTCAGGGCCGAGGGGGCCAGTCCCTGTGAGCGGGCAAGGGCTGCGGGGACCAGTCACTGTGAGCGGGCTAGGGCTGCGGGGGCCAGTCCCTGTGAGCGGGCCAGGGCTGCGGGAGCCAGTCCCTGTGAGCGGGCCAGAGCTGCGGGGGCCAGGGCTGCGGGCGCCAGTCCCTGTGAGCGGGTCAGGGCCGCGGGGGCCAGTCCCTGTGAGCGGGCCAGAGCTGCGGGGGCCAGGGCCGCGGGCGCCAGTCCCTGTGAGCGGGTCAGGGCCGCGGGGGCCAGTCCCTGTGAGCGGGTCAGGGCTGCGGGGGCCGGTCCCTGTGAGCGGGCCAGGGCTGCGGGGGCCGGTCCCTGTTAGCGGGCCAGGGCTGCGGGGGCCGGTCCCTGTGAGCGGGCCAGGGCTGCGGGGGCCAGTCCCTGGGAGCGGGTCAGGGCTGTGGGGACCAGTCCCTGTGAGCGGGTGAGGTGTGCGGGGACCAGTCCCTGTGAGCGGGTGAGGTGTGCGGGGACCAGTCCCTGTGAGCGGGTCAGGGCCGCGGGGGCCAGTCCCTGTGAGCGGGTCAGGGCTGCGGGGGCCAGTCCCTGTGAGCGGGAAAGGGCCGCGGGGGCCAGTCCCTGTGAGCGGGCCAGGGCCGCGGGGGCCGGTTCCTGTGAGCGGGCCAGGGCCGCGGGGGCCGGTCCCTGTGAGCGGGCCAGGGCTGCGGGAGCCAGTCCCTGTGAGCGGGCCAGAGCTGCGGGGGCCAGGGCTGCGTGGGCCAGTCCCTGTGAGCGGGTCAGGGCTGCGGGGGCCAGTCCCTGTGAGCGGGTCAGGGCTGCGGGGGCCAGTCCCTGTGAGCGGGTCAGGGCTGCGGGGACCAGTCCCTGTGAGCGGGCCAGGGCCGCGGGGGCCAGTCCCTGTGAGCGGCCCAGGGCCGCGGGGGCCGGACCCTGTGAGCGGGCCAGGGCCGCGGGGGCTGGTCCCTGTGAGCGGGCCACGGCCGCCGGTGCCGGTCCCTGTGAGCGGGTCAGGGCTGCGGGGGCCTGTTCATGTGAGCGGGGCTGGGCAGCGGGGGCCGGTACCTGTGAGCGGGCCAGGGCCGCGGGGGCCGGTCCCTGTGAGCGGGCCAGGGCCGCGGGGGCCGGTCCCTGTGAGCGGGCCAGGGCCGCGGGGGCCGGTCCCTGTGAGCGGGCCAGGGCCGCGGGGGCCGGTCCCTGTGAGCGGGCCAGGGCCGCGGGGGCCGGTCCCTGTGAGCGGGCCAGGGCCGCGGGGGCCGGTCCCTGTGAGCGGGTCAGGGCCGCGGGGGCCGGTCCCTGTGAGCGGGTCAGGGCTGCAGGGGCCAGTCCCACTGAGCAGGTCAGGGCCGAGGGGGCCAGTCCCTGTGAGCGGGCAAGGGCTGCGGGGACCAGTCACTGTGAGCGGGCTAGGGCTGCGGGGGCCAGTCCCTGTGAGCGGGCCAGGGCTGCGGGAGCCAGTCCCTGTGAGCGGGCCAGAGCTGCGGGGGCCAGGGCTGCGGGCGCCAGTCCCTGTGAGCGGGTCAGGGCCGCGGGGGCCAGTCCCTGTGAGCGGGCCAGAGCTGCGGGGGCCAGGGCCGCGGGCGCCAGTCCCTGTGAGCGGGTCAGGGCCGCGGGGGCCAGTCCCTGTGAGCGGGCCAGAGCTGCGGGGGCCAGGGCCGCGGACGCCAGTCCCTGTGAGCGGGTCAGGGCCGCGGGGGCCAGTCCCTGTGAGCAGGTCAGGGCCGCGGGGGCCAGTCCCTGTGAGCGGGTCAGGGCCGCGGGGGCCAGTCCCTGTGAGCGGGTCAGGGCCGCGGGGGCCGGTCCCTGTGAGCGGGTCAGGGCCGCGGGGGCCGGTCCCTGTGAGCGGGCCAGGGCCGCGGGGGCCGGTCCCTGTGAGCGGGCCAGAGCTGCGGGGGCCAGGGCTGCGGGCGCCAGTCCCTGTGAGCGGGTCAGGGCCGCGGGGGCCAGTCCCTGTGAGCGGGCCAGAGCTGCGGGGGACAGGGCTGCGGGCGCCAGTCCCTGTGAGCGGGTCAGGGCCGCGGGGGCCAGTCCCTGTGAGCGGGCCAGAGCTGCGGGGGCCAGGGCTGCGGGCGCCAGTCCCTGTGAGCAGGTCAGGACCGCGGGAGCCTGTCCCTGTGAGCGGGCCAGAGCTGCGGGGGCCAGGGCTGCGGGCGCCAGTCCCTGTGAGCGGGTCAGGGCCGCGGGGGCCAGTCCTTGTGAGCTGGTCAGGGCCGCGGGGGCCAGTCCCTGTGAGCGGGCCAGGGCCGCGGGGGCCTGTCCCTGTGAGCGGGACAGGGCCGCGGGGGCCGGTCGCTGTGAGCGGGCCAGGGCCGCGGGGGCCTGTCCCTTGGAGCGGGCCAGGGCCGCGGGGGCCGGTCCCTGTGAGCGGGCCAGGGACGCGGGGGCCGGTCCCTGTGAGCGGGCCAGGGCCGCGGGGGCCGGTCCCTGTGAGCGGGCCAGGGCCGCGGGGGCCGGTCCCTGTGAGCGGGTCAGGGCCGCGGGGGCCGGTCCCTGTGAGCGGGTCAGGGCTGCAGGGGCCAGTCCCAGTGAGCAGGTCAGGGCCGAGGGGGCCAGTCCCTGTGAGCGGGCAAGGGCTGCGGGGACCAGTCACTGTGAGCGGGCTAGGGCTGCGGGGGCCAGTCCCTGTGAGCGGGCCAGGGCTGCGGGAGCCAGTCCCTGTGAGCGGGCCAGAGCTGCGGGGGCCAGGGCTGCGGGCGCCAGTCCCTGTGAGCGGGTCAGGGCCGCGGGGGCCAGTCCCTGTGAGCGGGCCAGAGCTGCGGGGGCCAGGGCCGCGGGCGCCAGTCCCTGTGAGCGGGTCAGGGCCGCGGGGGCCAGTCCCTGTGAGCGGGCCAGAGCTGCGGGGGCCAGGGCCGCGGACGCCAGTCCCTGTGAGCGGGTCAGGGCCGCGGGGGCCAGTCCCTGTGAGCAGGTCAGGGCCGCGGGGGCCAGTCCCTGTGAGCGGGTCAGGGCCGCGGGGGCCAGTCCCTGTGAGCGGGTCAGGGCCGCGGGGGCCGGTCCCTGTGAGCGGGTCAGGGCCGCGGGGGCCGGTCCCTGTGAGCGGGCCAGGGCCGCGGGGGCCGGTCCCTGTGAGCGGGCCAGAGCTGCGGGGGCCAGGGCTGCGGGCGCCAGTCCCTGTGAGCGGGTCAGGGCCGCGGGGGCCAGTCCCTGTGAGCGGGCCAGAGCTGCGGGGGACAGGGCTGCGGGCGCCAGTCCCTGTGAGCGGGTCAGGGCCGCGGGGGCCAGTCCCTGTGAGCGGGCCAGAGCTGCGGGGGCCAGGGCTGCGGGCGCCAGTCCCTGTGAGCAGGTCAGGACCGCGGGAGCCTGTCCCTGTGAGCGGGCCAGAGCTGCGGGGGCCAGGGCTGCGGGCGCCAGTCCCTGTGAGCGGGTCAGGGCCGCGGGGGCCAGTCCTTGTGAGCTGGTCAGGGCCGCGGGGGCCAGTCCCTGTGAGCGGGCCAGGGCCGCGGGGGCCTGTCCCTGTGAGCGGGACAGGGCCGCGGGGGCCGGTCGCTGTGAGCGGGCCAGGGCCGCGGGGGCCTGTCCCTTGGAGCGGGCCAGGGCCGCGGGGGCCGGTCCCTGTGAGCGGGCCAGGGACGCGGGGTCCGGTCCCTGAGAGCGGGCCAGGGCCGTGGGGGCCGGTACCTGTGAGCGGGCCAGGGCCGCGGGGGCCGGTCCCTGTGAGCGGGCCAGGGCTGCGGGGGCCGGTCCCTGTGAGCGGGCCAGGGCTGCGGGGGCCGGTCCCTGTGAGCGGGCCAGGGACGAGGGGTCCGGTCCCTGTGAGCGGGCCAGGGCCGCGGGGGCCTGTCCCTGTGAGCGGGCCTGGGCCGCGGGGGCCGGTACCTGTGAGCGGGCCAGGGCTGCGGGGGCCGGTCCCTGTGAGCGGGACAGGGCTGCGTGGGCCAGTCCCTGGGAGCTGGTCAGGGCTCCGGGGGACAGTCCCTGTGAGCGGGGCAGGGCTGCAGGAACCAGTCCCTGTGAGCGGGTCAGGGGTGCGGGGGCCAGTCCCTGTGAGCGGGCCAGGGCTGCGGGGGCCGGTCCCTGTGTGCGGGCCAGGGCTGCGGGGGCCGGTCCCTGTGAGCGGGCCAGGGCTGCGGGGGCCGGTCCCTGTGTGCGGGCCAGGACTGCGGGGGCCGGTCCCTGTGTGCGGGCCAGGACTGCGGGGGCCGGTCCCTGTGAGCGGGCCAGGGCTGCGGGGGCCGGTCCCTGTTAGCGGGCCAGGGCTGCGGGGGCCGGTCCCTGTGAGCGGGCCAGGGCTGCGGGGGCCAGTCCCTGGGAGCGGGTCAGGGCTGCGGGGACCAGTCCCTGTGAGCGGGTGAGGTGTGCGGGGACCAGTCCCTGTGAGCGGGTGAGGTGTGCGGGGACCAGTCCCTGTGAGCGGGTCAGGGCCGCGGGGGCCAGTCCCTGTGAGCGTGTCAGGGCTGCGGGGGCCAATCCCTGTGAGCGGGCCAGGGCTGCGGGGGCCGGTCCCTGTGAGCGTGTCAGGGCTGCGGGGGCCAATCCCTGTGAGCGGGTCAGGGCCGCGGGGGCCAGTCCCTGTGAGCGTGTCAGGGCTGCGGGGGCCGGTCCCTGTGAGCGGGCCAGGGCTGCGGGGGCCGGTCCCTGTTAGCGGGCCAGGGCTGCGGGGGCCGGTCCCTGTGAGCGGGCCAGGGCTGCGGGGGCCAGTCCCTGGGAGCGGGTCAGGGCTGCGGGGACCAGTCCCTGTGAGCGGGTGAGGTGTGCGGGGACCAGTCCCTGTGAGCGGGTGAGGTGTGCGGGGACCAGTCCCTGTGAGCGGGTCAGGGCCGCGGGGGCCAGTCCCTGTGAGCGGGTCAGGGCCGCGGGGGCCAGTCCCTGTGAGCGGGTCAGGGCTGCGGGGGCCAGTCCCTGTGAGCGGGCAAGGGCCGCGGGGGCCGGTCCCTGTGAGCGGGCCAGGGCCGCGGGGGCCGGTCCCTGTGAGCGGGCCAGGGCCGCGGGGGCCGGTCCCTGTGAGCGGGCCAGGGCCGCGGGGGCCGGTCCCTGTGAGCGGGCCAGGGCTGCGGGGGCCGGTCCCTGTGAGCGGGCCAGGGCTGCGGGGGCCGGTCCCTGTGAGCGGGTCAGGGCTGCAGGGGCCAGTCCCAGTGAGCGGGTCAGGGCCGAGGGGGCCAGTCCCTGTGAGCGTGTCAGGGCTGCGGGGGCCAGTCCCTGTGATCGGGCCAGGGCTGCAGGGGGCAGTCCCTGTGAGCGGGTCAGGGCCGCGGGGGCCAGTCCCTGTGAGCGGGTCAGGGCCGCGGGGGCCAGTCCCTGTGAGCGGGTCAGGGCCGCGGGGGCCGGTCCCTGTGAGCGGGTCAGGGCCGCGGGGGCCGGTCCCTGTGAGCGGGTCAGGGCCGCGGGGGCCGGTCCCTGTGAGCGGGCCAGGGCCGCGGGGGCCGGTCCCTGTGAGCGGGCCAGGGCCGCGGGGGCCGGTCCCTGTGAGCGGGCCAGGGCCGCGGGGGCCGGTCCCTGTGAGCGGGCCAGGGCCGCGGGGGCCGGTCCCTGTGAGCGGACCAGGGCCGCGGGGGCCGGTCCCTGTGAGCGGGCCTGGGCCGCGGGGGCCGGTCCCTGTGAGCGGGCCAGGGCCGCGGGGGCCGGTCCCTGTGAGCGGGCCAGGGCCGCGGGTGCCGGTCCATGTGAGCGGGCCAGGGCCGCGGGGGCCGGTCCCTGTGAGCGGGCCAGGTCTGCGGGGGCCGGTCCCTGTGAGCGGGCCAGGGCTGAGGGGGCCGGTCCCTGTGTGCGGGCCAGGGCTGCGGGGGCCGGTCCCTGTGAGCGGGCCAGGGCTGCGGGGCCCGGTCCCTGTGTGCGGGGCAGGGCTGCGGGGGCCGGTCCCTGTGAGCGGGCCAGGGCTGCGGGGGCCGGTCCCTGTGAGCGGGCCAGGGCTGCGGGAGACAGTCGCAGTGAGCGGGTCAGAGGTGCGGGGACCAGTCCCTGTGAGCAGGTCAGGGCTGCGGGGGCCAGTCCCTGTGAGCGGGCCAGGGCTGCGGGAGCCAGTCCCCGTGAGCGGGCCAGAGCTGCGGGGGCCAGGGCTGCGGGGGCCAGTCCCTGTGAGCGGGTCTGGGCTGCGGGGGCCAGTCGCTGTGAGCGGGTCAGGGCTGCAGGGGCCAGTCCCTGTGAGCGTGTCAGGGCCGCGGGGGCCAGTCCCTGTGAGCGGGCCAGGGCCGCGGGGGCCAGTCCCTGTGAGCGGCCCAGGGCCGCGGGGGCCGGTCCCTGTGAGCGGGCCACGGGCGCCGGTGCCGGTCCCTGTGAGCGGGTCAGTGCTGCGGGGGCCTGTTCATGTGAGCGGGGCTGGGCAGCGGGGGCCGGTACCTGTGAGCGGGCCAGGGCTGCGGGGACGGTCCCTGTGAGCGGGCCAGGGCTGCGGGGGCCGGTCCCTGTGAGCGGGCCAGGGCTGCGGGGGCCGGTGCCTGTGTACGGGCCAGGGCTGCGGGGGCCGGTGCCTGTGTACGGGCCAGGGCTGCGGGGGCCAGTCCCTGTGAGCGGGCCAGGGCTGCGGGGGCCAGTCCCTGGGAGCGGGTCAGGGCTGCGTGGGCCTGTCCCTGTGAGCGGGCCAGGGCTGCAGGGGGCAGTCCCTGTGAGCGGGTCAGGGCCGCGGGGGCCAGTCCCTGTGAGCGGGTCAGGGCCGCGGGGGCCAGTCCCTGTGAGCGGGTCAGGTGTGCGGGGACCAGTCCCTGTGAGCGGGCCAGGGCTGCAGGGGCCAGTCCCTGTGAGCGGGTCAGGGCTGCGGGGGCCAGTCCCTGTGAGCGGGCAAGGGCTGCGGGGACCAGTCACTGTGAGCGGGCCAGGGCCGCGGGGGCCTGTCCCTGTGAGCGGGCCAGGGCCGCGGGGGCCGGTCCCTGTGAGCGGGCCAGGGCCGCGGGGGCCGGTCCCTGTGAGCGGGTCAGGGCTGCGGGGACCAGTCACTGTGAGCGGGCCAGGGCTGCGGGGGCCTGTCCCTGTGAGCGGGCCAGGGCCGCGGGGGCCGGTCCCTGTGAGCGGGCCAGGGCCGCGGGGGCCGGTCCCTGTGAGCGGGTCAGGGCTGCGGGGGCCGGTCCCTGTGAGCGGGTCAGGGCTGCAGGGGCCGGTCCCAGTGAGCGGGTCAGGGCCGAGGGGGCCAGTCCCTGTGAGCGTGTCAGGGCTGCGGGGGCCAGTCCCTGTGAGCGGGTCAGGGCTGCAGGGGCCTGTCCCAGTGAGCGGGTCAGGGCCGAGGGGGCCAGTCCCTGTGAGCGTGTCAGGGCTGCGGGGGCCAGTCCCTGTGAGCGGGCAAGGGCTGCGGGGGCCAGTCCCTGTGAGCGGGCCAGGGCCGCGGGGGCCGGTCCCTGTGAGCGGGCCAGGGCCGCGGGGGCCGGTCCCTGTGAGCGGGCCAGGGCCGCGGGGGCCGGTCCCTGTGAGCGGGTCAGGGCTGCGGGGGCCAGGGCTGCGTGGGCCAGTCCCTGTGAGCGGGCCAGGGCTGCGGGAGCCAGTCCCTGTGAGCGGGTCAGGGCTGCGGGGGCCAGTCCCTGTGAGCGGGTCAGGGCTGCGGGGACCAGTCCCTGTGAGCGGGTCAGGGCTGCGGGGGCCAGTCCCTGTGAGCGGGTCAGGGCTGCGGGGACCAGTCCCTGTGAGCAGGTCAGGGCCGCGGGGGCCAATCCCTGTGAGCGGGCCAGGGCCGCGGGGGCCAGTCCCTGTGAGCGGCCCAGGGCCGCGGGGGCTGGTCCCTGTGAGCGGGCCACGGCCGCCGGTGCCGGTCCCTGTGAGCGGGTCAGGGCTGCGGGGGCCTGTTCATGTGAGCGGGGCTGGGCAGCGGGGGCCGGTCCCGGTGAGCGGTCCAGGGCCGCGGGTGCCGGTCCCTGTGAGCGGGCCAGGGCCGCGGGGGCCGGTCCCTGTGAGCGGGCCAGGTCTGCGGGGGCCGGTCCCTGTGAGCGGGCCAGGGCTGCGGGGGCCGGTCCCTGTGAGCGGGCCAGGGCTGAGGGGGCCGGTCCCTGTGTGCGGGCCGGGGCTGCGGGGGCCGGTCCCTGTGTGCGGGCCAGGACTGCGGGGGCCGGTCCCTGTGAGCGGGCAAGGGCTGCGGGGGCCGGACCCTGTGAGCGGGCCAGGGCTGCGGGGGCCAGTCCCTGTGAGCGGGCCAGGGCTGCGGGGGCCAGTCCCTGGGAGCGGGTCAGGGCTGCGTGGGCCAGTCCCTGGGAGCTGGTCAGGGCTGCGGGGGACAGTCGCAGTGAGACGGGTCAGGGCTGCGGGGACCAGTCCCTGTGAGCAGGTCAGGGCTGCGGGGGCCAGTCCCTGTGAGCGGGCCAGGGCTGCGGGGGACAGTCCCTGTGAGCGGGCCACGGCCGCCGGTGCCGGTCCCTGTGAGCGGGTCAGGGCTGGGGGGGCCTGTCCCTGTGAGCGGACCTGGGCAGCGAAGGCCGGTACCTGTGAGCGGGCCAGGGCTGCGGGGGCCGGTCCCTGTGAGCGGGCCAGGGCCGCGGGTGCCGGTCCGTGTGAGCGGGCCAGGGCCGCGGGGGCCGGTGCCTGTGTGCGGGCCAGGGCCGCGGGGGCCGGTCCCTGTGAGCGGACCAGGGCCGCGGGGGCCGGTCCGTGTGAGCGGGCCAGGGCCGCGGGGGCCGGTGCCTGTGTGCGGGCCAGGGCCGCGGGGGCCGGTCCCTGTGAGCGGACCAGGGCCGCGGGGGCCGGTCCCTGTGAGCGGGCCAGGGCCGCGGGGGCCGGTCCCTGTGAGCGGGCCAGGGCCGCGGGGGCCGGTCCCTGTGAGCGGTCCAGGGCCGCGGGGGCCGGTTCCTGTGAGCGGGCCAGGGCCGCGGGTGCCGGTCCCTGTGAGCGGGCCAGGGCTGCGGGGGCCGGTCCCTGTGAGCGGGCCAGGTCTGCGGGGGCCGGTCCCTGTGAGCGGGCCAGGGCTGCGGGGGCCGGTCCCTGTGAGCGGGCCAGGGCTGAGGGGGCCGGTCCCTGTGTGCGGGCCGGGGCTGCGGGGGCCGGTCCCTGTGTGCGGGCCAGGACTGCGGGGGCCGGTCCCTGTGAGCGGGCCAGGGCTGCGGGGGCTAGACCCTGTGAGCGGGCCAGGGCTGCGGGGGCCAGTCCCTGTGAGCGGGCCAGGGCTGCGGGGGCCAGTCCCTGTGAGCGGGCCAGGGCTGCGGGGGCCAGTCCCTGGGAGCGGGTCAGGGCTGCGTGGGCCAGTCCCTGGGAGCTGGTCAGGGCTGCGGGGGACAGTCGCAGTGAGACGGGTCAGGGCTGCGGGGACCAGTCCCTGTGAGCGGGTCAGGGCTGCGGGGGCCAGTCCCTGTGAGCGGGTCAGGGCTGCGTGGGCCAGTCCCTGGGAGCTGGTCAGGGCTGCGGGGTACAGTCCCTGTGAGCGGGTCAGGGCTGCGGGGACCAGTCCCTGTGAGCGGGTCAGGGGTGCGGGGACCAGTCCCTGTGAGCGGGCCAGGGCTGCAGGGGCCACGGGTGCGGGGGCCAGTCCCTGTGAGCGGGTCTGGGCTGCGGGGGCCAGTCGCTGTGAGCGGGTCAGGGCTGCAGGGGCCAGTCCCTGTGAGCGGGTCAGGGCTGCGGGGGCCTGTCCCTGTGAGCGGACATGGGCAGCGAAGGCCGGTACCTGTGAGCGGGCCAGGGCTGCGGGGGTCGGTCCCTGTGAGCGGGCCAGGGCTGCGGGGGCCGGTCCCTGTGAGCGGGCCAGGGCTGCGGGGGCCGGTCCCTGTGAGCGGGCCAGGGCTGCGGGGGCCGGTCCCTGTGAGCGGGCCAGGGCTGCGGGGGCCGGTGCCTGTGTGCGGGCCAGGGCTGCGGGGGCCAGTCCCTGTGAGCGGGCCAGGGCTGCGGGGGCCAGTCCCTGGGAGCGGGTCAGGGCTGCGTGGGCCAGTCCCTGGGAGCTGGTCAGGGCTGCGGGGTACAGTCCCTGTGAGCGGGTCAGGGCTGCGGGGACCAGTCCCTGTGAGCGGGTCAGGGGTGCGGGGACCAGTCCCTGTGAGCGGGCCAGGGCTGCAGGGGCCAGTCCCTGTGAGCGGGCCAGGGCCGCGGGGGCCAGTCCCTGTGAGCGGGCCAGGGCCGCGGGGGCCAGTCCCTGTGAGCGGGCCAGGGCCGCGGGGGCCGGTCCCTGTGAGCGGGCCAGGGCCGCGGGGGCCGGTCCCTGTGAGCGGGCCAGGGCCGCGGGGGCCGGTCCCTGTGAGCGGGCCAGGGCCGCGGGGGCCGGTCCCTGTGAGCGGGCCAGGGCCGCGGGGGCCGGTCCCTGTGAGCGGGCCAGGGCCGCGGGGGCCGGTCCCTGTGAGCGGGTCAGGGCCGCGGGGGCCGGTCCCTGTGAGCGGGTCAGGGCTGCAGGGGCTAGTCCCAGTGAGCGGGTCAGGGCCGAGGGGGCCAGTCCCTGTGAGCGGGCAAGGGCTGCGGGGACCAGTCACTGTGAGCGGGCTAGGGCTGCGGGGGCCAGTCCCTGTGAGCGGGCCAGGGCTGCGGGAGCCAGTCCCTGTGAGAGGGCCAGAGCTGCGGGGGCCAGGGCTGCGGGCGCCAGTCCCTGTGAGCGGGTCAGGGCCGCGGGGGCCAGTCCCTGTGAGCGGGCCAGAGCTGCGGGGGCCAGGGCCGCGGGCGCCAGTCCCTGTGAGCGGGTCAGGGCCGCGGGCGCCAGTCCCTGTGAGCCGGCCAGGGCCTCGGGGGCCGGTCCCTGTGAGCGGGCCAGGGCCGCGGGAGCCGGTCCCTGTGAGCGGACCAGGGCCGCGGGGGCCGGTCCCTGTGAGCGGGCCAGGGCCGCGGGGGCCGGTCCCTGTGAGCGGGCCAGGGCCGCGGGGGCCGGTCCCTGTGAGCGGGCCAGGGCCGCGGGGGCCGGTCCCTGTGAGCGGGCCAGGGCCGCGGGGGCCGGTCCCTGTGAGCGGGCCAGGGCCGCGGGGGCCGGTCCCTGTGAGCGGGACAGGTCTGCGGGGGCCGGTCCCTGTGAGCGGGCCAGGGCTGAGGGGGCCGGTCCCTGTGTGCGGGCCGGGGCTGCGGGGGCCGGTCCCTGTGAGCGGGCCAGGGCTGCGGGGGCCGGTCCCTGTGTGCGGGCCAGGACTGCGGGGGCCGGTCCCTGTGAGCGGGCCAGGGCTGCGGGGGCCGGTCCCTGTGAGCGGGCCAGGGCTGCGGGGGCCAGTCCCTGTGAGCGGGCCAGGGCTGCGGGGGCCAGTCCCTGGGAGCGGGTCAGGGCTGCGTGGGCCAGTCCCTGGAAGCTGGTCAGGGCTGCGGGGGACAGTCGCAGTGAGACGGGTCAGGGCTGCGGGGACCAGTCCCTGTGAGCAGGTCAGGGCTGCGGGGGCCAGTCCCTGTGAGCGGGCCAGGGCTGCGGGGGACAGTCCCTGTGAGCAGGTCAGGGCTGCGGGGGACAGTCCCTGTGAGCAGGTCAGGGCTGCGGGGGCCAGTCCCTGTGAGCGGGCCAGGGCTGCAGGGGCCAGTCCCTGTGAGCGGGCTAGGGCTGCGGGGGCCAGTCCCTGTGAGCGGGCCAGGGCTGCGGGAGACAGTCCCTGTGAGCGGGCCAGAGCTGCGGGGGCCAGGGCTGCGGGGGCCAGTCCCTGTGAGCGGGTCTGGGCTGCGGGGGCCAGTCGCTGTGAGCGGGTCAGGGCCGCGGGGGCCAGTCCCTGTGAGCATGTCAGGGCTGCGGGGGCCAGTCCCTGTGAGCGGGTCAGGGGTGCGGGGACCAGTCCCTGTGAGCGGGCCAAGGCCGCCGGTGACGGTCCCTGTGAGCGGGTCAGGGCTGGGGGGGCCTGTCCCTGTGAGCGGACCTGGGCAGCGAAGGCCGGTACCTGTGAGCGGGCCAGGGCTGCGGGGGCCGGTCCCTGTGAGCGGGCCAGGGCTGCGGGGGCCGGTCCCTGTGAGCGGGCCAGGGCTGCGGGGGCCGGTCCCTGTGAGCGGGCCAGGGCTGCGGGGGCCGGTCCCTGTGAGCGGGCCAGGGCTGCGGGGGCCAGTCCCTGGGAGCGGGTCAGGGCTGCGTGGGCCAGTCCCTGGGAGCTGGTCAGGGCTGCGGGGTACAGTCCCTGTGAGCGGGTCAGGGCTGCGGGGACCAGTCCCTGTGAGCGGGTCAGGGGTGCGGGGACCAGTCCCTGTGAGCGGGCCAGGGCTGCGTGGGCCAGTCCCTGGGAGCTGGTCAGGGCTGCGGGGTACAGTCCCTGTGAGCGGGTCAGGGCTGCGGGGACCAGTCCCTGTGAGCGGGTCAGGGCTGCGGGGGCCAGTCCCTGTGAGCGGGTCTGGGCTGCGGGGGCCAGTCGCTGTGAGCGGGTCAGGGCTGCAGGGGCCAGTCCCTGTGAGCGGGTCAGGGCCGCGGGGGCCAGTCCCTGTGAGCGTGTCAGGGCTGCGGGGGCCAGTCCCTGTGAGCGGGCCAGGGCCGCGGGGGCCGGTCCCTGTGAGCGGCCCAGGGCCGCGGGGGCCGGTCCCTGTGAGCGGGCCAGGGCCGCGGGGGCCGGTCCCTGTGAGCGGGCCAGGGCCGCGGGGGCCGGTCCCTGTGAGCGGGTCAGGGCCGCGGGGGCCGGTTCCTGTGAGCGGGTCAGGGCCGCGGGGGCCGGTCCCAGTGAGCGGGTCAGGGCCGAGGGGGCCAGTCCCTGTGAGCGTGTCAGGGCTGCGGGGGCCAGTCCCTGTGAGCGGGCCAGGGCTGCAGGGGGCAGTCCCTGTGAGCGGGTCAGGGCCGCGGGGGCCAGTCCCTGTGAGCGGGCCAGGGCTGCAGGGGGCAGTCCCTGTGAGCGTGTCAGGGCTGCGGGGGCCAGTCCCTGTGAGCGGGCCAGGGCTGCAGGGGGCAGTCCCTGTGAGCGGGTCAGGGCCGCGGGGGCCGGTCCCTGTGAGCGGGTCAGGGCCGCGGGGGCCGGTTCCTGTGAGCGGGTCAGGGCCGCGGGGGCCGGTCCCAGTGAGCGGGTCAGGGCCGAGGGGGCCAGTCCCTGTGAGCGTGTCAGGGCTGCGGGGGCCAGTCCCTGTGAGCGGGCCAGGGCTGCAGGGGGCAGTCCCTGTGAGCGGGTCAGGGCCGCGGGGGCCGGTCCCTGTGAGCGGGTCAGGGCCGCGGAGGCCGGTCCCTGTGAGCGGGTCAGGGCCGCGGGGGCCGGTCCCTGTGAGCGGGCCAGGGCCGCGGGGGCCGGACCATGTGAGCGGGCCAGGGCCGCGGGGGCCGGTCCATGTGAGCGGGCCAGGGCCGCGGGGGCCGGTCCCTGTGAGCGGGCCAGGGCCGCGGGGGCCGGTCCCTGTGAGCGGGCCAGGGCCGCAGGGGCCGGTCCCTGTGAGCGGGCCAGGGCCGCGGGGGCCGGTCCCTGTGAGCGGGCCAGGGCCGCGGGTGCCGGTCCCTGTGAGCGGGCCAGGGCCGCGGGGGCCGGTCCCTGTGAGCGGGCCAGGTCTGCGGGGGCCGGTCCCTGTGAGCGGGCCAGGGCTGCGGGGGCCGGTCCCTGTGAGCGGGCCAGGGCTGAGGGGGCCGGTCCCTGTGTGCGGGCCAGGGCTGCGGGGGCCGGTCCCTGTGAGCGGGCCAGGGCTGCGGGGGCCGGTGCCTGTGAGCGGGCCAGGGCTGCGGGGGCCGGTCCCTGTGAGCGGGCCAGAGCTGCGGGGGCCGGTCCCTGTGAGCGGGCCAGGGCTGCAGGGGCCAGTCCCTGTGAGCGGGCTAGGGCTGCGGGGGCCAGTCCCTGTGAGCGGGCCAGGGCTGCGGGAGACAGTCCCTGTGAGCGGGCCAGAGCTGCGGGGGCCAGGGCTGCGGGGGCCAGTCCCTGTGAGCGGGTCTGGGCTGCGGGGGCCAGTCGCTGTGAGCCGGTCAGGGCTGCAGGGACCAGTCCCTGTGAGCGGGTCAGGGCCGCGGGGGCCAGTCCCTGTGAGCATGTCAGGGCTGCGGGGGCCAGTCCCTGTGAGCGGGTCAGGGCCGCGGGGACCAGTCCCTGTGAGCGGGCCACGGCCGCCGGTGCCGGTCCCTGTGAGCGGGTCAGGGCTGGGGGGGCCTGTCCCTGTGAGCGGACCTGGGCAGCGAAGGCCGGTACCTGTGAGCGGGCCAGGGCTGCGGGGGCCGGTCCCTGTGAGCGGGCCAGGGCTGCGGGGGCCGGTCCCTGTGAGCGGGCCAGGGCTGCGGGGGCCGGTCCCTGTGAGCGGGCCAGGGCTGCGGGGGCCGGTGCCTGTGTGCGGGCCAGGGCTGCGGGGGCCAGTCCCTGTGAGCGGGCCAGGGCAGCGGGGGCCAGTCCCTGGGAGCGGGTCAGGGCTGCGTGGGCCAGTCCCTGGGAGCTGGTCAGGGCTGCGGGGTACAGTCCCTGTGAGCGGGTCAGGGCTGCGGGGACCAGTCCCTGTGAGCGGGTCAGGGGTGCGGGGACCAGTCCCTGTGAGCGGGCCAGGGCTGCAGGGGCCACGGGTGCGGGGGCCAGTCCCTGTGAGCGGGTCTGGGCTGCGGGGGCCAGTCGCTGTGAGCGGGTCAGGGCTGCAGGGGCCAGTCCCTGTGAGCGGGCCAGGGCCGCGGGGGACGGTCCCTGTGAGCGGCCCAGGGCCGCGGGGGCCGGTCCCTGTGAGCGGGCCAGGGCCGCGGGGGCCGGTCCCTGTGAGCGGGCCAGGGCCGCGGGGGCCGGTCCCTGTGAGCGGGCCAGGGCCGCGGGGGCCGGTCCCTGTGAGCGGGCCAGGGCCGCGGGGGCCGGTCCCTGTGAGCGGGTCAGGGCCGAGGGGGCCAGTCCCTGTGAGCGTGTCAGGGCTGCGGGGGCCAGTCCCTGTGAGCGGGCCAGGGCTGCAGGGGGCAGTCCCTGTGAGCGGGTCAGGGCCGCGGGGGCCAGTCCCTGTGAGCGGGTCAGGGCCGCGGGGGCCAGTCCCTGTGAGCGGGCCAGGGCTGCAGGGGGCAGTCCCTGTGAGCGGGTCAGGGCCGCGGAGGCCGGTCCCTGTGAGCGGGTCAGGGCCGCGGGGGCCGGTCCCTGTGAGCGGGCCAGGGCCGCGGGGGCCGGTCCATGTGAGCGGGCCAGGGCCGCGGGGGCCGGTCCATGTGAGCGGGCCAGGGCCGCGGGGGCCGGTCCCTGTGAGCGGGCCAGGGCCGCGGGGGCCGGTCCCTGTGAGCGGGCCAGGGCCGCGGGGGCCGGTCCCTGTGAGCGGGCCAGGGCCGCGGGGGCCGGTCCCTGTGAGCGGGCCAGGGCCGCGGGTGCCGGTCCCTGTGAGCGGGCCAGGGCCGCGGGGGCCGGTCCCTGTGAGCGGGCCAGGTCTGCGGGGGCCGGTCCCTGTGAGCGGGACAGGGCTGCGGGGGCCGGTCCCTGTGAGCGGGCCAGGGCTGAGGGGGCCGGTCCCTGTGTGCGGGCCAGGGCTGCGGGGGCCGGTCCCTGTGAGCGGGCCAGGGCTGCGGGGGCCAGTCCCTGTGAGCGTGTCAGGGCTGCGGGGGCCAGTCCCTGTGAGCGGGCCAGGGCCGCGGGGGCCGGTCCCTGTGAGCGGCCCAGGGCCGCGGGTGCCGGTCCCTGTGAGCGGGCCAGGGCGGCGGGGGCCGGTCCCTGTGAGCGGGCCACGGCCGCCGGTGCCGGTCCCTGTGAGCGGGTCAGGGCTGCGGGGGCCTGTTCATGTGAGCGGGCCTGTGCAGCGGGGGCCGGTACCTGTGAGCGGGCCAGGGCTGCGGGGGCCGGTCCCTGTGAGCGGGCCAGGGCTGCGGGGGCCGGTCCCTGTGAGCGGGCCAGGGCTGCGGGGGCCGGTCCCTGTGAGCGGGCCAGGGCTGCGGGGGCCGGTGCCTGTGTGCGGGCCAGGGCTGCGGGGGCCAGTCCCTGTGAGCGGGGTAGGGCTGCGGGGGCCAGACCCTGGGAGCGGGTCAGGGCTGCGTGGGCCAGTCCCTGGAAGCTGGTCAGGGCTGCGGGGTACAGTCCCTGTGAGCGGGTCAGGGCTGCGGGGACCAGTCCCTCTGAGCGGGCCAGGGCCGCAGGGGCCAGTCCCTGTGAGCGGGCCAGGGCTGCGGGGTCAGTCCCTGTGAGCGGGTCAGGGCTGCGGGGACCAGTCCCTGCGAGCGGGTCAGGGCCGCGGGGGCCGGTCCCTGAGAGCGGGCCAGGGCCGCGGGGGCCGGTCCCTGTGAGCGGGTCAGGGCCGCGGGGGCCGGTCCCTGTGAGCGGGCCAGGGCCGCGGGGGCCGGTCCCTGTGAGCGGGCCAGGGCCGCGGGGGCCGGTCCCTGTGAGCGGGCCAGGGCCGCGGGGGCCGGTCCCTGTGAGCGGGCCAGGGCCGCGGGGGCCGGTCCCTGTGAGCGGGCCACGGCCGCCGGTGCCGGTCCCTGTGAGCGGGTCAGGGCTGCGGGGGCCTGTTCATGTGTGCGGGCCTGGGCAGCGGGGGCCGGTACCTGTGAGCGGGCCAGGGCTGCGGGGGCCGGTCCCTGTGAGCGGGCCAGGGCTGCGGGGGCCGGTCCCTGTGAGCGGGCCAGGGCTGCGGGGGCCGGTGCCTGTGTGCGGGCCAGGGCTGCGGGGGCCAGTCCCTGTGAGCGGGTCAGGGCTGCGGGGGCCAGTCCCTGGGAGCGGGTCAGGGCTGCGTGGGCCAGTCCCTGGGAGCTGGTCAGGGGTGCGGGGACCAGTCCCTGTGAGCGGGTCAGGGGTGCGGGGACCAGTCCCTGTGAGCGGGTCAGGGGTGCGGGGACCAGTCCCTGTGAGCGGGCCAGGGCTGCAGGGGCCACGGGTGCGGGGGCCAGTCCCTGTGAGCGGGTCTGGGCTGCGGGGGCCAGTCCCTGTGAGCGGGTCAGGGCCGCGGGGGCCGGTCCCTGTGAGCGGCCCAGGGCCGCGGGGGCCGGTCCCTGTGAGCGGGCCAGGGCCGCGGGGGCCGGTCCCTGTGAGCGGGCCAGGGCCGCGGGGGCCGGTCCCTGTGAGCGGGCCAGGGCCGCGGGGGCCGGTCCCTGTGAGCGGGTCAGGGCCGCGGGGGCCGGTTCCTGTGAGCGGGACAGGGCCGCGGGGGCCGGTCCCAGTGAGCGGGTCAGGGCCGAGGGGGCCAGTCCCTGTGAGCGTGTCAGGGCTGCGGGGGCCAGTCCCTGTGAGCGGGCCAGGGCTGCAGGGGGCAGTCCCTGTGAGCGGGTCAGGGCCGCGGGGGCCAGTCCCTGTGAGCGGGTCAGGGCCGCGGGGGCCAGTCCCTGTGAGCGGGCCAGGGCTGCAGGGGGCAGTCCCTGTGAGCGGGTCAGGGCCGCGGAGGCCGGTCCCTGTGAGCGGGTCAGGGCCGCGGGGGCCGGTCCCTGTGAGCGGGCCAGGGCCGCGGGGGCCGGTCCCTGTGAGCGGGCCAGGGCCGCGGGTGCCGGTCCCTGTGAGCGGGCCAGGGCCGCGGGGGCCAGTCCCTGTGAGCATGTCAGGGCTGCGGGGGCCAGTCCCTGTGAGCGGGTCAGGGGTGCGGGGACCAGTCCCTGTGAGCGGGCCACGGCCGCCGGTGCCGGTCCCTGTGAGCGGGTCAGGGCTGGGGGGGCCTGTCCCTGTGAGCGGACCTGGGCAGCGAAGGCCGGTACCTGTGAGCGGGCCAGGGCTGCGGGGGCCTGTCCCTGTGAGCGGGCCAGGGCTGCGGGGGCCGGTCCCTGTGAGCGGGCCAGGGCTGCGGGGGCCGGTCCCTGTGAGCGGGCCAGGGCTGCGGGGGCCGGTGCCTGTGTGCGGGCCAGGGCTGCGGGGGCCAGTCCCTGTGAGCGGGCCAGGGCTGCGGGGGCCAGTCCCTGGGAGCGGGTCAGGGCTGCGTGGGCCAGTCCCTGGGAGCTGGTCAGGGCTGCGGGGTACAGTCCCTGTGAGCGGGTCAGGGCTGCGGGGACCAGTCCCTGTGAGCGGGTCAGGGGTGCGGGGACCAGTCCCTGTGAGCGGGCCAGGGCTGCAGGGGCCACGGGTGCGGGGGCCAGTCCCTGTGAGCGGGTCTGGGCTGCGGGGGCCAGTCGCTGTGAGCGGGTCAGGGCTGCAGGGGCCAGTCCCTGTGAGCGGGTCAGGGCCGCGGGGGCCAGTCCCTGTGAGCGTGTCAGGGCTGCGGGGGCCGGTCCCTGTGAGAGGGCCAGGGCCGCGGGGGCCGGTCCCTGTGAGCGGCCCAGGGCCGCGGGGGCCGGTCCCTGTGAGCGGGCCAGGGCCGCGGGGGCCGGTCCCTGTGAGCGGGCCAGGGCCGCGGGGGCCGGTCCCTGTGAGCGGGCCAGGGCCGCGGGGGCCGGTCCCTGTGAGCGGGCCAGGGCCGCGGGGGCCGGTCCCTGTGAGCGGGTCAGGGCCAAGGGGGCCGGTCCCTGTGAGCGTGTCAGGGCTGCGGGGGCCAGTCCCTGTGAGCGGGCCAGGGCTGCGGGGGCCGGTCCCTGTGAGCGGGCCAGGGCTGCGGGGGCCGGTCCCTGTGAGCGGGCCAGGGCTGCGGGGGCCGGTGCCTGTGTGCGGGCCAGGGCTGCGGGGGCCAGTCCCTGTGAGCGGGGTAGGGCTGCGGGGGCCAGTCCCTGGGAGCGGGTCAGGGCTGCGTGGGCCAGTCCCTGGGAGCTGGTCAGGGCTGCGGGGTACAGTCCCTGTGAGCGGGTCAGGGCTGCGGGGACCAGTCCCTCTGAGCGGGCCAGGGCCGCAGGGGCCAGTCCCTGTGAGCGGGCTAGGGCCGCGGGGTCAGTCCCTGTGAGCGGGCCAGGGCCGCAGGGGCCGGTCCCTGAGAGCGGGCCAGGGCCGCGGGGGCCGGTCCCTGTGAGCGGGTCAGGGCCGCGGGGGCCGGTCCCTGTGAGCGGGCCAGGGCCGCAGGGGCCAGTCCCTGTGAGCGGGCCAGGGCCGCGGGGTCAGTCCCTGTGAGCGGGCCAGGGCCGCAGGGGCCGGTCCCTGAGAGCGGGCCAGGGCCGCGGGGGCCGGTCCCTGTGAGCGGGTCAGGGCCGCGGGGGCCGGTCCCTGTGAGCGGGCCAGGGCCGCGGGGGCCGGTCCCTGTGAGCGGGCCAGGGCCGCGGGGGCCGGTCCCTGTGAGCGGGCCAGGGCCGCGGGGGCCGGTCCCTGTGAGCGGGCCAGGGCGGCGGGGGCCGGTCCCTGTGAGCGGGTCAGGGCCAAGGGGGCCAGTCCCTGTGAGCGTGTCAGGGCTGCGGGGGCCAGTCCCTGTGAGCGGGCCAGGGCCGCGGGGGCCGGTCCCTGTGAGCGGCCCAGGGCCGCGGGGGCCGGTCTCTGTGAGCGGGCCAGGGCGGCGGGGGCCGGTCCCTGTGAGCGGGCCACGGCCGCCGGTGCCGGTCCCTGTGAGCGGGTCAGGGCTGCGGCGGCCTGTTCATGTGAGCGGGCCTGGGCAGCGGGGGCCGGTACCTGTGAGCGGGCCAGGGCTGCGGGGGCCGGTCCCTGTGAGCGGGCCAGGGCTGCGGGGGCCGGTCCCTGTGAGCGGGCCAGGGCTGCGGGGGCCGGTCCCTGTGAGCGGGCCAGGGCTGCGGGGGCCGGTGCCTGTGTGCGGGCCAGGGCTGCGGGGGCCAGTCCCTGTGAGCGGGGTAGGGCTGCGGGGGCCAGTCCCTGGGAGCGGGTCAGGGCTGCGTGGGCCAGTCCCTGGGAGCTGGTCAGGGCTGCAGGGTACAGTCCCTGTGAGCGGGTCAGGGCTGCGTGGGCCAGTCCCTGGAAGCTGGTCAGGGCTGCGGGGTACAGTCCCTGTGAGCGGGTCAGGGCTGCGGGGACCAGTCCCTCTGAGCGGGCCAGGGCCGCAGGGGCCAGTCCCTGTGAGCGGGCTAGGGCCGCGGGGTCAGTCCCTGTGAGCGGGCCAGGGCCGCAGGGGCCGGTCCCTGAGAGCGGGCCAGGGCCGCGGGGGCCGGTCCCTGTGAGCGGGTCAGGGCCGCGGGGGCCGGTCCCTGTGAGCGGGCCAGGGCCGCGGGGGCCGGTCCCTGTGAGCGGGCCAGGGCCGCGGGGGCCGGTCCCTGTGAGCGGGCCAGGGCCGCGGGGGCCGGTCCCTGTGAGCGGGCCAGGGCCGCGGGGGCCGGTCCCTGTGAGCGGGCCAGGGCCGCGGGGGCCGGTCCCTGTGAGCGGGCCAGGGCCGCGGGTGCCGGTCCCTGTGAGCGGGCCAGGGCCGCGGGGGCCGGTCCCTGTGAGCGGGCCAGGGCCGCGGGGGCCGGTCCCTGTGAGCGGGCCAGGGCCGCGGGGGCCGGTCCCTGTGAGCGGGCCAGGGCTGAGGGGGCCGGTCCCTGTGTGCGGGCCAGGGCTGCGGGGGCCGGTCCCTGTGAGCGGGCCAGGGCTGCGGGGGCCAGTCCCTGTGAGCGTGTCAGGGCTGCGGGGGCCAGTCCCTGTGAGCGGGCCAGGGCCGCGGGGGCCGGTCCCTGTGAGCGGCCCAGGGCCGCGGGGGCCGGTCCCTGTGAGCGGGCCAGGGCGGCGGGGGCCGGTCCCTGTGAGCGGGCCACGGCCGCCGGTGCCGGTCCCTGTGAGCGGGTCAGGGCTGCGGGGGCCTGTTCATGTGAGCGGGCCTGGGCAGCGGGGGCCGGTACCTGTGAGCGGGCCAGGGCTGCGGGGGCCGGTCCCTGTGAGCGGGCCAGGGCTGCGGGGGCCGGTCCCTGTGAGCGGGCCAGGGCTGCGGGGGCCGGTCCCTGTGAGCGGGCCAGGGCTGCGGGGGCCGGTGCCTGTGTGCGGGCCAGGGCTGCGGGGGCCAGTCCCTGTGAGCGGGGTAGGGCTGCGGGGGCCAGTCCCTGGGAGCGGGTCAGGGCTGCGTGGGCCAGTCCCTGGGAGCTGGTCAGGGCTGCGGGGTACAGTCCCTGTGAGCGGGTCAGGGCTGCGGGGACCAGTCCCTCTGAGCGGGCCAGGGCCGCAGGGGCCAGTCCCTGTGAGCGGGCTAGGGCCGCGGGGTCAGTCCCTGTGAGCGGGCCAGGGCCGCAGGGGCCGGTCCCTGAGAGCGGGCCAGGGCCGCGGGGGCCGGTCCCTGTGAGCGGGTCAGGGCCGCGGGGGCCGGTCCCTGTGAGCGGGCCAGGGCCGCAGGGGCCAGTCCCTGTGAGCGGGCCAGGGCCGCGGGGTCAGTCCCTGTGAGCGGGCCAGGGCCGCAGGGGCCGGTCCCTGAGAGCGGGCCAGGGCCGCGGGGGCCGGTCCCTGTGAGCGGGCCAGGGCCGCGGGGGCCGGTCCCTGTGAGCGGGCCAGGGCCGCGGGGGCCGGTCCCTGTGAGCGGGTCAGGGCCGCGGGGGCCGGTTCCTGTGAGCGGGACAGGGCCGCGGGGGCCGGTCCCAGTGAGCGGGTCAGGGCCGAGGGGGCCAGTCCCTGTGAGCGTGTCAGGGCTGCGGGGGCCAGTCCCTGTGAGCGGGCCAGGGCTGCAGGGGGCAGTCCCTGTGAGCGGGTCAGGGCCGCGGGGGCCAGTCCCTGTGAGCGGGTCAGGGCCGCGGGGGCCAGTCCCTGTGAGCGGGCCAGGGCTGCAGGGGGCAGTCCCTGTGAGCGGGTCAGGGCCGCGGAGGCCGGTCCCTGTGAGCGGGTCAGGGCCGCGGGGGCCGGTCCCTGTGAGCGGGCCAGGGCCGCGGGGGCCGGTCCCTGTGAGCGGGCCAGGGCCGCGGGTGCCGGTCCCTGTGAGCGGGCCAGGGCCGCGGGGGCCAGTCCCTGTGAGCATGTCAGGGCTGCGGGGGCCAGTCCCTGTGAGCGGGTCAGGGGTGCGGGGACCAGTCCCTGTGAGCGGGCCACGGCCGCCGGTGCCGGTCCCTGTGAGCGGGTCAGGGCTGGGGGGGCCTGTCCCTGTGAGCGGACCTGGGCAGCGAAGGCCGGTACCTGTGAGCGGGCCAGGGCTGCGGGGGCCTGTCCCTGTGAGCGGGCCAGGGCTGCGGGGGCCGGTCCCTGTGAGCGGGCCAGGGCTGCGGGGGCCGGTCCCTGTGAGCGGGCCAGGGCTGCGGGGGCCGGTGCCTGTGTGCGGGCCAGGGCTGCGGGGGCCAGTCCCTGTGAGCGGGCCAGGGCTGCGGGGGCCAGTCCCTGGGAGCGGGTCAGGGCTGCGTGGGCCAGTCCCTGGGAGCTGGTCAGGGCTGCGGGGTACAGTCCCTGTGAGCGGGTCAGGGCTGCGGGGACCAGTCCCTGTGAGCGGGTCAGGGGTGCGGGGACCAGTCCCTGTGAGCGGGCCAGGGCTGCAGGGGCCACGGGTGCGGGGGCCAGTCCCTGTGAGCGGGTCTGGGCTGCGGGGGCCAGTCGCTGTGAGCGGGTCAGGGCTGCAGGGGCCAGTCCCTGTGAGCGGGTCAGGGCCGCGGGGGCCAGTCCCTGTGAGCGTGTCAGGGCTGCGGGGGCCGGTCCCTGTGAGAGGGCCAGGGCCGCGGGGGCCGGTCCCTGTGAGCGGCCCAGGGCCGCGGGGGCCGGTCCCTGTGAGCGGGCCAGGGCCGCGGGGGCCGGTCCCTGTGAGCGGGCCAGGGCCGCGGGGGCCGGTCCCTGTGAGCGGGCCAGGGCCGCGGGGGCCGGTCCCTGTGAGCGGGCCAGGGCCGCGGGGGCCGGTCCCTGTGAGCGGGTCAGGGCCAAGGGGGCCGGTCCCTGTGAGCGTGTCAGGGCTGCGGGGGCCAGTCCCTGTGAGCGGGCCAGGGCTGCGGGGGCCGGTCCCTGTGAGCGGGCCAGGGCTGCGGGGGCCGGTCCCTGTGAGCGGGCCAGGGCTGCGGGGGCCGGTGCCTGTGTGCGGGCCAGGGCTGCGGGGGCCAGTCCCTGTGAGCGGGGTAGGGCTGCGGGGGCCAGTCCCTGGGAGCGGGTCAGGGCTGCGTGGGCCAGTCCCTGGGAGCTGGTCAGGGCTGCGGGGTACAGTCCCTGTGAGCGGGTCAGGGCTGCGGGGACCAGTCCCTCTGAGCGGGCCAGGGCCGCAGGGGCCAGTCCCTGTGAGCGGGCTAGGGCCGCGGGGTCAGTCCCTGTGAGCGGGCCAGGGCCGCAGGGGCCGGTCCCTGAGAGCGGGCCAGGGCCGCGGGGGCCGGTCCCTGTGAGCGGGTCAGGGCCGCGGGGGCCGGTCCCTGTGAGCGGGCCAGGGCCGCAGGGGCCAGTCCCTGTGAGCGGGCCAGGGCCGCGGGGTCAGTCCCTGTGAGCGGGCCAGGGCCGCAGGGGCCGGTCCCTGAGAGCGGGCCAGGGCCGCGGGGGCCGGTCCCTGTGAGCGGGTCAGGGCCGCGGGGGCCGGTCCCTGTGAGCGGGCCAGGGCCGCGGGGGCCGGTCCCTGTGAGCGGGCCAGGGCCGCGGGGGCCGGTCCCTGTGAGCGGGCCAGGGCCGCGGGGGCCGGTCCCTGTGAGCGGGCCAGGGCGGCGGGGGCCGGTCCCTGTGAGCGGGTCAGGGCCAAGGGGGCCAGTCCCTGTGAGCGTGTCAGGGCTGCGGGGGCCAGTCCCTGTGAGCGGGCCAGGGCCGCGGGGGCCGGTCCCTGTGAGCGGCCCAGGGCCGCGGGGGCCGGTCTCTGTGAGCGGGCCAGGGCGGCGGGGGCCGGTCCCTGTGAGCGGGCCACGGCCGCCGGTGCCGGTCCCTGTGAGCGGGTCAGGGCTGCGGCGGCCTGTTCATGTGAGCGGGCCTGGGCAGCGGGGGCCGGTACCTGTGAGCGGGCCAGGGCTGCGGGGGCCGGTCCCTGTGAGCGGGCCAGGGCTGCGGGGGCCGGTCCCTGTGAGCGGGCCAGGGCTGCGGGGGCCGGTCCCTGTGAGCGGGCCAGGGCTGCGGGGGCCGGTGCCTGTGTGCGGGCCAGGGCTGCGGGGGCCAGTCCCTGTGAGCGGGGTAGGGCTGCGGGGGCCAGTCCCTGGGAGCGGGTCAGGGCTGCGTGGGCCAGTCCCTGGGAGCTGGTCAGGGCTGCAGGGTACAGTCCCTGTGAGCGGGTCAGGGCTGCGTGGGCCAGTCCCTGGAAGCTGGTCAGGGCTGCGGGGTACAGTCCCTGTGAGCGGGTCAGGGCTGCGGGGACCAGTCCCTCTGAGCGGGCCAGGGCCGCAGGGGCCAGTCCCTGTGAGCGGGCTAGGGCCGCGGGGTCAGTCCCTGTGAGCGGGCCAGGGCCGCAGGGGCCGGTCCCTGAGAGCGGGCCAGGGCCGCGGGGGCCGGTCCCTGTGAGCGGGTCAGGGCCGCGGGGGCCGGTCCCTGTGAGCGGGCCAGGGCCGCGGGGGCCGGTCCCTGTGAGCGGGCCAGGGCCGCGGGGGCCGGTCCCTGTGAGCGGGCCAGGGCCGCGGGGGCCGGTCCCTGTGAGCGGGCCAGGGCCGCGGGGGCCGGTCCCTGTGAGCGGGCCAGGGCCGCGGGGGCCGGTCCCTGTGAGCGGGCCAGGGCCGCGGGTGCCGGTCCCTGTGAGCGGGCCAGGGCCGCGGGGGCCGGTCCCTGTGAGCGGGCCAGGGCCGCGGGGGCCGGTCCCTGTGAGCGGGCCAGGGCCGCGGGGGCCGGTCCCTGTGAGCGGGCCAGGGCTGAGGGGGCCGGTCCCTGTGTGCGGGCCAGGGCTGCGGGGGCCGGTCCCTGTGAGCGGGCCAGGGCTGCGGGGGCCAGTCCCTGTGAGCGTGTCAGGGCTGCGGGGGCCAGTCCCTGTGAGCGGGCCAGGGCCGCGGGGGCCGGTCCCTGTGAGCGGCCCAGGGCCGCGGGGGCCGGTCCCTGTGAGCGGGCCAGGGCGGCGGGGGCCGGTCCCTGTGAGCGGGCCACGGCCGCCGGTGCCGGTCCCTGTGAGCGGGTCAGGGCTGCGGGGGCCTGTTCATGTGAGCGGGCCTGGGCAGCGGGGGCCGGTACCTGTGAGCGGGCCAGGGCTGCGGGGGCCGGTCCCTGTGAGCGGGCCAGGGCTGCGGGGGCCGGTCCCTGTGAGCGGGCCAGGGCTGCGGGGGCCGGTCCCTGTGAGCGGGCCAGGGCTGCGGGGGCCGGTGCCTGTGTGCGGGCCAGGGCTGCGGGGGCCAGTCCCTGTGAGCGGGGTAGGGCTGCGGGGGCCAGTCCCTGGGAGCGGGTCAGGGCTGCGTGGGCCAGTCCCTGGGAGCTGGTCAGGGCTGCGGGGTACAGTCCCTGTGAGCGGGTCAGGGCTGCGGGGACCAGTCCCTCTGAGCGGGCCAGGGCCGCAGGGGCCAGTCCCTGTGAGCGGGCTAGGGCCGCGGGGTCAGTCCCTGTGAGCGGGCCAGGGCCGCAGGGGCCGGTCCCTGAGAGCGGGCCAGGGCCGCGGGGGCCGGTCCCTGTGAGCGGGTCAGGGCCGCGGGGGCCGGTCCCTGTGAGCGGGCCAGGGCCGCAGGGGCCAGTCCCTGTGAGCGGGCCAGGGCCGCGGGGTCAGTCCCTGTGAGCGGGCCAGGGCCGCAGGGGCCGGTCCCTGAGAGCGGGCCAGGGCCGCGGGGGCCGGTCCCTGTGAGCGGGTCAGGGCCGCGGGGGCCGGTCCCTGTGAGCGGGCCAGGGCCGCGGGGGCCGGTCCCTGTGAGCGGGCCAGGGCCGCGGGGGCCGGTCCCTGTGAGCGGGCCAGGGCCGCGGGGGCCGGTCCCTGTGAGCGGGCCAGGGCGGCGGGGGCCGGTCCCTGTGAGCGGGTCAGGGCCAAGGGGGCCAGTCCCTGTGAGCGTGTCAGGGCTGCGGGGGCCAGTCCCTGTGAGCGGGCCAGGGCCGCGGGGGCCGGTCCCTGTGAGCGGCCCAGGGCCGCGGGGGCCGGTCCCTGTGAGCGGGCCAGGGCGGCGGGGGCCGGTCCCTGTGAGCGGGCCACGGCCGCCGGTGCCGGTCCCTGTGAGCGGGTCAGGGCTGCGGCGGCCTGTTCATGTGAGCGGGCCTGGGCAGCGGGGGCCGGTACCTGTGAGCGGGCCAGGGCTGCGGGGGCCGGTCCCTGTGAGCGGGCCAGGGCTGCGGGGGCCGGTCCCTGTGAGCGGGCCAGGGCTGCGGGGGCCGGTCCCTGTGAGCGGGCCAGGGCTGCGGGGGCCGGTGCCTGTGTGCGGGCCAGGGCTGCGGGGGCCAGTCCCTGTGAGCGGGGTAGGGCTGCGGGGGCCAGTCCCTGGGAGCGGGTCAGGGCTGCGTGGGCCAGTCCCTGGGAGCTGGTCAGGGCTGCAGGGTACAGTCCCTGTGAGCGGGTCAGGGCTGCGTGGGCCAGTCCCTGGAAGCTGGTCAGGGCTGCGGGGTACAGTCCCTGTGAGCGGGTCAGGGCTGCGGGGACCAGTCCCTCTGAGCGGGCCAGGGCCGCAGGGGCCAGTCCCTGTGAGCGGGCTAGGGCCGCGGGGTCAGTCCCTGTGAGCGGGCCAGGGCCGCAGGGGCCGGTCCCTGAGAGCGGGCCAGGGCCGCGGGGGCCGGTCCCTGTGAGCGGGTCAGGGCCGCGGGGGCCGGTCCCTGTGAGCGGGCCAGGGCCGCGGGGGCCGGTCCCTGTGAGCGGGCCAGGGCCGCGGGGGCCGGTCCCTGTGAGCGGGCCAGGGCCGCGGGGGCCGGTCCCTGTGAGCGGGCCAGGGCCGCGGGGGCCGGTCCCTGTGAGCGGGCCACGGCCGCCGGTGCCGGTCCCTGTGAGCGGGTCAGGGCTGCGGGGGCCTGTTCATGTGAGCGGGCCTGGGCAGCGGGGGCCGGTACCTGTGAGCGGGCCAGGGCTGCGGGGGCCGGTCCCTGTGAGCGGGCCAGGGCTGCGGGGGCCGGTCCCTGTGAGCGGGCCAGGGCTGCGGGGGCCGGTGCCTGTGTGCGGGCCAGGGCTGCGGGGGCCAGTCCCTGTGAGCGGGCCAGGGCCGCGGGGGCCGGTGCCTGTGTGCGGGCCAGGGCTGCGGGGGCCAGTCCCTGTGAGCGGGCCAGGGCTGCGGGGGCCAGTCCCTGGGAGCGGGTCAGGGCTGCGTGGGCCAGTCCCTGGGAGCTGGTCAGGGGTGCGGGGACCAGTCCCTGTGAGCGGGTCAGGGGTGCGGGGACCAGTCCCTGTGAGCGGGCCAGGGCTGCAGGGGCCACGGGTGCGGGGGCCAGTCCCTGTGAGCGGGTCTGGGCTGCGGGGGCCAGTCCCTGTGAGCGGGTCAGGGCTGCGGGGGCCAGTCACTGTGAGCGGGCCAGGGCCGCGGGGGCCGGTCCCTGTGAGCGGCCCAGGGCCGCGGGGGCCGGTCCCTGTGAGCGGGCCAGGGCCGCGGGGGCCGGTCCCTGTGAGCGGGCCAGGGCCGCGGGGGCCGGTCCCTGTGAGCGGGCCAGGGCCGCGGGGGCCGGTCCCTGTGAGCGGGTCAGGGCCGCGGGGGCCGGTTCCTGTGAGCGGGTCAGGGTCGCGGGGGCCGGTCCCAGTGAGCGGGTCAGGGCCGAGGGGGCCAGTCCCTGTGAGCGTGTCAGGGCTGCGGGGGCCAGTCCCTGTGAGCGGGACAGGGCTGCAGGGGGCAGTCCCTGTGAGCGGGTCAGGGCCGCGGGGGCCAGTCCCTGTGAGCGGGTCAGGGCCGCGGGGGCCAGTCCCTGTGAGCGGGCCAGGGCTGCAGGGGGCAGTCCCTGTGAGCGGGTCAGGGCCGCGGAGGCCGGTCCCTGTGAGCGGGTCAGGGCCGCGGGGGCCGGTCCCTGTGAGCGGGCCAGGGCCGCGGGGGCCGGTCCATGTGAGCGGGCCAGGGCCGCGGGGGCCGGTCCATGTGAGCGGGCCAGGGCCGCGGGGGCCGGTCCCTGTGAGCGGGCCAGGGCCGCGGGGGCCGGTCCCTGTGAGCGGGCCAGGGCCGCGGGGGCCGGTCCCTGTGAGCGGGCCAGGGCCGCGGGGGCCGGTCCCTGTGAGCGGGCCAGGGCCGCGGGTGCCGGTCCCTGTGAGCGGGCCAGGGCCGCGGGGGCCGGTCCCTGTGAGCGGGCCAGGTCTGCGGGGGCCGGTCCCTGTGAGCGGGCCAGGGCTGCGGGGGCCGGTCCCTGTGAGCGGGCCAGGGCTGAGGGGGCCGGTCCCTGTGTGCGGGCCAGGGCTGCGGGGGCCGGTCCCTGTGAGCGGGCCAGGGCTGCGGGGGCCGGTCCCTGTGTGCGGGCCAGGACTGCGGGGGCCGGACCCTGTGAGCGGGCCAGGGCTGCGGGGGCCGGTCCCTGTGAGCGGGCCAGGGCTGCGGGGGCCGGTCCCTGTGAGCGGGCCAGGGCTGCAGGGGCCAGTCCCTGTGAGCGGGTCAGGGCCGCGGGGGCCAGTCCCTGTGAGCATGTCAGGGCTGCGGGGGCCAGTCCCTGTGAGCGGGCCAGGACCGCAGGGGCCGGTCCCTGTGAGCGGCCCAGGGCGGCGGGGGCCGGTCCCTGTCAGCGGGCCACGGCCGCCGGTGCCGGTCCCTGTGAGCGGGTCAGGGCTGCGGGGGCCTGTTCATGTGAGCGGGCCAGGGCTGCGGGGGCCGGTCCCTGTGAGCGGGCCAGGGCTGCGGGGGCCGGTGCCTGTGTGCGGGCCAGGGCTGCGGGGGCCAGTCCCTGTGAGCGGGGTAGGGCTGCGGGGGCCAGTCCCTGGGAGCGGGTCAGGGCTGCGTGGGCCAGTCCCTGGGAGCTGGTCAGGGCTGCAGGGTACAGTCCCTGTGAGCGGGTCTGGGCTGCGGGGGCCAGTCCCTGTGAGCGTGTCAGGGCTGCAGGGGGCAGTCCCTGTGAGCGGGTCAGGGCCGCGGGGGCCAGTCCCTGTGAGCGGGTCAGGGCCGCGGGGGCCAGTCCCTGTGAGCGGGCCAGGGCTGCAGGGGGCAGTCCCTGTGAGCGGGTCAGGGCCGCGGAGGCCGGTCCCTGTGAGCGGGTCAGGGCCGCGGGGGCCGGTCCCTGTGAGCGGGCCAGGGCCGCGGGGGCCGGTCCATGTGAGCGGGCCAGGGCCGCGGGGGCCGGTCCATGTGAGCGGGCCAGGGCCGCGGGGGCCGGTCCCTGTGAGCGGGCCAGGGCCGCGGGGGCCGGTCCCTGTGAGCGGGCCAGGGCCGCGGGGGCCGGTCCCTGTGAGCGGGCCAGGGCCGCGGGGGCCGGTCCCTGTGAGCGGGCCAGGGCCGCGGGTGCCGGTCCCTGTGAGCGGGCCAGGGCCGCGGGGGCCGGTCCCTGTGAGCGGGCCAGGTCCGCGGGGGCCGGTCCCTGTGAGCGGGCCAGGGCTGCGGGGGCCGGTCCCTGTGAGCGGGCCAGGGCTGAGGGGGCCGGTCCCTGTGTGCGGGCCAGGGCTGCGGGGGCCGGTCCCTGTGAGCGGGCCAGGGCTGCGGGGGCCGGTCCCTGTGTGCGGGCCAGGACTGCGGGGGCCGGACCCTGTGAGCGGGCCAGGGCTGCGGGGGCCGGTCCCTGTGAGCGGGCCAGGGCTGCGGGGGCCGGTCCCTGTGAGCGGGCCAGGGCCGCGGGGGCCAGTCCCTGTGAGCATGTCAGGGCTGCGGGGGCCAGTCCCTGTGAGCGGGCCAGGACCGCGGGGGCCAGTCCCTGTGAGCGGCCCAGGGCCGCGGGGGCCGGTCCCTGTGAGCGGGCCAGGGCGGCGGGGGCCGGTCCCTGTGAGCGGGCCACGGCCGCCGGTGCCGGTCCCTGTGAGCGGGTCAGGGCTGCGGGGGCCTGTTCATGTGAGCGGGCCTGGGCAGCGGGGGCCGGTACCTGTGAGCGGGCCAGGGCTGCGGGGGCCGGTCCCTGTGAGCGGGCCAGGGCTGCGGGGGCCGGTCCCTGTGAGCGGGCCAGGGCTGCGGGGGCCGGTCCCTGTGAGCGGGCCAGGGCTGCGGGGGCCGGTGCCTGTGTGCGGGCCAGGGCTGCGGGGGCCAGTCCCTGTGAGCGGGGTAGGGCTGCGGGGGCCAGTCCCTGGGAGCGGGTCAGGGCTGCGTGGGCCAGTCCCTGGGAGCGGGTCAGGGCTGCGGGGACCAGTCCCTGTGAGCGGGTCAGGGGTGCGGGGACCAGTCCCTGTGAGCGGGCCAGGGCTGCAGGGGCCAGTCCCTGTGAGCGGGCTAGGGCCGCGGGGGCCAGTCCCTGTGAGCGGGCCAGGGCCGCAGGGGCCGGTCCCTGTGAGCGGGCCAGGGCCGCGGGGGCCGGTCCCTGTGAGCGGGTCAGGGCTGCGGGGGCCTGTTCATGTGAGCGGGCCTGGGCAGCGGGGGCCGGTACCTGTGAGCGGGCCAGGGCTGCGGGGGCCGGTCCCTGTGAGCGGGCCAGGGCTGCGGGGGCCGGTCCCTGTGAGCGGGCCAGGGCTGCGGGGGCCGGTGCCTGTGTGCGGGCCAGGGCTGCGGGGGCCAGTCCCTGTGAGCGGGCCAGGGCTGCGGGGGCCGGTCCCTGTGAGCGGGCCAGGGCCGCGGGGGCCGGTCCCTGTGAGCGGGCCACGGCCGCCGGTGCCGGTCCCTGTGAGCGAGTCAGGGCTGCGGGGGCCTGTTCATGTGAGCGGGCCTGGGCAGCGGGGGCCGGTACCTGTGAGCGGGCCAGGGCTGCGGGGGCCGGTCCCTGTGAGCGGGCCAGGGCTGCGGGGGCCGGTCCCTGTGAGCGGGCCAGGGCTGCGGGGGCCGGTGCCTGTGTGCGGGCCATGGCTGCGGGGGCCAGTCCCTGTGTGCGGGCCAGGGCTGCGGGGGCCGGTCCCTGTGAGCGGGCCAGGGCTGCGGGGGCCGGTCCTTGTGAGCAGGCCAGGGCTGCGGGGGCCAGTCCCTGTGAGCGGGCATGGGCTGCGGGGACCAGTCACTGTGAGCGGGCTAGGGCTGCGGGGGCCAGTCCCTGGGAGCGGGTCAGGGCTGCATGGGCCAGTCCCTGGGAGCTGGTCAGGGCTGCGGGGGACAGTCCCTGTGAGCGGGGCAGGGCTGCGGGGACCAGTCCCTGTGAGCGGGTCAGGGGTGCGGGGACCAGTCCCTGTGAGCGGGTCAGGGCTGCGGGGGACAGTCGCAGTGAGCGGGTCAGGGCTGCGGGGAACAGTACCTGTGAGCGGGTCTGGGCTGCGGGGGCCAGTCGCTGTGAGCGGGTCAGGGCTGCAGGGGCCAGTCCCTGTGAGCGGGTCAGGGCCGCGGGGGCCAGTCCCTGTGAGCGTGTCAGGGCTGCGGAAGCCAGTCCCTGTGAGCGGGCCAGGGCCGCGGGGGCCAGTCCCTGTGAGCGGCCCAGGGCCGCGGGGGCCGGTCCCTGTGAGCGGGCCAGGGCCGCGGGGGCCGGTCCCTGTGAGAGGGTCAGGGCCGCGGGGGCCAGTCCCTGTGAGCGGCCCAGGGCCGCGGGGGCCGGTCCCTGTGAGCGGGCCACGGCCGCCGGTGCCGGTCCCTGTGAGCGGGTCAGGGCTGCGGGGGCCGGTGCCTGTGTGCGGGCCAGGGGTGCGGGGGCCGGTCCCTGTGAGCGGGCCAGGGCTGCGGGGGCCAGTCCCTGGGAGCGGGTCAGGGCTGCGTGGGCCAGTCCCTGGGAGCTGGTCAGGGCTGCGGGGTACAGTCCCTGTGAGCGGGTCAGGGCTGCGGGGACCAGTCCCTGTGAGCGGGTCAGGGGTGCAGGGACCAGTCCCTGTGAGCGGGCCAGGGCTGCAGGGACCAGTCCCTGTGAGCGGGCTAGGGCCGTGGGGGCCAGTCCCTGTGAGCGGGCCAGGGCCGCGGGGGCCAGTCCCTGTGAGCGGGCCATGGCCGCGGGGGCCGGTCCCTGTGAGCGGGTCAGGGCCGCGGGGGCCGGTCCCTGTGAGCGGGCCAGGGCCGCGGGGGCCGGTCCCTGTGAGCGGGCCAGGGCCGCGGGGGCCGGTGCCTGTGAGCGGGCCAGGGCCGCGGGGGCCGGTCCCTGTGAGCGGGCCAGGGCCGCGGGGGCCGGTCCCTGTGAGCGGGCCACGGCCGCCGGTGCCGGTCCCTGTGAGCGGGTCAGGGCTGCGGGGGCCTGTTCATGTGAGCGGGCCTGGGCAGCGGGGGCCGGTACCTGTGAGCGGGCCAGGGCTGCGGGGGCCGGTCCCTGTGAGCGGGCCAGGGCTGCGGGGGCCGGTCCCTGTGAGTGGGCCAGGGCTGCGGGGGCCGGTGCCTGTGAGCGGGCCAGGGCTGCGGGGGCCAGTCCCTGTGAGCGGGCCAGGGCTGCGGGGGCCGGTCCCTGTGAGCGGGCCAGGGCTGCGGGGGCCGGTCCCTGTGAGCGGGCCAGGGCTGCGGGGGCCAGTCCCTGTGAGCGGGCCAGGGCTGCGGGGGCCGGTCCCTGTGAGCGGGCCAGGGCTGCGGGGGCCGGTCCTTGTGAGCAGGCCAGATCTGCGGGGGCCAGTCCCTGTGAGCGGGCATGGGCTGCGGGGACCAGTCACTGTGAGCGGGCTAGGGCTGCGGGGGCCAGTCCCTGGGAGCGGGTCAGGGCTGCGTGGGCCAGTCCCTGGGAGCTGGTCAGGGCTGCGGGGGACAGTCCCTGTGAGCGGGGCAGGGCTGCGGGAACCAGTCCCTGTGAGCGGGTCAGGGGTGCGGGGACCAGTCCCTGTGAGCGGGTCAGGGCTGCGGGGGACAGTCGCAGTGAGCGGGTCAGGGCTGCGGGGACCAGTACCTGTGAGCGGGTCTGGGCTGCGGGGGCCAGTCGCTGTGAGCGGGTCAGGGCTGCAGGGGCCAGTCCCTGTGAGCGGGTCAGGGCCGCGGGGGCCAGTCCCTGTGAGCGGCCCAGGGCCGCGGGGGCCGGTCCCTGTGAGCGGGCCAGGGCCGCGGGGGCCGGTCCCTGTGAGCGGGCCACGGCCGCCGGTGCCGGTCCCTGTGAGCGGGTCAGGGATGCGGGGGCCGGTGCCTGTGTGCGGGCCAGGGTGCGGGGGCCAGTCCCTGTGAGCGGGCCAGGGCTGCGGGGGCCAGTCCCTGTGCGCGGGCCAGGGCTGCGGGGGCCGGTCCCTGTGAGCGGGCCAGGGGTGCGGGGGCCGGTCCCTGTGAGCGGGCCAGGGCTGCGGGGGCCGGTGCCTGTGTGCGGGCCAGGGCTGCGGGGGCCAGTCCCTGGGAGCTGGTCAGGGCTGCGGGGACCAGTCCCTGTGAGCATGTCAGGGCTGCGGGGGCCAGTCCCTGTGAGCGGGCTAGGGCCGCGGGGGCCGGTCCCTGTGAGCGGGCCAGGGGTGCGGGGGCCGGTCCCTGTGAGCGGGCCAGGGCTGCGGGGGCCGGTGCCTGTGTGCGGGCAAGGGTGCGGGGGCCAGTCCCTGTGAGCGGGCCAGGGCTGCGGGGGCCAGTCCCTGGGAGCGTGTCAGGGCTGCGTGGGCCAGTCCCTGGGAGCTGGTCAGGGCTGCGGGGTACAGTCCCTGTGAGCGGGTCAGGGCTGCGGGGACCAGTCCCTGTGAGCGGGTCAGGGGTGCGGGGACCAGTCCCTGTGAGCGGGCCAGGGCTGCAGGGACCAGTCCCTGTGAGCGGCCCAGGGCCGCGGGGGCCGGTCCCTGTGAGCGGGCCAGGGCCGCGGGGGCCGGTCCCTGTGAGCGGGCCACGGCCGCCGGTGCCGGTCCCTGTGAGCGGGTCAGGGCTGCGGGGGCCTGTTCATGTGAGCGGGCCTGGGCAGCGGGGGCCGGTACCTGTGAGCGGGCCAGGGCTGCGGGGGCCGGTCCCTGTGAGCGGGCCAGGGGTGCGGGGGCCGGTCCCTGTGAGCGGGCCAGGGCTGCGGGGGCCGGTGCCTGTGTGCGGGCCAGGGCTGCGGGGGCCGGTCCCTGTGAGCGGGCCAGGGCTGCGGGGGCCGGTGCCTGTGTGCGGGCCAGGGCTGCGGGGGCCAGTCCCTGTGAGCGGGCCAGGGCTGCGGGGGCCGGTCCCTGTGAGCGGGCCAGGGCTGCGGGGGCCGGTCCTTCTGAGCAGGCCAGGGCTGCGGGGGCCAGTCCCTGTGAGCGGGTCAGGGCAGCGGGGGCCGGTCCCTGTGAGCGGGCCAGGGCAGCGGGGGCCGGTCCCTGTGAGCGGGCCAGGGCCGCGGGGGCCGGTCCCTGTGAGCGGGACAGGGCTGCGGGGACCAGTCCCTGTGAGCGGGCCAGGGCTGCGGGGGCCAGTCCCTGGGAGCAGGTCAGGGCTGCGTGGGCCAGTCCCTGGGAGCTGGTCAGGGCTGCGGGGGACAGTCCCTGTGAGCGGGTCAGGGCTGCGGGGACCAGTCCCTGTGAGCGGGTCAGGGCTGCGGGGGACAGTCGCAGTGAGCGGGTCAGGGCTGCGGGGACCAGTCCCTGTGAGCAGGTCAGGGCTGCGGGGGGCCAGTCCCTGTGAGCGGGCCAGGGCTGCGGGAGCCAGTCCCTGTGAGCAGGCCAGAGCTGCGGGGGCCAGGGCTGCGGGGGCCAGTCCCTGTGAGCGGGTCTGGGCTGCGGGGGCCAGTCGCTGTGAGCGGGTCAGGGCTGCGGGGGCCGGTCCCTGTGAGCGGGCCAGGGCCGCGGGGGCCGGTCCCTGTGAGCGGGCCACGGCCGCCGGTGCCGGTCCCTGTGAGCGGGTCAGGGCTGCGGGGGCCTGTTCATGTGAGCGGGCCAGGGCTGCGGGGGCCGGTCCCTGTGAGCGGGCCAGGGCTGCGGGGGCCGGTCCCTGTGAGCGGGCCAGGGCTGCGGGGGCCGTTCCTTGTGAGCAGGCCAGGGCTGCGGGGGCCAGTCCCTGTGAGCGGGCTAGGGCTGCGGGGGCCAGTCCCTGGGAGCGGGTCAGGGCTGCGTGGACCAGTCCCTGGGAGCTGGTCAGGGCTGCGGGGGACAGTCCCTGTGAGCGGGGCAGGGCTGCGGGGACCAGTCCCTGTGAGCGGGTCAGGGGTGCGGGGACCAGTCCCTGTGAGCGGGTCAGGGCTGCGGAAGCCAGTCCCTGTGAGCGGGCCAGGGCCGCGGGGGCCAGACCCTGTGAGCGGCCCAGGGCCGCGGGGGCCGGTCCCTGTGAGCGGGCCAGGGCCGCGGGGGCCGGTCCCTGTGAGCGGGCCACGGCCGCCGGTGCCGGTACCTGTGAGCGGGTCAGGGCTGCGGGGGCCTGTTCATGTGAGCGGGCCTGGGCAGCGGGGGCCGGTACCTGTGAGCGGGCCAGGGCTGCGGGGGCCGGTCCCTATGAGCGGGCCAGGGGTGCGGGGGCCGGTCCCTGTGAGCGGGCCAGGGCTGCGGGGGCCGGTGCCTGTGTGCGGGCCAGGGCTGCGGGGGCCAGTCCCTGTGAGCGGGCCAGGGCTGCGGGGGCCAGTCCCTGGGAGCGGGTCAGGGCTGCGTGGGCCAGTCCCTGGGAGCTGGTCAGGGCTGCGGGGTACAGTCCCTGTGAGCGGGTCAGGGCTGCGGGGACCAGTCCCTGTGAGCGGGCCAGGGCTGCAGGGACCAGTCCCTGTGAGCGGGCTAGGGCCGCGGGGGCCAGTCCCTCTGAGCGGGCCAGGGCCGCGGGGGCCAGTCCCTGTGAGCGGGCCATGGCCGCGGGGGCCGGTCCCTGTGAGCGGGTCAGGGCCGCGGGGGCCGGTCCCTGTGAGCGGGTCAGGGCCGCGGGGGCCGGTCCCTGTGAGCGGGCCAGGGCCGCGGGGGCCGGTCCCTGTGAGCGGGCCAGGGCCGCGGGGGCCGGTCCCTGTGAGCGGGCCAGGGCCGCGGGGGCCGGTCCCTGTGAGCGGGCCACGGCCGCCGGTGCCGGTCACTGTGAGCGGGTCAGGGCTGCGGGGGCCTGTTCATGTGAGCGGGCCTGGGCAGCGGGGGCCGGTACCTGTGAGTGGACCAGGGCTGCGGGGGCCGGTCCCTGTGAGCGGGCCAGGGCTGCGGGGGCCGGTCCCTGTGAGCGGGCCAGGGCTGCGGGGGCCGGTGCCTGTGTGCGGGCCAGGGCTGCGGGGGCCAGTCCCTGTGAGCGGGCCAGGGTTGCGGGGGCCGGTCCCTGTGAGCGGGCCAGGGCTGCGGGGGCCGGTCCTTGTGAGCAGGCCAGGGCTGCGGGGGACAGTCCCTGTGAGCGGGCAAGGGCTGCGGGGACCAGTCACTGTGAGCGGGCTAGGGCTGCGGGGGCCAGTCCCTGTGAGCGGGCCAGGGCCGCGGGGGCCAGTCCCTGTGAGCGGGCCAGAGCTGCGGGGGCCAGGGCTGCGGGCGCCAGTCCCTGTGAGCGGGTCAGGGCCGCGGGGGCCAGTCCCTGTGAGCGGGCCAGAGCTGCGGGGGCCAGGGCTGCGGGCGCCAGTCCCTGTGAGCGGGCCAGGGCTGCGGTGGCCGGTCCCTGTGAGCGGGCCAGGGCTGCGGGGGCCGGTGCCTGTGTGCGGGCCAGGGCTGCGGGGGCCGGTGCCTGTGTGCGGGGTAGGGCTGCGGGGGCCAGTCCCTGGGAGCGGGCCAGGGCTGCGGGGGCCGGTGCCTGTGTGCGGGGTAGGGCTGCGGGGGCCAGTCCCTGGGAGCGGGTCAGGGCTGCGTGGGCCAGTCCCTGGGAGCTGGTCAGGGCTGCGGGGTACAGTCCCTGTGAGCGGGACAGGGCTGCGGGGACCAGTCCCTGTGAGCGGGCTAGGGCTGCGGGGGTCAGTCCCTGTGAGCGGGCCAGGGCCGCGGGGGCCAGTCCCTGTGAGCGGGCCAGGGCCGCGGGGGCCGGTCCCTGTGAGCGGGTCAGGGTCGCGGGGGCCGGTCCCTGTGAGCGGGTCAGGGCCGCGGGGGCCGGTACCTGTGAGCGGGCCAGGGCCGCGGGGGCCGGTCCCTGTGAACGGGCCAGGGCCGCGGGGGCCGGTCCCTGTGAGCGGGCCAGGGCCGCGGGGGCCGGTCCCTGTGAGCGGGCCACGGCCGCCGGTGCCGGTCCCTGTGAGCGGGTCACGGCTGCGGGGGCCTGTTCATGTGAGCGGGCCTGGGCAGCGGGGGCCGGTACCTGTGAGCGGGCCAGGGCTGCGGGGGCCGGTCCCTGTGAGCGGGCCAGGGCTGCGGGGGCCGGTCCCTGTGAGCGGGCCAGGGCTGCGGGGGCCGGTGCCTGTGTGCGGGCCAGGGCTGCGGGGGCCAGTCCCTGTGAGCGGGCCAGAGCTGCGGGGGCCGGTCCCTGTGAGCGGGCCAGGGCTGCGGGGGCCAGTCCCTGTGAGCGGGCCAGAGCTGCGGGGGCCAGTCCCTGTGAGCGGGCCAGGGCTGCGGGGGCCAGTCCCTGTGAGCGGGCCAGGGCTGCGGGGGCCGGTCCTTGTGAGCAGGCCAGGGCTGCGGGGGCCAGTCCCTGTGAGCGGGCAAGGGCTGCGGGGACCAGTCACTGTGAGCGGGCTAGGGCTGCGGGGGCCAGTCCCTGGGAGCGGGTCAGGGCTGCGTGGGCCAGTCCCTGGGAGCTGGTCAGGGCTGCGGGGGACAGTCCCTGTGAGCGGAGCAGGGCTGCGGGGACCAGTCCCTGTGAGCGGGTCAGGGGTGCGGGGACCAGTCCCTGTGAGCGGGTCAGGGCTGCGGGGGACAGTCGCAGTGAGCGGGTCAGGGCTGCGGGGACCAGTCCCTGTGAGCGGGTCTGGGCAGCGGGGGCCGGTACCTGTGAGCGGGCCAGGGCTGCGGGGGCCGGTCCCTGTGAGCGGGCCAGGGGTGCGGGGGCCGGTCCCTGTGAGCGGGCCAGGGCTGCGGGGGCCGGTGCCTGTGTGCGGGCCAGGGCTGCGGGGGCCGGTCCCTGTGAGCGGGCCAGGGCTGCGGGGGCCGGTGCCTGTGTGCGGGCCAGGGCTGCGGGGGCCAGTCCCTGTGAGCGGGCCAGGGCTGCGGGGGCCGGTCCCTGTGAGCGGGCCAGGGCTGCGGGGGCCGGTCCTTGTGAGCAGGCCAGGGCTGCGGGGGCCAGTCCCTGTGAGCGGGTCAGGGCAGCGGGGGCCGGTCCCTGTGAGCGGGCCAGGGCAGCGGGGGCCGGTCCCTGTGAGCGGGCCAGGGCCGCGGGGGCCGGTCCCTGTGAGCGGGACAGGGCTGCGGGGGCCAGTCCCTGTGAGCGGGCCAGGGCTGCGGGGGCCAGTCCCTGGGAGCAGGTCAGGGCTGCGTGGGCCAGTCCCTGGGAGCTGGTCAGGGCTGCGGGGGACAGTCCCTGTGAGCGGGTCAGGGCTGCGGGGGACAGTCGCAGTGAGCGGGTCAGGGCTGCGGGGACCAGTCCCTGTGAGCAGGTCAGGGCTGCGGGGGGCCAGTCCCTGTGAGCGGGCCAGGGCTGCGGGAGCCAGTCCCTGTGAGCGGGTCAGGGCCGCGGGGGCCAGTCCCTGTGAGCGTGTCAGGGCTGCGGAAGCCGGTCCCTGTGAGCGGGCCAGGGCCGCGGGGGCCAGTCCCTGTGAGCGTGTCAGGGCTGCGGAAGACAGTCCCTGTGAGCGGGCCAGGGCCGCGGGGGCCAGTCCCTGTGAGCGGCCCAGGGCCGCGGGGGCCGGTCCCTGTGTGCGGGCCAGGGCCGCGGGGGCCGGTCCCTGTGAGCGGGCCACGGCCGCCGGTGCCGGTCCCTGTGAGCGGGTCAGGGCTGCGGGGGCCTGTTCATGTGAGCGGGCCTGGGCAGCGGGGGCCGGTACCTGTGAGCGGGCCAGGGCTGCGGGGGCCGGTCCCTGTGAGCGGGCCAGGGGTGCGGGGGCCGGTCCCTGTGAGCGGGCCAGGGCTGCGGGGGCCGGTGCCTGTGTGCGGGCCAGGGCTGCGGGGGCCAGTCCCTGTGAGCGGGCCAGGGCTGCGGGGGCCAGTCCCTGGGAGCGGGTCAGGGCTGCGTGGGCGAGTCCCTGGGAGCTGGTCAGGGCTGCGGGGTACAGTCCCTGTGAGCGGGTCAGGGCTGCGGGGACCAGTCCCTGTGAGCGGGCCAGGGCCGCAGGGACCAGTCCCTGTGAGCGGGCTAGGGCCGCGGGGGCCAGTCCCTGTGAGCGGGCCAGGGCCGCGGGGGCCAGTCCCTGTGAGCGGGCCATGGCCGCGGGGGCCGGTCCCTGTGAGCGGGTCAGGGCCGCGGGGGCCGGTCCCTGTGAGCGGGTCAGGTCCGCGGGGGCCGGTCCCTGTGAGCGGGCCAGGGCTGCGGGGGCCGGTCCCTGTGAGCGGGCCAGGGCCGCGGGGGCCGATCCCTGTGAGCGGGCCAGGGCCGCGGGGGCCGGTCCCTGTGAGCGGGCCACGGCCGCCGGTGCCGGTCACTGTGAGCGGGTCAGGGCTGCGGGGGCCTGTTCATGTGAGCGGGCCTGGGAAGCGGGGGCCGGTACCTGTGAGTGGACCAGGGCTGCGGGGGCCGGTCCCTGTGAGCGGGCCAGGGCTGCGGGGGCCGGTCCCTGTGAGCGGGCCAGGGCTGCGGGGGCCGGTGCCTGTGTGCGGGCCAGGGCTGCGGGGGCCGGTCCCTGTGAGCGGGCCAGGGTTGCGGGGGCCGGTCCTTGTGAGCAGGCCAGGGCTGCGGGGGACAGTCCCTGTGAGCGGGCAAGGGCTGCGGGGACCAGTCACTGTGAGCGGGCTAGGGCTGCGGGGGCCAGTCCCTGTGAGCGGGCCAGGGCTGCGGGAGCCAGTCCCTGTGAGCGGGCCAGAGCTGCGGGGGCCAGGGCTGCGGGCGCCAGTCCCTGTGAGCGGGTCAGGGCCGCGGGGGCCAGTCCCTGTGAGCGGGCCAGAGCTGCGGGGGCCAGGGCTGCGGGCGCCAGTCCCTGTGAGCGGGCCAGGGCTGCGGGGGCCGGTCCCTGTGAGCGGGCCAGGGCTGCGGGGGCCGGTGCCTGTGTGCGGGCCAGGGCTGCGGGGGCCGGTGCCTGTGTGCGGGGTAGGGCTGCGGGGGCCAGTCCCTGGGAGCGGGTCAGGGCTGCGGGGTACAGTCCCTGTAAGCGGGTCAGGGCTGCGGGGACCAGTCCCTGTGAGCGGGTCAGGGGTGCGGGGACCAGTCCCTGTGAGCGGGCCAGGGCTGCAGGGGCCAGTCCCTGTGAGCGGGCTAGGGCCGCAGGGGTCAGTCCCTGTGAGCGGGCCAGGGCCGCGGGGGCCAGTCCCTGTGAGCGGGCCAGGGCCGCGGGGGCCGGTCCCTGTGAGCGGGTCAGGGCCGCGGGGGCCGGTCCCTGTGAGCGGGTCAGGGCCGCGGGGGCCGGTCCCTGTGAGCGGGCCAGGGCCGCGGGGGCCGGTCCCTGTGAGCGGGCCAGGGCCGCGGGGGCCGGTCCCTGTGAGCGGGCCAGGGCCGCCGGGGCCGGTCCCTGTGAGCGGGCCACGGCCGCCGGTGCCGGTCCCTGTGAGCGGGTCAGGGCTGCGGGGGCCTGTTCATGTGAGCGGGCCTGGGCAGCGGGGGCCGGTCACTGTGAGCGGGCCAGGGCTGCGGGGGCCGGTCCCTGTGAGCGGGCCAGGGCTGCGGGGGCCGGTCCCTGTGAGCGGGCCAGGGCTGCGGGGGCCGGTGCCTGTGTGCGGGCCAGGGCTGCGGGGGCCAGTCCCTGTGAGCGGGCCAGGGCTGCGGGGGCCGGTCCCTGTGAGCGGGCCAGGGCTGCGGGGGCCGGTCCTTGTGAGCAGGCCAGGGCTGCGGGGGCCAGTCCCTGTGAGCGGGCAAGGGCTGCGGGGACCAGTCACTGTGAGCGGGCCAGGGCTGCGGGGGCCAGTCCCTGGGAGCAGGTCAGGGCTGCGGGGGACAGTCCCTGTGAGCGGGGCAGGGCTGCGGGGACCAGTCCCTGTGAGCGGGTCAGGGGTGCGGGGACCAGTCCCTGTGAGCGGGTCAGGGGTGCGGGGACCAGTCCCTGTGAGCGGGGCAGGGCTGCGGGGACCAGTCCCTGTGAGCGGGGCAGGGCTGAGGGGACCAGTCCCTGTGAGCGGGTCAGGGGTGCGGGGACCAGTCCCTGTGAGCGGGTCAGGGCTGCGGGGGACAGTCGCAGTGAGCGGGTCAGGGCTGCGGGGACCAGTCCCTGTAAGCGGGTCTGGGCTGCGGGGGACAGTCGCTGTGAGCGGGTCAGGGCTGCAGGGGCCAGTCCCTGTGAGCGGCCCAGGGCCGCGGGGGCCGGTCCCTGTGAGCGGGCCAGGGCCGCGGGGGCCGGTCCCTGTGAGCGGGCCACGGCCGCCGGTGCCGGTCCCTGTGAGCGGGTCAGGGCTGCGGGGGCCTGTTCATGTGAGCGGGCCTGGGCAGCGGGGGCCGGTACCTGTGAGCGGGCCAGGGCTGCGGGGGCCGGTCCCTGTGAGCGGGCCAGGGGTGCGGGGGCCGGTCCCTGTGAGCGGGCCAGGGCTGCGGGGGCCGGTGCCTGTGTGCGGGCCAGGGCTGCGGGGGCCGGTCCCTGTGAGCGGGCCAGGGCTGCGGGGGCCGGTGCCTGTGTGCGGGCCAGGGCTGCGGGGGCCAGTCCCTGTGAGCGGGCCAGGGCTGCGGGGGCCGGTCCCTGTGAGCGGGCCAGGGCTGCGGGGGCCGGTCCTTGTGAGCAGGCCAGGGCTGCGGGGGCCAGTCCCTGTGAGCGGGTCAGGGCAGCGGGGGCCGGTCCCTGTGAGCGGGCCAGGGCAGCGGGGGCCGGTCCCTGTGAGCGGGCCAGGGCCGCGGGGGCCGGTCCCTGTGAGCGGGACAGGGCTGCGGGGACCAGTCCATGTGAGCGGGCCAGGGCTGCGGGGGCCAGTCCCTGGGAGCAGGTCAGGGCTGCGTGGGCCAGTCCCTGGGAGCTGGTCAGGGCTGCGGGGGACAGTCCCTGTGAGCGGGTCAGGGCTGCGGGGACCAGTCCCTGTGAGCGGGTCAGGGGTGCGGGGACCAGTCCCTGTGAGCTGGTCAGGGCTGCGGGGGACAGTCGCAGTGAGCGGGTCAGGGCTGCGGGGACCAGTCCCTGTGAGCGGGCCAGGGCTGCGGGAGCCAGTCCCTGTGAGCAGGCCAGAGCTGCGGGGGCCAGGGCTGCGGGGGCCAGTCCCTGTGAGCGGGTCTGGGCTGCGGGGGCCAGTCGCTGTGAGCGGGTCAGGGCTGCAGGGGCCGGTCCCAGTGAGCGGGCCAGGGCCGCGGGGGCCGGTCCCTGTGAGCGGGCCACGGCCGCCGGTGCCGGTCCCTGTGAGCGGGTCAGGGCTGCGGGGGCCTGTTCATGTGAGCGGGCCAGGGCTGCGGGGGCCGGTCCCTGTGAGCGGGCCAGGGCTGCGGGGGCCGGTCCCTGTGAGCGGGCCAGGGCTGCGGGGGCCGTTCCTTGTGAGCAGGCCAGGGCTGCGGGGGCCAGTCCCTGTGAGCGGGCTAGGGCTGCGGGGGCCAGTCCCTGGGAGCGGGTCAGGGCTGCGTGGACCAGTCCCTGGGAGCTGGTCAGGGCTGCGGGGGACAGTCCCTGTGAGCGGGGCAGGGCTGCGGGGACCAGTCCCTGTGAGCGGGTCAGGGGTGCGGGGACCAGTCCCTGTGAGCGGGTCAGGGCTGAGGGGGACAGTCGCAGTGAGCGGGTCAGGGCTGCGGGGACCAGTCCCTGTGAGCGGGTCTGGGCTGCGGGGGCCAGTCGCTGTGAGCGGGTCAGGGCTGCAGGGGCCAGTCCCTGTGAGCGGGCCAGGGCCGCGGGGGCAAGTCCCTGTGAGCGGCCCAGGGCCGCGGGGGCCGGTCCCTGTGAGCGGGCCAGGGCCGCGGGGGCCGGTCCCTGTGAGCGGGCCACGGCCGCCGGTGCCGGTCCCTGTGAGCGGGTCAGGGCTGCGGGGGCCTGTTCATGTGAGCGGGCCTGGGCAGCGGGGGCCGGTACCTGTGAGCGGGCCAGGGCTGCGGGGGCCGGTCCCTGTGAGCGGGCCAGGGGTGCGGGGGCCGGTCCCTGTGAGCGGGCCAGGGCTGCGGGGTCCGGTGCCTGTGTGCGGGCCAGGGCTGCGGGGGCCAGTCCCTGTGAGCGGGCCAGGGCTGCGGGGGCCAGTCCCTGGGAGCGGGTCCGGGCTGCGTGGGCCAGTCCCTGGGAGCTGGTCAGGGCTGCGGGGACCAGTCCCTGTGAGCGGGCCAGGGCTGCGGGGACCAGTCCCTGTGAGCGGGTCAGGGGTGCGGGGACCAGTCCCTGTGAGCGGGCCAGGGCTGCAGGGACCAGTCCCTGTGAGCGGGCTAGGGCCGCGGGGGCCAGTCCCTGTGAGCGGGCCAGGGCCGCGGGGGCCAGTCCCTGTGAGCGGGCCATGGCCGCGGGGGCCGGTCCCTGTGAGCGGGTCTGGGCCGCGGGGGCCGGTCCCTGTGAGCGGGTCAGGGCCGCGGGGGCCGGTCCCTGTGAGCGGGCCAGGGCCGCGGGGGCCGGTCCCTGTGAGCGGGCCAGGGCCGCGGGGGCCGGTCCCTGTGAGCGGGCCAGGGCCGCGGGGACCGGTCCCTGTGAGCGGGCCACGGCCGCCGGTGCCGGTCACTGTGAGCGGGTCAGGGCTGTGGGGGCCTGTTCATGTGAGCGGGCCTGGGCAGCGGGGGCCGGTCCCTGTGAGCGGGCCAGGGCTGCGGGGGACAGTCCCTGTGAGCGGGCAAGGGCTGCGGGGACCAGTCACTGTGAGCGGGCTAGGGCTGCGGGGGCCAGTCCCTGTGAGCGGGCCAGGGCTGCGGGAGCCAGTCCCTGTGAGCGGGCCAGAGCTGCGGGGGCCAGTCCCTGTGAGCGGGCCAGGGCTGCGGGGGCCAGTCCCTGGGAGCAGGTCAGGGCTGCGGGGGACAGTCCCTGTGAGCGGGGCAGGGCTGCGGGGACCAGTCCCTGTGAGCGGGTCAGGGGTGCGGGGACCAGTCCCTGTGAGCGGGTCAGGGGTGCGGGGACCAGTCCCTGTGAGCGGGGCAGGGCTGCGGGGACCAGTCCCTGTGAGCGGGGCAGGGCTGAGGGGACCAGTCCCTGTGAGCGGGTCAGGGGTGCGGGGACCAGTCCCTGTGAGCGGGTCAGGGCTGCGGGGGACAGTCGCAGTGAGCGGGTCAGGGCTGCGGGGACCAGTCCCTGTAAGCGGGTCTGGGCTGCGGGGGACAGTCGCTGTGAGCGGGTCAGGGCTGCAGGGGCCAGTCCCTGTGAGCGGCCCAGGGCCGCGGGGGCCGGTCCCTGTGAGCGGGCCAGGGCCGCGGGGGCCGGTCCCTGTGAGCGGGCCACGGCCGCCGGTGCCGGTCCCTGTGAGCGGGTCAGGGCTGCGGGGGCCTGTTCATGTGAGCGGGCCTGGGCAGCGGGGGCCGGTACCTGTGAGCGGGCCAGGGCTGCGGGGGCCGGTCCCTGTGAGCGGGCCAGGGGTGCGGGGGCCGGTCCCTGTGAGCGGGCCAGGGCTGCGGGGGCCGGTGCCTGTGTGCGGGCCAGGGCTGCGGGGGCCGGTCCCTGTGAGCGGGCCAGGGCTGCGGGGGCCGGTGCCTGTGTGCGGGCCAGGGCTGCGGGGGCCAGTCCCTGTGAGCGGGCCAGGGCTGCGGGGGCCGGTCCCTGTGAGCGGGCCAGGGCTGCGGGGGCCGGTCCTTGTGAGCAGGCCAGGGCTGCGGGGGCCAGTCCCTGTGAGCGGGTCAGGGCAGCGGGGGCCGGTCCCTGTGAGCGGGCCAGGGCAGCGGGGGCCGGTCCCTGTGAGCGGGCCAGGGCCGCGGGGGCCGGTCCCTGTGAGCGGGACAGGGCTGCGGGGACCAGTCCATGTGAGCGGGCCAGGGCTGCGGGGGCCAGTCCCTGGGAGCAGGTCAGGGCTGCGTGGGCCAGTCCCTGGGAGCTGGTCAGGGCTGCGGGGGACAGTCCCTGTGAGCGGGTCAGGGCTGCGGGGACCAGTCCCTGTGAGCGGGTCAGGGGTGCGGGGACCAGTCCCTGTGAGCTGGTCAGGGCTGCGGGGGACAGTCGCAGTGAGCGGGTCAGGGCTGCGGGGACCAGTCCCTGTGAGCGGGCCAGGGCTGCGGGAGCCAGTCCCTGTGAGCAGGCCAGAGCTGCGGGGGCCAGGGCTGCGGGGGCCAGTCCCTGTGAGCGGGTCTGGGCTGCGGGGGCCAGTCGCTGTGAGCGGGTCAGGGCTGCAGGGGCCGGTCCCAGTGAGCGGGCCAGGGCCGCGGGGGCCGGTCCCTGTGAGCGGGCCACGGCCGCCGGTGCCGGTCCCTGTGAGCGGGTCAGGGCTGCGGGGGCCTGTTCATGTGAGCGGGCCAGGGCTGCGGGGGCCGGTCCCTGTGAGCGGGCCAGGGCTGCGGGGGCCGGTCCCTGTGAGCGGGCCAGGGCTGCGGGGGCCGTTCCTTGTGAGCAGGCCAGGGCTGCGGGGGCCAGTCCCTGTGAGCGGGCTAGGGCTGCGGGGGCCAGTCCCTGGGAGCGGGTCAGGGCTGCGTGGACCAGTCCCTGGGAGCTGGTCAGGGCTGCGGGGGACAGTCCCTGTGAGCGGGGCAGGGCTGCGGGGACCAGTCCCTGTGAGCGGGTCAGGGGTGCGGGGACCAGTCCCTGTGAGCGGGTCAGGGCTGAGGGGGACAGTCGCAGTGAGCGGGTCAGGGCTGCGGGGACCAGTCCCTGTGAGCGGGTCTGGGCTGCGGGGGCCAGTCGCTGTGAGCGGGTCAGGGCTGCAGGGGCCAGTCCCTGTGAGCGGGCCAGGGCCGCGGGGGCAAGTCCCTGTGAGCGGCCCAGGGCCGCGGGGGCCGGTCCCTGTGAGCGGGCCAGGGCCGCGGGGGCCGGTCCCTGTGAGCGGGCCACGGCCGCCGGTGCCGGTCCCTGTGAGCGGGTCAGGGCTGCGGGGGCCTGTTCATGTGAGCGGGCCTGGGCAGCGGGGGCCGGTACCTGTGAGCGGGCCAGGGCTGCGGGGGCCGGTCCCTGTGAGCGGGCCAGGGGTGCGGGGGCCGGTCCCTGTGAGCGGGCCAGGGCTGCGGGGTCCGGTGCCTGTGTGCGGGCCAGGGCTGCGGGGGCCAGTCCCTGTGAGCGGGCCAGGGCTGCGGGGGCCAGTCCCTGGGAGCGGGTCCGGGCTGCGTGGGCCAGTCCCTGGGAGCTGGTCAGGGCTGCGGGGACCAGTCCCTGTGAGCGGGCCAGGGCTGCGGGGACCAGTCCCTGTGAGCGGGTCAGGGGTGCGGGGACCAGTCCCTGTGAGCGGGCCAGGGCTGCAGGGACCAGTCCCTGTGAGCGGGCTAGGGCCGCGGGGGCCAGTCCCTGTGAGCGGGCCAGGGCCGCGGGGGCCAGTCCCTGTGAGCGGGCCATGGCCGCGGGGGCCGGTCCCTGTGAGCGGGTCTGGGCCGCGGGGGCCGGTCCCTGTGAGCGGGTCAGGGCCGCGGGGGCCGGTCCCTGTGAGCGGGCCAGGGCCGCGGGGGCCGGTCCCTGTGAGCGGGCCAGGGCAGCGGGGGCCGGTCCCTGTGAGCGGGCCAGGGCCGCGGGGACCGGTCCCTGTGAGCGGGCCACGGCCGCCGGTGCCGGTCACTGTGAGCGGGTCAGGGCTGTGGGGGCCTGTTCATGTGAGCGGGCCTGGGCAGCGGGGGCCGGTCCCTGTGAGCGGGCCAGGGCTGCGGGGGACAGTCCCTGTGAGCGGGCAAGGGCTGCGGGGACCAGTCACTGTGAGCGGGCTAGGGCTGCGGGGGCCAGTCCCTGTGAGCGGGCCAGGGCTGCGGGAGCCAGTCCCTGTGAGCGGGCCAGAGCTGCGGGGGCCAGTCCCTGTGAGCGGGCCAGAGCTGCGGGGGCCAGGGCTGCGGGCGCCAGTCCCTGTGAGCGGGCCAGGGCTGCGGGGGCCGGTCCCTGTGAGCGGGCCAGGGCTGCGGGGGCCGGTGCCTGTGTGCGGGCCAGGGCTGCGGGGGCCGGTGCCTGTGTGCGGGGTAGGGCTGCGGGGGCCAGTCCCTGGGAGCGGGTCAGGGCTGCGGGGGCCAGTCCCTGGGAGCTGGTCAGGGCTGCGGGGTACAGTCCCTGTGAGCGGGTCAGGGCTGCGGGGACCAGTCCCTGTGAGCGGGCTAGGGCTGCGGGGACCAGTCCCTGTGAGCGGGTCAGGGGTGCAGGAACCAGTCCCTGTGAGCGGGCCAGGGCTGCAGGGGCCAGTCCCTGAGAGCGGGCCAGGGCCGCGGGGGCCAGTCCCTGTGAGCGGGCCAGGGCCGCGGGGGCCAGTCCCTGTGAGCGGCCCAGGGCCGCGGGGGCCGGTCCCTGTGAGCGGGCCAGGGCCGCGGGGGCCGGTCCCTGTGAGCGGGCCACGGCCGCCGGTGCCGGTCCCTGTGAGCGGGTCAGGGCTGCGGGGGCCTGTTCATGTGAGCGGGCCTGGGCAGCGGGGGCCGGTACCTGTGAGCGGGCCAGGGCTGCGGGGGCCGGTCCCTGTGAGCGGGCCAGGGGTGCGGGGGCCGGTCCCTGTGAGCGGGCCAGGGCTGCGGGGGCCGGTGCCTGTGTGCGGGCCAGGGCTGCGGGGGCCAGTCCCTGTGAGCGGGCCAGGGCTGCGGGGGCCAGTCCCTGGGAGCGGGTCAGGGCTGCGTGGGCCAGTCCCTGGGAGCGGGTCAGGGCTGCGGGGTACAGTCCCTGTGAGCGGGTCAGGGGTGCGGGGACCAGTCCCTGTGAGCGGGCCAGGGCTGCGGGGGCCAGTCCCAGTGAGCGGGCTAGGGCCGCGGGGGCCAGTCCCTGCGAGCGGGCCAGGGCCGCGGGGGCCAGTCCCTGTGAGCGGGCCATGGCCGCGGGGGCCGGTCCCTGTGAGCGGGTCAGGGCCGCGGGGGCCGGTCCCTGTGAGCGGGTCAGGGCCGCGGGGGCCGGTCCCTGTGAGCGGGCCAGGGCCGCGGGGGCCGGTCCCTGTGAGCGGGCCAGGGCCGCGGGGGCCGGTCCCTGTGAGCGGGCCACGGCCGCCGGTGCCGGTCCCTGTGAGCGGGTCAGGGCTGCGGGGGCCTGTTGATGTGAGCGGGCCTGGGCAGCGGGGGCCGGTACCTGTGAGCGGGCCAGGGCTGCGGGGGCCGGTCCCTGTGAGCGGGACAGGGCTGCGGGGGCCGGTCCCTGTGAGCGGGCCAGGGCTGCGGGGGCCGGTGCCTGTGTGCGGGCCAGGGCTGCGGGGGCCAGTCCCTGTGAGCGGGCCAGGGTTGCGGGGGCCGGACCCTGTGAGCGGGCCAGGGCTGCGGGGGCCGGTCCTTGTGAGCAGGCCAGGGCTGCGGGGGCCGGTCCTTGTGAGCAGGCCAGGGCTGCGGGGGACAGTCCCTGTGAGCGGGCAAGGGCTGCGGGGACCAGTCACTGTGAGCTGGCTAGGGCTGCGGGGGCCAGTCCCTGTGAGCGGGCCAGGGCTGCGGGAGCCAGTCCCTGTGAGCGGGCCAGAGCTGCGGGGGCCAGGGCTGCGGGCGCCAGTCCCTGTGAGCGGGTCAGTGCCGCGGGGGCCAGTCCCTGTGAGCGGGCCAGAGCTGCGGGGGCCAGGGCTGCGGGCGCCAGTCCCTGTGAGCGGGTCAGGGCCGCGGGGGCCAGTCACTGTGAGCGGGCCAGAGCTGCGGGGGCCAGGGCTGCGGGCGCCAGTCCCTGTGAGCAGGTCAGGGCAGCGGGGGCCAGTCCCTGTGAGCGGGTCAGGGCCGCGGGGGCCGGTCCCTGTGAGCGGGTCAGGGCCGCGGGGGCCGGTCCCTGTGAGCGGGCCAGGGCCGCGGGGGCCGGTCCCTGTGAGCGGGCCAGGGCCGCGGGGGCCGGTCCCTGTGAGCGGGCCAGGGCCGCGGGGGCCGGTCCCTGTGAGCGGGCCAGGGCCGCGGGGGCCGGTCCCTGTGAGCGGGCCAGGGCCTGCGGGGGCCGGTCCCTGTGAGCGGGCCAGGGCCGCGGGGGCCGGTCCCTGTGAGCGGACCAGGGCCGCGGGGGCCGGTCCCTGTGAGCGGGCCAGGGCCGCGGGTGCCGGTCCCTGTGAGCGGGGCAGGGCCGCGGGGGCCGGTCCCTGTGAGCGGGCCAGGGCTGCGGGGGCCAGTCCCTGTGAGCGGGCCAGGGCTGCGGGAGCCAGTCCCTGTGAGCGGGCCAGAGCTGCGGGGGCCAGGGCGGCGGGCGCCAGTCCCTGTGAGCGGGTCAGGGCCGCGGGGGCCAGTCCCTGTGAGCGGGCTAGGGCCGCGGGGGCCAGTCCCTGTGAGCGGGCCGGGGCCGCGGGGGCCAGTCCCTGTGAGCGGGCCATGGCCGCGGGGGCCGGTCCCTGTGAGCGGGTCAAGGCCGCGGGGGCCGGTCCCTGTGAGCGGGTCAGGGCCGCGGGGGCCGGTCCCTGTGAGCGGGCCAGGGCCGCGGGGGCCGGTCCCTGTGAGCGGGCCAGGGCCGCGGGGGCCGGTCCCTGTGAGCGGGCCACGGCCGCCGGTGCCGGTCACTGTGAGCGGGTCAGGGCTGCGGGGGCCTGTTCATGTGAGCGGGCCTGGGCAGCGGGGGCCGGTACCTGTGAGTGGACCAGGGCTGCGGGGGCCGGTCCCTGGGAGCGGGTCAGGGCTGCGTGGGCCAGTCCCTGGGAGCTGGTCAGGGCTGCGGGGGACAGTCCCTGTGAGCGGGGCAGGGCTGCGGGGGACAGTCCCTGTGAGCGGGGCAGGGGTGCGGGGACCAGTCCCTGTGAGCGGGTCAGGGCTGCGGGGGACAGTCGCAGTGAGCGGGTCAGGGGTGCGGGGACCAGTCCCTGTGAGCGGGTCAGGGCTGCGGGGGACAGTCGCAGTGAGCGGGTCTGGGCTGCGGGGGCCAGTCGCTGTGAGCGGGTCAGGGCTGCAGGGGCCAGTCCCTGTGAGCGGGTCAGGGCCGCGGGGGCCAGTCCCTGTGAGCGTGTCAGGGCTGCGGAAGCCAGTCCCTGTGAGTGGGCCAGGGCCGCGGGGGCCAGTCCCTGTGAGCGGCCCAGGGCCGCGGGGGCAGGTCCCTGTGAGCGGGCCAGGGCCGCGGGGGCCGGTCCCTGTGAGCGGGTCAGGGCTGCGGGGGCCGGTACCTGTGAGCGGGCCAGGGCTGCGGGGGCCGGTCCCTGTGAGCGGGCCAGGGCTGCGGGGGCCGGTCCCTGTGAGCGGGCCACGGCCGCCGGTGCCGGTCCCTGTGAGAGGGTCAGGGCTGCGGGGGCCTGTTCATGTGAGCGGGCCTGGGCAGCGGGGGCCGGTACCTGTGAGCGGGCCAGGGCTGCGGGGGCCGGTCCCTGTGAGCGGGCCAGGGGTGCGGGGGCCGGTCCCTGTGAGCGGGCCAGGGGTGCGGGGGCCGGTCCCTGTGAGCGGGCCAGGGCTGCGGGGGCCAGTCCCTGGGAGCGGGCCAGGGCCGCGGGGGCCAGTCCCTGTGAGCGGGCCATGGCCGCGGGGGCCGGTCCCTGTGAGCGGGTCAAGGCCGCGGGGGCCGGTCCCTGTGAGCGGGTCAGGGCCGCGGGGGCCGGTCCCTGTGAGCGGGCCAGGGCCGCGGGGGCCGGTCCCTGTGAGCGGGCCAGGGCCGCGGGGGCCGGTCCCTGTGAGCGGGCCACGGCCGCCGGTGCCGGTCACTGTGAGCGGGTCAGGGCTGCGGGGGCCTGTTCATGTGAGCGGGCCTGGGCAGCGGGGGCCGGTACCTGTGAGTGGACCAGGGCTGCGGGGGCCGGTCCCTGTGAGCGGGCCAGGGCTGCGGGGGCCGGTCCCTGTGAGCGGGCCAGGGCTGCGGGGGCCGGTGCCTGTGTGCGGGCCAGGGCTGCGGGGGCCAGTCCCTGTGAGCGGGCCAGGGTTGCGGGGGCCGGTCCCTGTGAGCGGGCCAGGGCTGCGGGGGCCGGTCCTTGTGAGCGGGCCAGGGCTGCGGGGGACAGTCCCTGTGAGCGGGCAAGGGATGCGGGGACAAGTCACTGTGAGCGGGCTAGGGCTGCGGGGGCCAGTCCCTGTGAGCGGGCCAGGGCTGCGGGAGCCAGTCCCTGTGAGCGGGTCAGGGCCGCGGGGGCCAGTCCCTGTGAGCGGGCCAGAGCTGCGGGGGCCAGCGCTGCGGGCGCCAGTCCCTGTGAGCGGGTCAGGGCCGCGGGGTCCAGTCCCTGTGAGCGGGCCAGAGCTGCGGGGGCCAGGGCTGCGGGCGCCAGTCCCTGTGAGCGGGCCAGGGCTGCGGGGGCCGGTGCCTGTGAGCGGGCCAGGGCTGCGGGGGCCGGTGCCTGTGTGCGGGCCAGGGCTGCGGGGGCCGGTGCCTGTGTGCGGGGTAGGGCTGCGGGGGCCAGTCCCTGGGAGCGGGTCAGGGCTGCGGGGGCCAGTCCCTGGGAGCTGGTCAGGGCTGCGGGGTACAGTCCCTGTGATCGGGACAGGGCTGCGGGGACCAGTCCCTGTGAGCGGGTCAGGGATGCGGGGACCAGTCCCTGTGAGCGGGCCAGGGCTGCAGGGACCAGTCCCTGTGAGCGGGCTAGGGCCGCGGGGGCCAGTCCCTGTGAGCGAGCCAGGGCCGCGGGGGCCAGTCCCTGTGAGCGGGTCAGGGCCGCGGGGGCCGGTCCCTGTGAGCGGGTCAGGGCCGCGGGGGCCAGTCCCTGTGAGCGGGTCAGGGCCGCGGGGGCCGTTCCCTGTGAGCGGGCCAGGGCCGCGGGGGCCGGTCCCTGTGAGCGGGCCAGGGCCGCGGGGGCCGGTCCCTGTGAGCGGGCCAGGGCCGCGGGGGCCGGTCCCTGTGAGCGGGCCACGGCCGCCGGTGCCGGTCACTGTGAGCGGGTCAGGGCTGCGGGGGCCTGTTCATGTGAGCGGGCCTGGGCAGCGGGGGCCGGTACCTGTGAGTGGACCAGGGCTGCGGGGGCCGGTCCCTGTGAGCGGGCCAGGGCTGCGGGGGCCGGTCCCTGTGAGCGGGCCAGGGCTGCGGGGGCCAGTCCCTGTGAGGGGGCCAGGGTTGCGGGGGCCGGTCCCTGTGAGCGGGCCAGGGCTGCGGGGGCCGGTCCTTGTGAGCAGGCCAGGGCTGCGGGGGACAGTCCCTGTGAGCGGGCAAGGGCTGCGGGGACCAGTCACTGTGAGCGGGCTAGGGCTGCGGGGGCCAGTCCCTGTGAGCGGGACAGGGCTGCGGGAGCCAGTCCCTGTGAGCGGGCCAGAGCTGCGGGGGCCAGCGCTGCGGGCGCCAGTCCCTGTGAGCGGGTCAGGGCCGCGGGGGCCAGTCCCTGTGAGAGGGCCAGAGCTGCGGGGGCCAGGGCTGCGGGCGCCAGTCCCTGTGAGCGGGCCAGGGCTGCGGGGGCCGGTCCCTGTGAGCGGGCCAGGGCTGCGGGGGCCGGTGCCTGTGTGCGGGCCAGGGCTGCGGGGGCCGGTGCCTGTGTGCGGGGTAGGGCTGCGGGGGCCAGTCCCTGGGAGCGGGTCAGGGCTGCGGGGGCCAGTCCCTGGGAGCTGGTCAGGGCTGCGGGGTACAGTCCCTGTGAGCGGGACAGGGCTGCGGGGACCAGTCCCTGTGAGCGGGTCAGGGTTGCGGGGACCAGTCCCTGTGAGCAGGCCAGGGCTGCAGGGACCAGTCCCTGTGAGCGGGCCAGGGCTGCGGGGGTCAGTCCCTGTGAGCGGGCCAGGGCCGCGGGGGCCAGTCCCTGTGAGCGGCCCAGGGCCGCGGGGGCCGGTCCCTGTGAGCGGGTCAGGGCCGCGGGGGCCAGTCCCTGTGAGCGTGTCAGGGCTGCGGAAGCCAGTCCCTGTGAGCGGGCCAGGGCCGCGGGGGCCAGTCCCTGTGAGCGGGCCAGGGCCGCGGGGGCCGGTCCCTGTGAGCGGGCCAGGGCCGCGGGGGCCGGTCCCTGTGAGCGGGCCAGGGCCGCGGGGGCCGGTTCCTGTGAGCGGGCCAGGGCCGCGGGGGCCGGTCCCTGTGAGCGGGCCACGGCCGCCGGTGCCGGTCCCTGTGAGCGGGTCAGGGCTGCGGGGGCCTGTTCATGTGAGCGGGCCTGGGCAGCGGGGGCCGGTACCTGTGAGCGGGCCAGGGCTGCGGGGGCCAGTCCCTGTGAGCGGGCCAGGGGTGCGGGGGCCGGTCCCTGTGAGCGGGCCAGGGCTGCGGGGGCCGGTGCCTGTGTGCGGGCCAGGGCTGCGGGGGCCAGTCCCTGTGAGCGGGCCAGGGCTGCGGGGGCCAGTCCCTGGGAGCGGGTCAGGGCTGCGTGGGCCAGTCCCTGGGAGCGGGTCAGGGCTGCGGGGTACAGTCCCTGTGAGCGGGCCAGGGCCGCGGGGGCCGGTCCCTGTGAGCGGGCCAGGGCCGCGGGGGCCGATCCCTGTGAGCGGGCCAGGGCCGCGGGGGCCGATCCCTGTGAGCGGGCCAGGGCCGCGGGGGCCGGTCCCTGTGAGCGGGCCAGGGCCGCGGGGGCCGGTCCCTGTGAGCGCACCAGGGCCTGCGGGGGCCGGTCCCTGTGAGCGGGCCAGGGCCGCGGGGGCCGGTCCCTGTGAGCGGACCAGGGCCGCGGGGGCCGGTCCCTGTGAGCGGGCCAGGGCCGCGGGTGCTGGTCCCTGTGAGCGGGCCAGGGCCGCGGGGGCCGGTCCCTGTGAGCGGGCCGGGGCCGCGGGGGCCGGTCCCTGTGAGCGGGCCGGGGCTGAGGGGGCCGGTCCCTGTGAGCGGGCCTGGGCAGCGGGGGCCGGTACCTGTGAGCGGGCCAGGGCTGCGGGGGCCGGTCCCTGTGAGCGGGACAGGGCTGCGGGCGCCGGTCCCTGTGAGCGGGCCAGGGCTGCGGGGGCCGGTGCCTATGTGCGGGCCAGGGCTGCGGGGGCCAGTCCCTGTGAGCGGGCCAGGGTTGCGGGGGGACGGACCCTGTGAGCGGGCCAGGGCTGCGGGGGCCGGTCCTTGTGAGCAGGCCAGGGCTGCGGGGGACAGTCCCTGTGAGCGGGCAAGGGCTGCGGGGACCAGTCACTGTGAGCGGGCTAGGGCTGCGGGGGCCAGTCCCTGTGAGCGGGCCAGAGCTGCGGGGGACAGGGCTGCGGGCGCCAGTCCCTGTGAGCGGGTCAGGGCCGCGGGGGCCAGTCCCTGTGAGCGGGTCAGGGCCGCGGGGGCCGGTCCCTGTGAGCGGGTCAGGGCCGCGGGGGCCGGTCCCTGTGAGCGGGTCAGGGCCGCGGGGGCCGGTCCCTGTGAGCGGGCCAGGGCCGCGGGGGCCGGTCCCTGTGAGCGGGCCAGGGCCGCGGGGGCCGGTCCCTGTGAGCGGGCCAGGGCCGCGGGGGCCGGTCCCTGTGAGCGGGCCAGGGACGCGGGGGCCGGTCCCTGTGAGCGGACCAGGGCCTGCGGGGGCCGGTCCCTGGGAGCGGGCCAGGGCCGCGGGGGCCGGTCCCTGTGAGCGGGCCAGGGGCGCGGGGGCCGGTCCCTGTGAGCGGGCCAGGGCCGCGGGTGCCGGTCCCTGTCAGCGGGCCAGGGCCGCGGGGGCCGGTCCCTGTGAGCGGGCCAGGGCCGCAGGGACCAGTCCCTGTGAGCGGGCTAGGGCCGCGGGGGCCAGTACCTGTGAGCGGGCCAGGGCCGCGGGGGCCGGTCCCTGTGAGCGGGTCAGGGCCGCAGGGACCAGTCCCTGTGAGCGGGCTAGGGCCGCGGGGGCCAGTCCCTGTGAGCGGGCCAGGGCCGCGGGGGCCAGTCCCTGTGAGCGGGCCAGGGCCGCGGGGGCCGGTCCCTGTGAGCGGGCCAGGGCCGCGGGGGCCGGTCCCTGTGAGCGGGCCAGGGCCGCGGGGGCCGGTCCCTGTGAGCGGGCCACGGCCGCCGGTGCCGGTCACTGTGAGCCCGTCAGGGCTGCGGGGGCCTGTTCATGTGAGCGGGCCTGGGCAGCGGGGGCCGGTACCTGTGAGTGGACCAGGGCTGCGGGGGCCGGTCCCTGTGAGCGGGCCAGGGCTGCGGGGGCCGGTCCCTGTGAGCGGGCCAGGGCTGCGGGGGCCGCTGCCTGTGTGCGGGCCAGGGCTGCGGGGGCCGGTCCATGTGAGCGGGCCAGGGTTGCGGGGGCCGGTCCCTGTGAGCGGGCCAGGGCTGCGGGGGCCTGTCCTTGTGAGCAGGCCAGGGCTGCGGGGGACAGTCCATGTGAGCGGGCAAGGGCTGCGGGGACCAGTCACTGTGAGCGGGCCAGGGCTGCGGGAGCCAGTCCCTGTGAGCGGGCCAGAGCTGCGGGGGCCAGCGCTGCGGGCGCCAGTCCCTGTGAGCGGGTCAGGGCCGCGGGGGCCAGTCCCTGTGAGCGGGCCAGAGCTGCGGGGGCCAGGGCTGCGGGCGCCAGTCCCTGTGAGCGGGCCAGGGCTGCGGGGGCCGGTCCCTGTGAGCGGGCCAGGGCTGCGGGGGCCGGTGCCTGTGTGCGGGCCAGGGCTGCGGGGGCCGGTGCCTGTGTGCGGGGTAGGGCTGCGGGGGCCAGTCCCTGGGAGCGGGTCAGGGCTGCGGGGGCCAGTCCCTGGGAGCTGGTCAGGGCTGCGGGGTACAGTCCCTGTGAGGGGGTCAGGGCTGCGTGGGCCAGTCCCTGGGAGCTGGTCAGGGCTGCGGGGTACAGTCCCTGTGAGCGGGACAGGGCTGCGGGGACCAGTCCGTGTGAGCGGGCCAGGGCTGCAGGGGCCAGTCCCTGTGAGCGGGCCAGGGCTGCGGGGGCCGGTACCTGTGAGCGGACCAGGGATGCGGGGGCCGGTCCCTGTGAGCGGGCCAGGGCTGCGGGGGCCGGTCCCTGTGAGCGGGCCAGGGCTGCGGGGGCCGGTGCCTGTGTGCGGGCCAGGGCTGCGGGGGCCGGTCCCTGTGAGCGGGCCAGGGTTGCGGGGGCCGGTCCCTGTGAGCGGGCCAGGGCTGCGGGGGCCGGTCCTTGTGAGCAGGCCAGGGCTGCGGGGGACAGTCCATGTGAGCGGGCAAGGGCTGCGGGGACCAGTCACTGTGAGCGGGCCAGGGCTGCGGGAGCCAGTCCCTGTGAGCGGGCCAGAGCTGCGGGGGCCAGCGCTGCGGGCGCCAGTCCCTGTGAGCGGGTCAGGGCCGCGGGGGCCAGTCCCTGTGAGCGGGCCAGAGCTGCGGGGGCCAGGGCTGCGGGCGCCAGTCCCTGTGAGCGGGCCAGGGCTGCGGGGGCCGGTGCCTGTGAGCGGGCCAGGGCTGCGGGGGCCGGTCCCTGTGAGCGGGCCAGGGCTGCGGGGGCCGGTGCCTGTGTGCGGGCCAGGGCTGCGGGGGCCGGTGCCTGTGTGCGGGGTAGGGCTGGGGGGGCCAGTCCCTGGGAGCGGGTCAGGGCTGCGGGGGCCAGTCCCTGGGAGCTGGTCAGGGCTGCGGGGTACAGTCCCTGTGAGCGGGTCAGGGCTGCGTGGGCCAGTCCCTGGGAGCTGGTCAGGGCTGCGGGGTACAGTCCCTGTGAGCGGGACAGGGCTGCGGGGACCAGTCCCTGTGAGCGGGTCAGGGGTGCGGGGACCAGTCCCTGTGAGCGGGCCAGGGCTGCAGGGGCCAGTCCCTGTGAGCGGGCTAGGGCTGCGGGGGCCAGTCCCTGTGAGCGGGTCAAGGCTGCGGGGGCCAGTCCCTGTGAGCGGGTCAGGGCCGCGGGGGCCAGTCCCTGTGAGCGGGTCAGGGCTGCGGGGGCCAGTCCCTGTGAGCGGGTCAAGGCTGCGGGGGCCAGTCCCTGTGAGCGGGCCAGGGCCGCGGGGGCCAGTCCCTGTGAGCGGGTCAGGGCCGCGGGGGCCAGTCCCTGTGAGCGGGTCACGGCTGCGGGGGCCAGTCCCTGTGAGCGGGCCAGGGCTGCGGGGGCCGTTCCCTGTGAGCGGGCCAGGGCCGCGGGGGCCAGTCCCTGTGAGCGGCCCAGGGCCGCGGGGGGCGGTCCCTGTGAGCGGGCCAGGGCCGCGGGGGCCGGTCCCTGTGAGCGGGCCACGGCCGCCGGTGCCGGTCCCTGTGAGCGGGTCAGGGCTGCGGGGGCCTGTTCATGTGAGCGGGCCTGGGCAGCGGGGGCCGGTACCTGTGAGCGGGCCAGGGCTGCGGGGGCCGGTCCCTGTGAGCGGGTCAGGGCCGCGGGGGCCGGTCCCTGTGAGCGGGTCAGGGCCGCGGGGGCCGGTCCCTGTGAGCGGGCCAGGGCCGCGGGGGCCGGTCCCTGTGAGCGGGCCAGGGCCGCGGGGGCCGGTCCCTGTGAGCGGGCCAGGGCCGCGGGGGCCGGTCCCTGTGAGCGGGCCACGGCCGCCGGTGCCGGTCCCTGTGAGCGGGTCAGGGCTGCGGGGGCCTGTTGATGTGAGCGGGCCTGGGCAGCGGGGGCCGGTACCAGTGAGCGGGCCAGGGCTGCGGGGGCCGGTTCCTGTGAGCGGGCCAGGGCTGCGGGGGCCGGTCCCTGTGAGCGGGCCAGGGCTGCGGGGGCCGGTGCCTGTGTGCGGGCCAGGGCTGCGTGGGCCAGTCCCTGTGAGCGGGCCAGGGTTGCGGGGGCCGGACCCTGTGAGCGGGCCAGGGTTGCGGGGGCCGGACCCTGTGAGCGGGCCAGGGCTGCGGGGGCCGGTCCTTGTGAGCAGGCCAGGGCTGCGGGGGACAGTCCCTGTGAGCGGGCAAGGGCTGCGGGGGACAGTCCCTGTGAGCAGGCCAGGGCTGCGGGCGCCAGTCCCTGTGAGCGGGTCAGGGACGCGGGGGCCAGTCCCTGTGAGCGGGTCAGGGCCGCGGGGGCCGGTCCCTGTGAGCGGGTCAGGGCCGCGGGGGGCGGTCCCTGTGAGCGGGCCAGGGCCGCGGGGGCCGGTCCCTGTGAGCGTGCCAGGGGTGCGGGGACCAGTCCCTGTGAGCGGGTCAGGGCTGCGGGGGACAGTCGCAGTGAGCGGGTCAGGGCTGCGGGGACCAGTCCCTGTGAGCGGGACAGGGCTGCGGGGACCAGTCCCTGTGAGCAGGTCAGGGCTGCGGGGGCCAGTCCCTGTGAGCGGGCTAGGGCTGCGGGGGCCAGTCCCTGTGAGCGGGCCAGGGGTGCGGGGGCCAGTCCCTGTGAGCGGGCCAGGGCTGCGGGGGCCATTCCCCGTGAGCGGGCCAGAGCTGCGGGGGCCAGGGCTGCGGGGGCCAGTCCCTGTGAGCGGGTCTGGGCTGCGGGGGCCAGTCCCTGGGAGCGGGTCAGGGCTGCGTGGGCCAGTCCCTGGGAGCTGGTCAGGGCTGCGGGGACCAGTCCCTGTGAGCGGGTCAGGGGTGCGGGGACCAGTCCCTGTGAGCGGGCCAGGGCTGCAGGGGCCAGTCCCTGTGAGCGGGCTAGGGCTGCGGGGACCAGTCACTGTGAGCGGGCTAGGGCTGCGGGGGCCAGTCCCTGTGAGCGGGCCAGGGCTGCGGGAGCCAGTCCCTGTGAGCGGGTCAGGGCCGCGGGGGCCAGTCCCTGTGAGCGGGCCAGGGCTGCGGGGGCCGGTGCCTGTGTGCGGGCCAGGGCTGCGGGGGCCGGTGCCTGTGTGCGGGCCAGGGCTGCGGGGGCCGGTGCCTGTGTGCGGGGTAGGGCTGCGGGGGCCAGTCCCTGGGAGCGGGTCAGGGCTGCGGGGGCCAGTCCCTGGGAGCTGGTGAGGGCTGCGGGGTACAGTCCCTGTGAGCGGGACAGGGCTGCAGGGACCAGTCCCTGTGAGCGGGTCAGGGGTGCGGGGGCCAGTCCCTGTGAGCGGGCCAGGGCTGCAGGGGCCAGTCCCTGTGAGCGGGCCAGGGCCGCGGGGGCCAGTCCCTGTGAGCGGCCCAGGGCCGCGGGGGCCGGTTCCTGTGAGCGGGCCAGGGCCGCGGGGGCCGGTCCCTGTGAGCGGGCCACGGCCGCCGGTGCCGGTCCCTGTGAGCGGGTCAGGGCTGCGGGGGCCGGTACCTGTGTGCGGGCCAGGGCTGCGGGGGCCAGTCCCTGTGAGCGGGCCAGGGCTGCGGGGGCCAGTCCCTGGGAGCGGGTCAGGGCTGCGTGGGCCAGTCCCTGGGAGCGGGTCAGGGCTGCGGGGTACAGTCCCTGTGAGCGGGTCAGGGCTGCGGGGACCAGTCCCTGTGAGCGGGTCAGGGGTGCGGGGACCAGTCCCTATGAGCGGGCCAGGGCTGCAGGGGCCAGTCCCTGTGAGCGGGCCAGGGCCGCGGGGGCCAGTCCCTGCGAGCGGGCCAGGGCCGCGGGGGCCAGTCCCTGTGAGCGGGCCATGGCCGCGGGGGCCGGTCCCTGTGAGCGGGTCAGGGCCGCGGGGGCCGGTCCCTGTGAGCGGGTCAGGGCCGCGGGGGCCGGTCCCTGTGAGCGGGCCAGGGCCGCGGGGGCCGGTCCCTGTGAGCGGGCCAGGGCTGCGGGGGCCGGTCCTTGTGAGCAGGCCAGGGCTGCGGGGGACAGTCCATGTGAGCGGGCAAGGGCTGCGGGGACCAGTCACTGTGAGCGGGCCAGGGCTGCGGGCGCCAGTCCCTGTGAGCGGGCCAGAGCTGCGGGGGCCAGGGCTGCGGGCGCCAGTCCCTGTGAGCGGGCCAGGGCTGCGGGGGCCGGTGCCTGTGAGCGGGCCAGGGCTGCGGGGGCCGGTCCCTGTGAGCGGGCCAGGGCTGCGGGGGCCGGTGCCTGTGTGCGGGCCAGGGCTGCGGGGGCCGGTGCCTGTGTGCGGGGTAGGGCTGGGGGGGCCAGTCCCTGGGAGCGGGTCAGGGCTGCGGGGGCCAGTCCCTGGGAGCTGGTCAGGGCTGCGGGGTACAGTCCCTGTGAGCGGGTCAGGGCTGCATGGGCCAGTCCCTGGGAGCTGGTCAGGGCTGCGGGGTACAGTCCCTGTGAGCGGGACAGGGCTGCGGGGACCAGTCCCTGTGAGCGGGTCAGGGGTGCGGGGACCAGTCCCTGTGAGCGGGCCAGGGCTGCAGGGGCCAGTCCCTGTGAGCGGGCTAGGGCTGCGGGGGCCAGTCCCTGTGAGCGGGTCAGGGCTGCGGGGGCCAGTCCCTGTGAGCGGGCCAGGGCCGCGGGGGCCAGTCCCTGTGAGCGGGTCAGGGCCGCGGGGGCCAGTCCCTGTGAGCGGGTCAGGGCCGCGGGGGCCGGTCCCTGTGAGCGGGTCAGGGCCGCGGGGGCCGGTCCCTGTGAGCGGGCCAGGGCCGCGGGGGCCGGTCCCTGTGAGCGGGCCAGGGCCGCGGGGGCCGGTCCCTGTGAGCGGGCCAGGGCCGCGGGGGCCGGTCCCTGTGAGCGGGCCACGGCCGCCGGTGCCGGTCCCTGTGAGCGGGTCAGGGCTGCGGGGGCCTGTTGATGTGAGCGGGCCTGGGCAGCGGGGGCCGGTACCAGTGAGCGGGCCAGGGCTGCGGGGGCCGGTTCCTGTGAGCGGGCCAGGGCTGCGGGGGCCGGTCCCTGTGAGCGGGCCAGGGCTGCGGGGGCCGGTGCCTGTGTGCGGGCCAGGGCTGCGTGGGCCAGTCCCTGTGAGCGGGCCAGGGTTGCGGGGGCCGGACCCTGTGAGCGGGCCAGGGTTGCGGGGGCCGGACCCTGTGAGCGGGCCAGGGCTGCGGGGGCCGGTCCTTGTGAGCAGGCCAGGGCTGCGGGGGACAGTCCCTGTGAGCGGGCAAGGGCTGCGGGGACCAGTCACTGTGAGCTGGCTAGGGCTGCGGGGGCACGTCCCTGTGAGCGGGTCAGGGACGCGGGGGCCAGTCCCTGTGAGCGGGTCAGGGCCGCGGGGGCCGGTCCCTGTGAGCGGGTCAGGGCCGCGGGGTTGCGGTCCCTGTGAGCGGGCCAGGGCCGCGGGGGCCGGTCCCTGTGAGCGTGCCAGGGGTGCGGGGACCAGTCCCTGTGAGCGGGTCAGGGCTGCGGGGGACAGTCGCAGTGAGCGGGTCAGGGCTGCGGGGACCAGTCCCTGTGAGCGGGACAGGGCTGCGGGGACCAGTCCCTGTGAGCAGGTCAGGGCTGCGGGGGCCAGTCCCTGTGAGCGGGCTAGGGCTGCGGGGGCCAGTCCCTGTGAGCGGGCCAGGGGTGCGGGGGCCAGTCCCTGTGAGCGGGCCAGGGCTGCGGGGGCCATTCCCCGTGAGCGGGCCAGAGCTGCGGGGGCCAGGGCTGCGGGGGCCAGTCCCTGTGAGCGGGTCTGGGCTGCGGGGGCCAGTCCCTGGGAGCTGGTCAGGGCTGCGGGGACCAGTCCCTGTGAGCGGGTCAGGGGTGCGGGGACCAGTCCCTGTGAGCGGGCCAGGGCTGCAGGGGCCAGTCCCTGTGAGCGGGCTAGGGCTGCGGGGACCAGTCACTGTGAGCGGGCTAGGGCTGCGGGGGCCAGTCCCTGTGAGCGGGCCAGGGCTGCGGGAGCCAGTCCCTGTGAGCGGGTCAGGGCCGCGGGGGCCAGTCCCTGTGAGCGGGACAGGGCTGCGGGGGCCGGTGCCTGTGTGCGGGCCAGGGCTGCGGGGGCCGGTGCCTGTGTGCGGGCCAGGGCTGCGGGGGCCGGTGCCTGTGTGCGGGGTAGGGCTGCGGGGGCCAGTCCCTGGGAGCGGGTCAGGGCTGCGGGGGCCAGTCCCTGGGAGCTGGTGAGGGCTGCGGGGTACAGTCCCTGTGAGCGGGACAGGGCTGCAGGGACCAGTCCCTGTGAGCGGGTCAGGGGTGCGGGGGCCAGTCCCTGTGAGCGGGCCAGGGCCGCGGGGGCCAGTCCCTGTGAGCGGCCCAGGGCCGCGGGGGCCGGTTCCTGTGAGCGGGCCAGGGCCGCGGGGGCCGGTCCCTGTGAGCGGGCCACGGCCGCCGGTGCCGGTCCCTGTGAGCGGGTCAGGGCTGCGGGGGCCGGTACCTGTGAGCGGGCCAGGGCTGCGGGGGCCAGTCCCTGTGAGCGGGCCAGGGCTGCGGGGGCCAGTCCCTGGGAGCGGGTCAGGGCTGCGTGGGCCAGTCCCTGGGAGCGGGTCAGGGCTGCGGGGTACAGTCCCTGTGAGCGGGTCAGGGCTGCGGGGACCAGTCCCTGTGAGCGGGTCAGGGGTGCGGGGACCAGTCCCTATGAGCGGGCCAGGGCTGCAGGGGCCAGTCCCTGTGAGCGGGCCAGGGCCGCGGGGGCCAGTCCCTGCGAGCGGGCCAGGGCCGCGGGGGCCAGTCCCTGTGAGCGGGCCATGGCCGCGGGGGCCGGTCCCTGTGAGCGGGTCAGGGCCGCGGGGGCCGGTCCCTGTGAGCGGGTCAGGGCCGCGGGGGCCGGTCCCTGTGAGCGGGCCAGGGCCGCGGGGGCCGGTCCCTGTGAGCGGGCCAGGGCCGCGGGGGCCGGTCCCTGTGAGCGGGCCAGGGCCGCGGGGGCCGGTCCCTGTGAGCGGGCCACGGCCGCCGGTGCCGGTCCCTGTGAGCGGGTCAGGGCTGCGGGGGCCTGTTGATGTGAGCGGGCCTGGGCAGCGGGGGCCGGTACCTGTGAGCGGGCCAGGGCTGCGGGGGCCGGTCCCTGTGAGCGGGCCAGGGCTGCGGGGGCCGGTCCCTGTGAGCGGGCCAGGGCTGCGGGGGCCGGTGCCTGTGTGCGGGCCAGGGCTGCGGGGGCCAGTCCCTGTGAGCGGGCCAGGGTTGCGGGGGCCGGACCCTGTGAGCGGGCCAGGGCTGCGGGGGCCTGTCCTTGTGAGCAGGCCAGGGCTGCGGGGGACAGTCCCTGTGAGCGGGCAAGGGCTGCGGGGACCAGTCACTGTGAGCTGGCTAGGGCTGCGGGGGCCAGTCCCTGTGAGCGGGCCAGGGCTGCGGGAGCCAGTCCCTGTGAGCGGACCAGAGCTGCGGGGGCCAGGGCTGCGGGCGCCAGTCCCTGTGAGCGGGTCAGGGCCGCGGGGGCCAGTCCCTGTGAGCGGGCCAGAGCTGCGGGGGCCAGGGCTGCGGGCGCCAGTCCCTGTGAGCGGGTCAGGGCCGCGGGGGCCAGTCCCTGTGAGCGGGCCAGAGCTGCGGGGGCCAGGGCTGCGGGCGCCAGTCCCTGTGAGCGGGTCAGGGCCGCGGGGGCCGGTCCCTGTGAGCGGGTCAGGGCCGCGGGGGCCGGTCCCTGTGAGCGGGCCAGGGCCGCGGGGGCCGGTCCCTGTGAGCGGGCCAGGGCCGCGGGTGCCGGTCCCTGTGAGCGGGCCAGGGCCGCGGGGGCCGGTCCCTGTGAGCGGGCCAGGGCCGCGGGGGCCGGTCCCTGTGAGCGGGCCGGGGCCGAGGGGGCCGGTCCCTGTGTGCGGGCCGGGGCCGCGGGGGCCGGTCCCTGTGAGCGGGCCAGGGCCGCGGGGGCCGGTCCCTGTGAGCGGGCCAGGGCTGCGGGGGCCGGTCCCTGTGAGCGGGCCAGGGCCGCGGGGGCCGGTCCCTGTGAGCGGGCCAGGGCCGCGGGGGCCGGTCCCTGTGAGCGGGCCACGGCCGCCGGTGCCGGTTCCTGTGAGCGGGTCAGGGCTGCAGGGGCCTGTTCATGTGAGCGGGCAAGGGCTGCGGGGGCCGGTCCCTGTGAGCGGGCAAGGGCTGCGGGGGCCAGTCCCTGTGAGCGGGCCAGGGCTGCGGGGGCCGGTCCCTGTGAGCGGGCCAGGGCTGCGGGGGCCGGTCCCTGTGAGCGGGCCAGGGCTGCGGGGGCCGGTCCTTGTGAGCAGGCCAGGGCTGCGGGGGCCAGTCCCTGTGAGCGGGCTAGGGCTGCGGGGGCCAGTCCCTGGGAGCGGGTCAGGGCTGCGTGGGACAGTCCCTGGGAGCTGGTCAGGGCTGCGGGGGACAGTCCCTGTGAGCGGGGCAGGGCTGCGGGGACCAGTCCCTGTGAGCGGGTCAGGGGTGCGGGGACCAGTCCCTGTGAGCGGGCCAGGGCCGCGGGGGCCGGTCCCTGTGAGCGGGCCAGGGCCGCGGGGGCCGGTCCCTGTGAGCGGGCCACGGCCGCCGGTGCCGGTCCCTGTGAGCGGGTCAGGGCTGCGGGGGCCTGTTGATGTGAGCGGGACAGGGCTGCGGGGGCCGGTCCCTGTGAGCGGGCCAGGGCTGCGGGGGCCGGTGCCTGTGTGCGGGCCAGGGCTGCGGGGGCCAGTCCCTGTGAGCGGGCCAGGATTGCGGGGGGACGGACCCTGTGAGCGGGCCAGGGCTGCGGGGGCCGGTCCTTGTGAGCAGGCCAGGGCTGCGGGGGACAGTCCCTGTGAGCGGGCAAGGGCTGCGGGGACCAGTCACTGTGAGCTGGCTAGGGCTGCGGGGGCACGTCCCTGTGAGCGGGCCAGGGCTGCGGGCGCCAGTCCCTGTGAGCGGGTCAGGGACGCGGGGGCCAGTCCCTGTGAGCGGGTCAGGGCCGCGGGGGCCGGTCCCTGTGAGCGGGCCACGGCCGCCGGTGCCGGTCCCTGTGAGCAGGTCAGGGCTGCGGGGGCCTGTTGATGTGAGCGGGCCTGGGCAGCGGGGGCCGGTACCAGTGAGCGGGCCAGGGCTGCGGGGGCCGGTTCCTGTGAGCGGGCCAGGGCTGCGGGGGCCGGTCCCTGTGAGCGGGCCAGGGCTGCGGGGGCCGGTGCCTGTGTGCGGGCCAGGGCTGCGTGGGCCAGTCCCTGTGAGCGGGCCAGGGTTGCGGGGGCCGGACCCTGTGAGCGGGCCAGGGTTGCGGGGGCCGGACCCTGTGAGCGGGCCAGGGCTGCGGGGGCCGGTCCTTGTGAGCAGGCCAGGGCTGCGGGGGACAGTCCCTGTGAGCGGGCAAGGGCTGCGGGGACCAGTCACTGTGAGCTGGCTAGGGCTGCGGGGGCACGTCCCTGTGAGCGGGCCAGGGCTGCGGGCGCCAGTCCCTGTGAGCGGGTCAGGGACGCGGGGGCCAGTCCCTGTGAGCGGGTCAGGGCCGCGGGGGCCGGTCCCTGTGAGCGGGTCAGGGCCGCGGGGGGCGGTCCCTGTGAGCGGGCCAGGGCCGCGGGGGCCGGTCCCTGTGAGCGTGCCAGGGGTGCGGGGACCACTCCCTGTGAGCGGGTCAGGGCTGCGGGGGACAGTCGCAGTGAGCGGGTCAGGGCTGCGGGGACCAGTCCCTGTGAGCGGGACAGGGCTGCGGGGACCAGTCCCTGTGAGCAGGTCAGGGCTGCGGGGGCCAGTCCCTGTGAGCGGGCTAGGGCTGCGGGGGCCAGTCCCTGTGAGCGGGCCAGGGGTGCGGGGGCCAGTCCCTGTGAGCGGGCCAGGGCTGCGGGGGCCATTCCCCGTGAGCGGGCCAGAGCTGCGGGGGCCAGGGCTGCGGGGGCCAGTCCCTGTGAGCGGGTCTGGGCTGCGGGGGCCAGTCCCTGGGAGCGGGTCAGGGCTGCGTGGGCCAGTCCCTGGGAGCTGGTCAGGGCTGCGGGGACCAGTCCCTGTGAGCGGGTCAGGGGTGCGGGGACCAGTCCCTGTGAGCGGGCCAGGGCTGCAGGGGCCAGTCCCTGTGAGCGGGCTAGGGCTGCGGGGACCAGTCACTGTGAGCGGGCTAGGGCTGCGGGGGCCAGTCCCTGTGAGCGGGCCAGGGCTGCGGGAGCCAGTCCCTGTGAGCGGGTCAGGGCCGCGGGGGCCAGTCCCTGTGAGCGGGCCAGGGCTGCGGGGGCCGGTGCCTGTGTGCGGGCCAGGGCTGCGGGGGCCGGTGCCTGTGTGCGGGCCAGGGCTGCGGGGGCCGGTGCCTGTGTGCGGGGTAGGGCTGCGGGGGCCAGTCCCTGGGAGCGGGTCAGGGCTGCGGGGGCCAGTCCCTGGGAGCTGGTGAGGGCTGCGGGGTACAGTCCCTGTGAGCGGGACAGGGCTGCAGGGACCAGTCCCTGTGAGCGGGTCAGGGGTGCGGGGGCCAGTCCCTGTGAGCGGGCCAGGGCTGCAGGGGCCAGTCCCTGTGAGCGGGCCAGGGCCGCGGGGGCCAGTCCCTGTGAGCGGCCCAGGGCCGCGGGGGCCGGTTCCTGTGAGCGGGCCAGGGCCGCGGGGGCCGGTCCCTGTGAGCGGGCCACGGCCGCCGGTGCCGGTCCCTGTGAGCGGGTCAGGGCTGCGGGGGCCGGTACCTGTGTGCGGGCCAGGGCTGCGGGGGCCAGTCCCTGTGAGCGGGCCAGGGCTGCGGGGGCCAGTCCCTGGGAGCGGGTCAGGGCTGCGTGGGCCAGTCCCTGGGAGCGGGTCAGGGCTGCGGGGTACAGTCCCTGTGAGCGGGTCAGGGCTGCGGGGACCAGTCCCTGTGAGCGGGTCAGGGGTGCGGGGACCAGTCCCTATGAGCGGGCCAGGGCTGCAGGGGCCAGTCCCTGTGAGCGGGCCAGGGCCGCGGGGGCCAGTCCCTGCGAGCGGGCCAGGGCCGCGGGGGCCAGTCCCTGTGAGCGGGCCATGGCCGCGGGGGCCGGTCCCTGTGAGCGGGTCAGGGCCGCGGGGGCCGGTCCCTGTGAGCGGGTCAGGGCCGCGGGGGCCGGTCCCTGTGAGCGGGCCAGGGCCGCGGGGGCCGGTCCCTGTGAGCGGGCCAGGGCTGCGGGGGCCGGTCCTTGTGAGCAGGCCAGGGCTGCGGGGGACAGTCCATGTGAGCGGGCAAGGGCTGCGGGGACCAGTCACTGTGAGCGGGCCAGGGCTGCGGGAGCCAGTCCCTGTGAGCGGGCCAGAGCTGCGGGGGCCAGCGCTGCGGGCGCCAGTCCCTGTGAGCGGGTCAGGGCCGCGGGGGCCAGTCCCTGTGAGCGGGCCAGAGCTGCGGGGGCCAGGGCTGCGGGCGCCAGTCCCTGTGAGCAGGCCAGGGCTGCGGGGGCCGGTGCCTGTGAGCGGGCCAGGGCTGCGGGGGCCGGTCCCTGTGAGCGGGCCAGGGCTGCGGGGGCCGGTGCCTGTGTGCGGGCCAGGGCTGCGGGGGCCGGTGCCTGTGTGCGGGGTAGGGCTGGGGGGGCCAGTCCCTGGGAGCGGGTCAGGGCTGCGGGGGCCAGTCCCTGGGAGCTGGTCAGGGCTGCGGGGTACAGTCCCTGTGAGCGGGTCAGGGCTGCGTGGGCCAGTCCCTGGGAGCTGGTCAGGGCTGCGGGGTACAGTCCCTGTGAGCGGGACAGGGCTGCGGGGACCAGTCCCTGTGAGCGGGTCAGGGCTGCGGGGGCCAGTCCCTGTGAGCGGGCCAGGGCCGCGGGGGCCAGTCCCTGTGAGCGGGTCAGGGCCGCGGGGGCCAGTCCCTGTGAGCGGGTCAGGGCCGCGGGGGCCGGTCCCTGTGAGCGGGTCAGGGCCGCGGGGGCCGGTCCCTGTGAGCGGGCAAGGGCCGCGGGGGCCGGTCCCTGTGAGCGGGCCAGGGCCGCGGGGGCCGGTCCCTGTGAGCGGGCCAGGGCCGCGGGGGCCGGTCCCTGTGAGCGGGCCACGGCCGCCGGTGCCGGTCCCTGTGAGCGGGTCAGGGCTGCGGGGGCCTGTTGATGTGAGCGGGCCTGGGCAGCGGGGGCCGGTACCAGTGAGCGGGCCAGGGCTGCGGGGGCCGGTTCCTGTGAGCGGGCCAGGGCTGCGGGGGCCGGTCCCTGTGAGCGGGCCAGGGCTGCGGGGGCCGGTGCCTGTGTGCGGGCCAGGGCTGCGTGGGCCAGTCCCTGTGAGCGGGCCAGGGTTGCGGGGGCCGGACCCTGTGAGCGGGCCAGGGTTGCGGGGGCCGGACCCTGTGAGCGGGCCAGGGCTGCGGGGGCCGGTCCTTGTGAGCAGGCCAGGGCTGCGGGGGACAGTCCCTGTGAGCGGGCAAGGGCTGCGGGGACCAGTCACTGTGAGCTGGCTAGGGCTGCGGGGGCACGTCCCTGTGAGCGGGCCAGGGCTGCGGGCGCCAGTCCCTGTGAGCGGGTCAGGGACGCGGGGGCCAGTCCCTGTGAGCGGGTCAGGGCCGCGGGGGCCGGTCCCTGTGAGCGGGTCAGGGCCGCGGGGGGCGGTCCCTGTGAGCGGGCCAGGGCCGCGGGGGCCGGTCCCTGTGAGCGTGCCAGGGGTGCGGGGACCAGTCCCTGTGAGCGGGTCAGGGCTGCGGGGGACAGTCGCAGTGAGCGGGTCAGGGCTGCGGGGACCAGTCCCTGTGAGCGGGACAGGGCTGCGGGGACCAGTCCCTGTGAGCAGGTCAGGGCTGCGGGGGCCAGTCCCTGTGAGCGGGCTAGGGCTGCGGGGGCCAGTCCCTGTGAGCGGGCCAGGGGTGCGGGGGCCAGTCCCTGTGAGCGGGCCAGGGCTGCGGGGGCCAATCCCCGTGAGCGGGCCAGAGCTGCGGGGGCCAGGGCTGCGGGGGCCAGTCCCTGTGAGCGGGTCTGGGCTGCGGGGGCCAGTCCCTGGGAGCTGGTCAGGGCTGCGGGGACCAGTCCCTGTGAGCGGGTCAGGGGTGCGGGGACCAGTCCCTGTGAGCGGGCCAGGGCTGCAGGGGCCAGTCCCTGTGAGCGGGCTAGGGCTGCGGGGACCAGTCACTGTGAGCGGGCTAGGGCTGCGGGGGCCAGTCCCTGTGAGCGGGCCAGGGCTGCGGGAGCCAGTCCCTGTGAGCGGGTCAGGGCCGCGGGGGCCAGTCCCTGTGAGCGGGCCAGGGCTGCGGGGGCCGGTGCCTGTGTGCGGGCCAGGGCTGCGGGGGCCGGTGCCTGTGTGCGGGCCAGGGCTGCGGGGGCCGGTGCCTGTGTGCGGGGTAGGGCTGCGGGGGCCAGTCCCTGGGAGCGGGTCAGGGCTGCGGGGGCCAGTCCCTGGGAGCTGGTGAGGGCTGCGGGGTACAGTCCCTGTGAGCGGGACAGGGCTGCAGGGACCAGTCCCTGTGAGCGGGTCAGGGGTGCGGGGGCCAGTCCCTGTGAGCGGGCCAGGCCTGCAGGGGCCAGTCCCTGTGAGCGGGCCAGGGCCGCGGGGGCCAGTCCCTGTGAGCGGCCCAGGGCCGCGGGGGCCGGTTCCTGTGAGCGGGCCAGGGCCGCGGGGGCCGGTCCCTGTGAGCGGGCCACGGCCGCCGGTGCCGGTCCCTGTGAGCGGGTCAGGGCTGCGGGGGCCGGTACCTGTGAGCGGGCCAGGGCTGCGGGGGCCAGTCCCTGTGAGCGGGCCAGGGCTGCGGGGGCCAGTCCCTGGGAGCGGGTCAGGGCTGCGTGGGCCAGTCCCTGGGAGCGGGTCAGGGCTGCGGGGTACAGTCCCTGTGAGCGGGTCAGGGCTGCGGGGACCAGTCCCTGTGAGCGGGTCAGGGGTGCGGGGACCAGTCCCTATGAGCGGGCCAGGGCTGCAGGGGCCAGTCCCTGTGAGCGGGCCAGGGCCGCGGGGGCCAGTCCCTGCGAGCGGGCCAGGGCCGCGGGGGCCAGTCCCTGTGAGCGGGCCATGGCCGCGGGGGCCGGTCCCTGTGAGCGGGTCAGGGCCGCGGGGGCCGGTCCCTGTGAGCGGGTCAGGGCCGCGGGGGCCGGTCCCTGTGAGCGGGCCAGGGCCGCGGGGGCCGGTCCCTGTGAGCGGGCCAGGGCCGCGGGGGCCGGTCCCTGTGAGCGGGCCAGGGCCGCGGGGGCCGGTCCCTGTGAGCGGGCCACGGCCGCCGGTGCCGGTCCCTATGAGCGGGTCAGGGCTGCGGGGGCCTGTTGATGTGAGCGGGCCTGGGCAGCGGGGGCCGGTACCTGTGAGCGGGCCAGGGCTGCGGGGGCCGGTCCCTGTGAGCGGGCCAGGGCTGCGGGGGCCGGTCCCTGTGAGCGGGCCAGGGCTGCGGGGGCCGGTGCCTGTGTGCGGGCCAGGGCTGCGGGGGCCTGTCCCTGTGAGCGGGCCAGGGTTGCGGGGGCCGGACCCTGTGAGCGGGCCAGGGCTGCGGGGGCCTGTCCTTGTGAGCAGGCCAGGGCTGCGGGGGACAGTCCCTGTGAGCGGGCAAGGGCTGCGGGGACCAGTCACTGTGAGCTGGCTAGGGCTGCGGGGGCCAGTCCCTGTGAGCGGGCCAGGGCTGCGGGAGCCAGTCCCTGTGAGCGGACCAGAGCTGCGGGGGCCAGGGCTGCGGGCGCCAGTCCCTGTGAGCGGGTCAGGGCCGCGGGGGCCAGTCCCTGTGAGCGGGCCAGAGCTGCGGGGGCCAGGGCTGCGGGCGCCAGTCCCTGTGAGCGGGTCAGGGCCGCGGGGGCCAGTCCCTGTGAGCGGGCCAGAGCTGCGGGGGCCAGGGCTGCGGGCGCCAGTCCCTGTGAGCGGGTCAGGGCCGCGGGGGCCGGTCCCTGTGAGCGGGTCAGGGCCGCGGGGGCCGGTCCCTGTGAGCGGGCCAGGGCCGCGGGGGCCGGTCCCTGTGAGCGGGCCAGGGCCGCGGGTGCCGGTCCCTGTGAGCGGGCCAGGGCTGCGGGGGCCATTCCCCGTGAGCGGGCCAGAGCTGCGGGGGCCAGGGCTGCGGGGGCCAGTCCCTGTGAGCGGGTCTGGGCTGCGGGGGCCAGTCCCTGTGAGCGGGCCAGGGCTGCGGGGGCCATTCCCCGTGAGCGGGCCAGAGCTGCGGGGGCCAGGGCTGCGGGGGCCAGTCCCTGTGAGCGGGTCTGGGCTGCGGGGGCCAGTCCCTGGGAGCGGGTCAGGGCTGCGTGGGCCAGTCCCTGGGAGCTGGTCAGGGCTGCGGGGACCAGTCCCTGTGAGCGGGTCAGGGGTGCGGGGACCAGTCCCTGTGAGCGGGCCAGGGCTGCAGGGGCCAGTCCCTGTGAGCGGGCTAGGGCTGCGGGGACCAGTCACTGTGAGCGGGCTAGGGCTGCGGGGGCCAGTCCCTGTGAGCGGGCCAGGGCTGCGGGAGCCAGTCCCTGTGAGCGGGTCAGGGCCGCGGGGGCCAGTCCCTGTGAGCGGGCCAGGGCTGCGGGGGCCGGTGCCTGTGTGCGGGCCAGGGCTGCGGGGGCCGGTGCCTGTGTGCGGGCCAGGGCTGCGGGGGCCGGTGCCTGTGTGCGGGGTAGGGCTGCGGGGGCCAGTCCCTGGGAGCGGGTCAGGGCTGCGGGGGCCAGTCCCTGGGAGCTGGTGAGGGCTGCGGGGTACAGTCCCTGTGAGCGGGACAGGGCTGCAGGGACCAGTCCCTGTGAGCGGGTCAGGGGTGCGGGGGCCAGTCCCTGTGAGCGGGCCAGGGCTGCAGGGGCCAGTCCCTGTGAGCGGGCCAGGGCCGCGGGGGCCAGTCCCTGTGAGCGGCCCAGGGCCGCGGGGGCCGGTTCCTGTGAGCGGGCCAGGGCCGCGGGGGCCGGTCCCTGTGAGCGGGCCACGGCCGCCGGTGCCGGTCCCTGTGAGCGGGTCAGGGCTGCGGGGGCCGGTACCTGTGTGCGGGCCAGGGCTGCGGGGGCCAGTCCCTGTGAGCGGGCCAGGGCTGCGGGGGCCAGTCCCTGGGAGCGGGTCAGGGCTGCGTGGGCCAGTCCCTGGGAGCGGGTCAGGGCTGCGGGGTACAGTCCCTGTGAGCGGGTCAGGGCTGCGGGGACCAGTCCCTGTGAGCGGGTCAGGGGTGCGGGGACCAGTCCCTATGAGCGGGCCAGGGCTGCAGGGGCCAGTCCCTGTGAGCGGGCCAGGGCCGCGGGGGCCAGTCCCTGCGAGCGGGCCAGGGCCGCGGGGGCCAGTCCCTGTGAGCGGGCCATGGCCGCGGGGGCCGGTCCCTGTGAGCGGGTCAGGGCCGCGGGGGCCGGTCCCTGTGAGCGGGTCAGGGCCGCGGGGGCCGGTCCCTGTGAGCGGGCCAGGGCCGCGGGGGCCGGTCCCTGTGAGCGGGCCAGGGCTGCGGGGGCCGGTCCTTGTGAGCAGGCCAGGGCTGCGGGGGACAGTCCATGTGAGCGGGCAAGGGCTGCGGGGACCAGTCACTGTGAGCGGGCCAGGGCTGCGGGAGCCAGTCCCTGTGAGCGGGCCAGAGCTGCGGGGGCCAGCGCTGCGGGCGCCAGTCCCTGTGAGCGGGTCAGGGCCGCGGGGGCCAGTCCCTGTGAGCGGGCCAGAGCTGCGGGGGCCAGGGCTGCGGGCGCCAGTCCCTGTGAGCAGGCCAGGGCTGCGGGGGCCGGTGCCTGTGAGCGGGCCAGGGCTGCGGGGGCCGGTCCCTGTGAGCGGGCCAGGGCTGCGGGGGCCGGTGCCTGTGTGCGGGCCAGGGCTGCGGGGGCCGGTGCCTGTGTGCGGGGTAGGGCTGGGGGGGCCAGTCCCTGGGAGCGGGTCAGGGCTGCGGGGGCCAGTCCCTGGGAGCTGGTCAGGGCTGCGGGGTACAGTCCCTGTGAGCGGGTCAGGGCTGCGTGGGCCAGTCCCTGGGAGCTGGTCAGGGCTGCGGGGTACAGTCCCTGTGAGCGGGACAGGGCTGCGGGGACCAGTCCCTGTGAGCGGGTCAGGGCTGCGGGGGCCAGTCCCTGTGAGCGGGCCAGGGCCGCGGGGGCCAGTCCCTGTGAGCGGGTCAGGGCCGCGGGGGCCAGTCCCTGTGAGCGGGTCAGGGCCGCGGGGGCCGGTCCCTGTGAGCGGGTCAGGGCCGCGGGGGCCGGTCCCTGTGAGCGGGCAAGGGCCGCGGGGGCCGGTCCCTGTGAGCGGGCCAGGGCCGCGGGGGCCGGTCCCTGTGAGCGGGCCAGGGCCGCGGGGGCCGGTCCCTGTGAGCGGGCCACGGCCGCCGGTGCCGGTCCCTGTGAGCGGGTCAGGGCTGCGGGGGCCTGTTGATGTGAGCGGGCCTGGGCAGCGGGGGCCGGTACCAGTGAGCGGGCCAGGGCTGCGGGGGCCGGTTCCTGTGAGCGGGCCAGGGCTGCGGGGGCCGGTCCCTGTGAGCGGGCCAGGGCTGCGGGGGCCGGTGCCTGTGTGCGGGCCAGGGCTGCGTGGGCCAGTCCCTGTGAGCGGGCCAGGGTTGCGGGGGCCGGACCCTGTGAGCGGGCCAGGGTTGCGGGGGCCGGACCCTGTGAGCGGGCCAGGGCTGCGGGGGCCGGTCCTTGTGAGCAGGCCAGGGCTGCGGGGGACAGTCCCTGTGAGCGGGCAAGGGCTGCGGGGACCAGTCACTGTGAGCTGGCTAGGGCTGCGGGGGCACGTCCCTGTGAGCGGGCCAGGGCTGCGGGCGCCAGTCCCTGTGAGCGGGTCAGGGACGCGGGGGCCAGTCCCTGTGAGCGGGTCAGGGCCGCGGGGGCCGGTCCCTGTGAGCGGGTCAGGGCCGCGGGGGGCGGTCCCTGTGAGCGGGCCAGGGCCGCGGGGGCCGGTCCCTGTGAGCGTGCCAGGGGTGCGGGGACCAGTCCCTGTGAGCGGGTCAGGGCTGCGGGGGACAGTCGCAGTGAGCGGGTCAGGGCTGCGGGGACCAGTCCCTGTGAGCGGGACAGGGCTGCGGGGACCAGTCCCTGTGAGCAGGTCAGGGCTGCGGGGGCCAGTCCCTGTGAGCGGGCTAGGGCTGCGGGGGCCAGTCCCTGTGAGCGGGCCAGGGGTGCGGGGGCCAGTCCCTGTGAGCGGGCCAGGGCTGCGGGGGCCATTCCCCGTGAGCGGGCCAGAGCTGCGGGGGCCAGGGCTGCGGGGGCCAGTCCCTGTGAGCGGGTCTGGGCTGCGGGGGCCAGTCCCTGGGAGCTGGTCAGGGCTGCGGGGACCAGTCCCTGTGAGCGGGTCAGGGGTGCGGGGACCAGTCCCTGTGAGCGGGCCAGGGCTGCAGGGGCCAGTCCCTGTGAGCGGGCTAGGGCTGCGGGGACCAGTCACTGTGAGCGGGCTAGGGCTGCGGGGGCCAGTCCCTGTGAGCGGGCCAGGGCTGCGGGAGCCAGTCCCTGTGAGCGGGTCAGGGCCGCGGGGGCCAGTCCCTGTGAGCGGGCCAGGGCTGCGGGGGCCGGTGCCTGTGTGCGGGCCAGGGCTGCGGGGGCCGGTGCCTGTGTGCGGGCCAGGGCTGCGGGGGCCGGTGCCTGTGTGCGGGGTAGGGCTGCGGGGGCCAGTCCCTGGGAGCGGGTCAGGGCTGCGGGGGCCAGTCCCTGGGAGCTGGTGAGGGCTGCGGGGTACAGTCCCTGTGAGCGGGACAGGGCTGCAGGGACCAGTCCCTGTGAGCGGGTCAGGGGTGCGGGGGCCAGTCCCTGTGAGCGGGCCAGGCCTGCAGGGGCCAGTCCCTGTGAGCGGGCCAGGGCCGCGGGGGCCAGTCCCTGTGAGCGGCCCAGGGCCGCGGGGGCCGGTTCCTGTGAGCGGGCCAGGGCCGCGGGGGCCGGTCCCTGTGAGCGGGCCACGGCCGCCGGTGCCGGTCCCTGTGAGCGGGTCAGGGCTGCGGGGGCCGGTACCTGTGAGCGGGCCAGGGCTGCGGGGGCCAGTCCCTGTGAGCGGGCCAGGGCTGCGGGGGCCAGTCCCTGGGAGCGGGTCAGGGCTGCGTGGGCCAGTCCCTGGGAGCGGGTCAGGGCTGCGGGGTACAGTCCCTGTGAGCGGGTCAGGGCTGCGGGGACCAGTCCCTGTGAGCGGGTCAGGGGTGCGGGGACCAGTCCCTATGAGCGGGCCAGGGCTGCAGGGGCCAGTCCCTGTGAGCGGGCCAGGGCCGCGGGGGCCAGTCCCTGCGAGCGGGCCAGGGCCGCGGGGGCCAGTCCCTGTGAGCGGGCCATGGCCGCGGGGGCCGGTCCCTGTGAGCGGGTCAGGGCCGCGGGGGCCGGTCCCTGTGAGCGGGTCAGGGCCGCGGGGGCCGGTCCCTGTGAGCGGGCCAGGGCCGCGGGGGCCGGTCCCTGTGAGCGGGCCAGGGCCGCGGGGGCCGGTCCCTGTGAGCGGGCCAGGGCCGCGGGGGCCGGTCCCTGTGAGCGGGCCACGGCCGCCGGTGCCGGTCCCTATGAGCGGGTCAGGGCTGCGGGGGCCTGTTGATGTGAGCGGGCCTGGGCAGCGGGGGCCGGTACCTGTGAGCGGGCCAGGGCTGCGGGGGCCGGTCCCTGTGAGCGGGCCAGGGCTGCGGGGGCCGGTCCCTGTGAGCGGGCCAGGGCTGCGGGGGCCGGTGCCTGTGTGCGGGCCAGGGCTGCGGGGGCCAGTCCCTGTGAGCGGGCCAGGGTTGCGGGGGCCGGACCCTGTGAGCGGGCCAGGGCTGCGGGGGCCTGTCCTTGTGAGCAGGCCAGGGCTGCGGGGGACAGTCCCTGTGAGCGGGCAAGGGCTGCGGGGACCAGTCACTGTGAGCTGGCTAGGGCTGCGGGGGCCAGTCCCTGTGAGCGGGCCAGGGCTGCGGGAGCCAGTCCCTGTGAGCGGACCAGAGCTGCGGGGGCCAGGGCTGCGGGCGCCAGTCCCTGTGAGCGGGTCAGGGCCGCGGGGGCCAGTCCCTGTGAGCGGGCCAGAGCTGCGGGGGCCAGGGCTGCGGGCGCCAGTCCCTGTGAGCGGGTCAGGGCCGCGGGGGCCAGTCCCTGTGAGCGGGCCAGAGCTGCGGGGGCCAGGGCTGCGGGCGCCAGTCCCTGTGAGCGGGTCAGGGCCGCGGGGGCCAGTCCCTGTGAGCGGGTCAGGGCCGCGGGGGCCGGTCCCTGTGAGCGGGCCAGGGCCGCGGGGGCCGGTCCCTGTGAGCGGGCCAGGGCCGCGGGTGCCGGTCCCTGTGAGCGGGCCAGGGCCGCGGGGGCCGGTCCCTGTGAGCGGGCCAGGGCCGCGGGGGCCGGTCCCTGTGAGCGGGCCGGGGCCGAGGGGGCCGGTCCCTGTGTGCGGGCCGGGGCCGCGGGGGCCGGTCCCTGTGAGCGGGCCAGGGCCGCGGGGGCCGGTCCCTGTGAGCGGGCCAGGGCCGCGGGGGCCGGTCCCTGTGAGCGGGCCAGGGCCGCGGGGGCCGGTCCCTGTGAGCGGGCCAGGGCCGCGGGGGCCGGTCCCTGTGAGCGGGCCACGGCCGCCGGTGCCGGTTCCTGTGAGCGGGTCAGGGCTGCAGGGGCCTGTTCATGTGAGCGGGCAAGGGCTGCGGGGGCCGGTCCCTGTGAGCGGGCAAGGGCTGCGGGGGCCAGTCCCTGTGAGCGGGCCAGGGCTGCGGGGGCCGGTCCCTGTGAGCGGGCCAGGGCTGCGGGGGCCGGTCCCTGTGAGCGGGCCAGGGCTGCGGGGGCCGGTCCTTGTGAGCAGGCCAGGGCTGCGGGGGCCAGTCCCTGTGAGCGGGCTAGGGCTGCGGGGGCCAGTCCCTGTGAGCGGGTCAGGGCTGCGTGGGACAGTCCCTGGGAGCTGGTCAGGGCTGCGGGGGACAGTCCCTGTGAGCGGGGCAGGGCTGCGGGGACCAGTCCCTGTGAGCGGGTCAGGGGTGCGGGGACCAGTCCCTGTGAGCGGGCCAGGGCCGCGGGGGCCGGTCCCTGTGAGCGGGCCAGGGCCGCGGGGGCCGGTCCCTGTGAGCGGGCCACGGCCGCCGGTGCCGGTCCCTGTGAGCGGGTCAGGGCTGCGGGGGCCTGTTGATGTGAGCGGGACAGGGCTGCGGGGGCCGGTCCCTGTGAGCGGGCCAGGGCTGCGGGGGCCGGTGCCTGTGTGCGGGCCAGGGCTGCGGGGGCCAGTCCCTGTGAGCGGGCCAGGATTGCGGGGGGACGGACCCTGTGAGCGGGCCAGGGCTGCGGGGGCCGGTCCTTGTGAGCAGGCCAGGGCTGCGGGGGACAGTCCCTGTGAGCGGGCAAGGGCTGCGGGGACCAGTCACTGTGAGCGGGCCAGGGCTGCGGGAGCCAGTCCCTGTGAGCGGGCCAGGGCTGCGGGGGCCAGTCCCTGTGAGCGGGCCAGGGCTGCGGGAGCCAGTCCCTGTGAGCGGGCCAGAGCTGCGGGGGACAGGGCTGCGGGCGCCAGTCCCTGTGAGCGGGTCAGGGCCGCGGGGGCCGGTCCCTGTGAGCGGGTCAGGGCCGCGGGGGCCGGTCCCTGTGAGCGGGTCAGGGCCGCGGGGGCCGGTCCCTGTGAGCGGGTCAGGGCCGCGGGGGCCGGTCCCTGTGAGCGGGCCAGGGCCGCGGGGGCCGGTCCCTGTGAGCGGGCCAGGGCCGCGGGGGCCGGTCCCTGTGAGCGGGCCAGGGCCGCGGGGGCCGGTCCCTGTGAGCGGGCCAGGGACGCGGGGGCCGGTCCCTGTGAGCGGACCAGGGCCTGCGGGGGCCGGTCCCTGGGAGCGGGCCAGGGCCGCGGGGGCCGGTCCCTGTGAGCGGGCCAGGGGCGCGGGGGCCGGTCCCTGTGAGCGGGCCAGGGCCGCGGGTGCCGGTCCCTGTCAGCGGGCCAGGGCCGCGGGGGCCGGTCCCTGTGAGCGGGCCAGGGCCGCAGGGACCAGTCCCTGTGAGCGGGCTAGGGCCGCGGGGGCCAGTACCTGTGAGCGGGCCAGGGCCGCGGGGGCCAGTCCCTGTGAGCGGGTCAGGGCCGCGGGGGCCGGTCCCTGTGAGCGGGTCAGGGCCGCAGGGACCAGTCCCTGTGAGCGGGCCAGGGCCGCGGGGGCCAGTCCCTGTGAGCGGGCCAGGGCCGCGGGGGCCGGTCCCTGTGAGCGGGCCAGGGCCGCGGGGGCCGGTCCCTGTGAGCGGGCCAGGGCCGCGGGGGCCGGTCCCTGTGAGCGGGCCAGGGCCGCGGGGGCCGGTCCCTGTGAGCGGGCCACGGCCGCCGGTGCCGGTCACTGTGAGCCCGTCAGGGCTGCGGGGGCCTGTTCATGTGAGCGGGCCTGGGCAGCGGGGGCCGGTACCTGTGAGTGGACCAGGGCTGCGGGGGCCGGTCCCTGTGAGCGGGCCAGGGCTGCGGGGGCCGGTCCCTGTGAGCGGGCCAGGGCTGCGGGGGCCGGTCCCTGTGAGCGGGCCAGGGCTGCGGGGGCCGGTGCCTGTGTGCGGGCCAGGGCTGCGGGGGCCGGTCCCTGTGAGCGGGCCAGGGTTGCGGGGGCCGGTCCCTGTGAGCGGGCCAGGGCTGCGGGGGCCGGTCCTTGTGAGCAGGCCAGGGCTGCGGGGGACAGTCCATGTGAGCGGGCAAGGGCTGCGGGGACCAGTCACTGTGAGCGGGCCAGGGCTGCGGGAGCCAGTCCCTGTGAGCGGGCCAGAGCTGCGGGGGCCAGCGCTGCGGGCGCCAGTCCCTGTGAGCGGGTCAGGGCCGCGGGGGCCAGTCCCTGTGAGCGGGCCAGAGCTGCGGGGGCCAGGGCTGCGGGCGCCAGTCCCTGTGAGCGGGCCAGGGCTGCGGGGGCCGGTCCCTGTGAGCGGGCCAGGGCTGCGGGGGCCGGTGCCTGTGTGCGGGGTAGGGCTGGGGGGGCCAGTCCCTGGGAGCGGGTCAGGGCTGCGGGGGCCAGTCCCTGGGAGCTGGTCAGGGCTGCGGGGTACAGTCCCTGTGAGCGGGTCAGGGCTGCGTGGGCCAGTCCCTGGGAGCTGGTCAGTGCTGCGGGGTACAGTCCCTGTGAGCGGGACAGGGCTGCGGGGACCAGTCCCTGTGAGCGGGTCAGGGGTGCGGGGACCAGTCCCTGTGAGCGGGCCAGGGCTGCAGGGGCCAGTCCCTGTGAGCGGGCTAGGGCTGCGGGGGCCAGTCCCTGTGAGCGGGTCAGGGCTGCGGGGGCCAGTCCCTGTGAGCGGGCCAGGGCCGCGGGGGCCAGTCCCTGTGAGCGGGTCAGGGCCGCGGGGGCCAGTCCCTGTGAGCGTGTCAGGGCTGCGGAAGCCAGTCCCTGTGAGCGGGCCAGGGCCGCGGGGGCCAGTCCCTGTGAGCGGCCCAGGGCCGCGGGGGCCGGTCCCTGTGAGCGGGCCAGGGCCGCGGGGGCCGGTCCCTGTGAGCGGGCCACGGCCGCCGGTGCCGGTCCCTGTGAGCGGGTCAGGGCTGCGGGGGCCTGTTCATGTGAGCGGGCCTGGGCAGCGGGGGCCGGTACCTGTGAGCGGGCCAGGGCTGCGGGGGCCGGTCCCTGTGAGCGGGCCAGGGCCGCGGGGGCCGGTCCCTGTGAGCGGGTCAGGGCCGCGGGGGCCGGTCCCTGTGAGCGGGTCAGGGCCGCGGGGGCCGGTCCCTGTGAGCGGGCCAGGGCCGCGGGGGCCGGTCCCTGTGAGCGGGCCAGGGCCGCGGGGGCCGGTCCCTGTGAGCGGGCCAGGGCCGCGGGGGCCGGTCCCTGTGAGCGGGCCACGGCCGCCGGTGCCGGTCCCTGTGAGCGGGTCAGGCCTGCGGGGGCCTGTTGATGTGAGCGGGCCTGGGCAGCGGGGGCCGGTACCAGTGAGCGGGCCAGGGCTGCGGGGGCCGGTCCCTGTGAGCGGGCCAGGGCTGCGGGGGCCGGTCCCAGTGAGCGGGCCAGGGCTGCGGGGGCCGGTGCCTGTGTGCGGGCCAGGGCTGCGGGGGCCAGTCCCTGTGAGCGGGCCAGGGTTGCGGGGGCCGGACCCTGTGAGCGGGCCAGGGTTGCGGGGGCCGGACCCTGTGAGCGGGCCAGGGCTGCGGGGGCCGGTCCTTGTGAGCAGGCCAGGGCTGCGGGGGACAGTCCCTGTGAGCGGGCAAGGGCTGCGGGGACCAGTCACTGTGAGCTGGCTAGGGCTGCGGGGGCCAGTCCCTGTGAGCGGGCCAGGGCTGCGGGAGCCAGTCCCTGTGAGCGGGCCAGAGCTGCGGGGGCCAGGGCTGCGGGCGCCAGTCCCTGTGAGCGGGTCAGGGCCGCGGGGGCCAGTCCCTGTGAGCGGGCCAGAGCTGCGGGGGCCAGGGCTGCGGGCGCCAGTCCCTGTGAGCGGGTCAGGGCCGCGGGGGCCAGTACCTGTGAGCGGGTCAGGGCCGCGGGGGCCGGTCCCTGTGAGCGGGTCAGGGCCGCGGGGGGCGGTCCCTGTGAGCGGGCCAGGGCCGCGGGGGCCGGTCCCTGTGAGCGTGCCAGGGCCGCGGGGGCCGGTCCCTGTGAGCGGGCCAGGGCCGCGGGGGCCGGTCCCTGTGAGCGGGCCAGGGCCGCGGGGGCCGGTCCCTGTGAGCGGACCAGGGCCTGCGGGGGCCGGTACCTGTGAGCGGGCCAGGGCCGCGGGGGCCGGTCCCTGTGAGCGGGCCAGGGCCGCGGGGGCCGGTCCCTGTGAGCGGACCAGGGCCTGCGGGGGCCGGTCCCTGTGAGCGGGTCAGGGCCGCGGGGGGCGGTCCCTGTGAGCGGGCCAGGGCCGCGGGGGCCGGTCCCTGTGAGCGTGCCAGGGCCGCGGGGGCCGGTCCCTGTGAGCGGGCCAGGGCCGCGGGGGCCGGTCCCTGTGAGCGGGCCAGGGCCGCGGGGGCCGGTCCCTGTGAGCGGGCCACGGCCGCCGGTGCCGGTTCCTGTGAGCGGGTCAGGGCTGCAGGGGCCTGTTCATGTGAGCGGGCAAGGGCTGCGGGGGCCGGTCCCTGTGAGCGGGCAAGGGCTGCGGGGGCCAGTCCCTGTGAGCGGGCCAGGGCTGCGGGGGCCGGTCCCTGTGAGCGGGCCAGGGCTGCGGGGGCCGGTCCCTGTGTGCGGGCCAGGGCTGCGGGGGCCAGTCCCTGTGAGCGGGCTAGGGCTGCGGGGGCCAGTCCCTGGGAGCGGGTCAGGGCTGCGTGGGACAGTCCCTGGGAGCTGGTCAGGGCTGCGGGGGACAGTCCCTGTGAGCGGGGCAGGGCTGCAGGGACCAATCCCTGTGAGCGGGTCAGGGGTGCGGGGACCAGTCCCTGTGAGCGGGCCAGGGCCGCGGGGGCCGGTCCCTGTGAGCGGGCCAGGGCCGCGGGGGCCGGTCCCTGTGAGCGGGCCACGGCCGCCGGTGCCGGTCCCTGTGAGCGGGTCAGGGCTGCGGGGGCCTGTTGATGTGAGCGGGCCAGGGCTGCGGGGGCCGGTGCCTGTGAGCGGGCCAGGGCTGCGGGGGCCGGTCCCTGTGAGCGGGCCAGGGCTGCGGGGGGCCGGTCCCTGTGAGCGGGCCAGGGCTGCGGGGGCCGGTGCCTGTGTGCGGGCCAGGGCTGCGGGGGCCAGTCCCTGTGAGCGGGCCAGGATTGCGGGGGGACGGACCCTGTGAGCGGGCCAGGGCTGCGGGGACCAGTCACTGTGAGCGGGCCAGGGCTGCGGGAGCCAGTCCCTGTGAGCGGGCCAGGGCTGCGGGGGCCAGTCCCTGTGAGCGGGCCAGGGCTGCGGGAGCCAGTCCCTGTGAGCGGGCCAGAGCTGCGGGGGACAGGGCTGCGGGCGCCAGTCCCTGTGAGCGGGTCAGGGCCGCGGGGGCCAGTCCCTGTGAGCGGGTCAGGGCCGCGGGGGCCGGTCCCTGTGAGCGGGTCAGGGCCGCGGGGGCCGGTCCCTGTGAGCGGGTCAGGGCCGCGGGGGCCGGTCCCTGTGAGCGGGCCAGGGCCGCGGGGGCCGGTCCCTGTGAGCGGGCCAGGGCCGCGGGTGCCGGTCCCTGTGAGCGGGCCAGGGACGCGGGGGCCGGTCCCTGTGAGCGGGCCAGGGACGCGGGGGCCGGTCCCTGTGAGCGGACCAGGGCCTGCGGGGGCCGGTCCCTGGGAGCGGGCCAGGGCCGCGGGGGCCGGTCCCTGTGAGCGGGCCAGGGGCGCGGGGGCCGGTCCCTGTGAGCGGGCCAGGGCCGCGGGTGCCGGTCCCTGTCAGCGGGCCAGGGCCGCGGGGGCCGGTCCCTGTGAGCGGGCCAGGGCCGCAGGGACCAGTCCCTGTGAGCGGGCTAGGGCCGCGGGGGCCAGTACCTGTGAGCGGGCCAGGGCCGCGGGGGCCAGTCCCTGTGAGCGGGTCAGGGCCGCGGGGGCCGGTCCCTGTGAGCGGGTCAGGGCCGCGGGGGCCGGTCCCTGTGAGCGGGCCAGGGCCGCGGGGGCCGGTCCCTGTGAGCGGGCCACGGCCGCCGGTGCCGGTCACTGTGAGCCCGTCAGGGCTGCGGGGGCCTGTTCATGTGAGCGGGCCTGGGCAGCGGGGGCCGGTACCTGTGAGTGGACCAGGGCTGCGGGGGCCGGTCCCTGTGAGCGGGCCAGGGCTGCGGGGGCCGGTCCCTGTGAGCGGGCCAGGGCTGCGGGGGCCGGTCCCTGTGAGCGGGCCAGGGCTGCGGGGGCCGGTGCCTGTGTGCGGGCCAGGGCTGCGGGGGCCGGTCCCTGTGAGCGGGCCAGGGTTGCGGGGGCCGGTCCCTGTGAGCGGGCCAGGGCTGCGGGGGCCGGTCCTTGTGAGCAGGCCAGGGCTGCGGGGGACAGTCCATGTGAGCGGGCAAGGGCTGCGGGGACCAGTCACTGTGAGCGGGCCAGGGCTGCGGGAGCCAGTCCCTGTGAGCGGGCCAGAGCTGCGGGGGCCAGCGCTGCGGGCGCCAGTCCCTGTGAGCGGGTCAGGGCCGCGGGGGCCAGTCCCTGTGAGCGGGCCAGAGCTGCGGGGGCCAGGGCTGCGGGCGCCAGTCCCTGTGAGCGGGCCAGGGCTGCGGGGGCCGGTCCCTGTGAGCGGGCCAGGGCTGCGGGGGCCGGTGCCTGTGTGCGGGGTAGGGCTGGGGGGGCCAGTCCCTGGGAGCTGGTCAGGGCTGCGGGGTACAGTCCCTGTGAGCGGGTCAGGGCTGCGTGGGCCAGTCCCTGGGAGCTGGTCAGTGCTGCGGGGTACAGTCCCTGTGAGCGGGACAGGGCTGCGGGGACCAGTCCCTGTGAGCGGGTCAGGGGTGCGGGGACCAGTCCCTGTGAGCGGGCCAGGGCTGCAGGGGCCAGTCCCTGTGAGCGGGCTAGGGCTGCGGGGGCCAGTCCCTGTGAGCGGGTCAGGGCTGCGGGGGCCAGTCCCTGTGAGCGGGCCAGGGCCGCGGGGGCCAGTCCCTGTGAGCGGGTCAGGGCCGCGGGGGCCAGTCCCTGTGAGCGTGTCAGGGCTGCGGAAGCCAGTCCCTGTGAGCGGGCCAGGGCCGCGGGGGCCAGTCCCTGTGAGCGGCCCAGGGCCGCGGGGGCCGGTCCCTGTGAGCGGGCCAGGGCCGCGGGGGCCGGTCCCTGTGAGCGGGCCACGGCCGCCGGTGCCGGTCCCTGTGAGCGGGTCAGGGCTGCGGGGGCCTGTTCATGTGAGCGGGCCTGGGCAGCGGGGGCCGGTACCTGTGAGCGGGCCAGGGCTGCGGGGGCCGGTCCCTGTGAGCGGGCCAGGGCCGCGGGGGCCGGTCCCTGTGAGCGGGCCACGGCCGCCGGTGCCGGTCCCTGTGAGCGGGTCAGGGCTGCGGGGGCCTGTTGATGTGAGCGGGACAGGGCTGCGGGGGCCGGTCCCTGTGAGCGGGCCAGGGCTGCGGGGGCCGGTGCCTGTGTGCGGGCCAGGGCTGCGGGGGCCAGTCCCTGTGAGCGGGCCAGGATTGCGGGGGGACGGACCCTGTGAGCGGGCCAGGGCTGCGGGGGCCGGTCCTTGTGAGCAGGCCAGGGCTGCGGGGGACAGTCCCTGTGAGCGGGCAAGGGCTGCGGGGACCAGTCACTGTGAGCGGGCCAGGGCTGCGGGAGCCAGTCCCTGTGAGCGGGCCAGGGCTGCGGGGGCCAGTCCCTGTGAGCGGGCCAGGGCTGCGGGAGCCAGTCCCTGTGAGCGGGCCAGAGCTGCGGGGGACAGGGCTGCGGGCGCCAGTCCCTGTGAGCGGGTCAGGGCCGCGGGGGCTAGTCCCTGTGAGCGGGTCAGGGCCGCGGGGGCCGGTCCCTGTGAGCGGGTCAGGGCCGCGGGGGCCGGTCCCTGTGAGCGGGTCAGGGCCGCGGGGGCCGGTCCCTGTGAGCGGGCCAGGGCCGCGGGGGCCGGTCCCTGTGAGCGGGCCAGGGCCGCGGGGGCCGGTCCCTGTGAGCGGGCCAGGGCCGCGGGGGCCGGTCCCTGTGAGCGGGCCAGGGACGCGGGGGCCGGTCCCTGTGAGCGGACCAGGGCCTGCGGGGGCCGGTCCCTGGGAGCGGGCCAGGGCCGCGGGGGCCGGTCCCTGTGAGCGGGCCAGGGGCGCGGGGGCCGGTCCCTGTGAGCGGGCCAGGGCCGCGGGTGCCGGTCCCTGTCAGCGGGCCAGGGCCGCGGGGGCCGGTCCCTGTGAGCGGGCCAGGGCCGCAGGGACCAGTCCCTGTGAGCGGGCTAGGGCCGCGGGGGCCAGTACCTGTGAGCGGGCCAGGGCCGCGGGGGCCAGTCCCTGTGAGCGGGTCAGGGCCGCGGGGGCCGGTCCCTGTGAGCGGGTCAGGGCCGCAGGGACCAGTCCCTGTGAGCGGGCCAGGGCCGCGGGGGCCAGTCCCTGTGAGCGGGCCAGGGCCGCGGGGGCCGGTCCCTGTGAGCGGGCCAGGGCCGCGGGGGCCGGTCCCTGTGAGCGGGCCAGGGCCGCGGGGGCCGGTCCCTGTGAGCGGGCCACGGCCGCCGGTGCCGGTCACTGTGAGCCCGTCAGGGCTGCGGGGGCCTGTTCATGTGAGCGGGCCTGGGCAGCGGGGGCCGGTACCTGTGAGTGGACCAGGGCTGCGGGGGCCGGTCCCTGTGAGCGGGCCAGGGCTGCGGGGGCCGGTCCCTGTGAGCGGGCCAGGGCTGCGGGGGCCGGTCCCTGTGAGCGGGCCAGGGCTGCGGGGGCCGGTGCCTGTGTGCGGGCCAGGGCTGCGGGGGCCGGTCCCTGTGAGCGGGCCAGGGTTGCGGGGGCCGGTCCCTGTGAGCGGGCCAGGGCTGCGGGGGCCGGTCCTTGTGAGCAGGCCAGGGCTGCGGGGGACAGTCCATGTGAGCGGGCAAGGGCTGCGGGGACCAGTCACTGTGAGCGGGCCAGGGCTGCGGGAGCCAGTCCCTGTGAGCGGGACAGGGCTGCGGGGACCAGTCCCTGTGAGCGGGTCAGGGGTGCGGGGACCAGTCCCTGTGAGCGGGCCAGGGCTGCAGGGGCCAGTCCCTGTGAGCGGGCTAGGGCTGCGGGGGCCAGTCCCTGTGAGCGGGTCAGGGCTGCGGGGGCCAGTCCCTGTGAGCGGGCCAGGGCCGCGGGGGCCAGTCCCTGTGAGCGGGTCAGGGCCGCGGGGGCCAGTCCCTGTGAGCGTGTCAGGGCTGCGGAAGCCAGTCCCTGTGAGCGGGCCAGGGCCGCGGGGGCCAGTCCCTGTGAGCGGCCCAGGGCCGCGGGGGCCGGTCCCTGTGAGCGGGCCAGGGCCGCGGGGGCCGGTCCCTGTGAGCGGGCCACGGCCGCCGGTGCCGGTCCCTGTGAGCGGGTCAGGGCTGCGGGGGCCTGTTCATGTGAGCGGGCCTGGGCAGCGGGGGCCGGTACCTGTGAGCGGGCCAGGGCTGCGGGGGCCGGTCCCTGTGAGCGGGCCAGGGCCGCGGGGGCCGGTCCCTGTGAGCGGGTCAGGGCCGCGGGGGCCGGTCCCTGTGAGCGGGTCAGGGCCGCGGGGGCCGGTCCCTGTGAGCGGGCCAGGGCCGCGGGGGCCGGTCCCTGTGAGCGGGCCAGGGCCGCGGGGGCCGGTCCCTGTGAGCGGGCCAGGGCCGCGGGGGCCGGTCCCTGTGAGCGGGCCACGGCCGCCGGTGCCGGTCCCTGTGAGCGGGTCAGGCCTGCGGGGGCCTGTTGATGTGAGCGGGCCTGGGCAGCGGGGGCCGGTACCAGTGAGCGGGCCAGGGCTGCGGGGGCCGGTCCCTGTGAGCGGGCCAGGGCTGCGGGGGCCGGTCCCTGTGAGCGGGCCAGGGCTGCGGGGGCCGGTGCCTGTGTGCGGGCCAGGGCTGCGGGGGCCAGTCCCTGTGAGCGGGCCAGGGTTGCGGGGGCCGGACCCTGTGAGCGGGCCAGGGTTGCGGGGGCCGGACCCTGTGAGCGGGCCAGGGCTGCGGGGGCCGGTCCTTGTGAGCAGGCCAGGGCTGCGGGGGACAGTCCCTGTGAGCGGGCAAGGGCTGCGGGGACCAGTCACTGTGAGCTGGCTAGGGCTGCGGGGGCCAGTCCCTGTGAGCGGGCCAGGGCTGCGGGAGCCAGTCCCTGTGAGCGGGCCAGAGCTGCGGGGGCCAGGGCTGCGGGCGCCAGTCCCTGTGAGCGGGTCAGGGCCGCGGGGGCCAGTCCCTGTGAGCGGGCCAGAGCTGCGGGGGCCAGGGCTGCGGGCGCCAGTCCCTGTGAGCGGGTCAGGGCCGCGGGGGCCAGTACCTGTGAGCGGGTCAGGGCCGCGGGGGCCGGTCCCTGTGAGCGGGTCAGGGCCGCGGGGGGCGGTCCCTGTGAGCGGGCCAGGGCCGCGGGGGCCGGTCCCTGTGAGCGTGCCAGGGCCGCGGGGGCCGGTCCCTGTGAGCGGGCCAGGGCCGCGGGGGCCGGTCCCTGTGAGCGGGCCAGGGCCGCGGGGGCCGGTCCCTGTGAGCGGACCAGGGCCTGCGGGGGCCGGTACCTGTGAGCGGGCCAGGGCCGCGGGGGCCGGTCCCTGTGAGCGGGCCAGGGCCGCGGGGGCCGGTCCCTGTGAGCGGACCAGGGCCTGCGGGGGCCGGTCCCTGTGAGCGGGTCAGGGCCGCGGGGGGCGGTCCCTGTGAGCGGGCCAGGGCCGCGGGGGCCGGTCCCTGTGAGCGTGCCAGGGCCGCGGGGGCCGGTCCCTGTGAGCGGGACAGGGCCGCGGGGGCCGGTCCCTGTGAGCGGGCCAGGGCCGCGGGGGCCGGTCCCTGTGAGCGGGCCACGGCCGCCGGTGCCGGTTCCTGTGAGCGGGTCAGGGCTGCAGGGGCCTGTTCATGTGAGCGGGCAAGGGCTGCGGGGGCCGGTCCCTGTGAGCGGGCAAGGGCTGCGGGGGCCAGTCCCTGTGAGCGGGCCAGGGCTGCGGGGGCCGGTCCCTGTGAGCGGGCCAGGGCTGCGGGGGCCGGTCCCTGTGTGCGGGCCAGGGCTGCGGGGGCCAGTCCCTGTGAGCGGGCTAGGGCTGCGGGGGCCAGTCCCTGGGAGCGGGTCAGGGCTGCGTGGGACAGTCCCTGGGAGCTGGTCAGGGCTGCGGGGGACAGTCCCTGTGAGCGGGGCAGGGCTGCGGGGACCAATCCCTGTGAGCGGGTCAGGGGTGCGGGGACCAGTCCCTGTGAGCGGGCCAGGGCCGCGGGGGCCGGTCCCTGTGAGCGGGCCAGGGCCGCGGGGGCCGGTCCCTGTGAGCGGGCCACGGCCGCCGGTGCCGGTCCCTGTGAGCGGGTCAGGGCTGCGGGGGCCTGTTGATGTGAGCGGGCCAGGGCTGCGGGGGCCGGTGCCTGTGAGCGGGCCAGGGCTGCGGGGGCCGGTCCCTGTGAGCGGGCCAGGGCTGCGGGGGCCGGTCCCTGTGAGCGGGCCAGGGCTGCGGGGGCCGGTGCCTGTGTGCGGGCCAGGGCTGCGGGGGCCAGTCCCTGTGAGCGGGCCAGGATTGCGGGGGGACGGACCCTGTGAGCGGGCCAGGGCTGCGGGGACCAGTCACTGTGAGCGGGCCAGGGCTGCGGGAGCCAGTCCCTGTGAGCGGGCCAGGGCTGCGGGGGCCAGTCCCTGTGAGCGGGCCAGGGCTGCGGGAGCCAGTCCCTGTGAGCGGGCCAGAGCTGCGGGGGACAGGGCTGCGGGCGCCAGTCCCTGTGAGCGGGTCAGGGCCGCGGGGGCCAGTCCCTGTGAGCGGGTCAGGGCCGCGGGGGCCGGTCCCTGTGAGCGGGTCAGGGCCGCGGGGGCCGGTCCCTGTGAGCGGGTCAGGGCCGCGGGGGCCGGTCCCTGTGAGCGGGCCAGGGCCGCGGGGGCCGGTCCCTGTGAGCGGGCCAGGGCCGCGGGTGCCGGTCCCTGTGAGCGGGCCAGGGACGCGGGGGCCGGTCCCTGTGAGCGGGCCAGGGACGCGGGGGCCGGTCCCTGTGAGCGGACCAGGGCCTGCGGGGGCCGGTCCCTGGGAGCGGGCCAGGGCCGCGGGGGCCGGTCCCTGTGAGCGGGCCAGGGGCGCGGGGGCCGGTCCCTGTGAGCGGGCCAGGGCCGCGGGTGCCGGTCCCTGTCAGCGGGCCAGGGCCGCGGGGGCCGGTCCCTGTGAGCGGGCCAGGGCCGCAGGGACCAGTCCCTGTGAGCGGGCTAGGGCCGCGGGGGCCAGTACCTGTGAGCGGGCCAGGGCCGCGGGGGCCAGTCCCTGTGAGCGGGTCAGGGCCGCGGGGGCCGGTCCCTGTGAGCGGGTCAGGGCCGCAGGGACCAGTCCCTGTGAGCGGGCCAGGGCCGCGGGGGCCAGTCCCTGTGAGCGGGCCAGGGCCGCGGGGGCCGGTCCCTGTGAGCGGGCCAGGGCCGCGGGGGCCGGTCCCTGTGAGCGGGCCAGGGCCGCGGGGGCCGGTCCCTGTGAGCGGGCCAGGGCCGCGGGGGCCGGTCCCTGTGAGCGGGCCACGGCCGCCGGTGCCGGTCACTGTGAGCCCGTCAGGGCTGCGGGGGCCTGTTCATGTGAGCGGGCCTGGGCAGCGGGGGCCGGTACCTGTGAGTGGACCAGGGCTGCGGGGGCCGGTCCCTGTGAGCGGGCCAGGGCTGCGGGGGCCGGTCCCTGTGAGCGGGCCAGGGCTGCGGGGGCCGGTCCCTGTGAGCGGGCCAGGGCTGCGGGGGCCGGTGCCTGTGTGCGGGCCAGGGCTGCGGGGGCCGGTCCCTGTGAGCGGGCCAGGGTTGCGGGGGCCGGTCCCTGTGAGCGGGCCAGGGCTGCGGGGGCCGGTCCTTGTGAGCAGGCCAGGGCTGCGGGGGACAGTCCATGTGAGCGGGCAAGGGCTGCGGGGACCAGTCACTGTGAGCGGGCCAGGGCTGCGGGAGCCAGTCCCTGTGAGCGGGCCAGAGCTGCGGGGGCCAGCGCTGCGGGCGCCAGTCCCTGTGAGCGGGTCAGGGCCGCGGGGGCCAGTCCCTGTGAGCGGGCCAGAGCTGCGGGGGCCAGGGCTGCGGGCGCCAGTCCCTGTGAGCGGGCCAGGGCTGCGGGGGCCGGTCCCTGTGAGCGGGCCAGGGCTGCGGGGGCCGGTGCCTGTGTGCGGGGTAGGGCTGGGGGGGCCAGTCCCTGGGAGCTGGTCAGGGCTGCGGGGTACAGTCCCTGTGAGCGGGTCAGGGCTGCGTGGGCCAGTCCCTGGGAGCTGGTCAGTGCTGCGGGGTACAGTCCCTGTGAGCGGGACAGGGCTGCGGGGACCAGTCCCTGTGAGCGGGTCAGGGGTGCGGGGACCAGTCCCTGTGAGCGGGCCAGGGCTGCAGGGGCCAGTCCCTGTGAGCGGGCTAGGGCTGCGGGGGCCAGTCCCTGTGAGCGGGTCAGGGCTGCGGGGGCCAGTCCCTGTGAGCGGGCCAGGGCCGCGGGGGCCAGTCCCTGTGAGCGGGTCAGGGCCGCGGGGGCCAGTCCCTGTGAGCGTGTCAGGGCTGCGGAAGCCAGTCCCTGTGAGCGGGCCAGGGCCGCGGGGGCCAGTCCCTGTGAGCGGCCCAGGGCCGCGGGGGCCGGTCCCTGTGAGCGGGCCAGGGCCGCGGGGGCCGGTCCCTGTGAGCGGGCCACGGCCGCCGGTGCCGGTCCCTGTGAGCGGGTCAGGGCTGCGGGGGCCTGTTCATGTGAGCGGGCCTGGGCAGCGGGGGCCGGTACCTGTGAGCGGGCCAGGGCTGCGGGGGCCGGTCCCTGTGAGCGGGCCAGGGCTGCGGGGGCCGGTCCCTGTGAGCGGGTCAGGGCCGCGGGGGCCGGTCCCTGTGAGCGGGTCAGGGCCGCGGGGGCCGGTCCCTGTGAGCGGGCCAGGGCCGCGGGGGCCGGTCCCTGTGAGCGGGCCAGGGCCGCGGGGGCCGGTCCCTGTGAGCGGGCCAGGGCCGCGGGGGCCGGTCCCTGTGAGCGGGCCACGGCCGCCGGTGCCGGTCCCTGTGAGCGGGTCAGGCCTGCGGGGGCCTGTTGATGTGAGCGGGCCTGGGCAGCGGGGGCCGGTACCAGTGAGCGGGCCAGGGCTGCGGGGGCCGGTCCCTGTGAGCGGGCCAGGGCTGCGGGGGCCGGTCCCTGTGAGCGGGCCAGGGCTGCGGGGGCCGGTGCCTGTGTGCGGGCCAGGGCTGCGGGGGCCAGTCCCTGTGAGCGGGCCAGGGTTGCGGGGGCCGGACCCTGTGAGCGGGCCAGGGTTGCGGGGGCCGGACCCTGTGAGCGGGCCAGGGCTGCGGGGGCCGGTCCTTGTGAGCAGGCCAGGGCTGCGGGGGACAGTCCCTGTGAGCGGGCAAGGGCTGCGGGGACCAGTCACTGTGAGCGGGCCAGGGCTGCGGGAGCCAGTCCCTGTGAGCGGGCCAGAGCTGCGGGAGCCAGTCCCTGTGAGCGGGCCAGAGCTGCGGGGGCCAGGGCTGCGGGCGCCAGTCCCTGTGAGCGGGTCAGGGCCGCGGGGGCCAGTCCCTGTGAGCGGGCCAGAGCTGCGGGGGCCAGGGCTGCGGGCGCCAGTCCCTGTGAGCGGGTCAGGGCCGCGGGGGCCAGTCCCTGTGAGCGGGTCAGGGCCGCGGGGGCCGGTCCCTGTGAGCGGGTCAGGGCCGCGGGGGGCGGTCCCTGTGAGCGGGCCAGGGCCGCGGGGGCCGGTCCCTGTGAGCGTGCCAGGGCCGCGGGGGCCGGTCCCTGTGAGCGGGCCAGGGCCGCGGGGGCCGGTCCCTGTGAGCGGGCCAGGGCCGCGGGGGCCGGTCCCTGTGAGCGGACCTGGGCCTGCGGGGGCCGGTACCTGTGAGCGGGCCAGGGCCGCGGGGGCCGGTCCCTGTGAGCGGGCCAGGGCCGCGGGGGCCGGTCCCTGTGAGCGGACCAGGGCCTGCGGGGGCCGGTCCCTGTGAGCGGGTCAGGGCCGCGGGGGGCGGTCCCTGTGAGCGGGCCAGGGCCGCGGGGGCCGGTCCCTGTGAGCGTGCCAGGGCCGCGGGGGCCGGTCCCTGTGAGCGGGCCAGGGCCGCGGGGGCCGGTCCCTGTGAACGGGCCAGGGCCGCGGGTGCCGGTCCCTGTGAGCGGGCCAGGGCCGCGGGGGCCGGTCCCTGTGAGCGGGCCAGGGCCGCGGGGGCCGGTCCCTGTGAGCGGGCCGGGGCTGAGGGGGCCGGTCCCTGTGTGCGGGCCAGGGGCCGCGGGGGCCGGTCCCTGTGAGCGGGACAGGGCTGCGGGGGCCGGTCCCTGGGAGCGGGTCAGGGCTGCGTGGTCCAGTCCCTGGGAGCTGGTCAGGGCTGCGGGGGACAGTCCCTGTGAGCGGGGCAGGGCTGCAGGGACCAGTCCCTGTGAGCGGGTCAGGGGTGCGGGGACCAGTCCCTGTGAGCGGGTCAGGGCTGCGGGGGACAGTCGCAGTGAACAGGTCAGGGCTGCGGGGACCACTCCCTGTGAGCAGGTCAGGGCTGCGGGGGCCAGTCCCTGTGAGCGGGACAGGGCTGCGGGGACCAGTCCCTGTGAGCAGGTCAGGGCTGCGGGGGCCAGTCCCTGTGAGCGGGCCAGGGCTGCAGGGGCCAGTCCCTGTGAGCGGGCTAGGGCTGCGGGGGCCAGTCCCTGTGAGCGGGCCAGGGGTGCGGGGGCCAGTCCCTGTGAGCGGGCCAGGGCTGCGGGGGCCATTCCCCGTGAGCGGGCCAGAGCTGCGGGGGCCAGGGCTGCGGGGGCCAGTCCCTGTGAGCGGGTCTGGGCTGCGGGGGCCAGTCCCTGGGAGCGGGTCAGGGCTGCGTGGGCCAGTCCCTGGGAGCTGGTCAGGGCTGCGGGGACCAGTCCCTGTGAGCGGGTCAGGGGTGCGGGGACCAGTCACTGTGAGCGGGCCAGGGCTGCGGGAGCCAGTCCCTGTGAGCGGGCCAGAGCTGCGGGGGCCAGGGCTGCGGGCGCCAGTCCCTGTGAGCGGGCCAGGGCTGCGGGGGCCGGTCCCTGTGAGCGGGCCAGGGCTGCGGGGGCCGGTGCCAGTGTGCGGGCCAGGGCTGCGGGGGCCGGTGCCTGTGTGCGGGGTAGGGCTGCGGGGGCCAGTCCCTGGGAGCGGGTCAGGGCTGCGGGGGCCAGTCCCTGGGAGCTGGTGAGGGCTGCGGGGTACAGTCCCTGTGAGCGGGACAGGGCTGCAGGGACCAGTCCCTGTGAGCGGGTCAGGGGTGCGGGGACCAGTCCCTGTGAGCGGGCCAGGGCTGCAGGGGCCAGTCCCTGTGAGCGGGCTAGGGCTGCGGGGGTCAGTCCCTGTGAGCGGGCCAGGGCCGCGGGGGCCAGTCCCTGTGAGCGGGCCAGGGCCGCGGGGGCCAGTCCCTGTGAGCGGGTCAGGGCCGCGGGGGCCAGTCCCTGTGAGCGTGTCAGGGCTGCGGAAGCCAGTCCCTGTGAGCGGGCCAGGGCCGCGGGGGCCAGTCCCTGTGAGCGGCCCAGGGCCGCGGGGGGCGGTTCCTGTGAGCGGGCCAGGGCCGCGGGGGCCGGTCCCTGTGAGCGGGCCACGGCCGCCGGTGCCGGTCCCTGTGAGCGGGTCAGGGCTGCGGGGGCCTGTTCATGTGAGCGGGCCTGGGCAGCGGGGGCCGGTACCTGTGAGCGGGCCAGGGCTGCGGGGGCCAGTCCCTGTGAGCGGGCCAGGGCTGCGGGGGCCAGTCCCTGGGAGCGGGTCAGGGCTGCGTGGGCCAGTCCCTGGGAGCAGGTCAGGGCTGCGGGGTACAGTCCCTGTGAGCGGGTCAGGGCTGCGGGGACCAGTCCCTGTGAGCGGGTCAGGGGTGCGGGGACCAGTCCCTATGAGCGGGCCAGGGCTGCAGGGGCCAGTCCCTGTGAGCGGGCTAGGGCCGCGAGGGCCAGTCCCTGCGAGCGGGCCAGGGCCGCGGGGGCCAGTCCCTGTGAGCGGGCCATGGCCGCGGGGGCCGGTCCCTGTGAGCGGGTCAGGGCCGCGGTGGCCGGTCCCTGTGAGCGGGTCAGGGCCGCGGGGGCCGGTCCCTGTGAGCGGGCCAGAGCTGCGGGGGCCAGGGCTGCGGGCGCCAGTCCCTGTGAGCGGGTCAGGGCCGCGGGGGCCAGTCCCTGTGAGCGGGCCAGAGCTGCGGGGGCCAGGGCTGCGGGCGCCAGTCCCTGTGAGCAGGTCAGGGCCGCGGGGGCCAGTCCCTGTGAGCGGGTCAGGGCCGCGGGGGCCGGTCCCTGTGAGCGGGTCAGGGACGCGGGGGCCGGTCCCTGTGAGCGGGCCAGGGCCGCGGGGGCCAGTCCCTGTGAGCGGGCCAGGGCTGCAGGGGCCAGTCCCTGTGAGCGGGCTAGGGCTGCGGGGGCCAGTCCCTGTGAGCGGGCCAGGGGTGCGGGGGCCAGTCCCTGTGAGCGGGCCAGGGCTGCGGGGGCCATTCCCCGTGAGCGGGCCAGAGCTGCGGGGGCCAGGGCTGCGGGGGCCAGTCCCTGTGAGCGGGTCTGGGCTGCGGGGGCCAGTCCCTGGGAGCGGGTCAGGGCTGCGTGGGCCAGTCCCTGGGAGCTGGTCAGGGCTGCGGGGACCAGTCCCTGTGAGCGGGTCAGGGGTGCGGGGACCAGTCCCTGTGAGCGGGCAAGGGCTGCAGGGGCCAGTCCCTGTGAGCGGGCTAGGGCTGCGGGGACCAGTCACTGTGAGCGGGCTAGGGCTGCGGGGGCCAGTCCCTGTGAGCGGGCCAGGGCTGCGGGAGCCAGTCCCTGTGAGCGGGCCAGAGCTGCGGGGGCCAGCGCTGCGGGCGCCAGTCCCTGTGAGCGGGTCAGGGCCGCGGGGGCCAGTCCCTGTGAGCGGGCCAGAGCTGCGGGGGCCAGGGCTGCGGGCGCCAGTCCCTGTGAGCGGGCCAGGGCTGCGGGGGCCGGTCCCTGTGAGCGGGCCAGGGCTGCGGGGGCCGGTGCCAGTGTGCGGGCCAGGGCTGCGGGGGCCGGTGCCTGTGTGCGGGGTAGGGCTGCGGGGGCCAGTCCCTGGGAGCGGGTCAGGGCTGCGGGGGCCAGTCCCTGGGAGCTGGTGAGGGCTGCGGGGTACAGTCCCTGTGAGCGGGACAGGGCTGCAGGGACCAGTCCCTGTGAGCGGGACAGGGCTGCAGGGACCAGTCCCTGTGAGCGGGTCAGGGGTGCGGGGACCAGTCCCTGTGAGCGTGTCAGGGCTGCGGAAGCCAGTCCCTGTGAGCCGGCCAGGGCCGCGGGGGCCAGTCCCTGTGAGCGGCCCAGGGCCGCGGGGGGCGGTTCCTGTGAGCGGGCCAGGGCCGCGGGGGCCGGTCCCTGTGAGGGGGCCACGGCCGCCGGTGCCGGTCCCTGTGAGCGGGTCAGGGCTGCGGGGGCCTGTTCATGTGAGCGGGCCTGGGCAGCGGGGGCCAGTCCCTGTGAGCGGGCCAGGGCTGCGGGGGCCAGTCCCTGGGAGCGGGTCAGGGCTGCGTGGGCCAGTCCCTGGGAGCGGGTCAGGGCTGCGGGGTACAGTCCCTGTGAGCGGGTCAGGGCTGCGGGGACCAGTCCCTGTGAGCGGGTCAGGGGTGCGGGGACCAGTCCCTATGAGCGGGCCAGGGCTGCAGGGGCCAGTCCCTGCGAGCGGGCCAGGGCCGCGGGGGCCAGTCCCTGTGAGCGGGCCATGGCCGCGGGGGCCGGTCCCTGTGAGCGGGTCAGGGCCGCGGTGGCCGGTCCCTGTGAGCGGGTCAGGGCCGCGGGGGCCGGTCCCTGTGAGCGGGCCAGAGCTGCGGGGGCCAGGGCTGCGGGCGCCAGTCCCTGTGAGCGGGTCAGGGCCGCGGGGGCCAGTCCCTGTGAGCGGGCCAGGGCTGCGGGCGCCAGTCCCTGTGAGCGGGTCAGGGCCGCGGGGGCCAGTCCCTGTGAGCGGGCCAGAGCTGCGGGGGCCAGGGCTGCGGGCGCCAGTCCCTGTGAGCAGGTCAGGGCCGCGGGGGCCAGTCCCTGTGAGCGGGTCAGGGCTGCGGGGGCCAGTCCCTGTGAGCGGGCCAGGGCCGCGGGGGCCAGTCCCTGTGAGCGGGTCAGGGCCGCGGGGGCCAGTCGCTGTGAGCGTGTCAGGGCTGCGGAAGCCAGTCCCTGTGAGCGGGCCAGGGCCGCGGGGGCCAGTCCCTGTGAGCAGCCCAGGGCCGCGGGGGCCGGTCCCTGTGAGCGGGCCAGGGCCGCGGGGGCCGGTCCCTGTGAGCGGGCCACGGCCGCCGGTGCCGGTCCCTGTGAGCGGGTCAGGGCTGCGGGGGCCTGTTCATGTGAGCGGGCCTGGGCAGCGGGGGCCGGTACCTGTGAGCGGGCCAGGGCTGCGGGGGCCGGTCCCTGTGAGCGGGCCAGGGCTGCGGGGGCCGGTCCCTGTGAGCGGGTCAGGGCCGCGGGGGCCGGTCCCTGTGAGCGGGTCAGGGCCGCGGGGGCCGGTCCCTGTGAGCGGGCCAGGGCCGCGGGGGCCGGTCCCTGTGAGCGGGCCAGGGCCGCGGGGGCCGGTCCCTGTGAGCGGGCCAGGGCCGCGGGGGCCGGTCCCTGTGAGCGGGCCACGGCCGCCGGTGCCGGTCCCTGTGAGCGGGTCAGGCCTGCGGGGGCCTGTTGATGTGAGCGGGCCTGGGCAGCGGGGGCCGGTACCAGTGAGCGGGCCAGGGCTGCGGGGGCCGGTCCCTGTGAGCGGGCCAGGGCTGCGGGGGCCGGTCCCTGTGAGCGGGCCAGGGCTGCGGGGGCCGGTGCCTGTGTGCGGGCCAGGGCTGCGGGGGCCAGTCCCTGTGAGCGGGCCAGGGTTGCGGGGGCCGGACCCTGTGAGCGGGCCAGGGTTGCGGGGGCCGGACCCTGTGAGCGGGCCAGGGCTGCGGGGGCCGGTCCTTGTGAGCAGGCCAGGGCTGCGGGGGACAGTCCCTGTGAGCGGGCAAGGGCTGCGGGGACCAGTCACTGTGAGCGGGCCAGGGCTGCGGGAGCCAGTCCCTGTGAGCGGGCCAGAGCTGCGGGAGCCAGTCCCTGTGAGCGGGCCAGAGCTGCGGGGGCCAGGGCTGCGGGCGCCAGTCCCTGTGAGCGGGTCAGGGCCGCGGGGGCCAGTCCCTGTGAGCGGGCCAGAGCTGCGGGGGCCAGGGCTGCGGGCGCCAGTCCCTGTGAGCGGGTCAGGGCCGCGGGGGCCAGTCCCTGTGAGCAGGTCAGGGCCGCGGGGGCCGGTCCCTGTGAGCGGGTCAGGGCCGCGGGGGGCGGTCCCTGTGAGCGGGCCAGGGCCGCGGGGGCCGGTCCCTGTGAGCGTGCCAGGGCCGCGGGGGCCGGTCCCTGTGAGCGGGCCAGGGCCGCGGGGGCCGGTCCCTGTGAGCGGGCCAGGGCCGCGGGGGCCGGTCCCTGTGAGCGGACCAGGGCCTGCGGGGGCCGGTACCTGTGAGCGGGCCAGGGCCGCGGGGGCCGGTCCCTGTGAGCGGGCCAGGGCCGCGGGGGCCGGTCCCTGTGAGCGGACCAGGGCCTGCGGGGGCCGGTCCCTGTGAGCGGGTCAGGGCCGCGGGGGGCGGTCCCTGTGAGCGGGCCAGGGCCGCGGGGGCCGGTCCCTGTGAGCGTGCCAGGGCCGCGGGGGCCGGTCCCTGTGAGCGGGCCAGGGCCGCGGGGGCCGGTCCCTGTGAACGGGCCAGGGCCGCGGGTGCCGGTCCCTGTGAGCGGGCCAGGGCCGCGGGGGCCGGTCCCTGTGAGCGGGCCAGGGCCGCGGGGGCCGGTCCCTGTGAGCGGGCCGGGGCTGAGGGGGCCGGTCCCTGTGTGCGGGCCAGGGGCCGCGGGGGCCGGTCCCTGTGAGCGGGACAGGGCTGCGGGGGCCGGTCCCTGGGAGCGGGTCAGGGCTGCGTGGTCCAGTCCCTGGGAGCTGGTCAGGGCTGCGGGGGACAGTCCCTGTGAGCGGGGCAGGGCTGCAGGGACCAGTCCCTGTGAGCGGGTCAGGGGTGCGGGGACCAGTCCCTGTGAGCGGGTCAGGGCTGCGGGGGACAGTCGCAGTGAGCAGGTCAGGGCTGCGGGGACCACTCCCTGTGAGCAGGTCAGGGCTGCGGGGGCCAGTCCCTGTGAGCGGGACAGGGCTGCGGGGACCAGTCCCTGTGAGCAGGTCAGGGCTGCGGGGGCCAATCCCTGTGAGCGGGCCAGGGCTGCAGGGGCCAGTCCCTGTGAGCGGGCTAGGGCTGCGGGGGCCAGTCCCTGTGAGCGGGCCAGGGGTGCGGGGGCCAGTCCCTGTGAGCGGGCCAGGGCTGCGGGGGCCATTCCCCGTGAGCGGGCCAGAGCTGCGGGGGCCAGGGCTGCGGGGGCCAGTCCCTGTGAGCGGGTCTGGGCTGCGGGGGCCAGTCCCTGGGAGCGGGTCAGGGCTGCGTGGGCCAGTCCCTGGGAGCTGGTCAGGGCTGCGGGGACCAGTCCCTGTGAGCGGGTCAGGGGTGCGGGGACCAGTCACTGTGAGCGGGCCAGGGCTGCGGGAGCCAGTCCCTGTGAGCGGGCCAGAGCTGCGGGGGCCAGGGCTGCGGGCGCCAGTCCCTGTGAGCGGGCCAGGGCTGCGGGGGCCGGTCCCTGTGAGCGGGCCAGGGCTGCGGGGGCCGGTGCCTGTGTGCGGGGTAGGGCTGCGGGGGCCAGTCCCTGGGAGCGGGTCAGGGCTGCGGGGGCCAGTCCCTGGGAGCTGGTGAGGGCTGCGGGGTACAGTCCCTGTGAGCGGGACAGGGCTGCAGGGACCAGTCCCTGTGAGCGGGTCAGGGGTGCGGGGACCAGTCCCTGTGAGCGGGCCAGGGCTGCAGGGGCCAGTCCCTGTGAGCGGGCTAGGGCTGCGGGGGTCAGTCCCTGTGAGCGGGCCAGGGCCGCGGGGGCCAGTCCCTGTGAGCGGGCCAGGGCCGCGGGGGCCAGTCCCTGTGAGCGGGTCAGGGCCGCGGGGGCCAGTCCCTGTGAGCGTGTCAGGGCTGCGGAAGCCAGTCCCTGTGAGCGGGCCAGGGCCGCGGGGGCCAGTCCCTGTGAGCGGCCCAGGGCCGCGGGGGGCGGTTCCTGTGAGCGGGCCAGGGCCGCGGGGGCCGGTCCCTGTGAGCGGGCCACGGCCGCCGGTGCCGGTCCCTGTGAGCGGGTCAGGGCTGCGGGGGCCTGTTCATGTGAGCGGGCCTGGGCAGCGGGGGCCGGTACCTGTGAGCGGGCCAGGGCTGCGGGGGCCAGTCCCTGTGAGCGGGCCAGGGCTGCGGGGGCCAGTCCCTGGGAGCGGGTCAGGGCTGCGTGGGCCAGTCCCTGGGAGCGGGTCAGGGCTGCGGGGTACAGTCCCTGTGAGCGGGTCAGGGCTGCGGGGACCAGTCCCTGTGAGCGGGTCAGGGGTGCGGGGACCAGTCCCTATGAGCGGGCCAGGGCTGCAGGGGCCAGTCCCTGTGAGCGGGCTAGGGCCGCGAGGGCCAGTCCCTGCGAGCGGGCCAGGGCCGCGGGGGCCAGTCCCTGTGAGCGGGCCATGGCCGCGGGGGCCGGTCCCTGTGAGCGGGTCAGGGCCGCGGTGGCCGGTCCCTGTGAGCGGGTCAGGGCCGCGGGGGCCGGTCCCTGTGAGCGGGCCAGAGCTGCGGGGGCCAGGGCTGCGGGCGCCAGTCCCTGTGAGCGGGTCAGGGCCGCGGGGGCCAGTCCCTGTGAGCGGGCCAGAGCTGCGGGGGCCAGGGCTGAGGGCGCCAGTCCCTGTGAGCAGGTCAGGGCCGCGGGGGCCAGTCCCTGTGAGCGGGTCAGGGCCGCGGGGGCCAGTCCCTGTGAGCGGGTCAGGGACGCGGGGGCCGGTCCCTGTGAGCGGGCCAGGGCCGCGGGGGCCAGTCCCTGTGAGCGGGCCAGGGCTGCAGGGGCCAGTCCCTGTGAGCGGGCTAGGGCTGCGGGGGCCAGTCCCTGTGAGCGGGCCAGGGGTGCGGGGGCCAGTCCCTGTGAGCGGGCCAGGGCTGCGGGGGCCATTCCCCGTGAGCGGGCCAGAGCTGCGGGGGCCAGGGCTGCGGGGGCCAGTCCCTGTGAGCGGGTCTGGGCTGCGGGGGCCAGTCCCTGGGAGCGGGTCAGGGCTGCGTGGGCCAGTCCCTGGGAGCTGGTCAGGGCTGCGGGGACCAGTCCCTGTGAGCGGGTCAGGGGTGCGGGGACCAGTCCCTGTGAGCGGGCCAGGGCTGCAGGGGCCAGTCCCTGTGAGCGGGCTAGGGCTGCGGGGACCAGTCACTGTGAGCGGGCTAGGGCTGCGGGAGCCAGTCCCTGTGAGCGGGCCAGAGCTGCGGGGGCCAGCGCTGCGGGCGCCAGTCCCTGTGAGCGGGTCAGGGCCGCGGGGGCCAGTCCCTGTGAGCGGGCCAGAGCTGCGGGGGCCAGGGCTGCGGGCGCCAGTCCCTGTGAGCGGGCCAGGGCTGCGGGGGCCGGTCCCTGTGAGCGGGCCAGGGCTGCGGGGGCCGGTGCCAGTGTGCGGGCCAGGGCTGCGGGGGCCGGTGCCTGTGTGCGGGGTAGGGCTGCGGGGGCCAGTCCCTGGGAGCGGGTCAGGGCTGCGGGGGCCAGTCCCTGGGAGCTGGTGAGGGCTGCGGGGTACAGTCCCTGTGAGCGGGACAGGGCTGCAGGGACCAGTCCCTGTGAGCGGGTCAGGGGTGCGGGGACCAGTCCCTGTGAGCGGGCCAGGGCTGCAGGGGCCAGTCCCTGTGAGCGGGCCAGGGCCGCGGGGGCCAGTCCCTGTGAGCGGGCCAGGGCCGCGGGGGCCAGTCCCTGTGAGCGGGTCAGGGCCGCGGGGGCCAGTCCCTGTGAGCGGCCCAGGGCCGCGGGGGGCGGTTCCTGTGAGCGGGCCAGGGCCGCGGGGGCCGGTCCCTGTGAGGGGGCCACGGCCGCCGGTGCCGGTCCCTGTGAGCGGGTCAGGGCTGCGGGGGCCTGTTCATGTGAGCGGGCCTGGGCAGCGGGGGCCAGTCCCTGTGAGCGGGCCAGGGCTGCGGGGGCCAGTCCCTGGGAGCGGGTCAGGGCTGCGTGGGCCAGTCCCTGGGAGCGGGTCAGGGCTGCGGGGTACAGTCCCTGTGAGCGGGTCAGGGCTGCGGGGACCAGTCCCTGTGAGCGGGTCAGGGGTGCGGGGACCAGTCCCTATGAGCGGGCCAGGGCTGCAGGGGCCAGTCCCTGCGAGCGGGCCAGGGCCGCGGGGGCCAGTCCCTGTGAGCGGGCCATGGCCGCGGGGGCCGGTCCCTGTGAGCGGGTCAGGGCCGCGGTGGCCGGTCCCTGTGAGCGGGTCAGGGCCGCGGGGGCCGGTCCCTGTGAGCGGGCCAGAGCTGCGGGGGCCAGGGCTGCGGGCGCCAGTCCCTGTGAGCGGGTCAGGGCCGCGGGGGCCAGTCCCTGTGAGCGGGCCAGGGCTGCGGGCGCCAGTCCCTGTGAGCGGGTCAGGGCCGCGGGGGCCAGTCCCTGTGAGCGGGCCAGAGCTGCGGGGGCCAGGGCTGCGGGCGCCAGTCCCTGTGAGCAGGTCAGGGCCGCGGGGGCCAGTCCCTGTGAGCGGGTCAGGGCCGCGGGGGCCGGTCCATGTGAGCGGGTCAGGGACGCGGGGGCCGGTCCCTGTGAGCGGGCCAGGGCCGCGGGGGCCGGTCCCTGTGAGCGGGCCAGGGCCGCGGGGGCCGGTCCCTGTGAGCGGGCCAGGGCCGCGGGGGCCGGTCCCTGTGAGCGGGCCAGGGCCGCGGGGGCCGGTCCCTGTGAGCGGACAAGGGCCTGCGGGGGCCGGTCCCTGTGAGCGGGCCAGGGCCGCGGGGGCCGGTCCCTGTGAGCGGACCAGGGCCGCGGGGGCCGGTCCCTGTGAGCGGGCCAGGGCCGCGGGTGCCGGTCCCTGTGAGCGGGCCAGGGCCGCGGGGGCCGGTCCCTGTGAGCGGGCCAGGGCCGCGGGGGCCGGTCCCTGTGAGCGGGCCAGGGCCGCGGGGGCCGGTCCCTGTGAGCGGGCCAGGGCCGCGGGGGCCGGTCCCTGTGAGCGGGCCAGGGCCGCGGGGGCCGGTCCCTGTGAGCGGGCCAGGGCCGCGGGGGCCGGTCCCTGTGAGCGGGCCAGGGCCGCGGGGGCCGGTCCCTGTGAGCGGGCCACGGCCGCCGGTGCCGGTTCCTGTGAGCGGGTCAGGGCTGCAGGGGCCTGTTCATGTGAGCGGGCCTGGGCAGCGGGGGCCGGTACCTGTGAGCGGGCCAGGGCTGCGGGGGCCGGTCCCTGTGAGCGGGCCAGGGCTGCGGGGGCCGGTCCCTGTGAGCGGGCCAGGGCTGCGGGGGCCGGTGCCTGTGCGCGGGCCAGGGCTGCGGGGGCCAGTCCCTGTGAGCGGGCCAGGGTTGCGGGGGACGGACCCTGTGAGCGGGCCAGGGCTGCGGGGGCCGGTCCTTGTGAGCAGGCCAGGGCTGCGGGGGACAGTCCCTGTGAGCGGGCAAGGGCTGCGGGGACCAGTCACTGTGAGCGGGCTAGGGCTGCGGGGGCCAGTCCCTGTGAGCGGGCCAGGGCTGCGGGAGCCAGTCCCTGTGAGCGGGCCAGAGCTGCGGGGGCCAGGGCTGAGGGCGCCAGTCCCTGTGAGCGGGTCAGGGCCGCGGGGGCCAGTCCCTGTGAGCGGGCCAGAGCTGCGGGGGCCAGGGCTGCGGGCGTCAGTCCCTGTGAGCGGGTCAGGGCCGCGGGGGCCGGTCCCTGTGAGCGGGTCAGGGCCGCGGGGGCCGGTCCCTGTGAGCGGGTCAGGGCCGCGGGGGCCGGTCCCTGTGAGCGGGCCAGGGCCGCGGGGGCCGGTCCCTGTGAGCGGGCCAGGGCCGCGGGGGCCGGTCCCTGTGAGCGGGCCAGGGCCGCGGGGGCCGGTCCCTGTGAGCGGGCCAGGGCCGCGGGTGCCGGTCCCTGTGAGCGGGCCAGGGCCGCGGGGGCCGGTCCCTGTGAGCGGGCCACGGCCGCCGGTGCCGGTCACTGTGAGCCCGTCAGGGCTGCGGGGGCCTGTTCATGTGAGCGGGCCTGGGCAGCGGGGGCCGGTCCCTGTGAGCGGGCCAGGGTTGCGGGGGCCGGTCCCTGTGAGCGGGCCAGGGCTGCGGGGGCCGGTCCTTGTGAGCAGGCCAGGGCTGCGGGGGACAGTCCATGTGAGCGGGCAAGGGCTGCGGGGACCAGTCACTGTGAGCGGGCTAGGGCTGCGGGGGCCAGTCCCTGTGAGCGGGCCAGGGCTGCGGGAGCCAGTCCCTGTGAGCGGGCCAGAGCTGCGGGGGCCAGCGCTGCGGGCGCCAGTCCCTGTGAGCGGGCCAGGGCCGCGGGGGCCGGTCCCTGTGAGCGGGCCAGGGCTGCGGGGGCCGGTGCCTGTGTGCGGGCCAGGGCTGCGGGCGCCAGTCCCTGTGCCGGGTCAGGGCCGCGGGGGCCAGTCCCTGTGAGCGGGCCAGAGCTGCGGGGGCCAGGGCTGCGGGCGCCAGTCCCTGTGAGCGGGTCAGGGTCGCGGGGGCCGGTCCCTGTGAGCGGGTCAGGGCCGCGGGGGCCGGTCCATGTGAGCGGGCCAGGGCCGCGGGGGCCGGTCCATGTGAGCGGGCCAGGGCCGCGGGTGCCGGTCCCCGTGAGCGGGCCAGGGCCGCGGGGGCCGTTCCCTGTGAGCGGGCCAGGGCCGCGGGGGCCGGTCCCTGTGAGCGGGCCAGGGCCGCGGGGGCCGGTCCCAGTGAGCGGGCCAGGGCCGCGGGGGCCGGTCCCTGTGTGCGGGCCAGGACCGCGGGGGCCGGTCCCTGTGAGCGGGCCAGGGCTGCGGGGGCCGGTCCCTGTGAGCGGGCCAGGGCTGCGGGCGCCGGTCCCTGTGAGCGGGACAGGGCTGCGGGGGCCGGTCCCTGGGAGCAGGTCAGGGCTGCGTGGGCCAGTCCCTGGGAGCTGGTCAGGGGTGCGGGGACCAGTCCCTGTGAGCGGGTCAGGGCTGCGGGGGACAGTCGCAGTGAGCGGGTCAGGGCGGCAGGGACCAGTCCCTGTGAGCGGGTCAGGGGTGCGGGGACCAGTCCCTGTGAGCGGGTCAGGGCTGCGGGGGACAGTCGCAGTGAGCGGGTCAGGGCTGCGGGGACCAGTCCCTGTGAGCGGGACAGGGCTGCGGGGGCCAGTCCCTGTGAGCGGGCCAGGGCTGCAGGGGCCAGTCCCTGTGAGCGGGCTAGGGCTGCGGGGGCCAGTCCCTGTGAGCGGGCCAGGGGTGCGGGGGCCAGTCCCTGTGAGCGGGCCAGGGCTGCGGGGGCCATTCCCCGTGAGCGGGCCAGGGCTGCGGGAGCCAGTCCCTGTGAGCGGGCCAGAGCTGCGGGGGCCAGGGCTGCGGGGGCCAGTCCCTGTGAGCGGGTCTGGGCTGCGGGGGCCAGTCCCTGGGAGCGGGTCAGGGCTGCGTGGGCCAGTCCCTGTGAGCGGGTCAGGGGTGCAGGGACCAGTCCCTGTGAGCGGGTCAGGGGTGCAGGGACCAGTCCCTGTGAGCGGGTCAGGGCTGCGTGGGCCAGTCCCTGTGAGCGGGCCAGGGCTGCGGGGGCCGGTCCCTGTGAGCGGGTCAGGGCCGCGGGGGCCAGTCCCTGTGAGCGGGCTAGGGCTGCGGGGGCCGGTCCCTGTGAGCGGGCCAGGGCCGCGGGGGCCGGTCCCTGGGAGCAGGTCAGGGCTGCGTGGGCCAGTCCCTGGGAGCTGGTCAGGGCTGCGGGGGACAGTCCCTGTGAGCGGGGCAGGGCTGCAGGGACCAGTCCCTGTGAGCGGGTCAGGGCTGCGGGGGACAGTCTCAGTGAGCGGGTCAGGGCTGCGGGGACCAGTCCCTGTGAGCGGGTCAGGGCTGCGGGGACCAGTCCCTCTGAGCGGGTCAGGGCTGCGGGGGACAGTCGCAGTGAGCGGGTCAGGGCTGCGGGGACCAGTCCCTGTGAGCGGGTCAGGGCTGCGGGGGCCGGTCCCTGTGAGCGGGCCAGGGCTGCGGGAGCCTGTTCATGTGAGCGGGCCTGGGCAGCGGGGGCCGGTACCTGTGAGCGGGCCAGGGCTGCGGGGGCCGGTCCCTGTGAGCGGGCCAGGGCTGCGGGGGCCGGTCCCTGTGAGCGGGCCAGGGCTGCGGGGGCCGGTGCCTGTGTGCGGGCCAGGGCTGCGGGGGCCGGTCCTTGTGAGCAGGCCAGGGCTGCGGGGGCCAGTCCCTGTGAGCGGGCAAGGGCTGCGGGGACCAGTCACTGTGAGCGGGCTAGGGCTGCGGGGGCCAGTCCCTGGGAGCGGGTCAGGGCTGCGTGGGCCAGTCCCTGGGAGCTGGTCAGGGCTGCGGGGGACAGTCCCTGTGAGCGGGTCAGGGCTGCGGAAGCCAGTCCCTGTGAGCGGGTCAGGGCTGCGGAAGCCAGTCCCTGTGAGCGGGTCAGGGCCGCGGGGGCCAGTCCCTGGGAGCGTGTCAGGGCTGCGGAAGCCAGTCCCTGTGAGCGGGTCAGGGCCGCGGGGGCCAGTCCCTGTGAGCGGGTCAGGGCCGCGGGGGCCGGTCCCTGTGAGCGGGTCAGGGCCGCGGGGGCCGGTCCTTGTGAGCAGGCCAGGGCTGCGGGGGCCAGTCCCTGTGAGCGGGCAAGGGCTGCGGGGACCAGTCACTGTGAGCGGGCTAGGGCTGCGGGGGCCGGTCCCTGTGAGCGGGCCAGGGCTGCGGGGGCCGGTGCCTGTGTGCGGGCCAGGGCTGCGGGGGCCAGTCCCTGTGAGCGGGCCAGGGTTGCGGGGGCCGGACCCTGTGAGCGGGCCAGGGTTGCGGGGGCCGGACCCTGTGAGCGGGCCAGGGCTGCGGGGGCCGGTCCTTGTGAGCAGGCCAGGGCTGCGGGGGACAGTCCCTGTGAGCGGGCAAGGGCTGCGGGGACCAGTCACTGTGAGCGGGCCAGGGCTGCGGGAGCCAGTCCCTGTGAGCGGGCCAGAGCTGCGGGAGCCAGTCCCTGTGAGCGGGCCAGAGCTGAGGGGGCCAGGGCTGCGGGCGCCAGTCCCTGTGAGCGGGTCAGGGCCGCGGGGGCCAGTCCCTGTGAGCGGGCCAGAGCTGCGGGGGCCAGGGCTGCGGGCGCCAGTCCCTGTGAGCGGGTCAGGGCCGCGGGGGCCAGTCCCTGTGAGCGGGTCAGGGCCGCGGGGGCCGGTCCCTGTGAGCGGGTCAGGGCCGCGGGGGGCGGTCCCTGTGAGCGGGCCAGGGCCGCGGGGGCCGGTCCCTGTGAGCGTGCCAGGGCCGCGGGGGCCGGTCCCTGTGAGCGGGCCAGGGCCGCGGGGGCCGGTCCCTGTGAGCGGGCCAGGGCCGCGGGGGCCGGTCCCTGTGAGCGGACCAGGGCCTGCGGGGGCCGGTACCTGTGAGCGGGCCAGGGCCGCGGGGGCCGGTCCCTGTGAGCGGGCCAGGGCCGCGGGGGCCGGTCCCTGTGAGCGGACCAGGGCCTGCGGGGGCCGGTCCCTGTGAGCGGGTCAGGGCCGCGGGGGGCGGTCCCTGTGAGCGGGCCAGGGCCGCGGGGGCCGGTCCCTGTGAGCGTGCCAGGGCCGCGGGGGCCGGTCCCTGTGAGCGGGCCAGGGCCGCGGGGGCCGGTCCCTGTGAACAGGCCAGGGCCGCGGGTGCCGGTCCCTGTGAGCGGGCCAGGGCCGCGGGGGCCGGTCCCTGTGAGCGGGCCAGGGCCGCGGGGGCCGGTCCCTGTGAGCGGGCCGGGGCTGAGGGGGCCGGTCCCTGTGTGCGGGCCAGGGGCCGCGGGGGCCGGTCCCTGTGAGCGGGACAGGGCTGCGGGGGCCGGTCCCTGGGAGCGGGTCAGGGCTGCGTGGTCCAGTCCCTGGGAGCTGGTCAGGGCTGCGGGGGACAGTCCCTGTGAGCGGGGCAGGGCTGCAGGGACCAGTCCCTGTGAGCGGGTCAGGGGTGCGGGGACCAGTCCCTGTGAGCGGGTCAGGGCTGCGGGGGACAGTCGCAGTGAGCAGGTCAGGGCTGCGGGGACCACTCCCTGTGAGCAGGTCAGGGCTGCGGGGGCCAGTCCCTGTGAGCGGGACAGGGCTGCGGGGACCAGTCCCTGTGAGCAGGTCAGGGCTGCGGGGGCCAGTCCCTGTGAGCGGGCCAGGGCTGCAGGGGCCAGTCCCTGTGAGCGGGCTAGGGCTGCGGGGGCCAGTCCCTGTGAGCGGGCCAGGGGTGCGGGGGCCAGTCCCTGTGAGCGGGCCAGGGCTGCGGGGGCCATTCCCCGTGAGCGGGCCAGAGCTGCAGGGGCCAGGGCTGCGGGGGCCAGTCCCTGTGAGCGGGTCTGGGCTGCGGGGGCCAGTCCCTGGGAGCGGGTCAGGGCTGCGTGGGCCAGTCCCTGGGAGCTGGTCAGGGCTGCGGGGACCAGTCCCTGTGAGCGGGTCAGGGGTGCGGGGACCAGTCACTGTGAGCGGGCCAGGGCTGCGGGAGCCAGTCCCTGTGAGCGGGCCAGAGCTGCGGGGGCCAGGGCTGCGGGCGCCAGTCCCTGTGAGCGGGCCAGGGCTGCGGGGGCCGGTCCCTGTGAGCGGGCCAGGGCTGCGGGGGCCGGTGCCTGTGTGCGGGGTAGGGCTGCGGGGGCCAGTCCCTGGGAGCGGGTCAGGGCTGCGGGGGCCAGTCCCTGGGAGCTGGTGAGGGCTGCGGGGTACAGTCCCTGTGAGCGGGACAGGGCTGCAGGGACCAGTCCCTGTGAGCGGGTCAGGGGTGCGGGGACCAGTCCCTGTGAGCGGGCCAGGGCTGCAGGGGCCAGTCCCTGTGAGCGGGCTAGGGCTGCGGGGGTCAGTCCCTGTGAGCGGTCCAGGGCCGCGGGGGCCAGTCCCTGTGAGCGGGCCAGGGCCGCGGGGGCCAGTCCCTGTGAGCGGGTCAGGGCCGCGGGGGCCAGTCCCTGTGAGCGTGTCAGGGCTGCGGAAGCCAGTCCCTGTGAGCGGGCCAGGGCCGCGGGGGTCAGTCCCTGTGAGCGGCCCAGGGCCGCGGGGGGCGGTTCCTGTGAGCGGGCCAGGGCCGCGGGGGCCGGTCCCTGTGAGCGGGCCACGGCCGCCGGTGCCGGTCCCTGTGAGCGGGTCAGGGCTGCGGGGGCCTGTTCATGTGAGCGGGCCTGGGCAGCGGGGGCCGGTACCTGTGAGCGGGCCAGGGCTGCGGGGGCCAGTCCCTGTGAGCGGGCCAGGGCTGCGGGGGCCAGTCCCTGGGAGCGGGTCAGGGCTGCGTGGGCCAGTCCCTGGGAGCAGGTCAGGGCTGCGGGGTACAGTCCCTGTGAGCGGGTCAGGGCTGCGGGGACCAGTCCCTGTGAGCGGGTCAGGGGTGCGGGGACCAGTCCCTATGAGCGGGCCAGGGCTGCAGGGGCCAGTCCCTGTGAGCGGGCTAGGGCCGCGAGGGCCAGTCCCTGCGAGCGGGCCAGGGCCGCGGGGGCCAGTCCCTGTGAGCGGGCCATGGCCGCGGGGGCCGGTCCCTGTGAGCGGGTCAGGGCCGCGGTGGCCGGTCCCTGTGAGCGGGTCAGGGCCGCGGGGGCCGGTCCCTGTGAGCGGGCCAGAGCTGCGGGGGCCAGGGCTGCGGGCGCCAGTCCCTGTGAGCGGGTCAGGGCCGCGGGGGCCAGTCCCTGTGAGCGGGCCAGAGCTGCGGGGGCCAGGGCTGCGGGCGCCAGTCCCTGTGAGCAGGTCAGGGCCGCGGGGGCCAGTCCCTGTGAGCGGGTCAGGGCCGCGGGGGCCAGTCCCTGTGAGCGGGTCAGGGACGCGGGGGCCGGTCCCTGTGAGCGGGCCAGGGCCGCGGGGGCCAGTCCCTGTGAGCGGGCCAGGGCTGCAGGGGCCAGTCCCTGTGAGCGGGCTAGGGCTGCGGGGGCCAGTCCCTGTGAGCGGGCCAGGGGTGCGGGGGCCAGTCCCTGTGAGCGGGCCAGGGCTGCGGGGGCCATTCCCCGTGAGCGGGCCAGAGCTGCGGGGGCCAGGGCTGCGGGGGCCAGTCCCTGTGAGCGGGTCTGGGCTGCGGGGGCCAGTCCCTGGGAGCGGGTCAGGGCTGCGTGGGCCAGTCCCTGGGAGCTGGTCAGGGCTGCGGGGACCAGTCCCTGTGAGCGGGTCAGGGGTGCGGGGACCAGTCCCTGTGAGCGGGCCAGGGCTGCAGGGGCCAGTCCCTGTGAGCGGGCTAGGGCTGCGGGGACCAGTCACTGTGAGCGGGCTAGGGCTGCGGGGGCCAGTCCCTGTGAGCGGGCCAGGGCTGCGGGAGCCAGTCCCTGTGAGCGGGCCAGAGCTGCGGGGGCCAGCGCTGCGGGCGCCAGTCCCTGTGAGCGGGTCAGGGCCGCGGGGGCCAGTCCCTGTGAGCGGGCCAGAGCTGCGGGGGCCAGGGCTGCGGGCGCCAGTCCCTGTGAGCGGGCCAGGGCTGCGGGGGCCGGTCCCTGTGAGCGGGCCAGGGCTGCGGGGGCCGGTGCCAGTGTGCGGGCCAGGGCTGCGGGGGCCGGTGCCTGTGTGCGGGGTAGGGCTGCGGGGGCCAGTCCCTGGGAGCGGGTCAGGGCTGCGGGGGCCAGTCCCTGGGAGCTGGTGAGGGCTGCGGGGTACAGTCCCTGTGAGCGGGACAGGGCTGCAGGGACCAGTCCCTGTGAGCGGGTCAGGGGTGCGGGGACCAGTCCCTGTGAGCGGGCCAGGGCTGCAGGGGCCAGTCCCTGTGAGCTGGCCAGGGCCGCGGGGGCCAGTCCCTGTGAGCGGGCCAGGGCCGCGGGGGCCAGTCCCTGTGAGCGGGTCAGGGCCGCGGGGGCCAGTCCCTGTGAGCGGCCCAGGGCCGCGGGGGGCGGTTCCTGTGAGCGGGCCAGGGCCGCGGGGGCCGGTCCCTGTGAGGGGGCCACGGCCGCCGGTGCCGGTCCCTGTGAGCGGGTCAGGGCTGCGGGGGCCTGTTCATGTGAGCGGGCCTGGGCAGCGGGGGCCAGTCCCTGTGAGCGGGCCAGGGCTGCGGGGGCCAGTCCCTGGGAGCGGGTCAGGGCTGCGTGGGCCAGTCCCTGGGAGCGGGTCAGGGCTGCGGGGTACAGTCCCTGTGAGCGGGTCAGGGCTGCGGGGACCAGTCCCTGTGAGCGGGTCAGGGGTGCGGGGACCAGTCCCTATGAGCGGGCCAGGGCTGCAGGGGCCAGTCCCTGCGAGCGGGCCAGGGCCGCGGGGGCCAGTCCCTGTGAGCGGGCCATGGCCGCGGGGGCCGGTCCCTGTGAGCGGGTCAGGGCCGCGGTGGCCGGTCCCTGTGAGCGGGTCAGGGCCGCGGGGGCCGGTCCCTGTGAGCGGGCCAGAGCTGCGGGGGCCAGGGCTGCGGGCGCCAGTCCCTGTGAGCGGGTCAGGGCCGCGGGGGCCAGTCCCTGTGAGCGGGCCAGGGCTGCGGGCGCCAGTCCCTGTGAGCGGGTCAGGGCCGCGGGGGCCAGTCCCTGTGAGCGGGCCAGAGCTGCGGGGGCCAGGGCTGCGGGCGCCAGTCCCTGTGAGCAGGTCAGGGCCGCGGGGGCCAGTCCCTGTGAGCGGGTCAGGGCCGCGGGGGCCGGTCCATGTGAGCGGGTCAGGGACGCGGGGGCCGGTCCCTGTGAGCGGGCCAGGGCCGCGGGGGCCGGTCCCTGTGAGCGGGCCAGGGCCGCGGGGGCCGGTCCCTGTGAGCGGGCCAGGGCCGCGGGGGCCGGTCCCTGTGAGCGGGCCAGGGCCGCGGGGGCCGGTCCCTGTGAGCGGACAAGGGCCTGCGGGGGCCGGTCCCTGTGAGCGGGCCAGGGCCGCGGGGGCCGGTCCCTGTGAGCGGACCAGGGCCGCGGGGGCCGGTCCCTGTGAGCGGGCCAGGGCCGCGGGTGCCGGTCCCTGTGAGCGGGCCAGGGCCGCGGGGGCCGGTCCCTGTGAGCGGGCCAGGGCCGCGGGGGCCGGTCCCTGTGAGCGGGCCAGGGCCGCGGGGGCCGGTCCCTGTGAGCGGGCCAGGGCCGCGGGGGCCGGTCCCTGTGAGCGGGCCAGGGCCGCGGGGGCCGGTCCCTGTGAGCGGGCCAGGGCCGCGGGGGCCGGTCCCTGTGAGCGGGCCAGGGCCGCGGGGGCCGGTCCCTGTGAGCGGGCCACGGCCGCCGGTGCCGGTTCCTGTGAGCGGGTCAGGGCTGCAGGGGCCTGTTCATGTGAGCGGGCCTGGGCAGCGGGGGCCGGTACCTGTGAGCGGGCCAGGGCTGCGGGGGCCGGTCCCTGTGAGCGGGCCAGGGCTGCGGGGGCCGGTCCCTGTGAGCGGGCCAGGGCTGCGGGGGCCGGTGCCTGTGCGCGGGCCAGGGCTGCGGGGGCCAGTCCCTGTGAGCGGGCCAGGGTTGCGGGGGACGGACCCTGTGAGCGGGCCAGGGCTGCGGGGGCCGGTCCTTGTGAGCAGGCCAGGGCTGCGGGGGACAGTCCCTGTGAGCGGGCAAGGGCTGCGGGGACCAGTCACTGTGAGCGGGCTAGGGCTGCGGGGGCCAGTCCCTGTGAGCGGGCCAGGGCTGCGGGAGCCAGTCCCTGTGAGCGGGCCAGAGCTGCGGGGGCCAGGGCTGAGGGCGCCAGTCCCTGTGAGCGGGTCAGGGCCGCGGGGGCCAGTCCCTGTGAGCGGGCCAGAGCTGCGGGGGACAGGGCTGCGGGCGCCAGTCCCTGTGAGCGGGTCAGGGCCGCGGGGGCCAGTCCCTGTGAGCGGGCCAGAGCTGCGGGGGCCAGGGCTGCGGGCGTCAGTCCCTGTGAGCGGGTCAGGGCCGCGGGGGCCGGTCCCTGTGAGCGGGTCAGGGCCGCGGGGGCCGGTCCCTGTGAGCGGGTCAGGGCCGCGGGGGCCGGTCCCTGTGAGCGGGCCAGGGCCGCGGGGGCCGGTCCCTGTGAGCGGGCCAGGGCCGCGGGGGCCGGTCCCTGTGAGCGGGCCAGGGCCGCGGGGGCCGGTCCCTGTGAGCGGGCCAGGGCCGCGGGTGCCGGTCCCTGTGAGCGGGCCAGGGCCGCGGGGGCCGGTCCCTGTGAGCGGGCCACGGCCGCCGGTGCCGGTCACTGTGAGCCCGTCAGGGCTGCGGGGGCCTGTTCATGTGAGCGGGCCTGGGCAGCGGGGGCCGGTACCTGTGAGTGGACCAGGGCTGCGGGGGCCGGTCCTTGTGAGCGGGCCAGGGCTGCGGGGGCCGGTCCCTGTGAGCGGGCCAGGGCTGCGGGGGCCGGTGCCTGTGTGCGGGCCAGGGCTGCGGGGGCCGGTCCCTGTGAGCGGGCCAGGGTTGCGGGGGCCGGTCCCTGTGAGCGGGCCAGGGCTGCGGGGGCCGGTCCTTGTGAGCAGGCCAGGGCTGCGGGGGACAGTCCATGTGAGCGGGCAAGGGCTGCGGGGACCAGTCACTGTGAGCGGGCTAGGGCTGCGGGGGCCAGTCCCTGTGAGCGGGCCAGGGCTGCGGGAGCCAGTCCCTGTGAGCGGGCCAGAGCTGCGGGGGCCAGCGCTGCGGGCGCCAGTCCCTGTGAGCGGGTCAGGGCCGCGGGGGCCAGTCCCTGTGAGCGGGCCAGAGCTGCGGGGGCCAGGGCTGCGGGCGCCAGTCCCTGTGAGCGGGCCAGGGCTGCGGGGGCCGGTCCCTGTGAGCGGGCCAGGGCTGCGGGGGCCGGTGCCTGTGTGCGGGCCAGGGCTGCGGGCGCCAGTCCCTGTGCCGGGTCAGGGCCGCGGGGGCCAGTCCCTGTGAGCGGGCCAGAGCTGCGGGGGCCAGGGCTGCGGGCGCCAGTCCCTGTGAGCGGGTCAGGGTCGCGGGGGCCGGTCCCTGTGAGCGGGTCAGGGCCGCGGGGGCCGGTCCATGTGAGCGGGCCAGGGCCGCGGGGGCCGGTCCATGTGAGCGGGCCAGGGCCGCGGGTGCCGGTCCCCGTGAGCGGGCCAGGGCCGCGGGGGCCGTTCCCTGTGAGCGGGCCAGGGCCGCGGGGGCCGGTCCCTGTGAGCGGGCCAGGGCCGCGGGGGCCGGTCCCAGTGAGCGGGCCAGGGCCGCGGGGGCCGGTCCCTGTGTGCGGGCCAGGACCGCGGGGGCCGGTCCCTGTGAGCGGGCCAGGGCTGCGGGGGCCGGTCCCTGTGAGCGGGCCAGGGCTGCGGGCGCCGGTCCCTGTGAGCGGGACAGGGCTGCGGGGGCTGGTCCCTGGGAGCAGGTCAGGGCTGCGTGGGCCAGTCCCTGGGAGCTGGTCAGGGGTGCGGGGACCAGTCCCTGTGAGCGGGTCAGGGCTGCGGGGGACAGTCGCAGTGAGCGGGTCAGGGCGGCAGGGACCAGTCCCTGTGAGCGGGTCAGGGGTGCGGGGACCAGTCCCTGTGAGCGGGTCAGGGCTGCGGGGGACAGTCGCAGTGAGCGGGTCAGGGCTGCGGGGACCAGTCCCTGTGAGCGGGACAGGGCTGCGGGGACCAGTCCCTGTGAGCAGGTCAGGGCTGCGGGGGCCAGTCCCTGTGAGCGGGCCAGGGCTGCAGGGGCCAGTCCCTGTGAGCGGGCTAGGGCTGCGGGGGCCAGTCCCTGTGAGCGGGCCAGGGGTGCGGGGGCCAGTCCCTGTGAGCGGGCCAGGGCTGCGGGGGCCATTCCCCGTGAGCGGGCCAGGGCTGCGGGAGCCAGTCCCTGTGAGCGGGCCAGAGCTGCGGGGGCCAGGGCTGCGGGGGCCAGTCCCTGTGAGCGGGTCTGGGCTGCGGGGGCCAGTCCCTGGGAGCGGGTCAGGGCTGCGTGGGCCAGTCCCTGTGAGCGGGTCAGGGGTGCAGGGACCAGTCCCTGTGAGCGGGTCAGGGGTGCAGGGACCAGTCCCTGTGAGCGGGTCAGGGCTGCGTGGGCCAGTCCCTGTGAGCGGGCCAGGGCTGCGGGGGCCGGTCCCTGTGAGCGGGTCAGGGCCGCGGGGGCCAGTCCCTGTGAGCGGGCTAGGGCTGCGGGGGCCGGTCCCTGTGAGCGGGCCAGGGCCGCGGGGGCCGGTCCCTGGGAGCAGGTCAGGGCTGCGTGGGCCAGTCCCTGGGAGCTGGTCAGGGCTGCGGGGGACAGTCCCTGTGAGCGGGGCAGGGCTGCAGGGACCAGTCCCTGTGAGCGGGTCAGGGCTGCGGGGGACAGTCTCAGTGAGCGGGTCAGGGCTGCGGGGACCAGTCCCTGTGAGCGGGTCAGGGCTGCGGGGACCAGTCCCTCTGAGCGGGTCAGGGCTGCGGGGGACAGTCGCAGTGAGCGGGTCAGGGCTGCGGGGACCAGTCCCTGTGAGCGGGTCAGGGCTGCGGGGGCCGGTCCCTGTGAGCGGGCCAGGGCTGCGGGAGCCTGTTCATGTGAGCGGGCCTGGGCAGCGGGGGCCGGTACCTGTGAGCGGGCCAGGGCTGCGGGGGCCGGTCCCTGTGAGCGGGCCAGGGCTGCGGGGGCCGGTCCCTGTGAGCGGGCCAGGGCTGCGGGGGCCGGTGCCTGTGTGCGGGCCAGGGCTGCGGGGGCCGGTCCTTGTGAGCAGGCCAGGGCTGCGGGGGCCAGTCCCTGTGAGCGGGCAAGGGCTGCGGGGACCAGTCACTGTGAGCGGGCTAGGGCTGCGGGGGCCAGTCCCTGGGAGCGGGTCAGGGCTGCGTGGGCCAGTCCCTGGGAGCTGGTCAGGGCTGCGGGGGACAGTCCCTGTGAGCGGGTCAGGGCTGCGGAAGCCAGTCCCTGTGAGCGGGTCAGGGCTGCGGAAGCCAGTCCCTGTGAGCGGGTCAGGGCCGCGGGGGCCAGTCCCTGGGAGCGTGTCAGGGCTGCGGAAGCCAGTCCCTGTGAGCGGGTCAGGGCCGCGGGGGCCAGTCCCTGTGAGCGGGTCAGGGCCGCGGGGGCCGGTCCCTGTGAGCGGGTCAGGGCCGCGGGGGCCGGTCCCTGTGAGCGGGTCAGGGCCGCGGGGGCCGGTCCCTGTGAGCGGGCCAGGGCCGCGGGGGCCGGTCCCTGTGAGCGGGTCAGGGCCGCGGGGGCCGGTCCCTGTGAGCGGGCCAGGGCCGCGGGGGCCGGTCCCTGTGAGCGGGCCAGGGCCGCGGGGGCCGGTCCCTGTGAGCGGGCCAGGGCCGCGGGAGCCGGTCCCTGTGAGCGGGCCAGGGCCGCGGGGGCCGGTCCCTGTGAGCGGGCCAGGGCCGCGGGGGCCGGTCCCTGTGAGCGGACCAGGGCCTGCGGGGGCCGGTCCCTGTGAGCGGGCCAGGGCCGCGGGGGCCGGTCACTGTGAGCGGGCCAGGGCCGCGGGGGCCGGTCCCTGTGAGCGGGCCAGGGCCGCGGGTGCCGGTCCCTGTGAGCGGGCCAGGGCCGCGGGGGCCGGTCCCTGTGAGCGGGCCGGGGCCGCGGGGGCCGGTCCCTGTGAGCGGGCCGGGGCCGAGGGGGCCGGTCCCTGTGTGCGGGCCGGGGCCGCGGGGGCCGTTCCCTGTGAGCGGGCCGGGGCCGCGGGGGCCGGTCCCTGTGAGCGGGCCAGGGCCGCGGGGGCCGGTCCCTGTGAGCGGGTCAGGGCCGCGGGGGCCGGTCCCTGTGAGCGGGCCAGGGCCGCGGGGGCCGGTCCCTGTGAGCGGGCCACGGCCGCCGGTGCCGGTCCCTGTGAGCGGGTCAGGGGTGCGGGGGCCGGTCCCTGTGAGCGGGCCAGGGCCGCGGGGGCCGGTCCCTGTGAGCGGGTCAGGGCTGCGGGGGCCAGTCCCTGTGAGCGGGTCAGGGCTGCAGGGGCCAGTCCCAGTGAGCGGGTCAGGGCCGAGGGGGCCAGTCCCTGTGAGCGTGTCAGGGCTGCGAGGGCGAGTCCCTGTGAGCGGGCCAGGGCTGCAGGGGGCAGTCCCTGTGAGCGGGCAAGGGCTGCGGGGACCAGTCACTGTGAGCGGGCTAGGGCTGCGGGGGCCAGTCCCTGTGAGCGGGCCAGGGCTGCGGGAGCCAGTCCCTGTGAGCGGGCCAGAGCTGCGGGGGCCAGGGCTGCGTGGGCCAGTCCCTGTGAGCGGGTCAGGGCTGCGGGGGCCAGTCCCTGTGAGCGGGTCAGGGCTGCGGGGGCCAGTCCCTGTGAGCGGGTCAGGGCTGCGGGGACCAGTCCCTGTGAGCGGGTGAGGTGTGCGGGGACCAGTCCCTGTGAGCGGGTCAGGGCCGCGGGGGCCAGTCCCTGTGAGCTTGTCAGGGCTGCGGGGGCCAATCCCTGTGAGCGGGTCAGGGCTGCGGGGGCCAGTCCCTGTGAGCGGGCAAGGGCTGCGGGGGCCAGTCCCTGTGAGCGGGCCAGGGCTGCGGGAGCCAGTCGCTGTGAGCGGGCCAGAGCTGCGGGGGCCAGGGCTGCGGGCGCCAGTCCCTGTGAACGGGTCAGGGCCGCGGGGGCCAGTCCCTGTGAGCGGGCCAGAGCTGCGGGGGCCAGGGCTGCGGGCGCCAGTCCCTGTGAGCGGGTCAGGGCCGCGGGGGCCAGTCCCTGTGAGCGGGTCAGGGCCGCGGGGGCCGGTCCCTGTGAGCGGGTCAGGGCCGCGGGGGCCAGTCCCTGTGAGCGGGTCAGGGCCGCGGGGACCGGTCCCAGTGAGCGGGCCAGGGCCGCGGGGGCCGGTCCATGTGAGCGGGCCAGGGCCGCGGGGGCCGGTCCCTGTGAGCGGGCCAGGGCCGCGGGGGCCGTTCCCTGTGAGCGGGCCAGGGCCGCGGGGGCCGGTCCCTGTGAGCGGGCCAGGGCCGCGGGGGCCGGTCCCTGTGAGCGGGCCAGGGCCGCGGGGGCCGGTCCCTGGGAGCGGGTCAGGGCTGCGTGGGCCAGTCCCTGGGAGCTGGTCAGGGCTGCGGGGGACAGTCCCTGTGAGCGGGGCAGGGCTGCAGGGACCAGTCCCTGTGAGCGGGTCAGGGGTGCGGGGACCAGTCCCTGTGAGCGGGTCAGGGCTGCGGGGGACAGTCGCAGTGAGCGGGTCAGGGCTGCGGGGACCAGTCCCTGTGAGCGGGCCAGGGCCGCCGGTGCCGGTCCCTGTGAGCGGGTCAGGGCTGCGGGAGCCTGTTCATGTGAGCGGGCCTGGGCAGCGGGGGCCGGTACCTGTGAGCGGGCCAGGGCTGCGGGGGCCGGTCCCTGTGAGCGGGCCAGGGCTGCGGGGGCCGGTCCCTGTGAGCGGGCCAGGGCTGCGGGGGCCGGTGCCTGTGTGCGGGCCAGGGCTGCGGGGGCCGGTCCTTGTGAGCAGGCCAGGGCTGCGGGGGCCAGTCCCTGTGAGCGGGCAAGGGCTGCGGGGACCAGTCACTGTGAGCGGGCTAGGGCTGCGGGGGCCAGTCCCTGGGAGCGGGTCAGGGCTGCGTGGGCCAGTCCCTGTGAGCTGGTCAGGGCTGCGGGGGACAGTCCCTGTGAGCGGGTCAGGGGTGCGGGGACCAGTCCCTGTGAGCGTGTCAGGGCTGCGGAAGCCAGTCCCTGTGAGCGGGTCAGGGCCGCGGGGGCCAGTCCCTGTGAGCGGGTCAGGGCCGCGGGGGCCGGTCCCTGTGAGCGGGTCAGGGCCGCGGGGGCCGGTCCCTGTGAGCGGGCCAGGGCCGCGGGGGCCGGTCCCTGTGAGCGGGCCAGGGCCGCGGGGGCCGGTCCCTGTGAGCGGGCCAGGGCCGCGGGGGCCGGTCCCTGTGAGCGGGCCAGGGCCGCGGGGGCCGGTCCCTGTGAGCGGGCCAGGGCCGCGGGGGCCGGTCCCTGTGAGCGGGCCATGGCCGCGGGGGCCGGTCCCTGTGAGCGGACCAGGGCCTGCGGGGGCCGGTCCCTGTGAGCGGGCCAGGGCCGCGGGGGCCGGTCCCTGTGAGCGGGTCAGGGCCGCGGGGGCCGGTCCCTGTGAGCGGGTCAGGGCCGCGGGGGCCGGTCCCTGTGAGCGGGTCAGGGCCGCGGGGGCCGGTCCCTGTGAGCGGGTCAGGGCCGCGGGGGCCGGTCCCTGTGAGCGGGCCAGGGCCGCGGGGGCCGGTCCCTGTGAGCGGGCCAGGGCCGCGGGGGCCGGTCCCTGTGAGCGGGCCAGGGCCGCGGGAGCCGGTCCCTGTGAGCGGGCCAGGGCCGCGGGGGCCGGTCCCTGTGAGCGGGCCAGGGCCGCGGGGGCCGGTCCCTGTGAGCGGACCAGGGCCTGCGGGGGCCGGTCCCTGTGAGCGGGCCAGGGCCGCGGGGGCCGGTCCCTGTGAGCGGGCCAGGGCCGCGGGGGCCGGTCCCTGTGAGCGGGCCAGGGCCGCGGGTGCCGGTCCCTGTGAGCGGGCCAGGGCCGCGGGGGCCGGTCCCTGTGAGCGGGCCAGGGCCGCGGGGGCCGGTCCCTGTGAGCGGGCCGGGGCCGAGGGGGCCGGTCCCTGTGTGCGGGCCGGGGCCGCGGGGGCCGGTCCCTGTGAGCGGGCCAGGGCCGCGGGGGCCGGTCCCTGTGAGCGGGCCAGGGCCGCGGGGGCCGGTCCCTGTGAGCGGGTCAGGGCCGCGGGGGCCGGTCCCTGTGAGCGGGCCAGGGCCGCGGGGGCCGGTCCCTGTGAGCGGGTCAGGGCTGCGGGGGCCTGTTCATGTGAGCGGGCCTGGGCAGCGGGGGCCGGTACCTGTGAGCGGGCCAGGGCTGCGGGGGCCGGTCCCTGTGAGCGGGCCAGGGCTGCGGGGGCCGGTCCCTGTGAGCGGGCCAGGGCTGCGGGGGCCGGTGCCTGTGTGCGGGCCAGGGCTGCGGGGGCCAGTCCCTGAGAGCGGGCCAGGGCTGCGGGGGCCGGTCCCTGTGAGCGGGCCAGGGCTGCGGGGGCCGGTCCTTGTGAGCAGGCCAGGTCTGCGGGGGCCAGTCCCTGTGAGCGGGCAAGGGCTGCGGGGACCAGTCACTGTGAGCGGGCTAGGGCTGCGGGGGCCAGTCCCTGGGAGCGGGTCAGGGCTGCGTGGGCCAGTCCCTGTGAGCGTGTCACGGCTGCGGAAGCCAGTCCCTGTGAGCGGGCCAGGGCCGCGGGGGCCAGTCCCTGTGAGCGGCCCAGGGCCGCGGGGGCCGGTCCCTGTGAGCGGGCCAGGGCCGCGGGGGCCGGTCCCTATGAGCGGGCCACGGCCGCCGGTGCCGGTCCCTGTGAGCGGGTCAGGGCTGCGGGGGCCTGTTCATGTGAGCGGGCCTGGGCAGCGGGGGCCGGTACCTGTGAGCGGGCCAGGGCTGCGGGGGCCGGTCCCTGTGAGCGGGCCAGGGGTGCGGGGGCCGGTCCCTGTGAGCGGGCCAGGGCTGCGGGGGCCGGTGCCTGTGTGCGGGCCAGGGCTGCGGGGGCCAGTCCCTGTGAGCGGGCCAGGGCTGCGGGGGCCAGTCCCTGGGAGCGGGTCAGGGCTGCGTGGGCCAGTCCCTGGGAGCTGGTCAGGGCTGCGGGGTACAGTCCCTGTGAGCGGGTCAGGGGTGCGGGGACCAGTCCCTGTGAGCGGGCCAGGGCTGCAGGGGCCAGTCCCTGTGAGCGGGCTAGGGCCGCGGGGGCCAGTCCCTGTGAGCGGGCCAGGGCCGCGGGGGCCAGTCCCTGTGAGCGGGCCATGGCCGCGGGGGCCGGTCCCTGTGAGCGGGTCAGGGCCGCGGGGGCCGGTCCCTGTGAGCGGGACAGGGCCGCGGGGGCCGGTCCCTGTGAGCGGGCCAGGGCCGCGGGGGCCGGTCCCTGAGAGGGGGCCAGGGCCGCGGGGGCCGGTCCCTGTGAGCGGGCCACGGCCGCCGGTGCCGGTCCCTGTGAGCGGGTCAGGGCTGCGGGGGCCTGTTGATGTGAGCGGGCCTGGGCAGCAGGGGCCGGTACCTGTGAGCGGGCCAGGGCTGCGGGGGCCGGTCCCTGTGAGCGGGCCAGGGCTGCGGGGGTCGGTCCCTGTGAGCGGGCCAGGGCTGCGGGGGCCGGTGCCTGTGTGCGGGCCAGGGCTGCGGGGGCCAGTCCCTGTGAGCGGGCCAGGGTTGCGGGGGCCGGTCCCTGTGAGCGGGCCAGGGCTGCGGGGGCCGGTCCTTGTGAGCAGGCCAGGGCTGCGGGGGACAGTCCCTGTGAGCGGGCAAGGGCTGCGGGGACCAGTCACTGTGAGCGGGCTAGGGCTGCGGGGGCCAGTCCCTGTGAGCGGGCCAGGGCTGCGGGAGCCAGTCCCTGTGAGCGGGTCAGGGCCGCGGGGGCCAGTCCCTGTGAGCGGGTCAGGGCCGCGGGGGCCAGGGCTGCGGGCGCCAGTCCCTGTGAGCGGGTCAGGGCCGCGGGGGCCAGTCCCTGTGAGCGGGTCAGGGCCGCGGGGGCCAGTCCCTGTGAGCGGGTCAGGGCCGCGGGGGCCAGGGCTGCGGGCGCCAGTCCCTGTGAGCGGGTCAGGGCCGCGGGGGCCAGTACCTGTGAGCGGGCCAGAGCTGCGGGGGCCAGGGCTGCGGGCGCCAGTCCCTGTGAGCGGGTCAGGGCTGCGGGCGCCAGTCCCTGTGAGCGGGTCAGGGCAGCGGGGGCCAGTCCCTGTGAGCGGGCCAGGGCTGCGGGGGCCAGTCCCTGTGAGCGGGCTAGGGCTGCGGGGGCCAGTCCCTGTGAGCGGGCCAGGGCCGCGGGGGTCAGTCCCTGTGAGCGGGCAAGGGCCGCGGGGGCCGGTCCCTGTGAGCGGGCCAGGGCCGCGGGGGCCGGTCCCTGTGAGCGGGCCAGGGCCGCGGGGGCCGGTCCCTGTGAGCGGGCCAGGGCCGCGGGGGCCGGTCCCTGTGAGCGGGTCAGGGCTGCAGGGGCCAGTCCCTGTGAGCGGGCCAGGGCTGCAGGGGGCAGTCCCTGTGAGCGGGTCAGGGCTGCGGGGGCCAGTCCCTGTGAGCGGGCAAGGGCTGCGGGGACCAGTCACTGTGAGCGGGCTAGGGCTGCGGGGGCCAGTCCCTGTGAGCGGGCCAGGGCTGCGGGAGCCAGTCCCTGTGAGCGGGCCAGAGCTGCGGGGGCCAGGGCTGCGTGGGCCAGTCCCTGTGAGCGGGTCAGGGCTGCGGGGGCCAGTCCCTGTGAGCGGGTCAGGGCTGCGGGGGCCAGTCCCGGTGAGCGGGTCAGGGCTGCGGGGACCAGTCCCTGTGAGCGGGTGAGGTGTGCGGGGACCAGTCCCTGTGAGCGGGTCAGGGCCGCGGGGGCCAGTCCCTGTGAGCTTGTCAGGGCTGCGGGGGCCAATCCCTGTGAGCGGGTCAGGGCTGCGGGGGCCAGTCCCTGTGAGCGGGCAAGGGCTGCGGGGGCCAGTCCCTGTGAGCAGGCCAGGGCTGCGGGAGCCAGTCCCTATGAGCGGGCCAGGACTGCGGGGGCCAGGGCTGCGGGCGCCAGTCCCTGTGAGCGGGTCAGGGCCGCGGGGGCCAGTCCCTGTGAGCTGGCCAGAGCTGCGGGGGCCAGGGCTGCGGGCGCCAGTCCCTGTGAGCGGGTCAGGGCCGCGGGGGCCAGTCCCTGTGAGCGGGTCAGGGCCGCGGGGGCCGGTCCCTGTGAGCGGGTCAGGGCCGCGGGGACCGGTCCCAGTGAGCGGGCCAGGGCAGCGGGGGCCGGTCCATGTGAGCGGGCCAGGGCCGCGGGGGCCGGTCCCTGTGAGCGGGCCAGGGCCGCGGGGGCCGTTCCCTGTGAGCGGGCCAGGGCCGCGGGGGCCGGTCCCTGTGAGCGGGCCAGGGCCGCGGGGGCCGGTCCCTGTGAGCGGGTCAGGGCTGCGGGGGCCTGTTCATGTGAGCGGGCCTGGGCAGCGGGGGCCGGTACCTGTGAGCGGGCCAGGGCTGCGGGGGCCGGTCCCTGTGAGCGGGCCAGGGCTGCGGGGGCCGGTCCCTGTGAGCGGGCCAGGGCTGCGGGGGCCGGTGCCTGTGTGCGGGCCAGGGCTGCGGGGGCCAGTCCCTGAGAGCGGGCCAGGGCTGCGGGGGCCGGTCCCTGTGAGCGGGCCAGGGCTGCGGGGGCCGGTCCTTGTGAGCAGGCCAGGTCTGCGGGGGCCAGTCCCTGTGAGCGGGCAAGGGCTGCGGGGACCAGTCACTGTGAGCGGGCTAGGGCTGCGGGGGCCAGTCCCTGGGAGCGGGTCAGGGCAGCGTGGGCCAGTCCCTGTGAGCGTGTCACGGCTGCGGAAGCCAGTCCCTGTGAGCGGGCCAGGGCCGCGGGGGCCAGTCCCTGTGAGCGGCCCAGGGCCGCGGGGGCCGGTCCCTGTGAGCGGGCCAGGGCCGCGGGGGCCGGTCCCTATGAGCGGGCCACGGCCGCCGGTGCCGGTCCCTGTGAGCGGGTCAGGGCTGCGGGGGCCTGTTCATGTGAGCGGGCCTGGGCAGCGGGGGCCGGTACCTGTGAGCGGGCCAGGGCTGCGGGGGCCGGTCCCTGTGAGCGGGCCAGGGGTGCGGGGGCCGGTCCCTGTGAGCGGGCCAGGGCTGCGGGGGCCGGTGCCTGTGTGCGGGCCAGGGCTGCGGGGGCCAGTCCCTGTGAGCGGGCCAGGGCTGCGGGGGCCAGTCCCTGGGAGCGGGTCAGGGCTGCGTGGGCCAGTCCCTGGGAGCTGGTCAGGGCTGCGGGGTACAGTCCCTGTGAGCGGGTCAGGGGTGCGGGGACCAGTCCCTGTGAGCGGGCCAGGGCTGCAGGGGCCAGTCCCTGTGAGCGGGCTAGGGCCGCGGGGGCCAGTCCCTGTGAGCGGGCCAGGGCCGCGGGGGCCAGTCCCTGTGAGCGGGCCATGGCCGCGGGGGCCGGTCCCTGTGAGCGGGTCAGGGCCGCGGGGGCCGGTCCCTGTGAGCGGGACAGGGCCGCGGGGGCCGGTCCCTGTGAGCGGGCCAGGGCCGCGGGGGCCGGTCCCTGAGAGGGGGCCAGGGCCGCGGGGGCCGGTCCCTGTGAGCGGGCCACGGCCGCCGGTGCCGGTCCCTGTGAGCGGGTCAGGGCTGCGGGGGCCTGTTGATGTGAGCGGGCCTGGGCAGCAGGGGCCGGTACCTGTGAGCGGGCCAGGGCTGCGGGGGCCGGTCCCTGTGAGCGGGCCAGGGCTGCGGGGGTCGGTCCCTGTGAGCGGGCCAGGGCTGCGGGGGCCGGTGCCTGTGTGCGGGCCAGGGCTGCGGGGGCCAGTCCCTGTGAGCGGGCCAGGGTTGCGGGGGCCGGTCCCTGTGAGCGGGCCAGGGCTGCGGGGGCCGGTCCTTGTGAGCAGGCCAGGGCTGCGGGGGACAGTCCCTGTGAGCGGGCAAGGGCTGCGGGGACCAGTCACTGTGAGCGGGCTAGGGCTGCGGGGGCCAGTCCCTGTGAGCGGGCCAGGGCTGCGGGAGCCAGTCCCTGTGAGCGGGTCAGGGCCGCGGGGGCCAGTCCCTGTGAGCGGGTCAGGGCCGCGGGGGCCAGGGCTGCGGGCGCCAGTCCCTGTGAGCGGGTCAGGGCCGCGGGGGCCAGTCCCTGTGAGCGGGTCAGGGCCGCGGGGGCCAGGGCTGCGGGCGCCAGTCCCTGTGAGCGGGTCAGGGCCGCGGGGGCCAGTACCTGTGAGCGGGCCAGAGCTGCGGGGGCCAGGGCTGCGGGCGCCAGTCCCTGTGAGCGGGTCAGGGCTGCGGGCGCCAGTCCCTGTGAGCGGGTCAGGGCAGCGGGGGCCAGTCCCTGTGAGCGGGCCAGGGCTGCGGGGGCCAGTCCCTGTGAGCGGGCTAGGGCTGCGGGGGCCAGTCCCTGTGAGCGGGCCAGGGCCGCGGGGGTCAGTCCCTGTGAGCGGGCAAGGGCCGCGGGGGCCGGTCCCTGTGAGCGGGCCAGGGCCGCGGGGGCCGGTCCCTGTGAGCGGGCCAGGGCCGCGGGGGCCGGTCCCTGTGAGCGGGCCAGGGCCGCGGGGGCCGGTCCCTGTGAGCGGGTCAGGGCTGCAGGGGCCAGTCCCTGTGAGCGGGCCAGGGCTGCAGGGGGCAGTCCCTGTGAGCGGGTCAGGGCTGCGGGGGCCAGTCCCTGTGAGCGGGCAAGGGCTGCGGGGACCAGTCACTGTGAGCGGGCTAGGGCTGCGGGGGCCAGTCCCTGTGAGCGGGCCAGGGCTGCGGGAGCCAGTCCCTGTGAGCGGGCCAGAGCTGCGGGGGCCAGGGCTGCGTGGGCCAGTCCCTGTGAGCGGGTCAGGGCTGCGGGGGCCAGTCCCTGTGAGCGGGTCAGGGCTGCGGGGGCCAGTCCCGGTGAGCGGGTCAGGGCTGCGGGGACCAGTCCCTGTGAGCGGGTGAGGTGTGCGGGGACCAGTCCCTGTGAGCGGGTCAGGGCCGCGGGGGCCAGTCCCTGTGAGCTTGTCAGGGCTGCGGGGGCCAATCCCTGTGAGCGGGTCAGGGCTGCGGGGGCCAGTCCCTGTGAGCGGGCAAGGGCTGCGGGGGCCAGTCCCTGTGAGCAGGCCAGGGCTGCGGGAGCCAGTCCCTATGAGCGGGCCAGGACTGCGGGGGCCAGGGCTGCGGGCGCCAGTCCCTGTGAGCGGGTCAGGGCCGCGGGGGCCAGTCCCTGTGAGCTGGCCAGAGCTGCGGGGGCCAGGGCTGCGGGCGCCAGTCCCTGTGAGCGGGTCAGGGCCGCGGGGGCCAGTCCCTGTGAGCGGGTCAGGGCCGCGGGGGCCGGTCCCTGTGAGCGGGTCAGGGCCGCGGGGACCGGTCCCAGTGAGCGGGCCAGGGCAGCGGGGGCCGGTCCATGTGAGCGGGCCAGGGCCGCGGGGGCCGGTCCCTGTGAGCGGGCCAGGGCCGCGGGGGCCGTTCCCTGTGAGCGGGCCAGGGCCGCGGGGGCCGGTCCCTGTGAGCGGGCCAGGGCCGCGGGGGCCGGTCCCTGTGAGCGGGCCAGGGCCGCGGGGGCCGGTCCCTGTGAGCGGGCCAGGGCCGCGGGGGCCGGTCCCTGTGAGCGGGCCAGGGCCGCGGGGGCCGGTCCCTGTGAGCGGGCCAGGGCCGCGGGGGCCGGTCCCTGTGTGCGGGCCAGGGCCGCGGGGGCCGGTCCATGTGAGCGGGCCAGGGCTGCGGGGGCCGGTCCCTGTGAGCGGGCCAGGGCTGCGGGCGCCGGTCCCTGTGAGCGGGACAGGGCCGCGGGGGCCGGTCCCTGTGAGCGGGCCACGGCCGCCGGTGCCGGTCCCTGTGAGCGGGTCAGGGCTGCGGGGGCCTGTTGATGTGAGCGGGCCTGGGCAGCGGGGGCCGGTACCTGTGAGCTGGCCAGGGCTGCGGGGGCCGGTCCCTGTGAGCGGGCCAGGGCTGCGGGGGCCGGTCCCTGTGAGCGGGCCAGGGCTGCGGGGGCCGGTGCCTGTGTGCGGGCCAGGGGTGCGGGGGCCAGTCCCTGTGAGCGGGCCAGGGCTGCGGGGGCCGGTCCTTGTGAGCAGGCCAGGGCTGCGGGGGACAGTCCCTGTGAGCGGGCAAGGGCTGCGGGGACCAGTCACTGTGAGCGGGCTAGGGCTGCGGGGGCCAGTCCCTGTGAGCGGGCCAGGGCTGCGGGAGCCAGTCCCTGTGAGCGGGCCAGAGCTGCGGGGGCCAGGGCTGCGGGCGCCAGTCCCTGTGAGCGGGTCAGGGCCGCGGGGGCCAGTCCCTGTGAGCGGGCCAGAGCTGCGGGGGCCAGGGCTGCGGGCGCCAGTCCCTGTGAGCGGGTCAGGGCCGCGGGGGCCAGTCCCTGTGAGCGGGCCAGAGCTGCGGGGGCCAGGGCTGCGGGCGCCAGTCCCTGTGAGCGGGTCAGGGCTGCATGGGCCAGTCCCTGTGAGCGGGCCAGGGCTGCGGGGGCCAGTCCCTGTGAGCGGGCTAGGGCCGCGGGGGCCAGTCCCTCTGAGCGGGCCAGGGCCGCGGGGGTCAGTCCCTGTGAGCGGGCCAGGGCCGCGGGGGCCGGTCCCTGTGAGCGGGTCAGGGCTGCGGGGGCCAGTCCCTGTGAGCGTGTCAGGGCTGCGAGGGCGAGTCCCTGTGAGCGGGCCAGGGCTGCAGGGGGCAGTCCCTGTGAGCGGGTCAGGGCTGCGGGGGCCAGTCCCTGTGAGCGGGCAAGGGCTGCGGGGACCAGTCACTGTGAGCGGGCTAGGGCTGCGGGGGCCAGTCCCTGTGAGCGGGCCAGGGCTGCGGGAGCCAGTCCCTGTGAGCGGGCCAGAGCTGCGGGGGCCAGGGCTGCGTGGGCCAGTCCCTGTGAGCGGGTCAGGGCTGCGGGGGCCAGTCCCTGTGAGCGGGTCAGGGCTGCGGGGGCCAGTCCCTGTGAGCGGGTCAGGGCTGCGGGGACCAGTCCTTGTGAGCGGGTGAGGTGTGTGGGGACCAGTCCCTGTGAGCGGGTCAGGGCCGCGGGGGCCAGTCCCTGTGAGCTTGTCAGGGCTGCGGGGGCCAATCCCTGTGAGCGGGTCAGGGCTGCGGGGGCCAGTCCCTGTGAGCGGGCAAGGGCTGAGGGGGCCAGTCCCTGTGAGCGGGCCAGGGCTGCGGGAGCCAGTCCCTATGAGCGGGCCAGGACTGCGGGGGCCAGGGCTGCGGGCGCCAGTCCCTGTGAGCGGGTCAGGGCCGCGGGGGCCAGTCCCTGTGAGCGGGCCAGAGCTGCGGGGGCCAGGGCTGCGGGCGCCAGTCCCTGTGAGCGGGTCAGGGCTGCATGGGCCAGTCCCTGTGAGCGGGCCAGGGCTGCGGGGGCCAGTCCCTGTGAGCGGGTCAGGGCCGCGGGGGCCGGTCCCTGTGAGCGGGTCAGGGCCGTGGGGACCGGTCCCAGTGAGCGGGCCAGGGCCGCGGGGGCCGGTCCATGTGAGCGGGCCAGGGCCGCGGGGGCCGGTCCCTGTGAGCGGGCCAGGGCCGCGGGGGCCGGTCCCTGTGAGCGGGCCAGGGCCGCGGGGGCCGGTCCCTGTGAGCGGGCCAGGGCCGCGGGGGCCGGTCCCTGTGTGCGGGCCAGGGCCGCGGGGGCCGGTCCATGTGAGCGGGCCAGGGCTGCGGGGGCCGGTCCCTGTGAGCGGGCCAGGGCTGCGGGCGCCGGTCCCTGTGAGCGGGACAGGGCCGCGGGGGCCGGTCCCTGTGAGCGGGCCACGGCCGCCGGTGCCGGTCCCTGTGAGCGGGTCAGGGCTGCGGGGGCCTGTTGATGTGAGCGGGCCTGGGCAGCGGGGGCCGGTACCTGTGAGCTGGCCAGGGCTGCGGGGGCCGGTCCCTGTGAGCGGGCCAGGGCTGCGGGGGCCGGTCCCTGTGAGCGGGCCAGGGCTGCGGGGGCCGGTGCCTGTGTGCGGGCCAGGGGTGCGGGGGCCAGTCCCTGTGAGCGGGCCAGGGCTGCGGGGGCCGGTCCTTGTGAGCAGGCCAGGGCTGCGGGGGACAGTCCCTGTGAGCGGGCAAGGGCTGCGGGGACCAGTCACTGTGAGCGGGCTAGGGCTGCGGGGGCCAGTCCCTGTGAGCGGGCCAGGGCTGCGGGAGCCAGTCCCTGTGAGCGGGCCAGAGCTGCGGGGGCCAGGGCTGCGGGCGCCAGTCCCTGTGAGCGGGTCAGGGCCGCGGGGGCCAGTCCCTGTGAGCGGGCCAGAGCTGCGGGGGCCAGGGCTGCGGGCGCCAGTCCCTGTGAGCGGGTCAGGGCCGCGGGGGCCAGTCCCTGTGAGCGGGCCAGAGCTGCGGGGGCCAGGGCTGCGGGCGCCAGTCCCTGTGAGCGGGTCAGGGCTGCATGGGCCAGTCCCTGTGAGCGGGCCAGGGCTGCGGGGGCCAGTCCCTGTGAGCGGGCTAGGGCCGCGGGGGCCAGTCCCTCTGAGCGGGCCAGGGCCGCGGGGGTCAGTCCCTGTGAGCGGGCCAGGGCCGCGGGGGCCGGTCCCTGTGAGCGGGTCAGGGCTGCGGGGGCCAGTCCCTGTGAGCGTGTCAGGGCTGCGAGGGCGAGTCCCTGTGAGCGGGCCAGGGCTGCAGGGGGCAGTCCCTGTGAGCGGGTCAGGGCTGCGGGGGCCAGTCCCTGTGAGCGGGCAAGGGCTGCGGGGACCAGTCACTGTGAGCGGGCTAGGGCTGCGGGGGCCAGTCCCTGTGAGCGGGCCAGGGCTGCGGGAGCCAGTCCCTGTGAGCGGGCCAGAGCTGCGGGGGCCAGGGCTGCGTGGGCCAGTCCCTGTGAGCGGGTCAGGGCTGCGGGGGCCAGTCCCTGTGAGCGGGTCAGGGCTGCGGGGGCCAGTCCCTGTGAGCGGGTCAGGGCTGCGGGGACCAGTCCTTGTGAGCGGGTGAGGTGTGTGGGGACCAGTCCCTGTGAGCGGGTCAGGGCTGCGGGGGCCAATCCCTGTGAGCGGGTCAGGGCTGCGGGGGCCAGTCCCTGTGAGCGGGCAAGGGCTGAGGGGGCCAGTCCCTGTGAGCGGGCCAGGGCTGCGGGAGCCAGTCCCTATGAGCGGGCCAGGACTGCGGGGGCCAGGGCTGCGGGCGCCAGTCCCTGTGAGCGGGTCAGGGCCGCGGGGGCCAGTCCCTGTGAGCGGGCCAGAGCTGCGGGGGCCAGGGCTGCGGGCGCCAGTCCCTGTGAGCGGGTCAGGGCTGCATGGGCCAGTCCCTGTGAGCGGGCCAGGGCTGCGGGGGCCAGTCCCTGTGAGCGGGTCAGGGCCGCGGGGGCCGGTCCCTGTGAGCGGGTCAGGGCCGTGGGGACCGGTCCCAGTGAGCGGGCCAGGGCCGCGGGGGCCGGTCCATGTGAGCGGGCCAGGGCCGCGGGGGCCGGTCCCTGTGAGCGGGCCAGGGCCGCGGGGGCCGTTCCCTGTGAGCGGGCCAGGGCCGCGGGGGCCGGTCCCTGTGAGCGGGCCAGGGCCGCGGGGGCCGGTCCCTGTGAGCGGGCCAGGGCCGCGGGGGCCGGTCCCTGTGAGCGGGCCAGGGCCGCGGGGGCCGGTCCCTGTGAGCGGGCCAGGGCCGCGGGGGCCGGTCCCTGTGAGCAGGCCAGGGCCGCGGGGGCCGGTCCCTGTGAGCGGGCCAGGGCCGCGGGGGCCGGTCCCTGTGAGCGGGCCAGGGCCGCGGGGGCCGGTCCATGTGAGCGGGCCAGGGCCGCGGGGGCCGGTCCCTGTGTGCGGGCCAGGACCGCGGGGGCCGGTCCCTGTGAGCGGGCCAGGGCCGCGGGGGCCGGTCCCTGTGAGCGGGCCAGGGCTGCGGGCGCCGGTCCCTGTGAGCGGGACAGGGCTGCGGGGGCCGGTCCCTGGGAGCGGGTCAGGGCTGCGTGGGCCAGTCCCTGGGAGCTGGTCAGGGCTGCGGGGGACAGTCCCTGTGAGCGGGGCAGGGCTGCAGGGACCAGTCCCTGTGAGCGGGTCAGGGGTGCGGGGACCAGTCCCTGTGAGCGGGTCAGGGCTGCGGGGGACAGTCGCAGTGAGCGGGTCAGGGCTGCGGGGACCAGTCCCTGTGAGCGGGACAGGGCTGCGGGGACCAGTCCCTGTGAGCAGGCCAGGGCTGCAGGGGCCAGTCCCTGTGAGCAGGTCAGGGCTGCGGGGGCCAGTCCCTGTGAGCAGGTCAGGGCTGCGGGGACCAGTCCCTGTGAGCAGGCCAGGGCTGCGGGGACCAGTCCCTGTGAGCAGGTCAGGGCTGCGGGGGCCAGTCCCTGTGAGCAGGCCAGGGCTGCAGGGGCCAGTCCCTGTGAGCGGGCTAGGGCTGCGGGGGCCAGTCCCTGTGAGCGGGCCAGGGGTGCGGGGGCCAGTCCCTGTGAGCGGGCCAGGGCTGCGGGGGCCATTCCCCGTGAGCGGGCCAGGGCTGCGGGAGCCAGTCCCTGTGAGCGGGCCAGAGCTGCGGGGGCCAGGGCTGCGGGGGCCAGTCCCTGTGAGCGGGTCTGGGCTGCGGGGGCCAGTCCCTGTGAGCGGGTCAGGGCTGCGGGGGCCAGTCCCTGTGAGCGGGTCTGGGCTGCGGGGGCCAGTCCCTGTGAGCTGGTCAGGGCTGCGGGGACCAGTCCCTGTGAGCGGGTCAGGGGTGCGGGGACCAGTCCCTGTGAGCGGGCCAGGGCTGCGGGGGCCAGTCCCTGTGAGCGGGCTAGGGCTGCGGGGGCCGGTCCCTGTGAGCGGGTCAGGGCCGCGGGGGCCGGTCCCTGTGAGCGGGTCAGGGCTGCAGGGGCCAGTCCCAGTGAGCGGGTCAGGGCCGAGGGGGCCAGTCCCTGTGAGCGGGCCAGGGCTGCAGGGGGCTGTCCCTGTGAGCGTGTCAGGGCTGCGGGGGCCAGTCCCTGTGAGCGGGCCAGGGCTGCAGGGGGCTGTCCCTGTGAGCGGGTCAGGGCCGCGGGGGCCAGTCCCAGTGAGCGGGTCAGGGCCGAGGGGGCCAGTCCCTGTGAGCGTGTCAGGGCTGCGGGGGCCAGTCCCTGTGAGCGGGCCAGGGCTGCAGGGGGCTGTCCCTGAGAGCGGGTCAGGGCCGCGGGGGCCAGTCCCTGTGAGCGGGTCAGGGCCGCGGGGGCCAGTCCCTGTGAGCGGGCCAGGGCTGCAGGGGGCAGTCCCTGTGAGCGGGTCAGGGCCGCGGGGGCCAGTCCCTGTGAGCGGGTCAGGACCGCGGGGGCCAGTCCCTGTGAGCGGGTCAGGGCCGCGGGGGCCGGTCCCTGTGAGCGGGCCAGGGCCGCGGGGGTCGGTCCCTGTGAGCGGGCCAGGGCCGCGGGGGCCGGTCCCTGTGAGCGGGCCAGGGCCGCGGGGGCCGGTCCCTGTGAGCGGGTCAGGGCTGCGGGGGCCAGTCCCTGTGAGCGGGCCAGGGCCGCGGGGGCCGGTCCCTGTGAGCGGGTCAGGGCTGCAGGGGCCAGTCCCAGTGAGCGGGTCAGGGCCGAGGGGGCCAGTCCCTGTGAGCGTGTCAGGGCTGCGGGGGCCAGTCCCTGTGAGCGGGCCAGGGCTGCAGGGGGCTGTCCCTGTGAGCGGGTCAGGGCCGCGGGGGCCAGTCCCTGTGAGCGGGTCAGGGCCGCGGGGGCCAGTCCCTGTGAGCGGGCCAGGGCTGCAGGGGGCAGTCCCTGTGAGCGGGTCAGGGCCGCGGGGGCCAGTACCTGTGAGCGGGTCAGGACCGCGGGGGCCAGTCCCTGTGAGCGGGTCAGGGCCGCGGGGGCCAGTCCCTGTGAGGGGGCCAGGGCTGCGGGAGCCAGTCCCTGTGAGCGGGACAGAGCTGCGGGGGCCAGGGCTGCGGGCGCCAGTCCCTGTGAGCGGGTCAGGGCCGCGGGGGCCAGTCCCTGTGAGCGGGCCAGAGCTGCGGGGGCCAGGGCTGCGGGCGTCAGTCCCTGTGAGCGGGTCAGGGCTGCAGGGGCCAGTCCCTGTGAGCGGGCCAGGGCTGCGGGGGCCAGTCCCTGTGAGCGGGCCAGGGCCGCGGGGGTCGGTCCCTGTGAGCGGGCCAGGGCCGCGGGGGCCGGTCCCTGTGAGCGGGCCAGGGCCGCGGGGGCCGGTCCCTGTGAGCGGGTCAGGGGTGCGGGGGCCGGACCCTGTGAGCGGGCCAGGGCCGCGGGTCCGGTCCCTGTGAGCGGGTCAGGGCTGCGGGGGCCAGTCCCTGTGAGCGGGTCAGGGCTGCAGGGGCCAGTCCCAGTGAGCGGGTCAGGGCCGAGGGGGCCAGTCCCTGTGAGCGTGTCAGGGCTGCGAGGGCGAGTCCCTGTGAGCGGGCCAGGGCTGCAGGGGGCAGTCCCTGTGAGCGGGTCAGGGCTGCGGGGGCCAGTCCCTGTGAGCGGGCAAGGGCTGCGGGGACCAGTCACTGTGAGCGGGCTAGGGCTGCGGGGGCCAGTCCCTGTGAGCGGGCCAGGGCTGCGGGAGCCAGTCCCTGTGAGCGGGCCAGAGCTGCGGGGGCCAGGGCTGCGTGGGCCAGTCCCTGTGAGCGGGTCAGGGCTGCGGGGGCCAGTCCCTGTGAGCGGGTCAGGGCTGCGGGGGCCAGTCCCTGTGAGCGGGTCAGGGCTGCGGGGACCAGTCCCTGTGAGCGGGTGAGGTGTGAGGGGACCAGTCCCTGTGAGCGGGTCAGGGCCGCGGGGGCCAGTCCCTGTGAGCTTGTCAGGGCTGCGGGGGCCAATCCCTGTGAGCGGGTCAGGGCTGCGGGGGCCAGTCCCTGTGAGCGGGCAAGGGCTGCGGGGGCCAGTCCCTGTGAGCGGGCCAGGGCTGCGGGAGCCAGTCCCTGTGAGCGGGCCAGAGCTGCGGGGGCCAGGGCTGCGGGCGCCAGTCCCTGTGAGCGGGTCAGGGCCGCGGGGGCCAGTCCCTGTGAGCGGGCCAGAGCTGCGGGGGCCAGGGCTGCGGGCGCCAGTCCCTGTGAGCGGGTCAGGGCCGCGGGGGCCAGTCCCTGTGAGCGGGTCAGGGCCGCGGGGGCCGGTCCCTGTGAGCGGGTCAGGGCCGCGGGGACCGGTCCCAGTGAGCGGGCCAGGGCCGCGGGGGCCGGTCCATGTGAGCGGGCCAGGGCCGCGGGGGCCGTTCCCTGTGAGCGGGCCAGGGCCGCGGGGGCCGGTCCCTGTGAGCGGGCCAGGGCCGCGGGGGCCGGTCCCTGTGAGCGGGCCAGGGCCGCGGGGGCCGGTCCCTGGGAGCGGGTCAGGGCTGCGTGGGCCAGTCCCTGGGAGCTGGTCAGGGCTGCGGGGGACAGTCCCTGTGAGCGGGGCAGGGCTGCAGGGACCAGTCCCTGTGAGCGGGTAAGGGGTGCGGGGACCAGTCCCTGTGAGCGGGTCAGGGCTGCGGGGGACAGTCGCAGTGAGCGGGTCAGGGCTGTGGGGACCAGTCCCTGTGAGCGGGACAGGGCTGCGGGGACCAGTCCCTGTGAGCAGGTCAGGGCTGCGGGGGCCAGTCCATGTGAGCGGGCCAGGGCTGCGGGGGCCAGTCCCTGTGAGCGGGCCAGGGCTGCGGGGGCCATTCCCCGTGAGCGGGCCAGGGCTGCGGCAGCCAGTCCCTGTGAGCGGGCCAGAGCTGCGGGGGCCAGGGCTGCGGGGGCCAGTCCCTGTGAGCGGGTCTAAGCTGCGGGGGCCAGTCCCTGGGAGCTGGTCAGGGCTGCGGGGAACAGTCCCTGTGAGCGGGTCAGGGGTGCGGGGACCAGTCCCTGTGAGCGGGCCCAGGCTGCAGGGGCCAGTCCCTGTGAGCGGGTCAGGGCCGCGGGGGCCGGTCCCTGTGAGCGGGTCAGGGCTGCAGGGGCCAGTCCCAGTGAGCGGGTCAGGGCTGCAGGGGCCAGTCCCAGTGAGCGGGTCAGGGCTGCGGGGGCCAGTCCCTGTGAGCGGGCCAGGGCTGCAGGGGGCTGTCCCTGTGAGCGGGTCAGGGCTGCGGGGGCCGGTCCCTGTGAGCGGGTCAGGGCCGCGGGGGCCGGTCCCTGTGAGCGGGTCAGGGCTGCAGGGGCCAGTCCCAGTGAGCGGGTCAGGGCTGCGGGGGCCAGTCCCTGTGAGCGGGCCAGGGCTGCAGGGGCCAGTCCCTGTGAGCGGGTCAGGGCCGAGGGGGCCAGTCCCTGTGAGCGGGCCAGGGCTGCGGGGGCCAGTCCCTGTGAGCGGGCCAGGGCTGCAGGGGGCTGTCCCTGTGAGCGGGTCAGGGCCGCGGGGGCCAGTCCCTGTGAGCGGGTCAGGGCCGCGGGGGCCAGTCCCTGTGAGCGGGCCAGGGCTGCAGGGGGCAGTCCCTGTGAGCGGGTCAGGGCCGCGGGGGCCAGTCCCTGTGAGCGGGTCAGGACCGCGGGGGCCAGTCCCTGTGAGCGGGTCAGGGCCGCGGGGGCCGGTCCCTGTGAGCGGGCCAGGGCCGCGGGGGCCGGTCCCTGTGAGCGGGCCAGGGCCGCGGGGACCAGTCCCTGTGAGCGGGTCAGGGGTGCGGGAACCAGTCCCTGTGAGCGGGCCAGGGCTGCAGGGGCCAGTCCCTGTGAGCGGGCTAGGGCTGCGGGGGCCGGTCCCTGTGAGCGGGTCAGGGCCGCGGGGGCCGGTCCCTGTGAGCGGGTCAGGGCTGCAGGGGCCAGTCCCTGTGAGCGGGTCAGGGCCGAGGGGGCCAGTCCCTGTGAGCGTGTCAGGGCTGCGGGGGCCAGTCCCTGTGAGCGGGCCAGGGCTGCAGGGGGCTGTCCCTGTGAGCGGGTCAGGGCCGCGGGGGCCAGTCCCTGTGAGCGGGTCAGGGCCGCGGGGGCCAGTCCCTGTGTGCGGGCCAGGGCTGCGGGGGCCAGTCCCTGTGAGCGGGGTAGGGCTGCGGGGGCCAGTCCCTGGGAGCGGGTCAGGGCTGCGTGGGCCAGTCCCTGGGAGCTGGTCAGGGCTGCGGGGTACAGTCCCTGTGAGCGGGTCAGGGCTGCGTGGGCCAGTCCCTGGGAGCTGGTCAGGGCTGCGGGGTACAGTCCCTGTGAGCGGGTCAGGGCTGCGGGGACCAGTCCCTGTGAGCGGGTCAGGGGTGCGGGGACCAGTCCCTGTGAGCGGGCCAGGGCTGCAGGGGCCAGTCCCTGTGAGCGGGCTAGGGCTGCGGGGGCCAGTCCCTGTGAGCGGGCCAGGGCCGCGGGGGCCAGTCCCTGTGAGCGGGCAAGGGCCGCGGGGGCCGGTCCGGGCCGCGGGGGCCGGTACCTGTGAGCGGGTCAGGGCCGCGGGGGCCGGTCCCTGTGAGCGGGCCAGGGCCGCGGGGGCCGGTCCCTGTGAGCGGGCCAGGGCCGCGGGGGCCGGTCCCTGTGAGCGGACCACGGCCGCCGGTGCCGGTCCCTGTGAGCGGGTCAGGGCTGCGGGGGCCTGTTCATGTGAGCGGGCCTGGGCAGCGGGGGCCGGTACCTGTGAGCGGGCCAGGGCTGCGGGGGCCGGTCCCTGTGAGCGGGCCAGGGCTGCGGGGGCCGGTCCCTGTGAGCGGGCCAGGGCTGCGGGGGCCGGTGCCTGTGTGCGGGCCAGGGCTGCGGGGGCCAGTCCCTGTGAGCGGGCCAGGGCTGCGGGGGCCGGTCCCTGTGAGCGGGCCAGGGCCGCGGGGGCCGGTCCCTGGGAGCGGGTCAGGGCTGCGTGGGCCAGTCCCTGGGAGCTGGTCAGGGCTGCGGGGGACAGTCCCTGTGAGCGGGGCAGGGCTGCAGGGACCAGTCCCTGTGAGCGGGTCAGGGGTGCGGGGACCAGTCCCTGTGAGCGGGTCAGGGCTGCGGGGGACAGTCGCAGTGAGCGGGTCAGGGCTGCGGGGACCAGTCCCTGTGAGCGGGACAGGGCTGCGGGGACCAGTCCCTGTGAGCAGGTCAGGGCTGCGGGGGCCAGTCCCTGTGAGCGGGCCAGGGCTGCAGGGGCCAGTCCCTGTGAGCGGGCTAGGGCTGCGGGGGCCAGTCCCTGTGAGCGGGCCAGGGCTGCGGGGGCCAGTCCCTGTGAGCGGGCCAGAGCTGCGGGGGCCAGGGCTGCGGGGGCCAGTCCCTGTGAGCGGGTCTAAGCTGCGGGGGCCAGTCCCTGGGAGCGGGTCAGGGCTGCGTGGGCCAGTCCCTGCGAGCTGGTCAGGGCTGCGGGGACCAGTCCCTGTGAGCGGGTCAGGGGTGCGGGGACCAGTCCCTGTGAGCGGGTCAGGGGTGCGGGGACCAGTCCCAGTGAGCGGGTCAGGGCCGAGGGGGCCAGTCCCTGTGAGCGTGTCAGGGCTGCGGGGGCCAGTCCCAGTGAGCGGGCCAGGGCTGCAGGGGGCTGTCCCTGAGAGCGGGTCAGGGCCGCGGGGGCCAGTCCCTGTGATCGGGTCAGGGCCGCGGGGGCCAGTCCCTGTGAGCGGGCCAGGGCTGCAGGGGGCAGTCCCTGTGAGCGGGTCAGGGCCGCGGGGGCCAGTCCCTGTGAGCGGGTCAGGACAGCGGGGGCCAGTCCCTGTGAGCGGGTCAGGGCCGCGGGGGGCGGTCCCTGTGAGCGGGCCAGGGCCGCGGGGGTCGGTCCCTGTGAGCGGGCCAGGGCCGCGGGGGCCGGTCCCTGTGAGCGGGCCAGGGCCGCGGGGGCCGGTCCCTGTGAGCGGGTCAGGGGTGCGGGGGCCGGTCCCTGTGAGCGGGCCAGGGCCGCGGGGGCCGGTCCCTGTGAGCGTGTCAGGGCTGCGAGGGCGAGTCCCTGTGAGCGGGCCAGGGCTGCAGGGGGCAGTCCCTGTGAGCGGGTCAGGGCTGCGGGGGCCAGTCCCTGTGAGCGGGCAAGGGCTGCGGGGACCAGTCACTGTGAGCGGGCTAGGGCTGCGGGGGCCAGTCCCTGTGAGCGGGCCAGGGCTGCGGGAGCCAGTCCCTGTGAGCGGGCCAGGGCTGCGGGAGCCAGTCCCTGTGAGCGGGCCAGAGCTGCGGGGGCCAGGGCTGCGTGGGCCAGTCCCTGTGAGCGGGTCAGGGCTGCGGGGGCCAGTCCCTGTGAGCGGGTCAGGGCTGCGGGGGCCAGTCCCTGTGAGCGGGTCAGGGCTGCGGGGACCAGTCCCTGTGAGCGGGTCAGGGCTGCGGGGGCCAGTCCCTGTGAGCTTGTCAGGGCTGCGGGGGCCAATCCCTGTGAGCGGGTCAGGGCTGCAGGGGCCAGTCCCTGTGAGCGGGCAAGGGCTGCGGGGGCCAGTCCCTGTGAGCGGGCCAGGGCTGCGGGAGCCAGTCCCTGTGAGCGGGCCAGAGCTGCGGGGGCCAGGGCTGCGGGCGCCAGTCCCTGTGAGCGGGTCAGGGCCGCGGGGGCCAGTCCCTGTGAGCGGGCCAGAGCTGCGGGGGCCAGGGCTGCGGGCGCCAGTCCCTGTGAGCGGGTCAGGGCCGCGGGGGCCAGTCCCTGTGAGCGGGTCAGGGCCGCGGGGGCCGGTCCCTGTGAGCGGGTCAGGGCCGCGGGGACCGGTCCCAGTGAGCGGGCCAGGGCCGCGGGGGCCGGTCCATGTGAGCGGGCCAGGGCCGCGGGGGCCGTTCCCTGTGAGCGGGCCAGGGCCGCGGGGGCCGGTCCCTGTGAGCGGGCCAGGGCCGCGGGGGCCGGTCCCTGTGAGCGGGCCAGGGCTGCGGGAGCCAGTCCCTGTGAGCGGGCCAGAGCTGCGGGGGCCAGGGCTGCGTGGGCCAGTCCCTGTGAGCGGGTCAGGGCTGCGGGGGCCAGCCCTGTGAGCGGGTCAGGGCTGCGGGGGCCAGTCCCTGTGAGCGGGTCAGGGCCGCGGGGGCCAGTCCCTGTGAGCTTGTCAGGGCTGCGGGGGCCAATCCCTGTGAGCGGGTCAGGGCTGCGGGGGCCAGTCCCTGTGAGCGGGCAAGGGCTGCGGGGGCCAGTCCCTGTGAGCGGGCCAGGGCTGCGGGAGCCAGTCCCTGTGAGCGGGCCAGAGCTGCGGGGGCCAGGGCTGCGGGCGCCAGTCCCTGTGAGCGGGTCAGGGCCGCGGGGGCCAGTCCCTGTGAGCGGGCCAGAGCTGCGGGGGCCAGGGCTGCGGGCGCCAGTCCCTGTGAGCGGGTCAGGGCCGCGGGGGCCAGTCCCTGTGAGCGGGTCAGGGCCGCGGGGGCCGGTCCCTGTGAGCGGGTCAGGGCCGCGGGGACCGGTCCCAGTGAGCGGGCCAGGGCCGCGGGGGCCGGTCCATGTGAGCGGGCCAGGGCCGCGGGGGCCGTTCCCTGTGAGCGGGCCAGGGCCGCGGGGGCCGGTCCCTGTGAGCGGGCCAGGGCCGCGGGGGCCGGTCCCTGTGAGCGGGCCAGGGCCGCGGGGGCCGGTCCCTGTGAGCGGGCCAGGGCCGCGGGGGCCGGTCCCTGGGAGCGGGTCAGGGCTGCGTGGGCCAGTCCCTGGGAGCTGGTCAGGGCTGCAGGGACCAGTCCCTGTGAGCGGGTCAGGGGTGCGGGGACCAGTCCCTGTGAGCGGGGCAGGGCTGCAGGGACCAGTCCCTGTGAGCGGGTCAGGGGTGCGGGGACCAGTCCCTGTGAGCGGGTCAGGGCTGCGGGGGACAGTCGCAGTGAGCGGGTCAGGGCTGTGGGGACCAGTCCCTGTGAGCGGGACAGGGCTGCGGGGACCAGTCCCTGTGAGCAGGTCAGGGCTGCGGGGGCCAGTCCATGTGAGCGGGCCAGGGCTGCGGGGGCCAGTCCCTGTGAGCGGGCCAGGGCTGCGGGGGCCATTCCCCGTGAGCGGGCCAGGGCTGCGGCAGCCAGTCCCTGTGAGCGGGCCAGAGCTGCGGGGGCCAGGGCTGCGGGGGCCAGTCCCTGTGAGCGGGTCTAAGCTGCGGGGGCCAGTCCCTGGGAGCTGGTCAGGGCTGCGGGGAACAGTCCCTGTGAGCGGGTCAGGGGTGCGGGGACCAGTCCCTGTGAGCGGGCCCAGGCTGCAGGGGCCAGTCCCTGTGAGCGGGCTAGGGCTGCGGGGGCCGGTCACTGTGAGCGGGTCAGGGCCGCGGGGGCCGGTCCCTGTGAGCGGGTCAGGGCTGCAGGGGCCAGTCCCAGTGAGCGGGTCAGGGCCGAGGGGGCCAGTCCCTGTGAGCGTGTCAGGGCTGCGGGGGCCAGTCCCTGTGAGCGGGCCAGGGCTGCAGGGGGCTGTCCCTGTGAGCGGGTCAGGGCCGCGGGGGCCAGTCCCTGTGAGCGGGTCAGGGCCGCGGGGGCCAGTCCCTGTGAGCGGGCCAGGGCTGCAGGGGGCAGTCCCTGTGAGCGGGTCAGGGCCGCGGGGGCCAGTCCCTGTGAGCGGGTCAGGACCGCGGGGGCCAGTCCCTGTGAGCGGGTCAGGGCCGCGGGGGCCGGTCCCTGTGAGCGGGCCAGGGCCGCGGGGGCCGGTCCCTGTGAGCGGGCCAGGGCCGCGGGGACCAGTCCCTGTGAGCGGGTCAGGGGTGCGGGAACCAGTCCCTGTGAGCGGGCCAGGGCTGCAGGGGCCAGTCCCTGTGAGCGGGCTAGGGCTGCGGGGGCCGGTCCCTGTGAGCGGGCTAGGGCTGCGGGGGCCGGTCCCTGTGAGCGGGTCAGGGCCGCGGGGGCCGGTCCCTGTGAGCGGGTCAGGGCTGCAGGGGCCAGTCCCAGTGAGCGGGTCAGGGCCGAGGGGGCCAGTCCCTGTGAGCGGGCCAGGGCTGCAGGGGGCTGTCCCTGTGAGCGGGTCAGGGCCGCGGGGGCCAGTCCCTGTGAGCGGGTCAGGGCCGCGGGGGCCAGTCCCTGTGAGCGGGCCAGGGCTGCAGGGGGCAGTCCCTGTGAGCGGGTCAGGGCCGCGGGGGCCAGTCCCTGTGAGCGGGTCAGGACCGCGGGGGCCAGTCCCTGTGAGCGGGTCAGGGCCGCGGGGGACGGTCCCTGTGAGCGGGCCAGGGCCGCGGGGGCCGGTCCCTGTGAGCGGGCCAGGGCCGCGGGGACCAGTCCCTGTGAGCGGGTCAGGGGTGCGGGAACCAGTCCCTGTGAGCGGGCCAGGGCTGAAGGGGCCAGTCCCTGTGAGCGGGCTAGGGCTGCGGGGGCCGGTCCCTGTGAGCGGGTCAGGGCTGCAGGGGCCAGTCCCTGTGAGCGGGTCAGGGCCGAGGGGGCCAGTCCCTGTGAGCGTGTCAGGGCTGCGGGGGCCAGTCCCTGTGAGCGGGCCAGGGCTGCAGGGGGCTGTCCCTGTGAGCGGGTCAGGGCCGCGGGGGCCAGTCCCTGTGAGCGGGTCAGGGCCGCGGGGGCCAGTCCCTGTGTGCGGGCCAGGGCCGCGGGGGCCAGTCCCTGTGAGCGGGGTAGGGCTGCGGGGGCCAGTCCCTGGGAGCGGGTCAGGGCTGCGTGGGCCAGTCCCTGGGAGCTGGTCAGGGCTGCGGGGTACAGTCCCTGTGAGCGGGTCAGGGCTGCGGGGACCAGTCCCTGTGAGCGGGTCAGGGGTGCGGGGACCAGTCCCTGTGAGCGGGCCAGGGCTGCAGGGGCCAGTCCCTGTGAGCGGGCTAGGGCTGCGGGGGCCAGTCCCTGTGAGCGGGCCAGGGCCGCGGGGGCCAGTCCCTGTGAGCGGGCAAGGGCCGCGGGGGCCGGTCCGGGCCGCGGGGGCCGGTACCTGTGAGCGGGTCAGGGCCGCGGGGGCCGGTCCCTGTGAGCGGGCCAGGGCCGCGGGGGCCGGTCCCTGTGAGCGGGCCAGGGCCGCGGGGGCCGGTCCCTGTGAGCGGGCCACGGCCGCCGGTGCCGGTCCCTGTGAGCGGGTCAGGGCTGCGGGGGCCTGTTCATGTGAGCGGGCCTGGGCAGCGGGGGCCGGTACCTGTGAGCGGGCCAGGGCTGCGGGGGCCGGTCCCTGTGAGCGGGCCAGGGCTGCGGGGGCCGGTCCCTGTGAGCGGGCCAGGGCTGCGGGGGCCGGTCCCTGTGAGCGGGCCAGGGGTGCGGGGGCCGGTCCCTGTGAGCGGGCCAGGGCTGCGGGGGCCGGTGCCTGTGTGCGGGCCAGGGCTGCGGGGGCCAGTCCCTGTGAGCGGGCCAGGGCTGCGGGGGCCGGTCCCTGTGAGCGGGCCAGGGCCGCGGGGACCGGTCCCTGTGAGCTTGTCAGGGCTGCGGGGGCCATTCCCTGTGAGCGGGTCAGGGCTGCAGGGGCCAGTCCCTGTGAGCGGGCAAGGGCTGCGGGGGCCAGTCCCTGTGAGCGGGCCAGGGCTGCGGGAGCCAGTCCCTGTGAGCGGGCCAGAGCTGCGGGGGCCAGGGCTGCGGGCGCCAGTCCCTGTGAGCGGGTCAGGGCCGCGGGGGCCAGTCCCTGTGAGCGGGCCAGAGCTGCGGGGGCCAGGGCTGCGGGCGCCAGTCCCTGTGAGCGGGTCAGGGCCGCGGGGGCCAGTCCCTGTGAGCGGGTCAGGGCCGCGGGGGCCGGTCCCTGTGAGCGGGTCAGGGCCGCGGGGACCGGTCCCAGTGAGCGGGCCAGGGCCGCGGGGGCCGGTCCATGTGAGCGGGCCAGGGCCGCGGGGGCCGGTCCCTGTGAGCGGGCCAGGGCCGCGGGGGCCGTTCCCTGTGAGCGGGCCAGGGCCGCGGGGGCCGGTCCCTGTGAGCGGGCCAGGGCCGCGGGGGCCGGTCCCTGTGAGCGGGCCAGGGCTGCGGGGGCCGGTCCCTGTGAGCGGGCCAGGGCCGCGGGGGCCGGTCCCTGGGAGCGGGTCAGGGCTGCGTGGGCCAGTCCCTGGGAGCTGGTCAGGGCTGCGGGGGACAGTCCCTGTGAGCGGGTCAGGGCTGCGGGGGACAGTCGCAGTGAGCGGGTCAGGGCTGCGGGGACCAGTCCCTGTGAGCAGGTCAGGGCCGCGGGGGCCAGTCCCTATGAGCGGGCCAGGGCTGCGGGGGCCAGTCCCTGTGAGCGGGCCAGGGCTGCGGGGGCCATTCCCCGTGAGCGGGCCAGGGCTGCGGCAGCCAGTCCCTGTGAGCGGGCCAGAGCTGCGGGGGCCAGGGCTGCGGGGGCCAGTCCCTGTGAGCGGGTCTAAGCTGCGGGGGCCAGTCCCTGGGAGCGGGTCAGGGCTGCGGGGGACAGTCCCTGTGAGCGGGGCAGGGCTGCAGGGACCAGTCCCTGTGAGCGGGTCAGGGCTGCGGGGACCAGTCCCTGTGAGCGGGTCAGGGGTGCGGGGACCAGTCCCTGTGAGCGGGCCAGGGCTGCAGGGGCCAGTCCCTGTGAGCGGGTCAGGGCTGCGGGAGCCAGTCCCTGTGAGCGGGTCAGGGCTGCGGGGGCCGGTCCCTGTGAGCGGGTCAGGGCCGCGGGGGCCGGTCCCTGTGAGAGGGTCAGGGCTGCAGGGGCCAGTCCCAGTGAGCGGGTCAGGGCCGAGGGGGCCAGTCCCTGTGAGCGTGTCAGGGCTGCGGGGGCCAGTCCCTGTGAGCGGGCCAGGGCTGCAGGGGGCTGTCCCTGTGAGCGGGTCAGGGCCGCGGGGGCCAGTCCCTGTGAGCGGGTCAGGGCCGCGGGGGCCAGTCCCTGTGTGCGGGCCAGGGCTGCGGGGGCCAGTCCCTGTGAGCGGGGTAGGGCTGCGGGGGCCAGTCCCTGTGAGCGGGTCAGGGCCGCGGGGGCCAGTCCCTGTGAGCGGGTCAGGGCCGCGGGGGCCAGTCCCTGGGAGCTGGTCAGGGCTGCGGGGTACAGTCCCTGTGAGCGGGTCAGGGCTGCGTGGGCCAGTCCCTGGGAGCTGGTCAGGGCTGCGGGGTACAGTCCCTGGGAGCTGGTCAGGGCTGCGGGGTACAGTCCCTGTGAGCGGGTCAGGGCTGCGGGGACCAGTCCCTGTGAGCGGGTCAGGGGTGCGGAGACCAGTCCCTGTGAGCGGGCCAGGGCTGCAGGGGCCAGTCCCTGTGAGCGGGCTAGGGCTGCGGGGGCCAGTCCCTGTGAGCGGGCCAGGGCCGCGGGGGCCAGTCCCTGTGAGCGGGCAAGGGCCGCGGGGGCCGGTCCGGGCAGCGGGGGCCGGTACCTGTGAGCGGGTCAGGGCCGCGGGGGCCGGTCCCTGTGAGCGGGCCAGGGCCGCGGGGGCCGGTCCCTGTGAGCGGGCCAGGGCCGCGGGGGCCGGTCCCTGTGAGCGGGCCACGGCCGCCGGTGCCGGTCCCTGTGAGCGGGTCAGGGCTGCGGGGGCCTGTTCATGTGAGCGGGCCTGGGCAGCGGGGGCCGGTACCTGTGAGCGGGCCAGGGCTGCGGGGGCCGGTCCCTGTGAGCGGGCCAGGGGTGCGGGGGCCGGTCCCTGTGAGCGGGCCAGGGCTGCGGGGGCCGGTGCCTGTGTGCGGGCCAGGGCTGCGGGGGCCAGTCCCTGTGAGCGGGGCAGGGCTGCAGGGACCAGTCCCTGTGAGCGGGTCAGGGGTGCGGGGACCAGTCCCTGTGAGCGGGTCAGGGCTGCGGGGGACAGTCGCAGTGAGCGGGTCAGGGCTGCGGGGACCAGTCCCTGTGAGCGGGACAGGGCTGCGGGGTCCAGTCCCTGTGAGCAGGTCAGGGCTGCGGGGGCCAGTCCCTGTGAGCGGGCCAGGGCTGCAGGGGCCAGTCCCTGTGAGCGGGCTAGGGCTGCGGGGGCCAGTCCCTGTGAGCGGGCCAGGGCTGCGGGGGCCAGTCCCTGTGAGCGGGCCAGAGCTGCGGGGGCCAGGGCTGCGGGGGCCAGTCCCTGTGAGCGGGTCTAAGCTGCGGGGGCCAGTCCCTGGGAGCGGGTCAGGGCTGCGGGGACCAGTCCCTGTGAGCGGGTCAGGGGTGCGGGGACCAGTCCCTGTGAGCGGGTCAGGGCTGCAGGGGCCAGTCCCTGTGAGCGGGCTAGGGCTGCGGGGGCCGGTCCCTGTGAGCGGGTCAGGGCCGCGGGGGCCGGTCGCTGTGAGCGGGTCAGGGCTGCAGGGGCCAGTCCCAGTGAGCGGGTCAGGGCCGAGGGGGCCAGTCCCTGTGAGCGTGTCAGGGCTGCGGGGGCCAGTCCCTGTGAGCGGGCCAGGGCTGCAGGGGGCTGTCCCTGAGAGCGGGTCAGGGCCGCGGGGGCCAGTCCCTGTGAGCGGGTCAGGGCCGCGGGGGCCAGTCCCTGTGAGCGGGCCAGGGCTGCAGGGGGCAGTCCCTGTGAGCGGGTCAGGGCCGCGGGGGCCAGTCCCTGTGAGCGGGTCAGGACAGCGGGGGCCAGTCCCTGTGAGCGGGTCAGGGCCGCGGGGGCCGGTCCCTGTGAGCGGGCCAGGGCCGCAGAGGTCGGTCCCTGGGAGCGGGCCAGGGCCGCGGGGGCCGGTCCCTGTGAGCGGGCCAGGGCCGCGGGGGCCGGACCCTGTGAGCGGGTCAGGGGTGCGGGGGCCGGTCCCTGTGAGCGGGCCAGGGCCGCGGGGGCCGGTCCCTGTGAGCGGGTCAGGGCTGCGGGGGCCAGTCCCTGTGAGCGGGTCAGGGCTGCAGGGGCCAGTCCCAGTGAGCGGGTCAGGGCCGAGGGGGCCAGTCCCTGTGAGCGTGTCAGGGCTGCGAGGGCGAGTCCCTGTGAGCGGGCCAGGGCTGCAGGGGGCAGTCCCTGTGAGCGGGTCAGGGCTGCGGGGGCCAGTCCCTGTGAGCGGGCAAGGGCTGCGGGGACCAGTCACTGTGAGCGGGCCAGGGCTGCGGGAGCCAGTTCCTGTGAGCGGGCCAGAGCTGCGGGGGCCAGGGCTGCGGGGGCCAGTCCCTGTGAGCGGGTCAGGGCTGCGGGGGCCAGTCCCTGTGAGCGGGTGAGGTGTGCGGGGACCAGTCCCTGTGAGCGGGTCAGGGCCGCGGGGGCCAGTCCCTGTGAGCTTGTCAGGGCTGCGGGGGCCAATCCCTGTGAGCGGGTCAGGGCTGCGGGGGCCAGTCCCTGTGAGCGGGCAAGGGCTGCGGGGGCCAGTCCCTGTGAGCGGGCCAGGGCTGCGGGAGCCAGTCCCTGTGAGCGGGCCAGAGCTGCGGGGGCCAGGGCTGCGGGCGCCAGTCCCTGTGAGCGGGTCAGGGCCGCGGGGGCCAGTCCCTGTGAGCGGGTCAGGGCCGCGGGGGCCGGTCCCTGTGAGCGGGCCAGGGCCGCGGGGACCGGTCCCTGTGAGCGGGCCAGGGCCGCGGGGGCCGTTCCCTGTGAGCGGGCCAGGGCCGCGGGGGCCGGTCCCTGTGAGCGGGCCAGGGCTGCGGGGGCCAGTCCCTGTGAGCGGGCCAGGGCTGCGGGGGCCGGTCCCTGTGAGCGGGCCAGGGCCGCGGGGGCCGGTCCCTGGGAGCGGGTCAGGGCTGCGTGGGCCAGTCCCTGGGAGCTGGTCAGGGCTGCGGGGGACAGTCCCTGTGAGCGGGGCAGGGCTGCAGGGACCAGTCCCTGTGAGCGGGTCAGGGGTGCGGGGACCAGTCCCTGTGAGCGGGTCAGGGCTGCGGGGGACAGTCGCAGTGAGCGGGTCAGGGCTGCAGGGACCAGTCCCTGTGAGCGGGACAGGGCTGCGGGGACCAGTCCCTGTGAGCAGGTCAGGGCCGCGGGGGCCAGTCCCTATGAGCGGGCCAGGGCTGCGGGGGCCAGTCCCTGTGAGCGGGCCAGGGCTGCGGGGGCCATTCCCCGTGAGTGGGCCAGGGCTGCGGCAGCCAGTCCCTGTGAGCGGGCCAGAGCTGCGGGGGCCAGGGCTGCGGGGGCCAGTCCCTGTGAGCGGGTCTAAGCTGCGGGGGCCAGTCCCTGGGAGCGGGTCAGGGCTGCGGGGGACAGTCCCTGTGAGCGGGCCAGGGCTGCAGGGACCAGTCCCTGTGAGCGGGTCAGGGCTGCGGGGACCAGTCCCTGTGAGCGGGTCAGGGGTGCGGGGACCAGTCCCTGTGAGCGGGCCAGGGCTGCAGGGGCCAGTCCCTGTGAGCGGGTCAGGGCCGCGGGGGCCAGTCCCTGTGAGCGGGTCAGGGCTGCGGGGGCCGGTCCCTGTGAGCGGGTCAGGGCCGCGGGGGCCGGTCCCTGTGAGAGGGTCAGGGCTGCAGGGGCCATCCCAGTGAGCGGGTCAGGGCCGAGGGGGCCAGTCCCTGTGAGCGTGTCAGGGCTGCGGGGGCCAGTCCCTGTGAGCGGGCCAGGGCTGCAGGGGGCTGTCCCTGTGAGCGGGTCAGGGCCGCGGGGGCCAGTCCCTGTGTGCGGGCCAGGGCTGCGGGGGCCAGTCCCTGTGAGCGGGGTAGGGCTGCGGGGGCCAGTCCCTGGGAGCGGGTCAGGGCTGCGTGGGCCAGTCCCTGGGAGCTGGTCAGGGCTGCGGGGTAAAGTCCCTGTGAGCGGGTCAGGGCTGCGTGGGCCAGTCCCTGGGAGCTGGTCAGGGGTGCGGGGACCAGTCCCTGTGAGCGGGCCAGGGCTGCAGGGGCCAGTCCCTGTGAGCGGGCTAGGGCTGCGGGGTACAGTCCCTGTGAGCGGGTCAGGGCTGCGGGGACCAGTCCCTGTGAGCGGGTCAGGGGTGCGGGGACCAGTCCCTGTGAGCGGGCCAGGGCTGCAGGGGCCAGTCCCTGTGAGCGGGCTAGGGCTGCGGGGGCCAGTCCCTGTGAGCGGGCCAGGGCCGCGGGGGCCAGTCCCTGTGAGCGGGCAAGGGCCGCGGGGGCCGGTCCCTGTGAGCGGGCCAGGGCCGCGGGGGCCGGTCCCTGTGAGCGGGTCAGGGCCGCGGGGGCCGGTCCCTGTGAGCGGGCCAGGGCCGCGGGGGCCGGTCCCTGTGAGCGGGCCAGGGCCGCGGGGGCCGGTCCCTGTGAGCGGGCCAGGGCCGCGGGGGCCGGTCCCTGTGAGCGGGCCACGGCCGCCGGTGCCGGTCCCTGTGAGCGGGTCAGGGCTGCGGGGGCCTGTTCATGTGAGCGGGCCTGGGCAGCGGGGGCCGGTACCTGTGAGCGGGCCAGGGCTGCGGGGGCCGGTCCCTGTGAGCGGGCCAGGGCTGCGGGGGCCGGTCCCTGTGAGCGGGCCAGGGCTGCGGGGGCCGGTGCCTGTGTGCGGGCCAGGGCTGCGGGGGCCAGTCCCTGTGAGCGGGCCAGGGCTGCGGGGGCCGGTCCCTGTGAGCGGGCCAGGGCCGCGGGGGCCGGTCCCTGGGAGCGGGTCAGGGCTGCGTGGGCCAGTCCCTGGGAGCTGGTCAGGGCTGCGGGGGACAGTCCCTGTGAGCGGGGCAGGGCTGCAGGGACCAGTCCCTGTGAGCGGGTCAGGGCTGCGGGGGCCAGTCCCTGTGAGCGGGCCAGGGCTGCGGAGGCCAGTCCCTGTGAGCGGGCCAGGACTGCGGGGGCCGGTCCCTGTGAGCGGGCCAGGGCTGCGGGGGCCGGTCCCAGTGAGCGGGCCAGGGCTGCGGGCGCCGGTCCCTGTGAGCGGGACAGGGCTGCGGGGGCCAGTCCCTGGGAGCGGGTCAGGGCTGCGTGGGCCAGTCCCTGGGAGCTGGTCAGGGCTGCGGGGGACAGTCCCTGTGAGCGGGGCAGGGCTGCAGGGAGCAGTCCATGTGAGCGGGTCAGGGGTGCGGGGACCAGTCCCTGTGAGCGGGTCAGGGCTGCGGGGGACAGTCGCAGTGAGCGGGTCAGGGCTGCGGGGACCAGTCCCTGTGAGCGGGTCAGGGCTGCGGGGACCAGTCCCTGTGAGCAGGTCAGGGCTGCGGGGGCCAGTCCCTGTGAGCGGGCCAGGGCTGCTGGGGCCAGTCCCTGTGAGCGGGCTAGGGCTGCGGGGGCCAGTCCCTGTGAGCGGGCCAGGGCTGCGGGGGCCAGTCCCTGTGAGCGGGCCAGGGCTGCGGGGGCCATTCCCTGTGAGCGGGCCAGGGCTGCGGGAGCCAGTCCCTGTGAGCGGGCCAGAGCTGCGGGGGCCAGGGCTGCGGGGGCCAGTCCCTGGGAGCGGGTCAGGGCTGCGTGGGCCATTCCCTGGGAGCTGGTCAGGGCTGCGGGGACCAGTCCCTGTGAGCGGGTCAGGGGTGCGGGGACCAGTCCCTGTGAGCGGGCCAGGGCTGCAGGGGCCAGTCCATGTGAGCGGGCTAGGGCTGCGGGGGCCAGTCCCAGTGAGCGGGTCAGGGCCGAGGGGGCCAGTCCCTGTGAGCGTGTCAGGGCTGCGGGGGCCAGTCCCTGTGAGCGGGCCAGGGCTGCGGGGGCCAGTCCCTGTGAGCGGGCCAGGGCTGCAGGGGGCAGTCCCTGTGAGCGGGTCAGGGCCGCGGGGGCCAGTCCCTGTGAGCGGGTCAGGGCCGCGGGGGCCAGTCCCTGTGAGCGGGCCAGGGCTGCAGGGGGCAGTCCCTGTGAGCGGGTCAGGGCCGCGGGGGCCGGTCCCTGTGAGCGGGTCAGGGCCGCGGGGGTCGGTCCCTGTGAGCGGGTCAGGGCCGCGGGGGCCGGTCCCTGTGAGCGGGCCAGGGCCGCGGGGGCCGGTCCCTGTGAGCGGGCCAGGGACGCGGGGGCCGGTCCCTGTGAGCGGGCCAGGGCCGCGGGGGCCGGTCCCTGTGAGCGGGCCAGGGCCGCGGGGGCCGGTCCCTGTGAGCGGGCCAGGGCCGCGGGGGCCGGTCCCTGTGAGCGGGCCAGGGCCGCGGGGGCCGGTCCCTGTGAGCGGGCCAGGGCCGCGGGGGCCGGTCCCTGTGAGCGGGTCAGGGGTGCGGGGACCAGTCCCTGTGAGCGGGACAGGGCTGCGGGGGACAGTCGCAGTGAGCGGGTCAGGGCTGCAGGGACCAGTCCCTGTGAGCAGGTCAGGGCTGCGGGGGCCAGTCCCTGTGAGCGGGCCAGGGCTGCAGGGGACAGTCCCTGTGGGCGGGCTAGGGCTGCGGGGGCCAGTCCCTGTGAGCGGGCTAGGGCTGCGGGGGCCAGTCCCTGTGAGCGGGCTAGGGCTGCGGGGGCCAGTCCCTGTGAGCGGGCTAGGGCTGCGGGGGCCAGTCCCTGTGAGCGGGCTAGGGCTGCGGGGGCCAGTCCCTGTGGGCGGGCTAGGGCTGCGGGGGCCAGTCCCTGTGAGCGGGCTAGGGCTGCGGGGGCCAGTCCCTGTGAGCGGGCCAGGGATGCGGGGGCCAGTCCCTGTGAGCGGGCCAGGGCTGCGGGAGGCAGTCCCTGTGAGCGGGCCAGAGCTGCGGGGGCCAGGGCTGCGGGGGCCAGTCCCTGTGAGCGGGTCTGGGCTGCGGGGGCCAGTCGCTGTGAGCTGGTCAGGGCTGCAGGGGCCAGTCCCTGTGAGCGGGTCAGGGCCGCGGGGGCCAGTCCCTGTGAGCGGGCCAGGGCTGCGGGGGCCAGTCCCTGTGAGCGGGCCAGGGCCGCGGGGGCCGGTCCCTGTGAGCGGGCCAGGGCCGCGGGGGCCGGTCCCTGTGAGAGGGCCAGGGCCGCGGGGGCCGGTCCCTGTGAGCGGGCCACGGCCGCCGGTGCCGGTCCCTGTGAGCGGGTCAGGGCTGCGGGGGCCTGTTCATGTGAGCGGGCCTGGGCAGCGGGGGCCGGTACCTGTGAGCGGGCCAGGGCTGCGGGGGCCGGTCCCTGTGAGCAGGCCAGGGCTGCGGGGGCCGGTCCCTGTGAGCGGGCCAGGGCTGCGGTGGCCGGTGCCTGTGTGCGGGCCAGGGCTGCGGGGGCCGGTCCCTGTGAGCGGGCCAGGGCTGCGGGGGCCAGTCCCTGGGAGCGGGTCAGGGCTGCGTGGGCCAGTCCCTGGGAGCTGGTCAGGGCTGCGGGGGACAGTCCCTGTGAGCGGGTCAGGGCTGCAGGGACCAGTCCCTGTGAGCGGGTCAGGGGTGCGGGGACCAGTCCCTGTGAGCGGGCCAGGGCTGCGGGAGCCAGTCCCTGTGAGCGGGCCAGAGCTGCGGGGGCCAGGGCTGCGTGGGCCAGTCCCTGTGAGCGGGTCAGGGCTGCGGGGGCCAGTCCCTGAGAGCGGGTCAGGGCCGCGGGGGCCGGTCCCTGTGAACGGGCCAGGGCCGCGGGGGCCGGTCCCTGTGAGCGGGCCAGGGCCGCGGGGGCCGGTCCCTGTGAGCGGGCCAGGGCTGCGGGGGCCGGTCCCTGTGAGGGGGCCAGGGCTGCGGGGGCCGGTCCCTGTGAGCGGGCCAGGGCTGCGGGGGCCGGTCCCTGTGAGCGGGCCAGGGCTGCGGGGGCCGGTCCCTTTGAGCGGGCCAGGGCTGCGGGGTCCGGTCCCTGTGAGCGGGCCAGGGCTGCGGGGGCCAGTACCTGGGAGCGGGTCAGGGCTGCGTGTGCCAGTCCCTGGGAGCTGGTCAGGGCTGCGGGGGACAGTCCCTGTGAGCGGGTCACGGCTGCGGGGACCAGTCCCTGTGAGCGGGTCAGGGGTGCGGGGACCAGTCCCTGTGCGCGGGCCAGGGCTGCAGGGGCCACTCCCTGTGAGCGGGCTAGGGCTGCGGGGGCCAGTCCCTGTGAGCGGGCTAGGGCTGCGGGGGCCAGTCCCTGTGAGCGGGCCAGGGCTGCGGGGGCCAGTCCCTGTGAGCGGGCCAGGGCTGCGGGGACCAGTCCCTGTGAGCGGGTCAGGGCTGCGGGGGCCAGTCCCTGTGAGCGGGCAAGGGCTGCGGGGACCAGTCCCTGTGAGCGGGCTAGGGCTGCGGGGGCCAGTCCCTGTGAGCGGGCCAGGGCTGCGGGAGACAGTCCCTGTGAGCGGGCCAGAGCTGCGGGGGCCAGGGCTGCGGGCGCCAGTCCCTGTGAGCGGGTCAGGGCCGCGGGGGCCAGTCCCTGTGAGCGGGTCAGGGCCGCGGGGGCCAGTCCCTGTGAGCGGACCAGTCCCTGTGAGCGGGTCAGGGCCGCGGGGGCCAGTCCCGGTGAGCGGGCCAAGGCCGCGGGGGCCGGTCCCTGTGAGCAGGCCAGGGCTGCGGGGGCCGGTCCCTGTGAGCGGGCCAGGGCTGCGGGGGCCGGTCCCTGTGAGCGGGCCAGGGCTGCGGGGGCCAGTCCCTGGGAGCGGGTCAGGGGTGCGGGGACCAGTACCTGTGAGCGGGCCAGGGCTGCAGGGGCCACTCCCTGTGAGCGGGCTAGGGCTGCGGGGGCCAGTCCCTCTGAGCGGGTCAGGGGTGCGGGGACCAGTCCCTGTGCGCGGGCCAGGGCTGCAGGGGCCACTCCCTGTGAGCGGGCTAGGGCTGCGGGGGCCAGTCCCTGTGAGCGGGCCAGGGCTGCGGGGGCCAGTCCCTGTGAGCGGGCCAGGGCTGCGGGAGCCAGTCCCTGTGAGCGGGCCAGAGCTGCGGGGGCCAGGGCTGCGTGGGCCAGTCCCTGTGAGCGGGTCAGGGCTGCGGGGGCCAGTCCCTTTGAGCGGGTCAGGGCTGCAGGGGCCAGTCCCTGTGAGCGGGTCAGGGCCGCAGGGGCCAGTCCCTGTGAGCGTGTCAGGTCTGCGGGGGCCAGTCCCTGTGAGCGGGCCAGGGCTGCGGGGACCATTCCCTGTGAGCGGGTCAGGGCTGCGGTGGCCAGTCCCTGTGAGCGGGCAAGGGCTGCGGGGACCAGTCCCTGTGAGCGGGCTAGGGCTGCGGGGGCCAGTCCCTGTGAGCGGGCCAGGGCTGCGGGAGACAGTCCCTGTGAGCGGGCCAGGGCTGCGGGGACCAGTCCCTGTGAGCGGGTCAGGGCTGCGGTGGCCAGTCCCTGTGAGCGGGCAAGGGCTGCGGGGACCAGTCCCTGTGAGCGGGCCAGGGCTGCAAGGGCCAGTCCCTGTGAGCGGGCTAGGGCTGCGGGGGCCAGTCCCTGTGAGCGGGCTAGGGCTGCGGGGGCCAGTCCCTGTGAGCGGGCCAGGGCTGCGGGGGCCAGTCCCTGTGAGCGGGCCAGGGCTGCGGGAGCCAGTCCCTGTGAGCAGGCCAGAGCTGCGGGGGCCAGGGCTGCGGGGGCCAGTCCCTGGGAGCTGGTCAGGACTGCGGGGGACAGTCCCTGTGAGCGGGTCAGGGCTGCGGGGACCAGTCCCTGGGAGCGGGTCAGGGGTGCGGGGACGAGTCCCTGTGAGCGGGTCAGGGCTGCGGGGGACAGTCGCAGTGAGCGGGTCAGGGCTGCGGGGACCAGTCCCTGTGAGCGGGTCAGGGCTGCGGGGGCCAGTCCCTGTGAGCGGGCCAGGGCTGCGGGGACCAGTCCCAGTGAGCGGGCTAGGGCTGCGGGGGCCAGTCTCTGTGAGAGGGCCAGGGCTGCGGGAGCCAGTCCCTGTGAGCGGGCCAGAGCTGCGGGGGCCAGTGCTGTGGGCGCCAGTCCCTGTGAGCGGGTCAGCGCTGCGGGGGCCAGGCCCTGTGAGCGGGTCAGGGCTGCGGGGGACAGTCGCAGTGAGCGGGTCAGGGCTGCGGGGACCAGTCCCTGTGAGCGGGTCAGGGCTGCGGGGGCCAGTCACTGTGAGCGTGTCAGGGCTGCGGGGGCCAGTCCCTGTGAGCTGGTCAGGGCCGCGGGGGCCAGTCCCTGTGAGCGGGTCAGGGCCGCGGGGGCCAGTCCCTGTGAGCGGGCCAGGGCCGCGGGGGCCTGTCCCTGTGAGCGGGCCAGGGCCGCGGGGGCCGGTCCTTGTGAGCGGGCCAGGGCCGCGGTGGCCGGTCCCTGTGAGCGGGCCAGGGCCGCGGGGTCCGGTTCCTGAGAGCGGGCCAGGGCCGCGTGGGCCGGTCCCTGTGAGCGGGCCAGGGCCGCGGGGGCCGGTCCCAGTGAGCGGGCCAGGGCCGCGGGGTCCGGTCTCTGTGAGCGGGCCAGGGCCGCGGGGGCCGGTACCTGTGAGCGGGCCAGGGCTGCGGGGGCCGGTCCCTGTGAGCGGGCCAGGGCTGCGGGGGCCGGTCCCTGTGAGCGGGCCAGGGCTGCGGGGGCCGGTGCCTGTGTGCGGGCCAGGGCTGCGGGGGCCGGTCCCTGTGAGCGGGCCAGGGCTGCGGGGGCCGGTCCCAGTGTGCGGGCCACGGCTGCGGGGGCCGGTCCCTGTGTGCGGGCCAGGGCTGCGGGGGCCGGTCCCTGTGAGCGGGCCAGGGCTGCGGGGGCCAGTCCCTGGGAGCGGGTCAGGGCTGCGTGGACCAGTCCCTGGGAGCTGGTCAGGACTGCGGGGGACAGTCCCTGTGAGCGGGTCAGCGCTGCGGGGACCAGTCCCAGTGAGCGGGTCAGGGGTGCGGGGACGAGTCCCTGTGAGCGGGTCAGGGCTGCGGGGGACAGTCGCAGTGAGCGGGTCAGGGCTGCGGGGACCAGTCCATGTGAGCGGGTCAGGGCTGCGGGGGCCAGTCCCAGTGAGCGGGCCAGGGCTGCGGGGACCAGTCCCTGTGAGCGGGCTAGGGCTGCGGGGGCCAGTCCCTGTGAGAGGGCCAGGGCTGCGGGAGCCAGTCCCTGTGAGCGGGCCAGAGCTGCGGGGGCCAGGGCTGCGGGCGCCAGTCCCTGTGAGCGGGTCAGGGCCGCGGGGGCCAGTCCCTGTGAGCGGGTCAGGGCCGCGGGGGCCAGTCCCTGTGAGCGGGTCAGGGCCGCGGGGGCCGGTCCCTGTGAGCGGGCCACGGCCGCCGGTGCCGGTCCCTGTGAGCGGGCCAGGGCTGCGGGGGCCGGTCCCTGTGAGCGGGTCAGGACTGCGGGGGCCGGTCCCTGTGAGCGGGTCAGGGCTGCGGGGGCCGGTCCCTGTGAGCGGGTCAGGGCTGCGGGGGCCGGTCCCTGTGAGCGGGCGAGGACTGCGGTGGCAAATAGCTGTCAGGGGGTCAGGGCTGCGGCGGCCAGTCACTGTGAGCGGGCCAGAACTGCGGGGGCCAGGCCTGCGGGGGCCAGTCCCTGGGAGCTGGTCAGGACTGCGGGGGACAGTCCCTGTGAGCGGGTCAGGGCTGCGGGGACGAGTCACTGTGAGCGGGTCAGGGCTGCGGGGGACAGTCGCAGTGAGCGGGTCAGGGCTGCGGGGACCAGTCCCTGTGAGCGGGTCAGGGCTGCGGGGGCCAGTCCCTGTGAGCGGGCCAGGGCTGCGGGGACCAGTCCCTGTGAGCGGGCCAGGGCCGCGGGGTCCGGTCCCTGTGAGCGGGCCAGGGCCGCGGGGGCCTGTCCCTGTGAGCGGGCCTGGGCAGCGGGGGCCGGTACCTGTGAGCGGGCCAGGGCCGCGGGGGCCGGTCCCTGTGAGCGGGCCAGGGCTGCGGGGGCCGGTCCCTGTGAGCGGGCCAGGGCTGCGGGGGCCGGTGCCTGTGTGCGGGCCAGGGCTGCGGGGGCCGGTCCCTGTGAGCGGGCCAGGGCTGCGGGGGCCGGTCCCTGTGTGCGGGCCAGGGCTGCGGGGGCCAGTCCCTGTGAGCGGGCCAGGGCTGCGGGGGCCAGTCCCTGTGAGCGGGTCAGGGCTGCGGGGGCCAGTCCCTGTGAGCGGGCAAGGGCTGCGGGGACCAGTACCTGTGAGCGGGCTAGGGCTGCGGGGGCCAGTCCCTGTGAGCGGGCCAGGGCTGCGGGGGCCAGTCCCTGTGAGCGGGCCAGAGCTGCGGGGGCCAGGGCTGCGGGCGCCAGTCCCTGTGAGCGGGTGAGGGCCGCGGGGGCCAGTCCCTGTGAGCGGGTCAGGGCCGCGGGGGCCAGTCCCTGTGAGCGGGCCAGTCCCTGTGAGCGGGTCAGGGCCGCGGGGGCCAGTCCCTGTGAGCGGGCCAGGGCCGCGGGGGCCGGTCCCTGTCAGCGGGCCAGGGCTGCGGGGGCCGGTCCCTGGGAGCTGGTCAGGGCTGCGGGGGACAGGCCTGCGGGGGACAGTCCCTGTGAGCGGGTCAGGGCTGCGGGGACCAGTCCCTGTGAGCGGGTCAGGGGTGCGGGGACGAGTCCCTGTGAGCAGGTCAGGGCTGCGGGGGACAGTCGCAGTGAGCGGGTCAGGGCTGCGGGGACCAGTCCCTGTGAGCGGGTCAGGGCTGCGGGGGCAAGTCCCTGTGAGCGGGCCAGGGCTGCGGGGACCAGTCCCTGTGAGCGGGCTAGGGCTGCGGGGGCCAGTCCCTGTGAGAGGGCCAGGGCTGCGGGAGCCAGTCCCTGTGAGCGGGCCAGGGCCGCGGGGGCCGGTCCCTGTGAGCGGGCCACGGCCGCCGGTGCCGGTCCCTGTGAGCGGGCCAGGGCTGCGGGGGCCTGTTCATGTGAGCGGGCCTGGGCAGCGGGGGCCGGTACCTGTGAGCGGGCCAGGGCTGCGGGGGCCGGTCCCTGTGAGCGGGCCAGGGCTGCGGGGGCCGGTCCCTGTGAGCGGGCCAGGACTGCGGGGGCCGGTGCCTGTGAGCGGGCCAGGGCTGCGGGGGCCAGTCCCTGTGAGCGGGCCAGGGCTGCGGGGGCCAGTCCCTGGGAGCGGGTCAGGGCTGCGTGGGCCAGTCCCTGGGAGCTGGTCAGGGCTGCGGGGGACAGTCCCTGTGAGCGGGTCAGGGGTGCGGGGACCAGTCCCTGTGACCGGGCCAGGGCTGCAGGGGCCACTCCCTGTGAGCGGGCTAGGGCTGCGGGGGCCTGTCCCTGTGAGCGGGCTAGGGCTGCGGGGGCCAGTCCCTGTGAGCGGGCCAGGGTTGCGGGAGCCGGTCCCTGTGAGCAGGTCAGGGCCGCGGGGGCCGGTCCCTGTGAGCGTGTCAGGGCTGCGGGGGCCAGTCCCTGTGAGCGGGTCAGGGCCGCGGGGGCCGGTCCCTGTGAGCGGGTCAGGGCCGCGGGGGCCGGTCCCTGTGAGCGGGCCAGGGCCGCGGGGGCCGGTCCCTGTGAGCGGGTCAGGGCCGCGGGGGCCGGTCCCTGTGAGCGGGCCAGGGCCGCGGGGGCCGGTCCCTGTGAGCGGGCCAGGGCAGCGGGTTCCGGTCCCTGTGAGCCGGCCAGGGCCGCGGGGGCCTGTCCCTGTGAGCGGGCCTGGGCAGCGGGGGCCGGTACCTGTGAGCGGGCCAGGGCTGCGGGGGCCGGTCCCTGTGAGCGGGCCAGGGCTGCGGGGGCCGGTCCCTGTGAGCGGGCCAGGGCTGCGGGGGCCGGTGCCTGTGTGCGGGCCAGGGCTGCGGGGGCCGGTCCCTGTGAGCGGGCCAGGGCTGCGGGGGCCGGTCCCTGTGTGCGGGCCAGGGCTGTGGGGGCCAGTCCCTGTGAGCGGGCCAGGGCTGCGGGGGCCAGTCCCTGTGAGCGGGTCAGGGCTGCGGGGGCCAGTCCCTGTGAGCGGGCAAGGGCTGCGGGGACCAGTCCCTGTGAGCGGGCTAGGGCTGCGGGGGCCAGTCCCTGTGAGCGGGCCAGGGCTGCGGGAGCCAGTCCCTGTGAGCGGGCCAGAGCTGCGGGGGCCAGGGCTGCGGGCGCCAGTCCCTGTGAGCGGGTCAGGGCCGCGGGGGCCAGTCCCTGTGAGCGGGTCAGGGCCGCGGGGGCCAGTCCCTGTGAGCGGGCCAGTCCCTGTGAGCGGGTCAGGGCCGCGGGGGCCAGTCCCTGTGAGCGGGCCAGGGCCGCGGGGGCCGGTCCCTGTGAGCGGGCCAGGGCTGCGGGGGCCGGTCCCTGTGAGCGGGCCAGGGCTGCGGGGGCCGGTCCCTGGGAGCTGGTCAGGGCTGCGGGGGACAGTCCCTGTAAGCGGGTCAGGGCTGCGGGGACCAGTCCCTGTGAGCGGGTCAGGGGTGCGGGGACCAGTCCCTGTGAGCAGGCCAGGGCTGCAGGGGCCAGTCCCTGTGAGCGGGCTAGGGCTGCGGGGGCCAGTCCCTGTGAGCGGGCTAGGGCTGCAGGGGCCAGTCCCTGTGAGCGGGCCAGGGCTGCGGGGGCCAGTCCCTGTGAGCGGGTCAGGGCTGCGGGGGATAGTCCCTGTGAGCGGGTCAGGGCTGCAGGGGCCGGTCCCTGTGAGCGGGCCAGGGCTGCGGGGGCCAGTCCCTGTGAGCGGGTCAGGGCTGCAGGGGCCGGTCCCTGTGAGCGGGCCAGGGCTGCGGGAGCCAGTCCCTGTGAGCGGGCCAGAGCTGCGGGGGCCAGGGCTGCGGGGGCCAGTCCCTGTGAGCGGGTCAGGGCTGCGGGGGCCAGTCCCTGTGAGCGGGTCAGGGCTGCAGGGGCCAGTCCCTGTGAGCGGGTCAGGGCCGCGGGGGCCAGTCCCTGTGAGCGTGTCAGGGCTGCGGGGGCCAGTCCCTGTGAGCGGGCCAGGGCTGCGGGGGCCAGTCCCTGTGAGCGGGTCAGGGCTGCGGGGGCCAGTCCCTGTGAGCAGGCGAGGGCTGCGGTGTCAAATAGCTGTCAGGGGGTCAGGGCTGCGGCGGCCAGTCCATGTCAGCGGGACAGGGCTGCGGGGGCAAGTCACTGTGTGCGGGCCAGAGCTGCGGGGGACAGTCGCAGTGAGCGGGTCAGGGCTGCGGGGACGAGTTCTTGTGAGCGGGTCAGGGCTGTGGGGGCCAGTCCCTGTGAGCGGGCCAGGGCTGCGGGGGCCAGGGCTGTGGGCGCCAGTCCCTGTGAGCGGGTCAGGGCTGCGGGGGCCAGTCCCTGTGAGCGGGCCAGGGCTGCGGGGGCCAGGGCTGTGGGCGCCAGTCCCTGTGAGCGGGTCAGGGCTGCGGGGGCCAGTCCCTGTGAGCGGGTCAGGGCCGCGGGGGCCGGTCCCTGTGAGCGGGTCAGGGCCGCGTGAGCCGGTCCCTGTGAGCGGGCCAGGGCCGCGGGGGCCGGTCCTTGTGAACCGGCCAGGGGTGCGGGGGCCGGTCCCTGTGAGCGGGCCTGGGCTGCGGGGGCCGGTCCCTGTGAGCGGGCCTGGGCTGCGGGGGCGGGTCCCTGTGAGCGGGCCAGAGCTGCGGGGGGCAGGCCTGCGGGGGCCAGTCCCTGTGAGCGGGTCAGGGCCGCGGGGGCCAGTCCCTGTGAGCTGGTCAGGGCCGCGGGGGCCAGTCCCTGTGAGCGGTTCAGGGCCGCGGGGGCCAGTCCCTGTGAGCTGGTCAGGGCCGCGGGGGCCAGTCCCTGTGAGCGGGTCAGGGCCGCGGGGGCCAGTCCCTGTGAGCGGGCCAGGGCTGCGGGGGCCGGTGCCTGTGTGCGGGCCAGGGCTGCGGGGGCCGGTCCCTGTGAGCGGGCCAGGGCTGCGGGGGCCGGTCCCTGTGTGCGGTCCAGGGCTGCGGGGGCCGGTCCCTGTGAGCGGGCCAGGGCTGCGGGGGCCAGTCCCTGTGAGCGGGTCAGGGCTGCGGGGGCCAGTCCCTGTGAGTGGGCGAGGGCTGCGGTGGCAAATAGCTGTCAGGGGGTCAGGGCTGCGGCGGCCAGTCCATGTCAGCGGGACAGGGATGCGGGGGCAAGTCACTGTGAGCGGGCCAGAGCTGCGGGGGCCAGGCCTGCGGGGGCAGGTCCCTGGGAGCTGGTCAGGACTGCGGGGGACAGTCCCTGTGAGCGGGTCAGGGCTGCGGGGACCAGTCCCTGTGAGCGGGTCAGGGGTGCGGGGACGAGTCCCTGTGAGCAGGTCAGGGCTGCGGGGGACAGTCGCAGTGAGCGGGTCAGGGCTGCGGGGACCAGTCCCTGTGAGCGGGTCAGGGCCGCGGGGGCCAGTCCCTGTGAGCGGGCCAGTCCCTGTGAGCGGGTCAGGGCCGCGGGGGCCAGTCCCTGAGAGAGGGCCAGGGCTGCGGGGGCCAGTCCCTGTGAGCGGGCCAGAGCTGCGGGGGCCAGGGCTGCGGGCGCCAGTCCCTGTGAGCGGGTGAGGGCCGCGGGGGCCAGTCCCTGTGAGCGGGTCAGGGCCGCGGGGGCCAGTCCCTGTGAGCGGGCCAGTCCCTGTGAGCGGGTCAGGGCCGCGGGGGCCAGTCCCTGTGAGCGGGCCAGGGCCGCGGGGGCCGGTCCCTGTGAGCGGGCCAGGGCTGCGGGGGCCAGTCCCTGGGAGCTGGTCAGGGCTGCGGGGGACAGTCCCTGTGAGCGGGTCAGGGCTGCGGGGACCAGTCCCTGTGAGCAGGTCAGGGGTGCGGGGACCAGTCCCTGTGAGCGGGCCAGGGCTGCGGGGGCCAGTCCCTGTGAGCGGGCTAGGGCTGCGGTGGCCAGTCCCTGTGAGCGGGCCAGGGCTGCGGGGGCCAGTCCCTGTGAGCGGGCCAGGGCTGCGGGGGCCAGTCCCTGTGAGCGGGCCAGGGCTGCGGGGGCCAGTCCCTGTGAGCGGGCCAGGGCTGCGGGGGCCAGTCCCTGTGAGCGGGCCAGGGCTGCGGGGGCCAGTCCCTGTGAGCGGGCCAGGGCTGCGGGGGCCAGTCCCTGTGAGCGGGCCAGGGCTGCGGGGGCCAGTCCCTGTGAGCGGGCCAGGGCTGCGGGGGCCAGTCCCTGTGAGCGGGCCAGGGCTGCGGGGGCCAGTCCCTGTGAGCGGGCCAGGGCTGCGGGGGCCAGTCCCTGTGAGCGGGTCAGGGCTGCGGGGGCCAGTCCCTGTGACCGGGTCAGGGCTGCACGGGCCAGTCCCTGTGAGCGGGTCAGGGCCGCGGGGGCCAGTCCCTGTGAGCGTGTCAGGGCTGCGGGGGCCAGTCCCTGTGAGCGGGTCAGGGCTGCGGGGGCCAGTCCCTGTGAGTGGGCGAGGGCTGCGGTGGCAAATAGCTGTCAGGGGGTCAGGGCTGCGGGGGCCAGTCCCTGTGAGCGGGTCAGGGCTGCGGGGGCCAGTCCCTGTGAGCGGGTCAGGGCTGCGGGGGCCAGTCCCTGTGAGTGGGCGAGGGCTGCGGTGGCAAATAGCTGTCAGGGGGTCAGGGCTGCGGCGGCCAGTCCATGTCAGCGGGACAGGGCTGCGGGGGCAAGTCACTGTGAGCGGGCCAGGGCTGCGGGGGCAGGTCCCTGGGAGCTGGTCAGGACTGCGGGGGACAGTCCCTGTGAGCGGGTCAGGGCTGCGGGGACCAGTCCCTGTGAGCGGGTCAGGGGTGCGGGGACGAGTCCCTGTGAGCAGGTCAGGGCTGCGGGGGACAGTCGCAGTGAGCGGGTCAGGGCTGCGGGGACCAGTCCCTGTGAGCGGGCCAGGGCTGCGGGGACCAGTCCCTGTGAGCGGGCCAGGGCTGCGGGAGCCAGTCCCTGTGAGCGGGCCAGGGCCGCGGGGGCCGGTCCCTGTGAGCGGGCCACGGCCGCCGGTGCCGGTCCCTGTGAGCGGGCCAGGGCTGCGGGGGCCTGTTCATGTGAGCAGGCCTGGGCAGCGGGGGCCGGTACCTGTGAGCGGGCCAGGGCTGCGGGGGCCGGTCCCTGTGAGCGGGCCAGGGCTGCGGGGGCCGGTCCCTGTGAGCGGGCCAGGACTGCGGGGGCCGGTGCCTGTGAGCGGGCCAGGGCTGCGGGGGCCAGTCCCTGTGAGCGGGCCAGGGCTGCGGGGGCCAGTCCCTGGGAGCGGGTCAGGGCTGCGTGGGCCAGTCCCTGGGAGCTGGTCAGGGCTGCGGGGGCCGGTCCCTGTGAGCGTGTCAGGGCTGCGGGGGCCAGTCCCTGTGAGCAGGTCAGGGCCGCGGGGGCCGGTCCCTGTGAGCGTGTCAGGGCTGCGGGGGCCAGTCCCTGTGAGCGGGCCAGGGCTGCGGGGGCCAGTCCCTGGGAGCGGGTCTGGGCTGCGGGGGCCAGTCCCTGTGAGCGGGCAAGGGCTGTGGGGACCAGTCCCTGTGAGCGGGCTAGGGCTGCGGGGGCCAGTCCCTGTGAGCGGGCCAGGGCTGCGGGAGCCAGTCCCTGTGAGCGGGCCAGAGCTGCGGGGGCCAGGGCTGCGGGCGCCAGTCCCTGTGAGCGGGTCAGGGCCGCGGGGGCCGGTCCCTGTGAGCGGGTCAGGGCCGCGGGGGCCGGTCCCTGTGAGCGGGCCAGGGCCGCGGGGGCCGGTCCCTGTGAGCGGGTCAGGGCCGCGGGGGCCGGTCCCTGTGAGCGGGCCAGGGCCGCGGGGGCCGGTCCCTGTGAGCCGGCCAGGGCCGCGGGGGCCTGTCCCTGTGAGCGGGCCTGGGCAGCGGGGGCCGGTACCTGTGAGCGGGCCAGGGCTGCGGGGGCCGGTCCCTGTGAGCGGGCCAGGGCTGCGGGGGCCGGTCCCTGTGAGCGTGCCAGGGCTGCGGGGGCCGGTGCCTGTGTGCGGGCCAGGGCTGCGGGGGCCGGTCCCTGTGAGCGGGCCAGGGCTGCGGGGGCCGGTCCCTGTGTGCGGGCCAGGGCTGTGGGGGCCAGTCCCTGTGAGCGGGCCAGGGCTGCGGGGGCCAGTCCCTGTGAGCGGGTCAGGGCTGCGGGGGCCAGTCCCTGTGAGCGGGCAAGGGCTGCGGGGACCAGTCCCTGTGAGCGGGCTAGGGCTGCGGGGGCCAGTCCCTGTGAGCGGGCCAGGGCTGCGGGAGCCAGTCCCTGTGAGCGGGCCAGAGCTGCGGGGGCCAGGGCTGCGGGCGCCAGTCCCTGTGAGCGGGTCAGGGCCGCGGGGGCCAGTCCCTGTGAGCGTGTCAGGGCCGCGGGGGCCAGTCCCTGTGAGCGGGCCAGTCCCTGTGAGCGGGTCAGGGCCGCGGGGGCCAGTCCCTGTGAGCGGGCCAGGGCCGCGGGGGCCGGTCCCTGTGAGCGGGCCAGGGCTGCGGGGGCCGGTCCCTGTGAGCGGGCCAGGGCTGCGGGGACCGGTCCCTGTGAGCGGGCCAGGGCTGCGGGGGCCGGTCCCTGGGAGCTGGTCAGGGCTGCGGGGGACAGTCCCTGTAAGCGGGTCAGGGCTGCGGGGACCAGTCCCTGTGAGCGGGTCAGGGGTGCGGGGACCAGTCCCTGTGAGCGGGCCAGGGCTGCAGGGGCCAGTCCCTGTGAGCGGGCTAGGGCTGCGGGGGCCAGTCCCTGTGAGCGGGCTAGGGCTGCAGGGGCCAGTCCCTGTGAGCGGGCCAGGGCTGCGGGGGCCAGTCCCTGTGAGCGGGCCAGGGCTGCGGGAGCCAGTCCCTGTGAGCGGGCCAGAGCTGCGGGGGCCAGGGCTGCGGGGGCCAGTCCCTGTGAGCGGGTCAGGGCTGCGGGGGCCAGTCCCTGTGAGCGGGTCAGGGCTGCAGGGGCCAGTCCCTGTGAGCGGGTCAGGGCCGCGGGGGCCAGTCCCTGTGAGCGTGTCAGGGCTGCGGGGGCCAGTCCCTGTGAGCGGGCCAGGGCTGCGGGGGCCAGTCCCTGTGAGCGGGTCAGGGCTGCGGGGGCCAGTCCCTGTGAGCAGGCGAGGGCTGCGGTGTCAAATAGCTGTCAGGGGGTCAGGGCTGCGGCGGCCAGTCCATGTCAGCGGGACAGGGCTGCGGGGGCAAGTCACTGTGAGCGGGCCAGAGCTGCGGGGGCCAGGCCTGCGGGGGCCAGTCCCTGGGAGCTGGTCAGGACTGCGGGGGACAGTCCCTGTGAGCGGGTCAGGGCTGCGGGGACCAGTCCCTGTGAGCGGGTCAGGGGTGCGGGGACGAGTCCCTGTGAGCGGGTCAGGGCTGCGGGGGACAGTCGCAGTGAGCGGGTCAGGGCTGCGGGGACGAGTCCCTGTGAGTGGGTCAGGGCTGTGGGGGCCAGTCCCTGTGAGCGGGCCAGGGCTGCGGGGACCAGTCCCTGTGAGCGGGCTAGGGCTGCGGGGGCCAGTCCCTGTGAGAGGGCCAGGGCTGCGGGAGCCAGTCCCTGTGAGCGGGCCAGAGCTGCGGGGGCCAGGGCTGTGGGCGCCAGTCCCTGTGAGCGGGTCAGGGCTGCGGGGGCCAGTCCCTGTGAGCGGGTCAGGGCCGCGGGGGCCGGTCCCTGTGAGCGGGTCAGGGCCGCGGGAGCCGGTCCCTGTGAGCGGGCCAGGGCCGCGGGGGCCGGTCCTTGTGAACCGGCCAGGGGTGCGGGGGCCGGTCCCTGTGAGCGGGCCTGGGCTGCGGGGGCGGGTCCCTGTGAGCGGGTCAGAGCTGCGGGGGGCAGGCCTGCGGGGGCCAGTCCCTGTGAGCGGGTCAGGGCCGCGGGGGCCAGTCCCTGTGAGCTGGTCAGGGCCGCGGGGGCCAGTCCCTGTGAGCTGGTCAGGGCCGCGGGGGCCAGTCCATGTGAGCGGTTCAGGGCCGCGGGGGCCAGTCCCTGTGAGCTGGTCAGGGCCGCGGGGGCCAGTCCCTGTGAGCGGGTCAGGGCCGCGGGGGCCAGTCCCTGTGAGCTGGTCTGGGCCGCGGGGGCCAGTCCCTGTGAGCGGGTCAGGGCCGCGGGGGCCAGTCCCTGTGAGCGGGCCAGGGCCGCGGGGGCCGGTCCCTGTGAGCGGGCCAGGGCCGCGGGGTCCGGTCCCTGTGAGCGGGCCAGGGCCGCGGGGGCCTGTCCCTGTGAGCGGGCCTGGGCCGCGGGGTCCGGTCCCTGTGAGCGGGCCAGGGCCGCGGGGGCCTGTCCCTGTGAGCGGGCCTGGGCAGCGGGGGCCGGTACCTGTGAGTGGGCCAGGGCTGCGGGGGCCGGTCCCTGTGAGCGGGCCAGGGCTGCGGGGGCCGGTCCCTGTGAGCGGGCCAGGGCTGCGGGGGCCGGTGCCTGTGTGCGGGCCAGGGCTGCGGGGGCCGGTCCCTGTGAGCGGGCCAGGGCTGCGGGGGCCGGTCCCTGTGTGCGGTCCAGGGCTGCGGGGGCCGGTCCCTGTGAGCGGGCCAGGGCTGCGGGGGCCAGTCCCTGTGAGCGGGTCAGGGCTGCGGGGGCCAGTCCCTGTGAGTGGGCGAGGGCTGCGGTGGCAAATAGCTGTCAGGGGGTCAGGGCTGCGGCGGCCAGTCCATGTCAGCGGGACAGGGCTGCGGGGGCAAGTCACTGTGAGCGGGCCAGAGCTGCGGGGGCCAGGCCTGCGGGGGCAGGTCCCTGGGAGCTGGTCAGGACTGCGGGGGACAGTCCCTGTGAGCGGGTCAGGGCTGCGGGGACCAGTCCCTGTGAGCGGGTCAGGGGTGCGGGGACGAGTCCCTGTGAGCAGGTCAGGGCTGCGGGGGACAGTCGCAGTGAGCGGGTCAGGGCTGCGGGGACCAGTCCCTGTGAGCGGGTCAGGGCCGCGGGGGCCAGTCCCTGTGAGTTGGTCAGGGCCGCGGGGGCCAGTCCCTGAGAGAGGGCCAGGGCTGCGGGGGCCGGTCCCTGTGAGCGGGCCAGGGCTGCGGGGACCGGTCCCTGTGAGCGGGCCAGGGCTGCGGGGGCCAGTCCCTGGGAGCTGGTCAGGGCTGCGGGGGACAGTCCCTGTAAGCGGGTCAGGGCTGCGGGGACCAGACCCTGTGAGCGGGTCAGGGGTGCGGGGACCAGTCCCTGTGAGCGGGCCAGGGCTGCAGGGGCCAGTCCCTGTGAGCGGGCTAGGGATGCGGGGGCCAGTCCCTGTGAGCGGGCTAGGGGTGCAGGGGCCAGTCCCTGTGAGCGGGCCAGGGCTGCGGGAGCCAGTCCCTGTGAGCGGGCCAGAGCTGCGGGGGCCAGGGCTGCGGGGGCCAGTCCCTGTGAGCGGGTCAGGGCTGCGGGGGCCAGTCCCTGTGAGCGGGTCAGGGCTGCAGGGGCCAGTCCCTGTGAGCGGGTCAGGGCCGCGGGGGCCAGTCCCTGTGAGCGTGTCAGGGCTGCGGGGGCCAGTCCCTGTGAGCGGGCCAGGGCTGCGGGGGCCAGTCCCTGTGAGCGGGTCAGGGCTGCGGGGGCCAGTCCCTGTGAGCGGGCGAGGGCTGCGGTGTCAAATAGCTGTCAGGGGGTCAGGGCTGCGGCGGCCAGTCCATGTCAGCGGGACAGGGCTGCGGGGGCAAGTCACTGTGAGCGGGCCAGAGCTGCGGGGGCCAGGCCTGCGGGGGCCAGTCCCTGTGAGCGTGTCAGGGCTGCGGGGGCCAGTCCCTGTGAGCGGGCCAGGGCTGCGGGGGCCAGTCCCTGTGAGCGGGTCAGGGCTGCGGGGGCCAGTCCCTGTGAGCAGGCGAGGGCTGCGTTGTCAAATAGCTGTCAGGGGTTCAGGGCTGCGGCGGCCAGTCCATGTCAGCGGGACAGGGCTGCGGGGGCAAGTCACTGTGAGCGGGCCAGAGCTGCGGGGGCCAGGCCTGCGGGGGCCAGTCCCTGGGAGCTGGTCAGGACTGCGGGGGACAGTCCCTGTGAGCGGGTCAGGGGTGCGGGGACGAGTCCCTGTGAGCGGGTCAGGGCTGCGGGGGACAGTCGCAGTGAGCGGGTCAGGGCTGCGGGGACGAGTCCCTGTGAGCGGGTCAGGGCTGTGGGGGCCAGTCCCTGTGAGCGGGCCAGGGCTGCGGGGACCAGTCCCTGTGAGCGGGCTAGGGCTGCGGGGGCCAGTCCCTGTGAGCGGGCCAGAGCTGTGGGCGCCAGTCCCTGTGAGCGGGTCAGGGCTGCGGGGGCCAGTCCCTGTGAGCGGGTCAGGGCCGCGGGGGCCGGTCCCTGTGAGCGGGTCAGGGACGCGGGAGCCAGTCCCTGTGAGCGGGCCAGGGCCGCGGGGGCCGGTCCTTGTGAACCGGCCAGGGGTGCGGGGGCCGGTCCCTGTGAGCGGGCCTGGGCTGCGGGGGCCGGTCCCTGTGAGCGGGCCTGGGCTGCGGGGGCGGGTCCCTGTGAGCGGGCCAGAGCTGCGGGGGGCAGGCCTGCGGGGGCCAGTCCCTGTGAGCGGGTCAGGGCCGCGGGGGCCAGTCCCTGTGAGCTGGTCAGGGCCGCGGGGGCCAGTCCATGTGAGCGGTTCAGGGCCGCGGGGGCCAGTCCCTGTGAGCGGGTCAGGGCCGCGGGGGCCAGTCCCTGTGAGCTGGTCTGGGCCGCGGGGGCCAGTCCCTGTGAGCGGGTCAGGGCCGCGGGGGCCAGTCCCTGTGAGCTGGTCAGGGCCGCGGGGGCCAGTCCCTGTGAGCGGGCCAGGGCCGCGGGGGCCGGTCCCTGTGAGCGGGCCAGGGCCGCGGGGTCGGGTCCCTGTGAGCGGGCCAGGGCCGCGGGGGCCTGTCCCTGTGAGCGGGCCTGGGCCGCGGGGTCCGGTCCCTGTGAGCGGGCCAGGGCCGCGGGGGCCTGTCCCTGTGAGCGGGCCTGGGCAGCGGGGGCCGGTACCTGTGAGTGGGCCAGGGCTGCGGGGGCCGGTCCCTGTGAGCGGGCCAGGGCTGCGGGGGCCGGTCCCTGTGAGCGGGCCAGGGCTGCGGGGGCCGGTGCCTGTGTGCGGGCCAGGGCTGCGGGGGCCGGTCCCTGTGAGCGGGCCAGGGCTGCGGGGGCCGGTCCCTGTGTGCGGTCCAGGGCTGCGGGGGCCGGTCCCTGTGAGCGGGCCAGGGCTGCGGGGGCCAGTCCCTGTGAGCGGGTCAGGGCTGCGGGGGCCAGTCCCTGTGAGCGGGTCAGGGCTGCGGGGGCCAGTCCCTGTGAGTGGGCGAGGGCTGCGGTGGCAAATAGCTGTCAGGGGGTCAGGGCTGCGGCGGCCAGTCCATGTCAGCGGGACAGGGCTGCGGGGGCAAGTCACTGTGAGCGGGCCAGAGCTGCGGGGGCCAGGCCTGCGGGGGCAGGTCCCTGGGAGCTGGTCAGGACTGCGGGGGACAGTCGCAGTGAGCGGGTCAGGGCTGCGGGGACCAGTCCCTGTGAGCGGGTCAGGGCCGCGGGGGCCAGTCCCTGTGAGCGGGTCAGGGCCGCGGGGGCCAGTCCCTGAGAGAGGGCCAGGGCCGCGGGGGCCGGTCCCTGTGAGCGGGCCAGGGCTGCGGGGGCCGGTCCCTGTGAGCGGGCCAGGGCTGCGGGGACCGGTCCCTGTGAGCGGGCCAGGGCTGCGGGGGCCAGTCCCTGGGAGCTGGTCAGGGCTGCGGGGGACAGTCCCTGTAAGCGGGTCAGGGCTGCGGGGACCAGACCCTGTGAGCGGGTCAGGGGTGCGGGGACCAGTCCCTGTGAGCGGGCCAGGGCTGCAGGGGCCAGTCCCTGTGAGCGGGCTAGGGCTGCGGGGGCCAGTCCCTGTGAGCGGGCTAGGGCTGCAGGGGCCAGTCCCTGTGAGCGGGTCAGGGCTGCAGGGGCCAGTCCCTGTGAGCGGGTCAGGGCCGCGGGGGCCAGTCCCTGTGAGCGTGTCAGGGCTGCGGGGGCCAGTCCCTGTGAGCGGGCCAGGGCTGCGGGGGCCAGTCCCTGTGAGCGGGTCAGGGCTGCGGGGGCCAGTCCCTGTGAGCGGGCGAGGGCTGCGGTGTCAAATAGCTGTCAGGGGGTCAGGGCTGCGGCGGCCAGTCCATGTCAGCGGGACAGGGCTGCGGGGGCAAGTCACTGTGAGCGGGCCAGAGCTGCGGGGGCCAGGCCTGCGGGGGCCAGTCCCTGGGAGCTGGTCAGGACTGCGGGGGACAGTCCCTGTGAGCGGGTCAGGGCTGCGGGGACCAGTCCCTGTGAGCGGGTCAGGGGTGCGGGGACGAGTCCCTGTGAGCGGGTCAGGGCTGCGGGGGAGAGTCGCAGTGAGCGGGTCAGGGCTGCGGGGACCAGTCCCTGTGAGCGGGTCAGGGCTGTGGGGGCCAGTCCCTGTTAGCGGGCCAGGGCTGCGGAGACCAGTCCCTGTGAGCGGGTCAGGGCTGCGGGGGCCAGTCCCTGTGAGCGGGCCAGGGCTGCGGGAGCCAGTCCCTGTGAGCGGGCCAGAGCTGCGGGGGCCAGGGCTGTGGGCGCCAGTCCCTGTGAGCGGGTCAGGGCTGCGGGGGCCAGTCCCTGTGAGCGGGTCAGGGCCGCGGGGGCCAGTCCATGTGAGCGGGTCAGGGCCGCGGGGGCCAGTCCCTGTGAGCGGGTCAGGGCCGCGGGGGCCAGTCCCTGTGAGCGGGCCAGGGCCGCGGGGGTCGGTCCCTGTGAGCGGGCCAGGGGTGCGGGGGCCGGTCCCTGTGAGCGGGCCTGGGCTGCGGGGGCCGGTCCCTGTGAGCGGGCCTGGGCTGCGGGGGCCGGTCCCTGTGAGCGGGCCAGAGCTGCGGGGGCAGGCCTGCGGGGGCCAGTCCCTGTGAGCGGGTCAGGGCTGCGGGTGCCAGTCCCTGTGAGCGGGTCAGGGCTGCGGGTGCCAGTCCCTGTGAGCGGGTCAGGGCCGCGGGGGCTGGTCCCTGTGAGCTGGTCAGGGCCGCGGGGGCCGGTCCCTGTGAGCGGGTCAGGGCCGCGGGGGCCAGGGCTGCGGGGGCCAGTCCCTGTGAGCGGGTCAGGGCTGCGGGGGCCAGTCCCTGTGAGCGGGTCAGGGCTGCACGGGCCAGTCCCTGTGAGCGGGTCAGGGCCGCGGGGGCCAGTCCCTGTGAGCGTGTCAGGGCTGCGGGGGCCAGTCCCTGTGAGCGGGCCAGGGCTGCGGGGGCCAGTCCCTGTGAGCGGGTCAGGGCTGCGGGGGCCAGTCCCTGTGAGTGGGCGAGGGCTGCGGTGGCAAATAGCTGTCAGGGGGTCAGGGCTGCGGCGGCCAGTCCACGTCAGCGGGACAGGGCTGCGGGGGCAAGTCACTGTGAGCGGGCCAGAGCTGCAGGGGCCAGGCCTGCGGGGGCAGGTCCCTGGGAGCTGGTCAGGACTGCGGGGGACAGTCCCTGTGAGCGGGTCAGGGCTGCGGGGACCAGTTCCTGTGAGCGGGTCAGGGGTGCGGGGACGAGTCCCTGTGAGCAGGTCAGGGCTGCGGGGGACAGTCGCAGTGAGCGGGTCAGGGCTGCGGGGACCAGTCCCTGTGAGCGGGTCAGGGCTGCGGGGGCAAGTCCCTGTGAGCGGGCTAGGGCTGCGGGGGCCAGTCCCTGTGAGAGGGCCAGGGCTGCGGGAGCCAGTCCCTGTGAGAGGGCCAGGGCTGCGGGAGCCAGTCCCTGTGAGCGGGCCAGGGCCGCGGGGGCCGGTCCCTGTGAGCGGGCCACGGCCGCCGGTGCCGGTCCCTGTGAGCGGGCCAGGGCTGCGGGGGCCTGTTCATGTGAGCGGGCCTGGGCAGCGGGGGCCGGTACCTGTGAGCGGGCCAGGGCTGCGGGGGCCGGTCCCTGTGAGCGGGCCAGGGCTGCGGGGGCCGGTCCCTGTGAGCGGGCCAGGACTGCGGGGGCCGGTGCCTGTGAGCGGGCCAGGGCTGCGGGGGCCAGTCCCTGTGAGCGGGCCAGGGCTGCGGGGGCCAGTCCCTGGGAGCGGGTCAGGGCTGCGTGGGCCAGTCCCTGGGAGCTGGTCAGGGCTGCGGGGGACAGTCCCTGTGAGCGGGTCAGGGGTGCGGGGACCAGTCCCTGTGAGCAGGCCAGGGCTGCAGGGGCCACTCCCTGTGAGCGGGCTAGGGCTGCGGGGGCCTGTCCCTGTGAGCGGGCTAGGGCTGCGGGGGCCAGTCCCTGTGAGCGGGCCAACGCTGCGGGGGGCAGTCCCTGTGAGCGGGCCAGGGTTGCGGGAGCCAGTCCCTGTGAGCAGGTCAGGGCCGCGGGGGCCGGTCCCTGTGAGCGTGTCAGGGCTGCGGGGGCCAGTCCCTGTGAGCGGGCCAGGGCTGCGGGGGCCAGTCCCTGTGAGCGGGTCAGGGCTGCGGGGGCCAGTCCCTGTGAGCGGGCCAGGGCTGCGAGAGCCAGTCCCTGTGAGCGGGCCAGAGCTGCGGGGGCCAGGGCTGCGGGCGCCAGTCCCTGTGAGCGGGTCAGGGCCGCGGGGGCCGGTCCCTGTGAGCGGGTCAGGGCCGCGGGGGCCGGTCCCTGTGAGCGGGCCAGGGCCGCGGGGGCCGGTCCCTGTGAGCGGGCCAGGGCCGCGGGGGCCAGGGCTGCGGGCGCCAGTCCCTGTGAGCGGGCCAGGGCTGCGGGAGCCAGTCCCTGTGAGCGGGCCAGAGCTGCGGGGGCCAGGGCTGCGGGCGCCAGTCCCTGTGAGCGGGTCAGGGCCGCGGGGGCCGGTCCCTGTGAGCGGGTCAGGGCCGCGGGGGCCGGTCCCTGTGAGCGGGCCAGGGCCGCGGGGGCCGGTCCCTGTGAGCGGGTCAGGGCCGCGGGGGCCGGTCCCTGTGAGCGGGCCAGGGCCGCGGGGGCCGGTCCCTGTCAGCGGGCCAGGGCCGCGGGTTCCGGTCCCTGTGAGCCGGCCAGGGCCGCGGGGGCCTGTCCCTGTGAGCGGGCCTGGGCAGCGGGGGCCGGTACCTGTGAGCGGGCCAGGGCTGCGGGGGCCGGTCCCTGTGAGCGGGCCAGGGCTGCGGGGGCCGGTCCCTGAGAGCGGGCCAGGGCTGCGGGGGCCGGTGCCTGTGTGCGGGCCAGGGCTGCGGGGGCCGGTCCCTGTGTGCGGGCCAGGGCTGCGGGGGCCAGTCCCTGTGAGCGGGTCAGGGCTGCGGGGGCCAGTCCCTGTGAGCGGGCAAGGGCTGCGGGGATCAGTCCCTGTGAGCGGGCTAGGGCTGCGGGGGCCAGTCCCTGTGAGCAGGCCAGGGCTGCGGGAGCCAGTCCCTGTGAGCGGGCCAGAGCTGCGGGGGCCAGGGCTGCGGGCGCCAGTCCCTGTGAGCGGGTCAGGGCCGCGGGGGCCAGTCCCTGTGAGCGGGTCAGGGCCGCGGGGGCCAGTCCCTGTGAGCGGGCCAGTCCCTGTGAGCGGGTCAGGGCCGCGGGGGCCAGTCCCTGTGAGCGGGCCAGGGCCGCGGGGGCCGGTCCCTGTGAGCGGGCCAGGGCTGCGGGGGCCGGTCCCTGTGAGCGGGCCAGGGCTGCGGGGACCGGTCCCTGTGAGCGGGCCAGGGCTGCGGGGGCCGGTCCCTGGGAGCTGGTCAGGGCTGCGGGGGACAGTCCCTGTAAGCGGTTCAGGGCTGCGGGGACCAGTCCCTGTGAGCGGGTCAGGGCTGCAGGGGCCAGTCCCTGTGAGCGGGCTAGGGCTGCGGGGGCCAGTCCCTGTGAGCGGGCTAGGGCTGCAGGGGCCAGTCCCTGTGAGCGGGCCAGGGCTGCGGGGGCCAGTCCCTGTGAGCGGGCCAGGGCTGCGGGAGCCAGTCCCTGTGAGCGGGCCAGAGCTGCGGGGGCCAGGGCTGCGGGGGCCAGTCCCTGTGAGCGGGTCAGGGCTGCGGGGGCCAGTCCCTGTGAGCGGGTCAGGGCTGCAGGGGCCAGTCCCTGTGAGCGGGTCAGGGCCGCGGGGGCCAGTCCCTGTGAGCGTGTCAGGGCTGCGGGGGCCAGTCCCTGTGAGCGGGCCAGGGCTGCGGGGGCCAGTCCCTGTGAGCGGGTCAGGGCTGCGGGGGCCAGTCCCTGTGAGCAGGCGAGGGCTGCGGTGTCAAATAGCTGTCAGGGGGTCAGGGCTGCGGCGGCCAGTCCATGTCAGCGGGACAGGGCTGCGGGGGCAAGTCACTGTGAGCGGGCCAGAGCTGCGGGGGCCAGGCCTGCGGGGGCCAGTCCCTGCGAGCTGGTCAGGACTGCGGGGGACAGTCCCTGTGAGCGGGTCAGGGCTGCGGGGACCAGTCCCTGTGAGCGGGTCAGGGGTGCGGGGACGAGTCCCTGTGAGCGGGTCAGGGCTGCGGGGGACAGTCGCAGTGAGCGGGTCAGGGCTGCGGGGACGAGTCCCTGTGAGCGGGTCAGGGCTGTGGGGGCCAGTCCCTGTGAGCGGGCCAGGGCTGCGGGGACCAGTCCCTGTGAGCGGGCTAGGGCTGCGGGGGCCAGTCCCTGTGAGAGGGCCAGGGCTGCGGGAGCCAGTCCCTGTGAGCGGGCCAGAGCTGCGGGGGCCAGGGCTGTGGGCGCCAGTCCCTGTGAGCGGGTCAGGGCTGCGGGGGCCAGTCCCTGTGAGCGGGTCAGGGCCGTGGGGGCCGGTCCCTGTGAGCGGGTCAGGGCCGCGGGAGCCGGTCCCTGTGAGCGGGCCAGGGCCGCGGGGGCCGGTCCTTGTGAACCGGCCAGGGGTGCGGGGGCCGGTCCCTGTGAGCGGGCCTGGGCTGCGGGGGCCGGTCCCTGTGAGCGGGCCTGGGCTGCGGGGGCGGTTCCCTGTGAGCGGGCCAGAGCTGCGGGGGGCAGGCCTGCGGGGGCCAGTCCCTGTGAGCGGGTCAGGGCCGCGGGGGCCAGTCCCTGTGAGCTGGTCAGGGCCGCGGGGGCCAGTCCCTGTGAGCGGGTCAGGGCCGCGGGGGCCAGTCCCTGTGAGCTGGTCAGGGCCGCGGGGGCCAGTCCCTGTGAGCGGGTCAGGGCCGCGGGGGCCAGTCCCTGTGAGCTGGTCTGGGCCGCGGGGGCCAGTCCCTGTGAGCGGGTCAGGGCCGCGGGGGCCAGTCCCTGTGAGCTGGTCAGGGCCGCGGGGGCCAGTCCCTGTGAGCGGGCCAGGGCCGCGGGGGCCGGTCCCTGTGAGCGGGCCAGGGCCGCGGGGTCCGGTCCCTGTGAGCGGGCCAGGGCCGCGGGGGCCTGTCCCTGTGAGCGGGCCTGGGCCGCGGGGTCCGGTCCCTGTGAGCGGGCCAGGGCCGCGGGGGCCTGTCCCTGTGAGCGGGCCTGGGCAGCGGGGGCCGGTACCTGTGAGTGGGCCAGGGCTGCGGGGGCCGGTCCCTGTGAGCGGGCCAGGGCTGCGGGGGCCGGTCCCTGTGAGCGGGCCAGGGCTGCGGGGGCCGGTGCCTGTGTGCGGGCCAGGGCTGCGGGGGCCGGTCCCTGTGAGCGGGCCAGGGCTGCGGGGGCCGGTCCCTGTGTGCGGTCCAGGGCTGCGGGGGCCGGTCCCTGTGAGCGGGCCAGGGCTGCGGGGGCCAGTCCCTGTGAGCGGGTCAGGGCTGCGGGGGCCAGTCCCTGTGAGTGGGCGAGGGCTGCGGTGGCAAATAGCTGTCAGGGGGTCAGGGCTGCGGCGGCCAGTCCATGTCAGCGGGACAGGGCTGCGGGGGCAAGTCACTGTGAGCGGGCCAGAGCTGCGGGGGCCAGGCCTGCGGGGGCAGGTCCCTGGGAGCTGGTCAGGACTGCGGGGGACAGTCCCTGTGAGCGGGTCAGGGCTGCGGGGACCAGTCCCTGTGAGCGGGTCAGGGCTGCGGGGACGAGTCCCTGTGAGCAGGTCAGGGCTGCGGGGGACAGTCGCAGTGAGCGGGTCAGGGCTGCGGGGACCAGTCCCTGTGAGCGGGCCAGTCCCTGTGAGCGGGTCAGGGCCGCGGGGGCCAGTCCCTGAGAGAGGGCCAGGGCCGCGGGGGCCGGTCCCTGTGAGCGGGCCAGGGCTGCGGGGGCCGGTCCCTGTGAGCGGGCCAGGGCTGCGGGGACCGGTCCCTGTGAGCGGGCCAGGGCTGCGGGGGCCAGTCCCTGGGAGCTGGTCAGGGCTGCGGGGGACAGTCCCTGTAAGCGGGTCAGGGCTGCGGGGACCAGACCCTGTGAGCGGGTCAGGGGTGCAGGGACCAGTCCCTGTGAGCGGGCCAGGGCTGCAGGGGCCAGTCCCTGTGAGCGGGCTAGGGCTGCGGGGGCCAGTCCCTGTGAGCGGGCTAGGGCTGCAGGGGCCAGTCCCTGTGAGCGGGCCAGGGCTGCGGGGGCCAGTCCCTGTGAGCGGGCCAGGGCTGCGGGAGCCAGTCCCTGTGAGCGGGCCAGAGCTGCGGGGGCCAGGGCTGCGGGGGCCAGTCCCTGTGAGCGGGTCAGGGCTGCGGGGGCCAGTCCCTGTGAGCGGGTCAGGGCTGCAGGGGCCAGTCCCTGTGAGCGGGTCAGGGCCGCGGGGGCCAGTCCCTGTGAGCGTGTCAGGGCTGCGGGGGCCAGTCCCTGTGAGCGGGCCAGGGCTGCGGGGGCCAGTCCCTGTGAGCGGGTCAGGGCTGCGGGGGCCAGTCCCTGTGAGCGGGCGAGGGCTGCGGTGTCAAATAGCTGTCAGGGGGTCAGGGCTGCGGCGGCCAGTCCATGTCAGCGGGACAGGGCTGCGGGGGCAAGTCACTGTGAGCGGGCCAGAGCTGCGGGGTCCAGGCCTGCGGGGGCCAGTCCCTGGGAGCTGGTCAGGACTGCGGGGGACAGTCCCTGTGAGCGGGTCAGGGCTGCGGGGACCAGTCCCTGTGAGCGGGTCAGGGGTGCGGGGACGAGTCCCTGTGAGCGGGTCAGGGCTGCGGGGGAGAGTCGCAGTGAGCGGGTCAGGGCTGCGGGGACCAGTCCCTGTGAGCGGGTCAGGGCTGTGGGGGCCAGTCCCTGTTAGCGGGCCAGGGCTGCGGAGACCAGTCCCTGTGAGCGGGCCAGGGCTGCGGGAGCCAGTCCCTGTGAGCGGGCCAGAGCTGCGGGGGCCAGGGCTGTGGGCGCCAGTCTCTGTGAGCGGGTCAGGGCTGCGGGGGCCAGTCCCTGTGAGCGGGTCAGGGCCGCGGGGGCCAGTCCCTGTGAGCGGGTCAGGGCCGCGGGGGCCAGTCCCTGTGAGCGGGCCAGGGCCGCGGGGGTCGGTCCCTGTGAGCGGGCCAGGGGTGGGGGGGCCGGTCCCTGTGAGCGGGTCAGGGCCGCGGGGGCCGGTCCCTGTGAGCGGGTCAGGGCCGCGGGGGCCGGTCCCTGTGAGCGGGCCAGGGCCGCGGGGGTCGGTCCCTGTGAGCGGGCCAGGGGTGCGGGGGCCGGTCCCTGTGAGCGGGCCTGGGCTGCGGGGGCCGGTCCCTGTGAGCGGGCCTGGGCTGCGGGGGCCGGTCCCTGTGAGCGGGCCAGAGCTGCGGGGGCAGGCCTGCGGGGGCCAGTCCCTGTGAGCGGGCCAGGGCTGCGGGGACCAGTCCCTGTGAGCGGGCTAGGGCTGCGGGGGCCAGTCCCTGTGAGAGGGCCAGGGCTGCGGGAGCCAGTCCCTGTGAGCGGGCCAGAGCTGCGGGGGCCAGGGCTGTGGGCGCCAGTCCCTGTGAGCGGGTCAGGGCTGCGGGGGCCAGTCCCTGTGAGCGGGTCAGGGCCGCGGGGGCCGGTCCCTGTGAGCGGGTCAGGGCCGCGGGAGCCGGTCCCTGTGAGCGGGCCAGGGCCGCGGGGGCCGGTCCTTGTGAACCGGCCAGGGGTGCGGGGGCCGGTCCCTGTGAGCGGGCCTGGGCTGCGGGGGCCGGTCCCTGTGAGCGGGCCTGGGCTGCGGGGGCCGGTCCCTGTGAGCGGGCCTGGGCTGCGGGGGCGGGTCCCTGTGAGCGGGCCAGAGCTGCGGGGGGCAGGCCTGCGGGGGCCAGTCCCTGTGAGCGGGTCAGGGCCGCGGGGGCCACTCCCTGTGAGCTGGTCAGGGCCGCGGGGGCCAGTCCCTGTGAGCTGGTCAGGGCCGCGGGGGCCAGTCCATGTGAGCGGTTCAGGGCCGCGGGGGCCAGTCCCTGTGAGCTGGTCAGAGCCGCGGGGGCCAGTCCCTGTGAGCGGGTCAGGGCCGCGGGGGCCAGTCCCTGTGAGCTGGTCTGGGCCGCGGGGGCCAGTCCCTGTGAGCGGGTCAGGGCCGCGGGGGCCAGTCACTGTGAGCTGGTCAGGGCCGCGGGGGCCAGTCCCTGTGAGCGGGCCGGGGCCGCGGGGGCCGGTCCCTGTGAGCGGGCCAGGGCCGCGGGGTCCGGTCCCTGTGAGCGGGCCAGGGCCGCGGGGGCCTGTCCCTGTGAGCGGGCCTGGGCCGCGGGGTCCGGTCACTGTGAGCGGGCCAGGGCCGCGGGGGCCTGTCCCTGTGAGCGGGCCTGGGCAGCGGGGGCCGGTACCTGTGAGTGGGCCAGGGCTGCGGGGGCCGGTCCCTGTGAGCGGGCCAGGGCTGCGGGGGCCGGTCCCTGTGAGCGGGCCAGGGCTGCGGGGGCCGGTGCCTGTGTGCGGGCCAGGGCTGCGGGGGCCGGTCCCTGTGAGCGGGCCAGGGCTGCGGGGGCCGGTCCCTGTGTGCGGTCCAGGGCTGCGGGGGCCGGTCCCTGTGAGCGGGCCAGGGCTGCGGGGGCCAGTCCCTGTGAGCGGGTCAGAGCTGCGGGGGCCAGTCCCTGTGAGTGGGCGAGGGCTGCGGTGGCAAATAGCTGTCAGGGGGTCAGGGCTGCGGCGGCCAGTCCATGTCAGCGGGACAGGGCTGCGGGGGCAAGTCACTGTGAGCGGGCCAGAGCTGCGGGGGCCAGGCCTGCGGGGGCAGGTCCCTGGGAGCTGGTCAGGACTGCGGGGGACAGTCCCTGTGAGCGGGTCAGGGCTGCGGGGACCAGTCCCTGTGAGCGGGTCAGGGGTGCGGGGACGAGTCCCTGTGAGCAGGTCAGGGCTGCGGGGGACAGTCGCAGTGAGCGGGTCAGGGCTGCGGGGACCAGTCCCTGTGAGCGGGTCAGGGCCGCGGGGGCCAGTCCCTGAGAGAGGGCCAGGGCCGCGGGGGCCGGTCCCTGTGAGCGGGCCAGGGCTGCGGGGGCCGGTCCCTGTGAGCGGGCCAGGGCTGCGGGGACCGGTCCCTGTGAGCGGGCCAGGGCTGCGGGTGCCAGTCCCTGGGAGCTGGTCAGGGCTGCGGGGACCAGACCCTGAGAGCGGGTCAGGGCTGCGGGGACCAGTCCCTGTGAGCGGGCCAGGGCTGCAGGGGCCAGTCCCTGTGAGCGGGCTAGGGCTGCGGGGGCCAGTCCCTGTGAGCGGGCCAGGGCTGCGGGGGCCAGTCCCTGTGAGCGGGCCAGGGCTGCGGGAGCCAGTCCCTGTGAGCGGGCCAGAGCTGCGGGGGCCAGGGCTGCGGGGGCCAGTCCCTGTGAGCGGGCCTGGGCCGCGGGGTCCGGTCCCTGTGAGCGGGCCAGGGCCGCGGGGGCCTGTCCCTGTGAGCGGGCCTGGGCAGCGGGGGCCGGTACCTGTGAGTGGGCCAGGGCTGCGGGGGCCGGTCCCTGTGAGCGGGCCAGGGCTGCGGGGGCCGGTCCCTGTGAGCGGGCCAGGGCTGCGGGGGCCGGTGCCTGTGTGCGGGCCAGGGCTGCGGGGGCCGGTCCCTGTGAGCGGGCCAGGGCTGCGGGGGCCGGTCCCTGTGTGCGGTCCAGGGCTGCGGGGGCCGGTCCCTGTGAGCGGGCCAGGGCTGCGGGGGCCAGTCCCTGTGAGCGGGTCAGGGCTGCGGGGGCCAGTCCCTGTGAGCGGGTCAGGGCTGCGGGGGCCAGTCCCTGTGAGTGGGCGAGGGCTGCGGTGGCAAATACCTGTCAGGGGGTCAGGGCTGCGGCGGCCAGTCCATGTCAGCGGGACAGGGCTGCGGGGGCAAGTCACTGTGAGCGGGCCAGAGCTGCGGGGGCCAGGCCTGCGGGGGCAGGTCCCTGGGAGCTGGTCAGGACTGCGGGGGACAGTCGCAGTGAGCGGGTCAGGGCTGCGGGGACCAGTCCCTGTGAGCGGGTCAGGGCCGCGGGGGCCAGTCCCTGTGAGCGGGTCAGGGCCGCGGGGGCCAGTCCCTGAGAGAGGGCCAGGGCTGCGGGCGCCAGTCCCTGTGAGCGGGTCAGGGCCGCGGGGGCCAGTCCCTGTGAGCGGGTCAGGGACGCGGGGGCCAGTCCCTGTGAGCGGGCCAGTCCCTGTGAGCGGGTCAGGGCCGCGGGGGCCAGTCCCTGTGAGCGGGCCAGGGCCGCGGGGGCCGGTCCCTGTGAGCGGGCCAGGGCTGCGGGGGCCGGTCCCTGTGAGCGGGCCAGGGCTGCGGGGACCGGTCCCTGTGAGCAGGCCAGGGCTGCGGGGGCCGGTCCCTGGGAGCTGGTCAGGGCTGCGGGGGACAGTCCCTGTAAGCGGTTCAGGGCTGCGGGGACCAGTCCCTGTGAGCGGGTCAGGGCTGCAGGGGCCAGTCCCTGTGAGCGGGCTAGGGCTGCGGGGGCCAGTCCCTGTGAGCGGGCTAGGGCTGCAGGGGCCAGTCCCTGTGAGCGGGCCAGGGCTGCGGGGGCCAGTCCCTGTGAGCGGGCCAGGGCTGCGGGAGCCAGTCCCTGTGAGCGGGCCAGAGCTGCGGGGGCCAGGGCTGCGGGGGCCAGTCCCTGTGAGCGGGTCAGGGCTGCGGGGGCCAGTCCCTGTGAGCGGGTCAGGGCTGCAGGGGCCAGTCCCTGTGAGCGGGTCAGGGCCGCGGGGGCCAGTCCCTGTGAGCGTGTCAGGGCTGCGGGGGCCAGTCCCTGTGAGCGGGCCAGGGCTGCGGGGGCCAGTCCCTGTGAGCGGGTCAGGGCTGCGGGGGCCAGTCCCTGTGAGCAGGCGAGGGCTGCGGTGTCAAATAGCTGTCAGGGGGTCAGGGCTGCGGCGGCCAGTCCATGTCAGCGGGACAGGGCTGCGGGGGCAAGTCACTGTGAGCGGGCCAGAGCTGCGGGGGCCAGGCCTGCGGGGGCCAGTCCCTGCGAGCTGGTCAGGACTGCGGGGGACAGTCCCTGTGAGCGGGTCAGGGCTGCGGGGACCAGTCCCTGTGAGCGGGTCAGGGGTGCGGGGACGAGTCCCTGTGAGCGGGTCAGGGCTGCGGGGGACAGTCGCAGTGAGCGGGTCAGGGCTGCGGGGACGAGTCCCTGTGAGCGGGTCAGGGCTGTGGGGGCCAGTCCCTGTGAGCGGGCCAGGGCTGCGGGGACCAGTCCCTGTGAGCGGGCTAGGGCTGCGGGGGCCAGTCCCTGTGAGAGGGCCAGGGCTGCGGGAGCCAGTCCCTGTGAGCGGGCCAGAGCTGCGGGGGCCAGGGCTGTGGGCGCCAGTCCCTGTGAGCGGGTCAGGGCTGCGGGGGCCAGTCCCTGTGAGCGGGTCAGGGCCGTGGGGGCCGGTCCCTGTGAGCGGGTCAGGGCCGCGGGAGCCGGTCCCTGTGAGCGGGCCAGGGCCGCGGGGGCCGGTCCTTGTGAACCGGCCAGGGGTGCGGGGGCCGGTCCCTGTGAGCGGGCCTGGGCTGCGGGGGCCGGTCCCTGTGAGCGGGCCTGGGCTGCGGGGGCGGTTCCCTGTGAGCGGGCCAGAGCTGCGGGGGGCAGGCCTGCGGGGGCCAGTCCCTGTGAGCGGGTCAGGGCCGCGGGGGCCAGTCCCTGTGAGCTGGTCAGGGCCGCGGGGGCCAGTCCCTGTGAGCGGGTCAGGGCCGCGGGGGCCAGTCCCTGTGAGCTGGTCAGGGCCGCGGGGGCCAGTCCCTGTGAGCGGGTCAGGGCCGCGGGGGCCAGTCCCTGTGAGCTGGTCTGGGCCGCGGGGGCCAGTCCCTGTGAGCGGGTCAGGGCCGCGGGGGCCAGTCCCTGTGAGCTGGTCAGGGCCGCGGGGGCCAGTCCCTGTGAGCGGGCCAGGGCCGCGGGGGCCGGTCCCTGTGAGCGGGCCAGGGCCGCGGGGTCCGGTCCCTGTGAGCGGGCCAGGGCCGCGGGGGCCTGTCCCTGTGAGCGGGCCTGGGCCGCGGGGTCCGGTCCCTGTGAGCGGGCCAGGGCCGCGGGGGCCTGTCCCTGTGAGCGGGCCTGGGCAGCGGGGGCCGGTACCTGTGAGTGGGCCAGGGCTGCGGGGGCCGGTCCCTGTGAGCGGGCCAGGGCTGCGGGGGCCGGTCCCTGTGAGCGGGCCAGGGCTGCGGGGGCCGGTGCCTGTGTGCGGGCCAGGGCTGCGGGGGCCGGTCCCTGTGAGCGGGCCAGGGCTGCGGGGGCCGGTCCCTGTGTGCGGTCCAGGGCTGCGGGGGCCGGTCCCTGTGAGCGGGCCAGGGCTGCGGGGGCCAGTCCCTGTGAGCGGGTCAGGGCTGCGGGGGCCAGTCCCTGTGAGTGGGCGAGGGCTGCGGTGGCAAATAGCTGTCAGGGGGTCAGGGCTGCGGCGGCCAGTCCATGTCAGCGGGACAGGGCTGCGGGGGCAAGTCACTGTGAGCGGGCCAGAGCTGCGGGGGCCAGGCCTGCGGGGGCAGGTCCCTGGGAGCTGGTCAGGACTGCGGGGGACAGTCCCTGTGAGCGGGTCAGGGCTGCGGGGACCAGTCCCTGTGAGCGGGTCAGGGCTGCGCGGACGAGTCCCTGTGAGCAGGTCAGGGCTGCGGGGGACAGTCGCAGTGAGCGGGTCAGGGCTGCGGGGACCAGTCCCTGTGAGCGGGCCAGTCCCTGTGAGCGGGTCAGGGCCGCGGGGGCCAGTCCCTGAGAGAGGGCCAGGGCCGCGGGGGCCGGTCCCTGTGAGCGGGCCAGGGCTGCGGGGGCCGGTCCCTGTGAGCGGGCCAGGGCTGCGGGGACCGGTCCCTGTGAGCGGGCCAGGGCTGCGGGGGCCAGTCCCTGGGAGCTGGTCAGGGCTGCGGGGGACAGTCCCTGTAAGCGGGTCAGGGCTGCGGGGACCAGACCCTGTGAGCGGGTCAGGGGTGCGGGGACCAGTCCCTGTGAGCGGGCCAGGGCTGCAGGGGCCAGTCCCTGTGAGCGGGCTAGGGCTGCGGGGGCCAGTCCCTGTGAGCGGGCTAGGGCTGCAGGGGCCAGTCCCTGTGAGCAGGCCAGGGCTGCGGGGGCCAGTCCCTGTGAGCGGGCCAGGGCTGCGGGAGCCAGTCCCTGTGAGCGGGCCAGAGCTGCGGGGGCCAGGGCTGCGGGGGCCAGTCCCTGTGAGCGGGTCAGGGCTGCGGGGGCCAGTCCCTGTGAGCGGGTCAGGGCTGCAGGGGCCAGTCCCTGTGAGCGGGTCAGGGCCGCGGGGGCCAGTCCCTGTGAGCGTGTCAGGGCTGCGGGGGCCAGTCCCTGTGAGCGGGCCAGGGCTGCGGGGGCCAGTCCCTGTGAGCGGGTCAGGGCTGCGGGGGCCAGTCCCTGTGAGCGGGCGAGGGCTGCGGTGTCAAATAGCTGTCAGGGGGTCAGGGCTGCGGCGGCCAGTCCATGTCAGCGGGACAGGGCTGCGGGGGCAAGTCACTGTGAGCGGGCCAGAGCTGCGGGGTCCAGGCCTGCGGGGGCCAGTCCCTGGGAGCTGGTCAGGACTGCGGGGGACAGTCCCTGTGAGCGGGTCAGGGCTGCGGGGACCAGTCCCTGTGAGCGGGTCAGGGGTGCGGGGACGAGTCCCTGTGAGCGGGTCAGGGCTGCGGGGGAGAGTCGCAGTGAGCGGGTCAGGGCTGCGGGGACCAGTCCCTGTGAGCGGGTCAGGGCTGTGGGGGCCAGTCCCTGTTAGCGGGCCAGGGCTGCGGAGACCAGTCCCTGTGAGCGGGCCAGGGCTGCGGGAGCCAGTCCCTGTGAGCGGGCCAGAGCTGCGGGGGCCAGGGCTGTGGGCGCCAGTCTCTGTGAGCGGGTCAGGGCTGCGGGGGCCAGTCCCTGTGAGCGGGTCAGGGCCGCGGGGGCCAGTCCCTGTGAGCGGGTCAGGGCCGCGGGGGCCAGTCCCTGTGAGCGGGCCAGGGCCGCGGGGGTCGGTCCCTGTGAGCGGGCCAGGGGTGCGGGGGCCGGTCCCTGTGAGCGGGTCAGGGCCGCGGGGGCCGGTCCCTGTGAGCGGGTCAGGGCCGCGGGGGCCGGTCCCTGTGAGCGGGCCAGGGCCGCGGGGGTCGGTCCCTGTGAGCGGGCCAGGGGTGCGGGGGCCGGTCCCTGTGAGCGGGCCTGGGCTGCGGGGGCCGGTCCCTGTGAGCGGGCCTGGGCTGCGGGGGCCGGTCCCTGTGAGCGGGCCAGAGCTGCGGGGGCAGGCCTGCGGGGGCCAGTCCCTGTGAGCGGGCCAGGGCTGCGGGGACCAGTCCCTGTGAGCGGGCTAGGGCTGCGGGGGCCAGTCCCTGTGAGAGGGCCAGGGCTGCGGGAGCCAGTCCCTGTGAGCGGGCCAGAGCTGCGGGGGCCAGGGCTGTGGGCGCCAGTCCCTGTGAGCGGGTCAGGGCTGCGGGGGCCAGTCCCTGTGAGCGGGTCAGGGCCGCGGGGGCCGGTCCCTGTGAGCGGGTCAGGGCCGCGGGAGCCGGTCCCTGTGAGCGGGCGAGGGCCGCGGGGGCCGGTCCTTGTGAACCGGCCAGGGGTGCGGGGGCCGGTCCCTGTGAGCGGGCCTGGGCTGCGGGGGCCGGTCCCTGTGAGCGGGCCTGGGCTGCGGGGGCCGGTCCCTGTGAGCGGGCCTGGGCTGCGGGGGCGGGTCCCTGTGAGCGGGCCAGAGCTGCGGGGGGCAGGCCTGCGGGGGCCAGTCCCTGTGAGCGGGTCAGGGCCGCGGGGGCCACTCCCTGTGAGCTGGTCAGGGCCGCGGGGGCCAGTCCCTGTGAGCTGGTCAGGGCCGCGGGGGCCAGTCCATGTGAGCGGTTCAGGGCCGCGGGGGCCAGTCCCTGTGAGCTGGTCAGGGCCGCGGGGGCCAGTCCCTGTGAGCGGGTCAGGGCCGCGGGGGCCAGTCCCTGTGAGCTGGTCTGGGCCGCGGGGGCCAGTCCCTGTGAGCGGGTCAGGGCCGCGGGGGCCAGTCACTGTGAGCTGGTCAGGGCCGCGGGGGCCAGTCCCTGTGAGCGGGCCAGGGCCGCGGGGGCCGGTCCCTGTGAGCGGGCCAGGGCCGCGGGGTCCGGTCCCTGTGAGCGGGCCAGGGCCGCGGGGGCCTGTCCCTGTGAGCGGGCCTGGGCCGCGGGGTCCGGTCACTGTGAGCGGGCCAGGGCCGCGGGGGCCTGTCCCTGTGAGCGGGCCTGGGCAGCGGGGGCCGGTACCTGTGAGTGGGCCAGGGCTGCGGGGGCCGGTCCCTGTGAGCGGGCCAGGGCTGCGGGGGCCGGTCCCTGTGAGCGGGCCAGGGCTGCGGGGGCCGGTGCCTGTGTGCGGGCCAGGGCTGCGGGGGCCGGTCCCTGTGAGCGGGCCAGGGCTGCGGGGGCCGGTCCCTGTGTGCGGTCCAGGGCTGCGGGGGCCGGTCCCTGTGAGCGGGCCAGGGCTGCGGGGGCCAGTCCCTGTGAGCGGGTCAGAGCTGCGGGGGCCAGTCCCTGTGAGTGGGCGAGGGCTGCGGTGGCAAATAGCTGTCAGGGGGTCAGGGCTGCGGCGGCCAGTCCATGTCAGCGGGACAGGGCTGCGGGGGCAAGTCACTGTGAGCGGGCCAGAGCTGCGGGGGCCAGGCCTGCGGGGGCAGGTCCCTGGGAGCTGGTCAGGACTGCGGGGGACAGTCCCTGTGAGCGGGTCAGGGCTGCGGGGACCAGTCCCTGTGAGCGGGTCAGGGGTGCGGGGACGAGTCCCTGTGAGCAGGTCAGGGCTGCGGGGGACAGTCGCAGTGAGCGGGTCAGGGCTGCGGGGACCAGTCCCTGTGAGCGGGTCAGGGCCGCGGGGGCCAGTCCCTGAGAGAGGGCCAGGGCCGCGGGGGCCGGTCCCTGTGAGCGGGCCAGGGCCGCGGGGGCCTGTCCCTGTGAGCGGGCCTGGGCAGCGGGGGCCGGTACCTGTGAGTGGGCCAGGGCTGCGGGGGCCGGTCCCTGTGAGCGGGCCAGGGCTGCGGGGGCCGGTCCCTGTGAGCGGGCCAGGGCTGCGGGGGCCGGTGCCTGTGTGCGGGCCAGGGCTGCGGGGGCCGGTCCCTGTGAGCGGGCCAGGGCTGCGGGGGCCGGTCCCTGTGTGCGGTCCAGGGCTGCGGGGGCCGGTCCCTGTGAGCGGGCCAGGGCTGCGGGGGCCAGTCCCTGTGAGCGGGTCAGGGCTGCGGGGGCCAGTCCCTGTGAGCGGGTCAGGGCTGCGGGGGCCAGTCCCTGTGAGTGGGCGAGGGCTGCGGTGGCAAATAGCTGTCAGGGGGTCAGGGCTGCGGCGGCCAGTCCATGTCAGCGGGACAGGGCTGCGGGGGCAAGTCACTGTGAGCGGGCCAGAGCTGCGGGGGCCAGGCCTGCGGGGGCAGGTCCCTGGGAGCTGGTCAGGACTGCGGGGGACAGTCGCAGTGAGCGGGTCAGGGCTGCGGGGACCAGTCCCTGTGAGCGGGTCAGGGCCGCGGGGGCCAGTCCCTGTGAGCGGGTCAGGGCCGCGGGGGCCAGTCCCTGAGAGAGGGCCAGGGCCGCGGGGGCCGGTCCCTGTGAGCGGGCCAGGGCTGCGGGGGCCGGTCCCTGTGAGCGGGCCAGGGCTGCGGGGACCGGTCCCTGTGAGCGGGCCAGGGCTGCGGGGGCCAGTCCCTGGGAGCTGGTCAGGGCTGCGGGGGACAGTCCCTGTAAGCGGGTCAGGGCTGCGGGGACCAGACCCTGTGAGCGGGTCAGGGGTGCGGGGACCAGTCCCTGTGAGCGGGCCAGGGCTGCAGGGGCCAGTCCCTGTGAGCGGGCCAGGGCTGCGGGGGCCAGTCCCTGTGAGCGGGCTAGGGCTGCAGGGGCCAGTCCCTGTGAGCGGGTCAGGGCTGCAGGGGCCAGTCCCTGTGAGCGGGTCAGGGCCGCGGGGGCCAGTCCCTGTGAGCGTGTCAGGGCTGCGGGGGCCAGTCCCTGTGAGCGGGCCAGGGCTGCGGGGGCCAGTCCCTGTGAGCGGGTCAGGGCTGCGGGGGCCAGTCCCTGTGAGCGGGCGAGGGCTGCGGTGTCAAATAGCTGTCAGGGGGTCAGGGCTGCGGCGGCCAGTCCATGTCAGCGGGACAGGGCTGCGGGGGCAAGTCACTGTGAGCGGGCCAGAGCTGCGGGGGCCAGGCCTGCGGGGGCCAGTCCCTGGGAGCTGGTCAGGACTGCGGGGGACAGTCCCTGTGAGCGGGTCAGGGCTGCGGGGACCAGTCCCTGTGAGCGGGTCAGGGGTGCGGGGACGAGTCCCTGTGAGCGGGTCAGGGCTGCGGGGGAGAGTCGCAGTGAGCGGGTCAGGGCTGCGGGGACCAGTCCCTGTGAGCGGGTCAGGGCTGTGGGGGCCAGTCCCTGTTAGCGGGCCAGGGCTGCGGAGACCAGTCCCTGTGAGCGGGTCAGGGCTGCGGGGGCCAGTCCCTGTGAGCGGGCCAGGGCTGCGGGAGCCAGTCCCTGTGAGCGGGCCAGAGCTGCGGGGGCCAGGGCTGTGGGCGCCAGTCCCTGTGAGCGGGTCAGGGCTGCGGGGGCCAGTCCCTGTGAGCGGGTCAGGGCCGCGGGGGCCAGTCCATGTGAGCGGGTCAGGGCCGCGGGGGCCAGTCCCTGTGAGCGGGTCAGGGCCGCGGGGGCCAGTCCCTGTGAGCGGGCCAGGGCCGCGGGGGTCGGTCCCTGTGAGCGGGCCAGGGGTGCGGGGGCCGGTCCCTGTGAGCGGGCCTGGGCTGCGGGGGCCGGTCCCTGTGAGCGGGCCTGGGCTGCGGGGGCCGGTCCCTGTGAGCGGGCCAGAGCTGCGGGGGCAGGCCTGCGGGGGCCAGTCCCTGTGAGCGGGTCAGGGCTGCGGGTGCCAGTCCCTGTGAGCGGGTCAGGGCCGCGGGGGCTGGTCCCTGTGAGCTGGTCAGGGCCGCGGGGGCCGGTCCCTGTGAGCGGGTCAGGGCCGCGGGGGCCAGGGCTGCGGGGGCCAGTCCCTGTGAGCGGGTCAGGGCTGCGGGGGCCAGTCCCTGTGAGCGGGTCAGGGCTGCACGGGCCAGTCCCTGTGAGCGGGTCAGGGGTGCGGGGACCAGTCCCTGTGAGCGGGCCAGGGCTGCAGGGGCCACTCCCTGTGAGCGGGCTAGGGCTGCGGGGGCCTGTCCCTGTGAGCGGGCTAGGGCTGCGGGGGCCAGTCCCTGTGAGCGGGCCAACGCTGCGGGGGGCAGTCCCTGTGAGCGGGCCAGGGTTGCGGGAGCCAGTCCCTGTGAGCAGGTCAGGGCCGCGGGGGCCGGTCCCTGTGAGCGTGTCAGGGCTGCGGGGGCCAGTCCCTGTGAGCGGGCCAGGGCTGCGGGGGCCAGTCCCTGTGAGCGGGTCAGGGCTGCGGGGGCCAGTCCCTGTGAGCGGGCCAGGGCTGCGAGAGCCAGTCCCTGTGAGCGGGCCAGAGCTGCGGGGGCCAGGGCTGCGGGCGCCAGTCCCTGTGAGCGGGTCAGGGCCGCGGGGGCCGGTCCCTGTGAGCGGGTCAGGGCCGCGGGGGCCGGTCCCTGTGAGCGGGCCAGGGCCGCGGGGGCCGGTCCCTGTGAGCGGGTCAGGGCCGCGGGGGCCAGGGCTGCGGGCGCCAGTCCCTGTGAGCGGGCCAGGGCTGCGGGAGCCAGTCCCTGTGAGCGGGCCAGAGCTGCGGGGGCCAGGGCTGCGGGCGCCAGTCCCTGTGAGCGGGTCAGGGCCGCGGGGGCCGGTCCCTGTGAGCGGGTCAGGGCCGCGGGGGCCGGTCCCTGTGAGCGGGTCAGGGCCGCGGGGGCCAGTCCCTGTGAGCGGGCGAGGGCTGCGGGGGCCAGTCCCTGTGAGCGGGCCAGGGCTGCGGGGGCCAGTCCCTGTGAGCGGGTCAGGGCCGCGGGGGCCTGTCCCTGTGAGCGGGCCTGGGCCGCGGGGTCCGGTCACTGTGAGCGGGCCAGGGCCGCGGGGGCCTGTCCCTGTGAGCGGGCCTGGGCAGCGGGGGCCGGTACCTGTGAGTGGGCCAGGGCTGCGGGGGCCGGTCCCTGTGAGCGGGCCAGGGCTGCGGGGGCCGGTCCCTGTGAGCGGGCCAGGGCTGCGGGGGCCGGTGCCTGTGTGCGGGCCAGGGCTGCGGGGGCCGGTCCCTGTGAGCGGGCCAGGGCTGCGGGGGCCGGTCCCTGTGTGCGGTCCAGGGCTGCGGGGGCCGGTCCCTGTGAGCGGGCCAGGGCTGCGGGGGCCAGTCCCTGTGAGCGGGTCAGAGCTGCGGGGGCCAGTCCCTGTGAGTGGGCGAGGGCTGCGGTGGCAAATAGCTGTCAGGGGGTCAGGGCTGCGGCGGCCAGTCCATGTCAGCGGGACAGGGCTGCGGGGGCAAGTCACTGTGAGCGGGCCAGAGCTGCGGGGGCCAGGCCTGCGGGGGCAGGTCCCTGGGAGCTGGTCAGGACTGCGGGGGACAGTCCCTGTGAGCGGGTCAGGGCTGCGGGGACCAGTCCCTGTGAGCGGGTCAGGGGTGCGGGGACGAGTCCCTGTGAGCAGGTCAGGGCTGCGGGGGACAGTCGCAGTGAGCGGGTCAGGGCTGCGGGGACCAGTCCCTGTGAGCGGGTCAGGGCCGCGGGGGCCAGTCCCTGAGAGAGGGCCAGGGCCGCGGGGGCCGGTCCCTGTGAGCGGGCCAGGGCTGCGGGGGCCGGTCCCTGTGAGCGGGCCAGGGCTGCGGGGACCGGTCCCTGTGAGCGGGCCAGGGCTGCGGGTGCCAGTCCCTGGGAGCTGGTCAGGGCTGCGGGGACCAGACCCTGAGAGCGGGTCAGGGCTGCGGGGACCAGTCCCTGTGAGCGGGCCAGGGCTGCAGGGGCCAGTCCCTGTGAGCGGGCTAGGGCTGCGGGGGCCAGTCCCTGTGAGCGGGCTAGGGCTGCGGGGGCCAGTCCCTGTGAGCGGGCCAGGGCTGCGGGGGCCAGTCCCTGTGAGCGGGCCAGGGCTGCGGGAGCCAGTCCCTGTGAGCGGGCCAGAGCTGCGGGGGCCAGGGCTGCGGGGGCCAGTCCCTGTGAGCGGGTCAGGGCTGCGGGGGCCAGTCCCTGTGAGCGGGTCAGGGCTGCAGGGGCCAGTCCCTGTGAGCGGGTCAGGGCCGCGGGGGCCAGTCCCTGTGAGCGTGTCAGGGCTGCGGGGGCCAGTCCCTGTGAGCGGGCCAGGGCTGCGGGGGCCAGTCCCTGTGAGCGGGTCAGGGCTGCGGGGGCCAGTCACTGTGAGCGGGCGAGGGCTGCGGTGTCAAATAGCTGTCAGGGGGTCAGGGCTGCGGCGGCCAGTCCATGTCAGCGGGACAGGGCTGCGGGGGCAAGTCACTGTGAGCGGGCCAGAGCTGCGGGGGCCAGGCCTGCGGGGGCCAGTCCCTGTGAGCGTGTCAGGGCTGCGGGGGCCAGTCCCTGTGAGCGGGCCAGGGCTGCGGGGGCCAGTCCCTGTGAGCGGGTCAGGGCTGCGGGGGCCAGTCCCTGTGAGCAGGCGAGGGCTGCGGTGTCAAATAGCTGTCAGGGGGTCAGGGCTGCGGCGGCCAGTCCATGTCAGCGGGACAGGGCTGCGGGGGCAAGTCACTGTGAGCGGGCCAGAGCTGCGGGGGCCAGGCCTGCGGGGGCCAGTCCCTGGGAGCTGGTCAGGACTGCGGGGGACAGTCCCTGTGAGCGGGTCAGGGCTGCGGGGACCAGTCCCTGTGAGCGGGTCAGGGGTGCGGGGACGAGTCCCTGTGAGCGGGTCAGGGCTGCGGGGGACAGTCGCAGTGAGCGGGTCAGGGCTGCAGGGACGAGTCCCTGCGAGCGGGTCAGGGCTGTGGGGGCCAGTCCCTGTGAGCGGGCCAGGGCTGCGGGGACCAGTCCCTGTGAGCGGGCTAGGGCTGCGGGGGCCAGTCCCTGTGAGAGGGCCAGGGCTGCGGGAGCCAGTCCCTGTGAGCGGGCCAGAGCTGCGGGGGCCAGGGCTGTGGGCGCCAGTCCCTGTGAGCGGGTCAGGGCTGCGGGGGCCAGTCCCTGTGAGCGGGTCAGGGCCGCGGGGGCCGGTCCCTGTGAGCGGGTCAGGGCCGCGGGAGCCGGTCCCTGTGAGCGGGCCAGGGCCGCGGGGGCCGGTCCTTGTGAACCGGCCAGGGGTGCGGGGGCCGGTCCCTGTGAGCGGGCCTGGGCTGCGGGGGCCGGTCCCTGTGAGCGGGCCTGGGCTGCGGGGGCGGGTCCCTGTGAGCGGGCCAGAGCTGCGGGGGGCAGGCCTGCGGGGGCCAGTCCCTGTGAGCGGGTCAGGGCCGCGGGGGCCAGTCCCTGTGAGCTGGTCAGGGCCGCGGGGGCCAGTCCCTGTGAGCTGGTCAGGGCCGCGGGGGCCAGTCCCTGTGAGCTGGTCAGGGCCGCGGGGGCCAGTCCATGTGAGCGGTTCAGGGCCGCGGGGGCCAGTCCCTGTGAGCGGGTCAGGGCCGCGGGGGCCAGTCCCTGTGAGCTGGTCAGGGCCGCGGGGGCCAATCCCTGTGAGCTGGTCAGGGCCGCGGGGGCCAGTCCATGTGAGCGGTTCAGGGCCGCGGGGGCCAGTCCCTGTGAGCGGGTCAGGGCCGCGGGGGCCAGTCCCTGAGAGAGGGCCAGGGCCGCGGGGGCCGGTCCCTGTGAGCGGGCCAGGGCTGCGGGGGCCGGTCCCTGTGAGCGGGCCAGGGCTGCGGGGACCGGTCCCTGTGAGCGGGCCAGGGCTGCGGGGGCCAGTCCCTGGGAGCTGGTCAGGGCTGCGGGGGACAGTCCCTGTAAGCGGGTCAGGGCTGCGGGGACCAGACCCTGTGAGCGGGTCAGGGGTGCGGGGACCAGTCCCTGTGAGCGGGCCAGGGCTGCAGGGGCCAGTCCCTGTGAGCGGGCTAGGGCTGCGGGGGCCAGTCCCTGTGAGCGGGCTAGGGCTGCAGGGGCCAGTCCCTGTGAGCGGGTCAGGGCTGCAGGGGCCAGTCCCTGTGAGCGGGTCAGGGCCGCGGGGGCCAGTCCCTGTGAGCGTGTCAGGGCTGCGGGGGCCAGTCCCTGTGAGCGGGCCAGGGCTGCGGGGGCCAGTCCCTGTGAGCGGGTCAGGGCTGCGGGGGCCAGTCCCTGTGAGCGGGCGAGGGCTGCGGTGTCAAATAGCTGTCAGGGGGTCAGGGCTGCGGCGGCCAGTCCATGTCAGCGGGACAGGGCTGCGGGGGCAAGTCACTGTGAGCGGGCCAGAGCTGCGGGGGCCAGGCCTGCGGGGGCCAGTCCCTGGGAGCTGGTCAGGACTGCGGGGGACAGTCCCTGTGAGCGGGTCAGGGCTGCGGGGACCAGTCCCTGTGAGCGGGTCAGGGGTGCGGGGACGAGTCCCTGTGAGCGGGTCAGGGCTGCGGGGGAGAGTCGCAGTGAGCGGGTCAGGGCTGCGGGGACCAGTCCCTGTGAGCGGGTCAGGGCTGTGGGGGCCAGTCCCTGTTAGCGGGCCAGGGCTGCGGAGACCAGTCCCTGTGAGCGGGTCAGGGCTGCGGGGGCCAGTCCCTGTGAGCGGGCCAGGGCTGCGGGAGCCAGTCCCTGTGAGCGGGCCAGAGCTGCGGGGGCCAGGGCTGTGGGCGCCAGTCCCTGTGAGCGGGTCAGGGCTGCGGGGGCCAGTCCCTGTGAGCGGGTCAGGGCCGCGGGGGCCAGTCCATGTGAGCGGGTCAGGGCCGCGGGGGCCAGTCCCTGTGAGCGGGTCAGGGCCGCGGGGGCCAGTCCCTGTGAGCGGGCCAGGGCCGCGGGGGTCGGTCCCTGTGAGCGGGCCAGGGGTGCGGGGGCCGGTCCCTGTGAGCGGGCCTGGGCTGCGGGGGCCGGTCCCTGTGAGCGGGCCTGGGCTGCGGGGGCCGGTCCCTGTGAGCGGGCCAGAGCTGCGGGGGCAGGCCTGCGGGGGCCAGTCCCTGTGAGCGGGTCAGGGCTGCGGGTGCCAGTCCCTGTGAGCGGGTCAGGGCCGCGGGGGCTGGTCCCTGTGAGCTGGTCAGGGCCGCGGGGGCCGGTCCCTGTGAGCGGGTCAGGGCCGCGGGGGCCAGGGCTGCGGGGGCCAGTCCCTGTGAGCGGGTCAGGGCTGCGGGGGCCAGTCCCTGTGAGCGGGTCAGGGCTGCACGGGCCAGTCCCTGTGAGCGGGTCAGGGCCGCGGGGGCCAGTCCCTGTGAGCGTGTCAGGGCTGCGGGGGCCAGTCCCTGTGAGCGGGCCAGGGCTGCGGGGGCCAGTCCCTGTGAGCGGGTCAGGGCTGCGGGGGCCAGTCCCTGTGAGTGGGCGAGGGCTGCGGTGTCAAATAGCTGTCAGGGGGTCAGGGCTGCGGCGGCCAGTCCATGTCAGCGGGACAGGGCTGCGGGGGCAAGTCACTGTGAGCGGGCCAGAGCTGCGGGGGCCAGGCCTGCGGGGGCAGGTCCCTGGGAGCTGGTCAGGACTGCGGGGGACAGTCCCTGTGAGCGGGTCAGGGCTGCGGGGACCAGTTCCTGTGAGCGGGTCAGGGGTGCGGGGACGAGTCCCTGTGAGCAGGTCAGGGCTGCGGGGGACAGTCGCAGTGAGCGGGTCAGGGCTGCGGGGACCAGTCCCTGTGAGCGGGTCAGGGCTGCGGGGGCAAGTCCCTGTGAGCGGGCTAGGGCTGCGGGGGCCAGTCCCTGTGAGAGGGCCAGGGCTGCGGGAGCCAGTCCCTGTGAGAGGGCCAGGGCTGCGGGAGCCAGTCCCTGTGAGCGGGCCAGGGCCGCGGGGGCCGGTCCCTGTGAGCGGGCCACGGCCGCCGGTGCCGGTCCCTGTGAGCGGGCCAGGGCTGCGGGGGCCTGTTCATGTGAGCGGGCCTGGGCAGCGGGGGCCGGTACCTGTGAGCGGGCCAGGGCTGCGGGGGCCGGTCCCTGTGAGCGGGCCAGGGCTGCGGGGGCCGGTCCCTGTGAGCGGGCCAGGACTGCGGGGGCCGGTGCCTGTGAGCGGGCCAGGGCTGCGGGGGCCAGTCCCTGTGAGCGGGCCAGGGCTGCGGGGGCCAGTCCCTGGGAGCGGGTCAGGGCTGCGTGGGCCAGTCCCTGGGAGCTGGTCAGGGCTGCGGGGGACAGTCCCTGTGAGCGGGTCAGGGGTGCGGGGACCAGTCCCTGTGAGCGGGCCAGGGCTGCAGGGGCCACTCCCTGTGAGCGGGCTAGGGCTGCGGGGGCCTGTCCCTGTGAGCGGGCTAGGGCTGCGGGGGCCAGTCCCTGTGAGCGGGCCAACGCTGCGGGGGGCAGTCCCTGTGAGCGGGCCAGGGTTGCGGGAGCCAGTCCCTGTGAGCAGGTCAGGGCCGCGGGGGCCGGTCCCTGTGAGCGTGTCAGGGCTGCGGGGGCCAGTCCCTGTGAGCGGGCCAGGGCTGCGGGGGCCAGTCCCTGTGAGCGGGTCAGGGCTGCGGGGGCCAGTCCCTGTGAGCGGGCCAGGGCTGCGAGAGCCAGTCCCTGTGAGCGGGCCAGAGCTGCGGGGGCCAGGGCTGCGGGCGCCAGTCCCTGTGAGCGGGTCAGGGCCGCGGGGGCCGGTCCCTGTGAGCGGGTCAGGGCCGCGGGGGCCGGTCCCTGTGAGCGGGCCAGGGCCGCGGGGGCCGGTCCCTGTGAGCGGGTCAGGGCCGCGGGGGCCAGGGCTGCGGGCGCCAGTCCCTGTGAGCGGGCCAGGGCTGCGGGAGCCAGTCCCTGTGAGCGGGCCAGAGCTGCGGGGGCCAGGGCTGCGGGCGCCAGTCCCTGTGAGCGGGTCAGGGCCGCGGGGGCCGGTCCCTGTGAGCGGGTCAGGGCCGCGGGGGCCGGTCCCTGTGAGCGGGTCAGGGCCGCGGGGGCCAGTCCCTGTGAGCGGGCGAGGGCTGCGGGGGCCAGTCCCTGTGAGCGGGCCAGGGCTGCGGGGGCCAGTCCCTGTGAGCGGGTCAGGGCCGCGGGGGCCTGTCCCTGTGAGCGGGCCTGGGCCGCGGGGTCCGGTCACTGTGAGCGGGCCAGGGCCGCGGGGGCCTGTCCCTGTGAGCGGGCCTGGGCAGCGGGGGCCGGTACCTGTGAGTGGGCCAGGGCTGCGGGGGCCGGTCCCTGTGAGCGGGCCAGGGCTGCGGGGGCCGGTCCCTGTGAGCGGGCCAGGGCTGCGGGGGCCGGTGCCTGTGTGCGGGCCAGGGCTGCGGGGGCCGGTCCCTGTGAGCGGGCCAGGGCTGCGGGGGCCGGTCCCTGTGTGCGGTCCAGGGCTGCGGGGGCCGGTCCCTGTGAGCGGGCCAGGGCTGCGGGGGCCAGTCCCTGTGAGCGGGTCAGAGCTGCGGGGGCCAGTCCCTGTGAGTGGGCGAGGGCTGCGGTGGCAAATAGCTGTCAGGGGGTCAGGGCTGCGGCGGCCAGTCCATGTCAGCGGGACAGGGCTGCGGGGGCAAGTCACTGTGAGCGGGCCAGAGCTGCGGGGGCCAGGCCTGCGGGGGCAGGTCCCTGGGAGCTGGTCAGGACTGCGGGGGACAGTCCCTGTGAGCGGGTCAGGGCTGCGGGGACCAGTCCCTGTGAGCGGGTCAGGGGTGCGGGGACGAGTCCCTGTGAGCAGGTCAGGGCTGCGGGGGACAGTCGCAGTGAGCGGGTCAGGGCTGCGGGGACCAGTCCCTGTGAGCGGGTCAGGGCCGCGGGGGCCAGTCCCTGAGAGAGGGCCAGGGCCGCGGGGGCCGGTCCCTGTGAGCGGGCCAGGGCTGCGGGGGCCGGTCCCTGTGAGCGGGCCAGGGCTGCGGGGACCGGTCCCTGTGAGCGGGCCAGGGCTGCGGGTGCCAGTCCCTGGGAGCTGGTCAGGGCTGCGGGGACCAGACCCTGAGAGCGGGTCAGGGCTGCGGGGACCAGTCCCTGTGAGCGGGCCAGGGCTGCAGGGGCCAGTCCCTGTGAGCGGGCTAGGGCTGCGGGGGCCAGTCCCTGTGAGCGGGCTAGGGCTGCGGGGGCCAGTCCCTGTGAGCGGGCCAGGGCTGCGGGGGCCAGTCCCTGTGAGCGGGCCAGGGCTGCGGGAGCCAGTCCCTGTGAGCGGGCCAGAGCTGCGGGGGCCAGGGCTGCGGGGGCCAGTCCCTGTGAGCGGGTCAGGGCTGCGGGGGCCAGTCCCTGTGAGCGGGTCAGGGCTGCAGGGGCCAGTCCCTGTGAGCGGGTCAGGGCCGCGGGGGCCAGTCCCTGTGAGCGTGTCAGGGCTGCGGGGGCCAGTCCCTGTGAGCGGGCCAGGGCTGCGGGGGCCAGTCCCTGTGAGCGGGTCAGGGCTGCGGGGGCCAGTCACTGTGAGCGGGCGAGGGCTGCGGTGTCAAATAGCTGTCAGGGGGTCAGGGCTGCGGCGGCCAGTCCATGTCAGCGGGACAGGGCTGCGGGGGCAAGTCACTGTGAGCGGGCCAGAGCTGCGGGGGCCAGGCCTGCGGGGGCCAGTCCCTGTGAGCGTGTCAGGGCTGCGGGGGCCAGTCCCTGTGAGCGGGCCAGGGCTGCGGGGGCCAGTCCCTGTGAGCGGGTCAGGGCTGCGGGGGCCAGTCCCTGTGAGCAGGCGAGGGCTGCGGTGTCAAATAGCTGTCAGGGGGTCAGGGCTGCGGCGGCCAGTCCATGTCAGCGGGACAGGGCTGCGGGGGCAAGTCACTGTGAGCGGGCCAGAGCTGCGGGGGCCAGGCCTGCGGGGGCCAGTCCCTGGGAGCTGGTCAGGACTGCGGGGGACAGTCCCTGTGAGCGGGTCAGGGCTGCGGGGACCAGTCCCTGTGAGCGGGTCAGGGGTGCGGGGACGAGTCCCTGTGAGCGGGTCAGGGCTGCGGGGGACAGTCGCAGTGAGCGGGTCAGGGCTGCAGGGACGAGTCCCTGCGAGCGGGTCAGGGCTGTGGGGGCCAGTCCCTGTGAGCGGGCCAGGGCTGCGGGGACCAGTCCCTGTGAGCGGGCTAGGGCTGCGGGGGCCAGTCCCTGTGAGAGGGCCAGGGCTGCGGGAGCCAGTCCCTGTGAGCGGGCCAGAGCTGCGGGGGCCAGGGCTGTGGGCGCCAGTCCCTGTGAGCGGGTCAGGGCTGCGGGGGCCAGTCCCTGTGAGCGGGTCAGGGCCGCGGGGGCCGGTCCCTGTGAGCGGGTCAGGGCCGCGGGAGCCGGTCCCTGTGAGCGGGCCAGGGCCGCGGGGGCCGGTCCTTGTGAACCGGCCAGGGGTGCGGGGGCCGGTCCCTGTGAGCGGGCCTGGGCTGCGGGGGCCGGTCCCTGTGAGCGGGCCTGGGCTGCGGGGGCGGGTCCCTGTGAGCGGGCCAGAGCTGCGGGGGGCAGGCCTGCGGGGGCCAGTCCCTGTGAGCGGGTCAGGGCCGCGGGGGCCAGTCCCTGTGAGCTGGTCAGGGCCGCGGGGGCCAGTCCCTGTGAGCTGGTCAGGGCCGCGGGGGCCAGTCCCTGTGAGCTGGTCAGGGCCGCGGGGGCCAGTCCATGTGAGCGGTTCAGGGCCGCGGGGGCCAGTCCCTGTGAGCGGGTCAGGGCCGCGGGGGCCAGTCCCTGTGAGCTGGTCAGGGCCGCGGGGGCCAATCCCTGTGAGCTGGTCAGGGCCGCGGGGGCCAGTCCATGTGAGCGGTTCAGGGCCGCGGGGGCCAGTCCCTGTGAGCGGGTCAGGGCCGCGGGGGCCAGTCCCTGTGAGCGGGTCAGGGCCGCGGGGGCCAGTCCCTGTGAGCGGGTCAGGGCCGCGGGGGCCAGTCCCTGTGAGCGGGTCAGGGCCGCGGGGGCCAGTCCCTGTGAGCGGGTCAGGGCCGCGGGGGCCAGTCCCTGTGAGCTGGTCAGGGCCGCGGGGGCCAGTCCCTGTGAGCGGGCCAGGGCCGCGGGGGCCGGTCCCTGTGAGCGGGCCAGGGCCGCGGGGTCCGGTCCCTGTGAGCGGGCCAGGGCCGCGGGGGCCTGTCCCTGTGAGTGGGCCAGGGCTGCGGGGGCCGGTCCCTGTGAGCGGGCCAGGGCCGCGGGGGCCGGTACCTGTGAGCGGGCCAGGGCCGCGGGGGCCGGTCCCTGTGAGCGGGCCAGGGCCGCGGGGTCCGGTCCCTGTGAGCGGGCCAGGGCCGCGGGGGCCTGTCCCTGTGAGTGGGCCAGGGCTGCGGGGGCCTGTCCCTGTGAGTGGGCCAGGGCTGCGGGGGCCGGTCCCTGTGAGCGGGCCAGGGCCGCGGGGGCCGGTACCTGTGAGCGGGCCAGGGCTGCGGGGGCCGGACCCTGTGAGCGGGCCAGGGCTGCGGGGGCCGGTCCCTGTGAGCGGGCCAGGGCTGCGGGGGCCGGTGCCTGTGTGCGGGCCAGGGCTGCGGGGGCCGGTCCCTGTGAGCGGGCCAGGGCTGCGGGGGCCGGTCCCTGTGTGCGGTCCAGGGCTGCGGGGGCCGGTCCCTGTGAGCGGGCCAGGGCTGCGGGGGCCAGTCCCTGTGAGCGGGTCAGGGCTGCGGGGGCCAGTCCCTGTGAGTGGGCGAGGGCTGCGGTGGCAAATAGCTGTCTGGGGGTCAGGGCTGCGGCGGCCAGTCCATGTCAGCGGGACAGGGCTGCGGGGGCAAGTCACTGTGAGCGGGCCAGAGCTGCGGGGGCCAGGCCTGCGGGGGCAGGTCCCTGGGAGCTGGTCAGGACTGCGGGGGACAGTCCCTGTGAGCGGGTCAGGGCTGCGGGGACCAGTCCCTGTGAGCGGGTCAGGGGTGCGGGGACGAGTCCCTGTGAGCAGGTCAGGGCTGCGGGGGACAGTCGCAGTGAGCGGGTCAGGGCTGCGGGGACCAGTCCCTGTGAGCGGGTCAGGGCCGCGGGGGCCAGTCCCTGTGAGCGGGTCAGGGCCGCGGGGGCCAGTCCCTGAGAGAGGGCCAGGGCCGCGGGGGCCGGTCCCTGTGAGCGGGCCAGGGCTGCGGGGGCCGGTCCCTGTGAGCGGGCCAGGGCTGCGGGGACCGGTCCCTGTGAGCGGGCCAGGGCTGCGGGGGCCAGTCCCTGGGAGCTGGTCAGGGCTGCGGGGGACAGTCCCTGTAAGCGGGTCAGGGCTGCGGGGACCAGACCCTGTGAGCGGGTCAGGGGTGCGGGGACCAGTCCCTGTGAGCGGGCCAGGGCTGCAGGGGCCAGTCCCTGTGAGCGGGCTAGGGCTGCGGGGGCCAGTCCCTGTGAGCGGGCTAGGGCTGCAGGGGCCAGTCCCTGTGAGCGGGCCAGGGCTGCGGGGGCCAGTCCCTGTGAGCGGGCCAGGGCTGCGGGAGCCAGTCCCTGTGAGCGGGCCAGAGCTGCGGGGGCCAGGGCTGCGGGGGCCAGTCCCTGTGAGCGGGTCAGGGCTGCGGGGGCCAGTCCCTGTGAGCGGGTCAGGGCTGCAGGGGCCAGTCCCTGTGAGCGGGTCAGGGCCGCGGGGGCCAGTCCCTGTGAGCGTGTCAGGGCTGCGGGGGCCAGTCCCTGTGAGCGGGCCAGGGCTGCGGGGGCCAGTCCCTGTGAGCGGGTCAGGGCTGCGGGGGCCAGTCCCTGTGAGCGGGCGAGGGCTGCGGTGTCAAATAGCTGTCAGGGGGTCAGGGCTGCGGCGGCCAGTCCATGTCAGCGTGACAGGGCTGCGGGGGCAAGTCACTGTGAGCGGGCCAGAGCTGCGGGGGCCAGGCTTGCGGGGGCCAGTCCCTGGGAGCTGGTCAGGACTGCGGGGGACAGTCCCTGTGAGCGGGTCAGGGCTGCGGGGACCAGTCCCTGTGAGCGGGTCAGGGGTGCGGGGACGAGTCCCTGTGAGCGGGTCAGGGCTGCGGGGGAGAGTCGCAGTGAGCGGGTCAGGGCTGCGGGGACCAGTCCCTGTGAGCGGGTCAGGGCTGTCGGGGCCAGTCCCTGTTAGCGGGCCAGGGCTGCGGAGACCAGTCCCTGTGAGCGGGCTAGGGCTGCGGGGGCCAGTCCCTGTGAGCGGGCCAGGGCTGTGGGAGCCAGTCCCTGTGAGCGGGCCAGAGCTGCGGGGGCCAGGGCTGTGGGCGCCAGTCCCTGTGAGCGGGTCAGGGCCGCGGGGGCCAGTCCCTGTGAGCGGGTCAGGGCCGCGGGGGCCAGTCCCTGTGAGCGGATCAGGGCCGCGGGGGCCAGTCCCTGTGAGCGGGTCAGGGCCGCGGGGGCCAGTCCCTGTGAGCGGGCCAGGGCCGCGGGGGTCGGTCCCTGTGAGCGGGCCAGGGGTGCGGGGGCCGGTCCCTGTGAGCGGGCCTGGGCTGCGGGGGCCGGTCCCTGTGAGCGGGCCTGGGCTGCGGGGGCCGGTCCCTGTGAGCGGGCCAGAGCTGCGGGGGCAGGCCTGCGGGGGCCAGTCCCTGTGAGCGGGTCAGGGCTGCGGGTGCCAGTCCCTGTGAGCGGGTCAGGGCCGCGGGGGCTGGTCCCTGTGAGCTGGTCAGGGCCGCGGGGGCCGGTCCCTGTGAGCGGGTCAGGGCCGCGGGGGACAGTCCCTGTGAGCGGGTCAGGGCCGCGGGGGCCAGTCCCTGTGAGCGGGTCAGGGCCGCGGGGGCCAGTCCCTGTGAGCGGGCCAGGGCCGCGGGGGCCTGTCCCTGTGAGCGGGCCAGGGCCGCGGGGGCCTGTCCCTGTGAGCGGGCCAGGGCCGCGGGGGCCGGTCCCTGTGAGCGGGCCAGGGCCGCGGGGTCCGGTCCCTGAGAGCGGGCCAGGGCCGCGGGGGCCGGTCCCTGTGAGCGGGCCAGGGCCGCGGGGGCCGGTCCCTGTGAGCGGGCCAGGGCCGCGGGGTCCGGTCCCTGTGAGCGGGCCAGGGCCGCGGGGGCCTGTCCCTGTGAGCGGGCCTGGGCAGCGGGGGCCGGTACCTGTGAGCGGGCTAGGGCTGCGGGGGCCGGTCCCTGTGAGCGGGCCAGGGCTGCGGGGGCCGGTGCCTGTGTGCGGGCCAGGGCTGCGGGGGCCGGTCCCTGTGAGCGGGCCAGGGCAGCGTGGGCCGGTCCCTGTGAGCGGGCCAGGGCCGCGGGGGCCGGTCCCTGTGAGCGGGCCAGGGCCGCGGGGGCCGGTCCCTGTGAGCGGGCCAGGGCTGCGGGGGCCGGTCCCTGTGAGCGGGCCAGGGCTGCGGGGGCCGGTGCCTGTGTGCGGGCCAGGGATGCGGGGGCCGGTCCCTGTGTGCGGGCCAGGGCTGCGGGGGCCGGTCCCTGTGAGCGGGCCAGGGCTGCGGGGGCCAGTCCCTGTGAGCGGGCCAGGGCTGCGGCGGCCAGTCCGGGGAGCGGGTCAGGGCTGCGTGGACCAGTCCCTGGGGGCTGGTCAGGACTGCGGGGGACAGTCCCTGTGAGCGGGTCAGGGCTGCGGGGGCCGGTCCCTGTGAGCAGGTCAGGGGTGCGGGGACGAGTCCCTGTGAGCGGGTCAGGGCTGCGGGGGACAGTCGCAGTGAGCGGGTCAGGGCTGCGGGGACCAGTCCCTGTGAGCGGGTCAGGGCTGCGGGGGCCAGTCCCTGTGAGCGGGCCAGGGCTGCGGGGACCAGTCCCTGTGAGCGGGCCAGGGCTGCGGGGACCAGTCCCTGTGAGCGGGCTAGGGCTGCGGGGGCCAGTCCCTGTGAGCGGGCCAGGGCCGCGGCGTCCGGTCCCTGAGAGCGGGCAAGGGCCGCGGGGGCCGGTCCCTGTGAGCGGGCCAGGGCCGCGGGGGCCTGTCCCTGTGAGCGGGCCAGGGCAGCGGGGGCCGGTACCTGTGTGCGGGCCAGGGCTGCGGGGGCCTGTCCCTGTGAGCGGGCCTGGGCAGCGGGGGCCGGTACCTGTGTGCGGGCCAGGGCTGCGGGGGCCGGTCCCTGTGAGCGGGACAGGGCTGCGGGGGCCGGTCCCTGTGAGCGGGTCAGGGCTGCGGGGACCAGTCCCTGTGAGCGGGTCAGGGCCGCGGGGGCTGGTCCCAGTGAGCTGGTCAGGGCCGCGGGGGCCAGTCCCTGTGAGCGGGTCAGGGCCGCGGGGGCCAGTCCCTGTGAGCGGGCCAGGGCAGCGGGAGCCGGTACCTGTGAGCGGGCCAGGGCTGCGGGGGCCGGTCCCTGTGAGCGGGCCAGGGCTGCAGGGGCCAGTCCCTGTGAGCGGGCTAGGGCTGCGGGGGCCAGTCCCTGTGAGCGGGCCAGGGCCGCGGGGGCCAGTCCCTGTGAGCGGGCCAGGGCCGCGGGGGCCGGTCCCTGTGAGCGGGCCAGGGCCGCGGGGGCCAGTCCCTGTGAGCGGGTCAAGGCCGCGGGGGCCAGTCCCTGTGAGCTGGTCAGGGCCGCGGGGGCCAGTCCCTGTGAGCTGGTCAGGGCCGCGGGGGCCAGTCCATGTGAGCGGTTCAGGGCCGCGGGGGCCAGTCCCTGTGAGCTGGTCAGGGCCGCGGGGGCCAGTCCCTGTGAGCGGGTCAGGGCCGCGGGGGCCAGTCCCTGTGAGCTGGTCTGGGCCGCGGGGGCCAGTCCCTGTGAGCGGGTCAGGGCCGGGGGGCCAGTCACTGTGAGCTGGTCAGGGCCGCGGGGGCCAGTCCCTGTGAGCGGGCCAGGGCCGCGGGGGCCGGTCCCTGTGAGCGGGCCAGGGCCGCGGGGTCCGGTCCCTGTGAGCGGGCCAGGGCCGCGGGGGCCTGTCCCTGTGAGCGGGCCTGGGCCGCGGGGTCCGGTCACTGTGAGCGGGCCAGGGCCGCGGGGGCCTGTCCCTGTGAGCGGGCCTGGGCAGCGGGGGCCGGTACCTGTGAGTGGGCCAGGGCTGCGGGGGCCGGTCCCTGTGAGCGGGCCAGGGCTGCGGGGGCCGGTCCCTGTGAGCGGGCCAGGGCTGCGGGGGCCGGTGCCTGTGTGCGGGCCAGGGCTGCGGGGGCCGGTCCCTGTGAGCGGGCCAGGGCTGCGGGGGCCGGTCCCTGTGTGCGGTCCAGGGCTGCGGGGGCCGGTCCCTGTGAGCGGGCCAGGGCTGCGGGGGCCAGTCCCTGTGAGCGGGTCAGAGCTGCGGGGGCCAGTCCCTGTGAGTGGGCGAGGGCTGCGGTGGCAAATAGCTGTCAGGAGGTCAGGGCTGCGGCGGCCAGTCCATGTCAGCGGGACAGGGCTGCGGGGGCAAGTCACTGTGAGCGGGCCAGAGCTGCGGGGGCCAGGCCTGCGGGGGCAGGTCCCTGGGAGCTGGTCAGGACTGCGGGGGACAGTCCCTGTGAGCGGGTCAGGGCTGCGGGGACCAGTCCCTGTGAGCGGGTCAGGGGTGCGGGGACGAGTCCCTGTGAGCAGGTCAGGGCTGCGGGGGACAGTCGCAGTGAGCGGGTCAGGGCTGCGGGGACCAGTCCCTGTGAGCGGGTCAGGGCCGCGGGGGCCAGTCCCTGAGAGAGGGCCAGGGCCGCGGGGGCCGGTCCCTGTGAGCGGGCCAGGGCTGCGGGGGCCGGTCCCTGTGAGCGGGCCAGGGCTGCGGGGACCGGTCCCTGTGAGCGGGCCAGGGCTGCGGGTGCCAGTCCCTGGGAGCTGGTCAGGGCTGCGGGGACCAGACCCTGAGAGCGGGTCAGGGCTGCGGGGACCAGTCCCTGTGAGCGGGCTAGGGCTGCGGGGGCCAGTCCCTGTGAGCGGGCTAGGGCTGCGGGGGCCAGTCCCTGTGAGCGGGCCAGGGCTGCGGGGGCCAGTCCCTGTGAGCGGGCCAGGGCTGCGGGAGCCAGTCCCTGTGAGCGGGCCAGAGCTGCGGGGGCCAGGGCTGCGGGGGCCAGTCCCTGTGAGCGGGTCAGGGCTGCGGGGTCCAGTCCCTGTGAGCGGGTCAGGGCTGCAGGGGCCAGTCCCTGTGAGCGGGTCAGGGCCGCGGGGGCCAGTCCCTGTGAGCGTGTCAGGGCTGCGGGGGCCAGTCCCTGTGAGCGGGCCAGGGCTGCGGGGGCCAGTCCCTGTGAGCGGGTCAGGGCTGCGGGGGCCAGTCACTGTGAGCGGGCGAGGGCTGCGGTGTCAAATAGCTGTCAGGGGGTCAGGGCTGCGGCGGCCAGTCCATGTCAGCGGGACAGGGCTGCGGGGGCAAGTCACTGTGAGCGGGCCAGAGCTGCGGGGGCCAGGCCTGCGGGGGCCAGTCCCTGTGAGCGTGTCAGGGCTGCGGGGGCCAGTCCCTGTGAGCGGGCCAGGGCTGCGGGGGCCAGTCCCTGTGAGCGGGTCAGGGCTGCGGGGGCCAGTCCCTGTGAGCAGGCGAGGGCTGCGGTGTCAAATAGCTGTCAGGGGGTCAGGGCTGCGGCGGCCAGTCCATGTCAGCGGGACAGGGCTGCGGGGGCAAGTCACTGTGAGCGGGCCAGAGCTGCGGGGGCCAGGCCTGCGGGGGCCAGTCCCTGGGAGCTGGTCAGGACTGCGGGGGACAGTCCCTGTGAGCGGGTCAGGGCTGCGGGGACCAGTCCCTGTGAGCGGGTCAGGGGTGCGGGGACGAGTCCCTGTGAGCGGGTCAGGGCTGCGGGGGACAGTCGCAGTGAGCGGGTCAGGGCTGCAGGGACGAGTCCCTGTGAGCGGGTCAGGGCTGTGGGGGCCAGTCCCTGTGAGCGGGCCAGGGCTGCGGGGACCAGTCCCTGTGAGCGGGCTAGGGCTGCGGGGGCCAGTCCCTGTGAGAGGGCCAGGGCTGCGGGAGCCAGTCCCTGTGAGCGGGCCAGAGCTGCGGGGGCCAGGGCTGTGGGCGCCAGTCCCTGTGAGCGGGTCAGGGCTGCGGGGGCCAGTCCCTGTGAGCGGGTCAGGGCCGCGGGGGCCGGTCCCTGTGAGCGGGTCAGGGCAGCGGGAGCCGGTCCCTGTGAGCGGGCCAGGGCCGCGGGGGCCGGTCCTTGTGAACCGGCCAGGGGTGCGGGGGCCGGTCCCTGTGAGCGGGCCTGGGCTGCGGGGGCCGGTCCCTGTGAGCGGGCCTGGGCTGCGGGGGCGGGTCCCTGTGAGCGGGCCAGAGCTGCGGGGGGCAGGCCTGCGGGGGCCAGTCCCTGTGAGCGGGTCAGGGCCGCGGGGGCCAGTCCCTGTGAGCTGGTCAGGGCCGCGGGGGCCAGTCCCTGTGAGCTGGTCAGGGCCGCGGGGGCCAGTCCATGTGAGAGGTTCAGGGCCGCGGGGGCCAGTCCCTGTGAGCGGGTCAGGGCCGCGGGGGCCAGTCCCTGTGAGCTGGTCAGGGCCGCGGGGGCCAGTCCCTGTGAGCTGGTCAGGGCCGCGGGGGCCAGTCCATGTGAGCGGTTCAGGGCCGCGGGGGCCAGTCCCTGTGAGCGGGTCAGGGCCGCGGGGGCCAGTCCCTGTGAGCGGGTCAGGGCTGCGGGGGCCAGTCCCTGTGAGCGGGTCAGGGCCGCGGGGGCCAGTCCCTGTGAGCGGGTCAGGGCCGCGGGGGCCAGTCCCTGTGAGCGGGTCAGGGCCGCGGGGGCCAGTCCCTGTGAGCGGGCCAGGGCCGCGGGGGCCGGTCCCTGTGAGCGGGCCAGGGCCGCGGGGTCCGGTCCCTGTGAGCGGGCCAGGGCCGCGGGGGCCTCTCCCTGTGAGTGGGCCAGGGCTGCGGGGGCCGGTCCCTGTGAGCGGGCCAGGGCCGCGGGGGCCGGTACCTGTGAGCGGGCCAGGGCCGCGGGGGCCGGTCCCTGTGAGCGGGCCAGGGCCGCGGGGTCCGGTCCCTGTGAGCGGGCCAGGGCCGCGGGGGCCTGTCCCTGTGAGTGGGCCAGGGCTGCGGGGGCCTGTCCCTGTGAGTGGGCCAGGGCTGCGGGGGCCGGTCCCTGTGAGCGGGCCAGGGCCGCGGGGGCCGGTACCTGTGAGCGGGCCAGGGCTGCGGGGGCCGGACCCTGTGAGCGGGCCAGGGCTGCGGGGGCCGGTCCCTGTGAGCGGGCCAGGGCTGCGGGGGCCGGTGCCTGTGTGCGGGCCAGGGCTGCGGGGGCCGGTCCCTGTGAGCGGGCCAGGGCTGCGGGGGCCGGTCCCTGTGTGCGGTCCAGGGCTGCGGGGGCCGGTCCCTGTGAGCGGGCCAGGGCTGCGGGGGCCAGTCCCTGTGAGCGGGTCAGGGCTGCGGGGGCCAGTCCCTGTGAGTGGGCGAGGGCTGCGGTGGCAAATAGCTGTCTGGGGGTCAGGGCTGCGGCGGCCAGTCCATGTCAGCGGGACAGGGCTGCGGGGGCAAGTCACTGTGAGCGGGCCAGAGCTGCGGGGGCCAGGCCTGCGGGGGCAGGTCCCTGGGAGCTGGTCAGGACTGCGGGGGACAGTCCCTGTGAGCGGGTCAGGGCTGCGGGGACCAGTCCCTGTGAGCGGGTCAGGGGTGCGGGGACGAGTCCCTGTGAGCAGGTCAGGGCTGCGGGGGACAGTCGCAGTGAGCGGGTCAGGGCTGCGGGGACCAGTCCCTGTGAGCGGGTCAGGGCCGCGGGGGCCAGTCCCTGTGAGCGGGTCAGGGCCGCGGGGGCCAGTCCCTGAGAGAGGGCCAGGGCCGCGGGGGCCGGTCCCTGTGAGCGGGCCAGGGCTGCGGGGGCCGGTCCCTGTGAGCGGGCCAGGGCTGCGGGGACCGGTCCCTGTGAGCGGGCCAGGGCTGCGGGGGCCAGTCCCTGGGAGCTGGTCAGGGCTGCGGGGGACAGTCCCTGTAAGCGGGTCAGGGCTGCGGGGACCAGACCCTGTGAGCGGGTCAGGGGTGCGGGGACCAGTCCCTGTGAGCGGGCCAGGGCTGCAGGGGCCAGTCCCTGTGAGCGGGCTAGGGCTGCGGGGGCCAGTCCCTGTGAGCGGGCTAGGGCTGCAGGGGCCAGTCCCTGTGAGCGGGCCAGGGCTGCGGGGGCCAGTCCCTGTGAGCGGGCCAGGGCTGCGGGAGCCAGTCCCTGTGAGCGGGCCAGAGCTGCGGGGGCCAGGGCTGCGGGGGCCAGTCCCTGTGAGCGGGTCAGGGCTGCGGGGGCCAGTCCCTGTGAGCGGGTCAGGGCTGCAGGGGCCAGTCCCTGTGAGCGGGTCAGGGCCGCGGGGGCCAGTCCCTGTGAGCGTGTCAGGGCTGCGGGGGCCAGTCCCTGTGAGCGGGCCAGGGCTGCGGGGGCCAGTCCCTGTGAGCGGGTCAGGGCTGCGGGGGCCAGTCCCTGTGAGCGGGCGAGGGCTGCGGTGTCAAATAGCTGTCAGGGGGTCAGGGCTGCGGCGGCCAGTCCATGTCAGCGGGACAGGGCTGCGGGGGCAAGTCACTGTGAGCGGGCCAGAGCTGCGGGGGCCAGGCCTGCGGGGGCCAGTCCCTGGGAGCTGGTCAGGACTGCGGGGGACAGTCCCTGTGAGCGGGTCAGGGCTGCGGGGACCAGTCCCTGTGAGCGGGTCAGGGGTGCGGGGACGAGTCCCTGTGAGCGGGTCAGGGCTGCGGGGGAGAGTCGCAGTGAGCGGGTCAGGGCTGCGGGGACCAGTCCCTGTGAGCGGGTCAGGGCTGTCGGGGCCAGTCCCTGTTAGCGGGCCAGGGCTGCGGAGACCAGTCCCTGTGAGCGGGCTAGGGCTGCGGGGGCCAGTCCCTGTGAGCGGGCCAGGGCTGCGGGAGCCAGTCCCTGTGAGCGGGCCAGAGCTGCGGGGGCCAGGGCTGTGGGCGCCAGTCCCTGTGAGCGGGTCAGGGCCGCGGGGGCCAGTCCCTGTGAGCGGGTCAGGGCCGCGGGGGCCAGTCCCTGTGAGCGGGTCAGGGCCGCGGGGGCCAGTCCCTGTGAGCGGGTCAGGGCCGCGGGGGCCAGTCCCTGTGAGCGGGCCAGGGCCGCGGGGGTCGGTCCCTGTGAGCGGGCCAGGGGTGCGGGGGCCGGTCCCTGTGAGCGGGCCTGGGCTGCGGGGGCCGGTCCCTGTGAGCGGGCCTGGGCTGCGGGGGCCGGTCCCTGTGAGCGGGCCAGAGCTGCGGGGGCAGGCCTGCGGGGGCCAGTCCCTGTGAGCGGGTCAGGGCTGCGGGTGCCAGTCCCTGTGAGCGGGTCAGGGCCGCGGGGGCTGGTCCCTGTGAGCTGGTCAGGGCCGCGGGGGCCGGTCCCTGTGAGCGGGTCAGGGCCGCGGGGGACAGTCCCTGTGAGCGGGTCAGGGCCGCGGGGGCCAGTCCCTGTGAGCGGGTCAGGGCCGCGGGGGCCAGTCCCTGTGAGCGGGCCAGGGCCGCGGGGGCCTGTCCCTGTGAGCGGGCCAGGGCCGCGGGGGCCTGTCCCTGTGAGCGGGCCAGGGCCGCGGGGGCCGGTCCCTGTGAGCGGGCCAGGGCCGCGGGGTCCGGTCCCTGAGAGCGGGCCAGGGCCGCGGGGGCCGGTCCCTGTGAGCGGGCCAGGGCCGCGGGGGCCGGTCCCTGTGAGCGGGCCAGGGCCGCGGGGTCCGGTCCCTGTGAGCGGGCCAGGGCCGCGGGGGCCTGTCCCTGTGAGCGGGCCTGGGCAGCGGGGGCCGGTACCTGTGAGCGGGCTAGGGCTGCGGGGGCCGGTCCCTGTGAGCGGGCCAGGGCTGCGGGGGCCGGTGCCTGTGTGCGGGCCAGGGCTGCGGGGGCCGGTCCCTGTGAGCGGGCCAGGGCTGCGTGGGCCGGTCCCTGTGAGCGGGCCAGGGCCGCGGGGGCCGGTCCCTGTGAGCGGGCCAGGGCTGCGGGGGCCGGTCCCTGTGAGCGGGCCAGGGCTGCGGGGGCCGGTCCCTGTGAGCGGGCCAGGGCTGCGGGGGCCGGTGCCTGTGTGCGGGCCAGGGATGCGGGGGCCGGTCCCTGTGTGCGGGCCAGGGCTGCGGGGGCCGGTCCCTGTGAGCGGGCCAGGGCTGCGGGGGCCAGTCCCTGTGAGCGGGCCAGGGCTGCGGCGGCCAGTCCGGGGAGCGGGTCAGGGCTGCGTGGACCAGTCCCTGGGGGCTGGTCAGGACTGCGGGGGACAGTCCCTGTGAGCGGGTCAGGGCTGCGGGGGCCGGTCCCTGTGAGCAGGTCAGGGGTGCGGGGACGAGTCCCTGTGAGCGGGTCAGGGCTGCGGGGGACAGTCGCAGTGAGCGGGTCAGGGCTGCGGGGACCAGTCCCTGTGAGCGGGTCAGGGCTGCGGGGGCCAGTCCCTGTGAGCGGGCCAGGGCTGCGGGGACCAGTCCCTGTGAGCGGGCCAGGGCTGCGGGGACCAGTCCCTGTGAGCGGGCTAGGGCTGCGGGGGCCAGTCCCTGTGAGCGGGCCAGGGCCGCGGCGTCCGGTCCCTGAGAGCGGGCAAGGGCCGCGGGGGCCGGTCCCTGTGAGCGGGCCAGGGCCGCGGGGGCCTGTCCCTGTGAGCGGGCCAGGGCAGCGGGGGCCGGTACCTGTGTGCGGGCCAGGGCTGCGGGGGCCTGTCCCTGTGAGCGGGCCTGGGCAGCGGGGGCCGGTACCTGTGTGCGGGCCAGGGCTGCGGGGGCCGGTCCCTGTGAGCGGGACAGGGCTGCGGGGGCCGGTCCCTGTGAGCGGGTCAGGGCTGCGGGGACCAGTCCCTGTGAGCGGGTCAGGGCCGCGGGGGCTGGTCCCAGTGAGCTGGTCATGGCCGCGGGGGCCAGTCCCTGTGAGCGGGTCAGGGCCGCGGGGGCCAGTCCCTGTGAGCGGGCCAGGGCAGCGGGAGCCGGTACCTGTGAGCGGGCCAGGGCTGCGGGGGCCGGTCCCTGTGAGCGGGCCAGGGCTGCAGGGGCCAGTCCCTGTGAGCGGGCTAGGGCTGCGGGGGCCAGTCCCTGTGAGCGGGCCAGGGCCGCGGGGGCCAGTCCCTGTGAGCGGGCCAGGGCCGCGGGGGCCGGTCCCTGTGAGCGGGCCAGGGCCGCGGGGGCCGGTCCCTGCGGGGGCCAGTCCCAGTGAGCGGGCCAGGGCCGCGGGGGCCAGTCCCTGTGAGCGGGTCAAGGCCGCGGGGGCCAGTCCCTGTGAGCGGGTCAGGGCCGCGGGGGCCAGTCCCTGTGAGCTGGTCAGGGCCGCGGGGGCCAGTCCCTGTGAGCGGGTCAGGGCCGCGGGGGCCAGTCCCTGTGAGCGGGCCAGGGCCGCGGGGGCCGGTCCCTGTGAGCGGGCCAGGGCTGCGGGGGCCAGTCCCTGTGAGCGGGCCAGGGCCGCGGGGTCCGGTCCCTGTGAGCGGGCCAGGGCCGCGGGGTCCGGTCCCTGTGAGCGGGCCAGGGCCGCGGGGGCCGGTCCCTGTGAGCGGGCCATGGCCGCGGGGGCCGGTCCCTGTGAGCGGGCCAGGGCCGCGGGGTCCGGTCCCTGTGAGCGGGCCAGGGCCGCGGGGGCCTTTCCCTGTGAGCGGGCCTGGGCCGCGGGGGCCGGTACCTGAGAGCGGGCCAGGGCTGCGGGGGCCGGTCCCTGTGAGCGGGCCTGGGCTGCGGGGGCCGGTCCCTGTGAGCGGGCCTGGGCTGCGGGGGCCGGTCCCTGTGAGCGGGCCAGAGCTGCGGGGGCAGGCCTGCGGGGGCCAGTCCCTGTGAGCGGGTCAGGGCTGCGGGTGCCAGTCCCTGTGAGCGGGTCAGGGCCGCGGGGGCCGGTCACTGTGAGCGGGTCAGGGCCGCGGGGGACAGTCCCTGTGAGCGGGCCAGGGCCGCGGGGGACAGTCCCTGTGAGCGGGTCAGGGCCGCGGGGGCCAGTCCCTGTGAGCGGGCCAGGGCCGCGGGGGCCGGTCCCTGTGAGCGGGCCAGGGCTGCGGGGGCCGGTCCCTGTGAGCGGGCCAGGGCTGCGGGGGCCGGTCCCTGTGAGCGGGCCAGGGCTGCGGGGGCCGGTGCCTGTGTGCGGGCCAGGGCTGCGGGGGCCGGTCCCTGTGAGCGGGCCAGGGATGAAGGGGCCGGTCCCTGTGTGCGGGCCAGGGCTGCGGGGGCCGGTCCCTGTGAGCGGGCCAGGGCTGCGGGGGCCAGTCCCTGTGAGCGGGCCAGGGCTGCGGGGGCCAGTCCGGGGAGCTGGTCAGGGCTGCGTGGACCAGTCCCTGGGGGCTGGTCAGGACTGCGGGGGACAGTCCCTGTGAGCGGGTCAGGGCTGCGGGGGCCGGTCCCTGTGAGCAGGTCAGGGGTGCGGGGACGAGTCCCTGTGAGCGGGTCAGGGCTGCGGGGGACAGTCGCAGTGAGCGGGTCAGGGCTGCGGGCACCAGTCCCTGTGAGCGGGTCAGGGCTGCGGGGGCCAGTCCCTGTGAGCGGGCCAGGGCTGCGGGGACCAGTCCCTGTGAGCGGGCCAGGGCTGCGGGGACCAGTCCCTGTGAGCGGGCTAGGGCTGCAGGGGCCAGTCCCTGTGAGCGGGCCAGGGCCGCGGGGTCCGGTCCCTGAGAGCGGGCCAGGGCCGCGGGGGCCGGTCCCTGTGAGCGGGCCAGGGCCGCGGGGTCCGGTCCCTGTGAGCGGGCCAGGGCCGCGGGGGCCGGTCCCTGTGAGCGGGCCATGGCCGCGGGGGCCGGTCCCTGTGAGCGGGCCAGGGCCGCGGGGTCCGGTCCCTGTGAGCGGGCCAGGGCCGCGGGGGCCTGTCCCTGTGAGCGGGCCTGGGCCGCGGGGGCCGGTACCTGTGAGCGGGCCAGGGCTGCGGGGGCCGGTCCCTGTGAGCGGGCCTGGGCTGCGGGGGCCGGTCCCTGTGAGCGGGCCTGGGCTGCGGGGGCCGGTCCCTGTGAGCGGGCCAGAGCTGCGGGGGCAGGCCTGCGGGGGCCAGTCCCTGTGAGCGGGTCAGGGCTGCGGGTGCCAGTCCCTGTGAGCGGGTCAGGGCCGCGGGGGCTGGTCCCTGTGAGCTGGTCAGGGCCGCGGGGGCCGGTCCCTGTGAGCGGGTCAGGGCCGCGGGGGACGGTCCCTGTGAGCGGGCCAGGGCCGCGGGGGACAGTCCCTGTGAGCAGGTCAGGGGTGCGGGGACGAGTCCCTGTGAGCGGGTCAGGGCTGCGGGGGACAGTCGCAGTGAGCGGGTCAGGGCTGCGGGGACCAGTCCCTGTGAGCGGGTCAGGGCTGCGGGGGCCAGTCCCTGTGAGCGGGCCAGGGCTGCGGGGACCAGTCCCTGTGAGCGGGCCAGGGCTGCGGGGACCAGTCCCTGTGAGCGGGCTAGGGCTGCAGGGGCCAGTCCCTGTGAGCGGGCCAGGGCCGCGGGGTCCGGTCCCTGAGAGCGGGCCAGGGCCGCGGGGGCCGGTCCCTGTGAGCGGGCCAGGGCCGCGGGGGCCTGTCCCTGTGAGCGGGCCTGGGCAGCGGGGGCCGGTACCTGTGTGCGGGCCAGGGCTGCGGGGGCCGGTCCCTGTGAGCGGGACAGGGCTGCGGGGGCCGGTCCCTGTGAGCGGGTCAGGGCTGCGGGGACCAGTCCCTGTGAGCGGGTCAGGGCCGCGGGGGCCGGTCCCTGTGAGCTGGTCAGGGCCGCGGGGGCCAGTCCCTGTGAGCGGGTCAGGGCCGCGGGGGCCAGTCCCTGTGAGCGGGCCAGGGCCGCGGGGGCCTGTCCCTGTGAGCGGGCCAGGGCCGCGGGGGCCGGTCCCTGTGAGCAGGTCAGGGGTGCGGGGACGAGTCCCTGTGAGCGGGTCAGGGCTGCGGGGACCAGTCCCTGTGAGCGGGTCAGGGCTGCGGGGGCCAGTCCCTGTGAGCGGGCCAGGGCCGCGGGGGCCAGTCCCTGTGAGCGGGCCAGGGCCGCGGGGGCCGGTCCCTGTGAGCGGGCCAGGGCCGCGGGGGCCGGTCCCTGCGGGGGCCAGTCCCAGTGAGCGGGCCAGGGCCGCGGGGGCCAGTCCCTGTGAGCGGGTCAAGGCCGCGGGGGCTGGTCCCTGTGAGCTGGTCAGGGCCGCGGGGGCCAGTCCCTGTGAGCGGGTCAGGGCCGCGGGGGCCAGTCCCTGTGAGCGGGCCAGGGCCGCGGGGGCCTGTCCCTGTGAGCGGGCCAGGGCCGCGGGGGCCGGTCCCTGTGAGCAGGTCAGGGGTGCGGGGACGAGTCCCTGTGAGCGGGTCAGGGCTGCGGGGGACAGTCGCAGTGAGCGGGTCAGGGCTGCGGGGACCAGTCCCTGTGAGCGGGTCAGGGCTGCGGGGGACAGTCCCTGTGAGCGGGCCACGGCTGCGGGGACCAGTCCCTGTGAGCGGGCTAGGGCTGCGGGGGCCAGTCCCTGTGAGCGGGCCAGGGCCGCGGCGTCCGGTCCCTGAGAGCGGGCAAGGGCCGTGGGGGCCGGTCCCTGTGAGCGGGCCAGGGCCGCGGGGGCCTGTCCCTGTGAGCGGGCCAGGGCAGCGGGGGCCGGTACCTGTGTGCGGGCCAGGGCTGCGGGGGCCTGTCCCTGTGAGCGGGCCTGGGCAGCGGGGGCCGGTACCTGTGTGCGGGCCAGGGCTGCGGGGGCTGGTCCCTGTGAGCGGGACAGGGCTGCGGGGGCCGGTCCCTGTGAGCGGGTCAGGGCTGCGGGGACCAGTCCCTGTGAGCGGGTCAGGGCCGCGGGGGCCGGTCCCTGTGAGCGGGCCAGGGCTGCGGGGGCCGGTCCCTGTGAGCGGGCCAAGGCTGCAGGGGCCAGTCCCTGTGAGCGGGCTAGGGCTGCGGGGGCCAGTCCCTGTGAGCGGGCCAGGGCCGCGGGGGCCAGTCCCTGTGAGCGGGCCAGGGCCGCGGGGGCCGGTCCCTGTGAGCGGGCCAGGGCCGCGGGGGCCGGTCCCTGCGGGGGCCAGTCCCAGTGAGCGGGCCAGGGCCGCGGGGGCCAGTCCCTGTGAGCGGGTCAAGGCCGCGGGGGCCAGTCCCTGTGAGCGGGTCAGGGCCGCGGGGTCAGTCCCTGTGAGCTGGTCAGGGCCGCGGGGGCCAGTCCCTGTGAGCGGGTCAGGGCCGCGGGGGCCAGTCCCTGTGAGCTGGTCAGGGCCGCGGGGGCCAGTCCCTGTGAGCGGGTCAGGGCCGCGGGGGCCAGTCCCTGTGAGCGGGCCAGGGCAGCGGGAGCCGGTACCTGTGAGCGGGCCAGGGCTGCGGGGGCCGGTCCCTGTGAGCGGGCCAGGGCTGCAGGGGCCAGTCCCTGTGAGCGGGCCAGGGCTGCGGGGGCCAGTCCCTGTGAGCGGGCCAGGGCCGCGGGGGCCAGTCCCTGTGAGCGGGCCAGGGCCGCGGGGGCCGGTCCCTGTGAGCGGGCCAGGGCCGCGGGGGCCGGTCCCTGCGGGGGCCAGTCCCAGTGAGCGGGCCAGGGCTGCGGGGGCCAGTCCCTGTGAGCTGGTCAGGGCCGCGGGGGCCAGTCCCTGTGAGCGGGTCAGGGCCGCGGGGGCCAGTCCCTGTGAGCGGGCCAGGGCCGCGGGGGCCGGTCCCTGTGAGCGGGCCAGGGCTGCGGGGGCCAGTCCCTGTGAGCGGGCCAGGGCCGCGGGGTCCGGTCCCTGTGAGCGGGCCAGGGCCGCGGGGTCCGGTCCCTGTGAGCGGGCCAGGGCCGCGGGGGCCGGTCCCTGTGAGCGGGCCATGGCCGCGGGGGCCGGTCCCTGTGAGCGGGCCAGGGCCGCGGGGTCCGGTCCCTGTGAGCGGGCCAGGGCCGCGGGGGCCTGTCCCTGTGAGCGGGCCTGGGCCGCGGGGGCCGGTACCTGTGAGCGGGCCAGGGCTGCGGGGGCCGGACCCTGTGAGCGGGCCTGGGCTGCGGGGGCCGGTCCCTGTGAGCGGGCCTGGGCTGCGGGGGCCGGTGCCTGTGTGCGGGCCAGGGCTGCGGGGGCCGGTCCCTGTGAGCGGGCCAGGGCTGCGTGGGCCGGTCCCTGTGAGCGGGCCAGGGCCGCGGGGGCCGGTCCCTGTGAGCGGGCCAGGGCTGCGGGGGCCGGTCCCTGTGAGCGGGCCAGGGCTGCGGGGGCCGGTCCCTGTGAGCGGGCCAGGGCTGCGGGGGCCGGTGCCTGTGTGCGGGCCAGGGATGCGGGGGCCGGTCCCTGTGTGCGGGCCAGGGCTGCGGGGGCCGGTCCCTGTGAGCGGGCCAGGGCTGCGGGGGCCAGTCCCTGTGAGCGGGCCAGGGCTGCGGCGGCCAGTCCGGGGAGCGGGTCAGGGCTGCGTGGACCAGTCCCTGGGGGCTGGTCAGGACTGCGGGGGACAGTCCCTGTGAGCGGGTCAGGGCTGCGGGGGCCGGTCCCTGTGAGCAGGTCAGGGGTGCGGGGACGAGTCCCTGTGAGCGGGTCAGGGCTGCGGGGGACAGTCGCAGTGAGCGGGTCAGGGCTGCGGGGACCAGTCCCTGTGAGCGGGTCAGGGCTGCGGGGGCCAGTCCCTGTGAGCGGGCCAGGGCTGCGGGGACCAGTCCCTGTGAGCGGGCCAGGGCTGCGGGGACCAGTCCCTGTGAGCGGGCTAGGGCTGCGGGGGCCAGTCCCTGTGAGCGGGCCAGGGCCGCGGCGTCCGGTCCCTGAGAGCGGGCAAGGGCCGCGGGGGCCGGTCCCTGTGAGCGGGCCAGGGCCGCGGGGGCCTGTCCCTGTGAGCGGGCCAGGGCAGCGGGGGCCGGTACCTGTGTGCGGGCCAGGGCTGCGGGGGCCTGTCCCTGTGAGCGGGCCTGGGCAGCGGGGGCCGGTACCTGTGTGCGGGCCAGGGCTGCGGGGGCCGGTCCCTGTGAGCGGGACAGGGCTGCGGGGGCCGGTCCCTGTGAGCGGGTCAGGGCTGCGGGGACCAGTCCCTGTGAGCGGGTCAGGGCCGCGGGGGCTGGTCCCAGTGAGCTGGTCATGGCCGCGGGGGCCAGTCCCTGTGAGCGGGTCAGGGCCGCGGGGGCCAGTCCCTGTGAGCGGGCCAGGGCAGCGGGAGCCGGTACCTGTGAGCGGGCCAGGGCTGCGGGGGCCGGTCCCTGTGAGCGGGCCAGGGCTGCAGGGGCCAGTCCCTGTGAGCGGGCTAGGGCTGCGGGGGCCAGTCCCTGTGAGCGGGCCAGGGCCGCGGGGGCCAGTCCCTGTGAGCGGGCCAGGGCCGCGGGGGCCGGTCCCTGTGAGCGGGCCAGGGCCGCGGGGGCCGGTCCCTGCGGGGGCCAGTCCCAGTGAGCGGGCCAGGGCCGCGGGGGCCAGTCCCTGTGAGCGGGTCAAGGCCGCGGGGGCCAGTCCCTGTGAGCGGGTCAGGGCCGCGGGGGCCAGTCCCTGTGAGCTGGTCAGGGCCGCGGGGGCCAGTCCCTGTGAGCGGGTCAGGGCCGCGGGGGCCAGTCCCTGTGAGCGGGCCAGGGCCGCGGGGGCCGGTCCCTGTGAGCGGGCCAGGGCTGCGGGGGCCAGTCCCTGTGAGCGGGCCAGGGCCGCGGGGTCCGGTCCCTGTGAGCGGGCCAGGGCCGCGGGGTCCGGTCCCTGTGAGCGGGCCAGGGCCGCGGGGGCCGGTCCCTGTGAGCGGGCCATGGCCGCGGGGGCCGGTCCCTGTGAGCGGGCCAGGGCCGCGGGGTCCGGTCCCTGTGAGCGGGCCAGGGCCGCGGGGGCCTTTCCCTGTGAGCGGGCCTGGGCCGCGGGGGCCGGTACCTGAGAGCGGGCCAGGGCTGCGGGGGCCGGTCCCTGTGAGCGGGCCTGGGCTGCGGGGGCCGGTCCCTGTGAGCGGGCCTGGGCTGCGGGGGCCGGTCCCTGTGAGCGGGCCAGAGCTGCGGGGGCAGGCCTGCGGGGGCCAGTCCCTGTGAGCGGGTCAGGGCTGCGGGTGCCAGTCCCTGTGAGCGGGTCAGGGCCGCGGGGGCCGGTCACTGTGAGCGGGTCAGGGCCGCGGGGGACAGTCCCTGTGAGCGGGCCAGGGCCGCGGGGGACAGTCCCTGTGAGCGGGTCAGGGCCGCGGGGGCCAGTCCCTGTGAGCGGGCCAGGGCCGCGGGGGCCGGTCCCTGTGAGCGGGCCAGGGCTGCGGGGGCCGGTCCCTGTGAGCGGGCCAGGGCTGCGGGGGCCGGTCCCTGTGAGCGGGCCAGGGCTGCGGGGGCCGGTGCCTGTGTGCGGGCCAGGGCTGCGGGGGCCGGTCCCTGTGAGCGGGCCAGGGATGAAGGGGCCGGTCCCTGTGTGCGGGCCAGGGCTGCGGGGGCCGGTCCCTGTGAGCGGGCCAGGGCTGCGGGGGCCAGTCCCTGTGAGCGGGCCAGGGCTGCGGGGGCCAGTCCGGGGAGCTGGTCAGGGCTGCGTGGACCAGTCCCTGGGGGCTGGTCAGGACTGCGGGGGACAGTCCCTGTGAGCGGGTCAGGGCTGCGGGGGCCGGTCCCTGTGAGCAGGTCAGGGGTGCGGGGACGAGTCCCTGTGAGCGGGTCAGGGCTGCGGGGGACAGTCGCAGTGAGCGGGTCAGGGCTGCGGGCACCAGTCCCTGTGAGCGGGTCAGGGCTGCGGGGGCCAGTCCCTGTGAGCGGGCCAGGGCTGCGGGGACCAGTCCCTGTGAGCGGGCCAGGGCTGCGGGGACCAGTCCCTGTGAGCGGGCTAGGGCTGCAGGGGCCAGTCCCTGTGAGCGGGCCAGGGCCGCGGGGTCCGGTCCCTGAGAGCGGGCCAGGGCCGCGGGGGCCGGTCCCTGTGAGCGGGCCAGGGCCGCGGGGTCCGGTCCCTGTGAGCGGGCCAGGGCCGCGGGGGCCGGTCCCTGTGAGCGGGCCATGGCCGCGGGGGCCGGTCCCTGTGAGCGGGCCAGGGCCGCGGGGTCCGGTCCCTGTGAGCGGGCCAGGGCCGCGGGGGCCTGTCCCTGTGAGCGGGCCTGGGCCGCGGGGGCCGGTACCTGTGAGCGGGCCAGGGCTGCGGGGGCCGGTCCCTGTGAGCGGGCCTGGGCTGCGGGGGCCGGTCCCTGTGAGCGGGCCTGGGCTGCGGGGGCCGGTCCCTGTGAGCGGGCCAGAGCTGCGGGGGCAGGCCTGCGGGGGCCAGTCCCTGTGAGCGGGTCAGGGCTGCGGGTGCCAGTCCCTGTGAGCGGGTCAGGGCCGCGGGGGCTGGTCCCTGTGAGCTGGTCAGGGCCGCGGGGGCCGGTCCCTGTGAGCGGGTCAGGGCCGCGGGGGACGGTCCCTGTGAGCGGGCCAGGGCCGCGGGGGACAGTCCCTGTGAGCAGGTCAGGGGTGCGGGGACGAGTCCCTGTGAGCGGGTCAGGGCTGCGGGGGACAGTCGCAGTGAGCGGGTCAGGGCTGCGGGGACCAGTCCCTGTGAGCGGGTCAGGGCTGCGGGGGCCAGTCCCTGTGAGCGGGCCAGGGCTGCGGGGACCAGTCCCTGTGAGCGGGCCAGGGCTGCGGGGACCAGTCCCTGTGAGCGGGCTAGGGCTGCAGGGGCCAGTCCCTGTGAGCGGGCCAGGGCCGCGGGGTCCGGTCCCTGAGAGCGGGCCAGGGCCGCGGGGGCCGGTCCCTGTGAGCGGGCCAGGGCCGCGGGGGCCTGTCCCTGTGAGCGGGCCTGGGCAGCGGGGGCCGGTACCTGTGTGCGGGCCAGGGCTGCGGGGGCCGGTCCCTGTGAGCGGGACAGGGCTGCGGGGGCCGGTCCCTGTGAGCGGGTCAGGGCTGCGGGGACCAGTCCCTGTGAGCGGGTCAGGGCCGCGGGGGCCGGTCCCTGTGAGCTGGTCAGGGCCGCGGGGGCCAGTCCCTGTGAGCGGGTCAGGGCCGCGGGGGCCAGTCCCTGTGAGCGGGCCAGGGCCGCGGGGGCCTGTCCCTGTGAGCGGGCCAGGGCCGCGGGGGCCGGTCCCTGTGAGCAGGTCAGGGGTGCGGGGACGAGTCCCTGTGAGCGGGTCAGGGCTGCGGGGACCAGTCCCTGTGAGCGGGTCAGGGCTGCGGGGGCCAGTCCCTGTGAGCGGGCCAGGGCCGCGGGGGCCAGTCCCTGTGAGCGGGCCAGGGCCGCGGGGGCCGGTCCCTGTGAGCGGGCCAGGGCCGCGGGGGCCGGTCCCTGCGGGGGCCAGTCCCAGTGAGCGGGCCAGGGCCGCGGGGGCCAGTCCCTGTGAGCGGGTCAAGGCCGCGGGGGCTGGTCCCTGTGAGCTGGTCAGGGCCGCGGGGGCCAGTCCCTGTGAGCGGGTCAGGGCCGCGGGGGCCAGTCCCTGTGAGCGGGCCAGGGCCGCGGGGGCCTGTCCCTGTGAGCGGGCCAGGGCCGCGGGGGCCGGTCCCTGTGAGCAGGTCAGGGGTGCGGGGACGAGTCCCTGTGAGCGGGTCAGGGCTGCGGGGGACAGTCGCAGTGAGCGGGTCAGGGCTGCGGGGACCAGTCCCTGTGAGCGGGTCAGGGCTGCGGGGGACAGTCCCTGTGAGCGGGCCACGGCTGCGGGGACCAGTCCCTGTGAGCGGGCTAGGGCTGCGGGGGCCAGTCCCTGTGAGCGGGCCAGGGCCGCGGCGTCCGGTCCCTGAGAGCGGGCAAGGGCCGTGGGGGCCGGTCCCTGTGAGCGGGCCAGGGCCGCGGGGGCCTGTCCCTGTGAGCGGGCCAGGGCAGCGGGGGCCGGTACCTGTGTGCGGGCCAGGGCTGCGGGGGCCTGTCCCTGTGAGCGGGCCTGGGCAGCGGGGGCCGGTACCTGTGTGCGGGCCAGGGCTGCGGGGGCTGGTCCCTGTGAGCGGGACAGGGCTGCGGGGGCCGGTCCCTGTGAGCGGGTCAGGGCTGCGGGGACCAGTCCCTGTGAGCGGGTCAGGGCCGCGGGGGCCGGTCCCTGTGAGCGGGCCAGGGCTGCGGGGGCCGGTCCCTGTGAGCGGGCCAAGGCTGCAGGGGCCAGTCCCTGTGAGCGGGCTAGGGCTGCGGGGGCCAGTCCCTGTGAGCGGGCCAGGGCCGCGGGGGCCAGTCCCTGTGAGCGGGCCAGGGCCGCGGGGGCCGGTCCCTGTGAGCGGGCCAGGGCCGCGGGGGCCGGTCCCTGCGGGGGCCAGTCCCAGTGAGCGGGCCAGGGCCGCGGGGGCCAGTCCCTGTGAGCGGGTCAAGGCCGCGGGGGCCAGTCCCTGTGAGCGGGTCAGGGCCGCGGGGTCAGTCCCTGTGAGCTGGTCAGGGCCGCGGGGGCCAGTCCCTGTGAGCGGGTCAGGGCCGCGGGGGCCAGTCCCTGTGAGCTGGTCAGGGCCGCGGGGGCCAGTCCCTGTGAGCGGGTCAGGGCCGCGGGGGCCAGTCCCTGTGAGCGGGCCAGGGCAGCGGGAGCCGGTACCTGTGAGCGGGCCAGGGCTGCGGGGGCCGGTCCCTGTGAGCGGGCCAGGGCTGCAGGGGCCAGTCCCTGTGAGCGGGCCAGGGCTGCGGGGGCCAGTCCCTGTGAGCGGGCCAGGGCCGCGGGGGCCAGTCCCTGTGAGCGGGCCAGGGCCGCGGGGGCCGGTCCCTGTGAGCGGGCCAGGGCCGCGGGGGCCGGTCCCTGCGGGGGCCAGTCCCAGTGAGCGGGCCAGGGCTGCGGGGGCCAGTCCCTGTGAGCTGGTCAGGGCCGCGGGGGCCAGTCCCTGTGAGCGGGTCAGGGCCGCGGGGGCCAGTCCCTGTGAGCGGGCCAGGGCCGCGGGGGCCGGTCCCTGTGAGCGGGCCAGGGCTGCGGGGGCCAGTCCCTGTGAGCGGGCCAGGGCCGCGGGGTCCGGTCCCTGTGAGCGGGCCAGGGCCGCGGGGTCCGGTCCCTGTGAGCGGGCCAGGGCCGCGGGGGCCGGTCCCTGTGAGCGGGCCATGGCCGCGGGGGCCGGTCCCTGTGAGCGGGCCAGGGCCGCGGGGTCCGGTCCCTGTGAGCGGGCCAGGGCCGCGGGGGCCTGTCCCTGTGAGCGGGCCTGGGCCGCGGGGGCCGGTACCTGTGAGCGGGCCAGGGCTGCGGGGGCCGGACCCTGTGAGCGGGCCTGGGCTGCGGGGGCCGGTCCCTGTGAGCGGGCCTGGGCTGCGGGGGCCGGTCCCTGTGAGCGGGCCAGAGCTGCGGGGGCAGGCCTGCGGGGGCCAGTCCCTGTGAGCGGGTCAGGGCTGCGGGTGCCAGTCCCTGTGAGCGGGTCAGGGCCGCGGGGGCTGGTCCCTGTGAGCTGGTCAGGGCCGCGGGGGCCGGTCCCTGTGAGCGGGTCAGGGCCGCGGGGGACAGTCCCTGTGAGCGGGCCAGGGCCGCGGGGGCCAGTCCCTGTGAGCGGGTCAGGGCCGCGGGGGACAGTCCCTGTGAGCGGGCCAGGGCCGCGGGGGACAGTCCCTGTGAGCGGGCCAGGGCCGCGGGGGCCTGTCCCTGTGAGCGGGCCAGGGCCGCGGGGGCCTGTCCCTGTGAGCGGGCCAGGGCCGCGGGGGCCGGTCCCTGTGAGCGGGCCAGGGCCGCGGAGTCCGGTCCCTGAGAGCGGGCCAGGGCCGCGGGGGCCGGTACCTGTGAGCGGGCTAGGGCTGCGGGGGCCGGTCCCTGTGAGCGGGCCAGGGCTGCGGGGGCCGGTGCCTGTGTGCGGGCCAGGGCTGCGGGGGCCGGTCCCTGTGAGCGGGCCAGGGCCGCGGGGGCTGGTCCCAGTGAGCTGGTCAGGGCCGCGGGGGCCAGTCCCTGTGAGCGGGTCAGGGCCGCGGGGGCCAGTCCCTGTGAGCGGGCCAGGGCAGCGGGAGCCGGTACCTGTGAGCGGGCCAGGGCTGCGGGGGCCGGTCCCTGTGAGCGGGCCAGGGCTGCAGGGGCCAGTCCCTGTGAGCGGGCTAGGGCTGCGGGGGCCAGTCCCTGTGAGCGGGCCAGGGCCGCGGGGGCCAGTCCCTGTGAGCGGGCCAGGGCCGCGGGGGCCGGTCCCTGTGAGCGGGCCAGGGCCGCGGGGGCCGGTCCCTGCGGGGGCCAGTCCCAGTGAGCGGGCTAGGGCCGCGGGGGCCAGTCCCTGTGAGCGGGCCAGGGCCGCGGGGGCCAGTCCCTGTGAGCGGGTCAAGGCCGCGGGGGCCAGTCCCTGTGAGCGGGTCAGGGCCGCGGGGGCCAGTCCCTGTGAGCTGGTCAGGGCCGCGGGGGCCAGTCCCTGTGAGCGGGTCAGGGCCGCGGGGGCCAGTCCCTGTGAGCGGGCCAGGGCCGCGGGGGCCGGTCCCTGTGAGCGGGCCAGGGCCGCGGGGGCCGGTCCCTGTGAGCGGGCCAGGGCCGCGGGGTCCGGTCCCTGTGAGCGGGCCAGGGCCGCGGGGTCCGGTCCCTGTGAGCGGGCCAGGGCCGCGGGGGCCGGTCCCTGTGAGCGGGCCATGGCCGCGGGGGCCGGTCCCTGTGAGCGGGCCAGGGCCGCGGGGTCCGGTCCCTGTGAGCGGGCCAGGGCCGCGGGGGCCTGTCCCTGTGAGCGGGCCTGGGCCGCGGGGGCCGGTACCTGTGAGCGGGCCAGGGCTGCGGGGGCCGGACCCTGTGAGCGGGCCTGGGCTGCGGGGGCCGGTCCCTGTGAGCGGGCCTGGGCTGCGGGGGCCGGTCCCTGTGAGCGGGCCAGAGCTGCGGGGGCAGGCCTGCGGGGGCCAGTCCCTGTGAGCGGGTCAGGGCTGCGGGTGCCAGTCCCTGTGAGCGGGTCAGGGCCGCGGGGGCTGGTCCCTGTGAGCTGGTCAGGGCCGCGGGGGCCGGTCCCTGTGAGCGGGTCAGGGCCGCGGGGGACAGTCCCTGTGAGCGGGCCAGGGCCGCGGGGGCCAGTCCCTGTGAGCGGGTCAGGGCCGCGGGGGACAGTCCCTGTGAGCGGGCCAGGGCCGCGGGGGACAGTCCCTGTGAGCGGGCCAGGGCCGCGGGGGCCTGTCCCTGTGAGCGGGCCAGGGCCGCGGGGGCCTGTCCCTGTGAGCGGGCCAGGGCCGCGGGGGCCGGTCCCTGTGAGCGGGCCAGGGCCGCGGAGTCCGGTCCCTGAGAGCGGGCCAGGGCCGCGGGGGCCGGTCCCTGTGAGCGGGCCAGGGCCGCGGGGGCCGGTCCCTGTGAGCGGGCCAGGGCCGCGGGGTCCGGTCCCTGTGAGCGGGCCAGGGCCGCGGGGGCCTGTCCCTGTGAGCGGGCCTGGGCAGCGGGGGCCGGTACCTGCGAGCGGGCTAGGGCTGCGGGGGCCGGTCCCTGTGAGCGGGCCAGGGCTGCGGGGGCCGGTGCCTGTGTGCGGGCCAGGGCTGCGGGGGCCGGTCCCTGTGAGCGGGCCAGGGCCGCGGGGGCCTGTCCCTGTGAGCGGGCCAGGGCAGCGGGGGCCGGTACCTGTGTGCGGGCCAGGGCTGCGGGGGCCTGTCCCTGTGAGCGGGCCTGGGCAGCGGGGGCCGGTACCTGTGTGCGGGCCAGGGCTGCGGGGGCCGGTCCCTGTGAGCGGGACAGGGCTGCGGGGGCCGGTCCCTGTGAGCGGGTCAGGGCTGCGGGGACCAGTCCCTGTGAGCGGGTCAGGGCCGCGGGGGCTGGTCCCAGTGAGCTGGTCAGGGCCGCGGGGGCCAGTCCCTGTGAGCGGGTCAGGGCCGCGGGGGCCAGTCCCTGTGAGCGGGCCAGGGCAGCGGGAGCCGGTACCTGTGAGCGGGCCAGGGCTGCGGGGGCCGGTCCCTGTGAGCGGGCCAGGGCTGCAGGGGCCAGTCCCTGTGAGCGGGCTAGGGCTGCGGGGGCCAGTCCCTGTGAGCGGGCCAGGGCCGCGGGGGCCAGTCCCTGTGAGCGGGCCAGGGCCGCGGGGGCCGGTCCCTGTGAGCGGGCCAGGGCCGCGGGGGCCGGTCCCTGCGGGGGCCAGTCCCAGTGAGCGGGCCAGGGCCGCGGGGGCCAGTCCCTGTGAGCGGGTCAAGGCCGCGGGGGCCAGTCCCTGTGAGCGGGTCAGGGCCGCGGGGGCCAGTCCCTGTGAGCTGGTCAGGGCCGCGGGGGCCAGTCCCTGTGAGCGGGTCAGGGCCGCGGGGGCCAGTCCCTGTGAGCGGGCCAGGGCCGCGGGGGCCGGTCCCTGTGAGCGGGCCAGGGCTGCGGGGGCCAGTCCCTGTGAGCGGGCCAGGGCCGCGGGGTCCGGTCCCTGTGAGCGGGCCAGGGCCGCGGGGTCCGGTCCCTGTGAGCGGGCCAGGGCCGCGGGGGCCGGTCCCTGTGAGCGGGCCATGGCCGCGGGGGCCGGTCCCTGTGAGCGGGCCAGGGCCGCGGGGTCCGGTCCCTGTGAGCGGGCCAGGGCCGCGGGGGCCTTTCCCTGTGAGCGGGCCTGGGCCGCGGGGGCCGGTACCTGAGAGCGGGCCAGGGCTGCGGGGGCCGGTCCCTGTGAGCGGGCCTGGGCTGCGGGGGCCGGTCCCTGTGAGCGGGCCTGGGCTGCGGGGGCCGGTCCCTGTGAGCGGGCCAGAGCTGCGGGGGCAGGCCTGCGGGGGCCAGTCCCTGTGAGCGGGTCAGGGCTGCGGGTGCCAGTCCCTGTGAGCGGGTCAGGGCCGCGGGGGCCGGTCCCTGTGAGCGGGTCAGGGCCGCGGGGGACAGTCCCTGTGAGCGGGCCAGGGCCGCGGGGGACAGTCCCTGTGAGCGGGTCAGGGCCGCGGGGGCCAGTCCCTGTGAGCGGGCCAGGGCCGCGGGGGCCGGTCCCTGTGAGCGGGCCAGGGCTGCGGGGGCCGGTCCCTGTGAGCGGGCCAGGGCTGCGGGGGCCGGTCCCTGTGAGCGGGCCAGGGCTGCGGGGGCCGGTGCCTGTGTGCGGGCCAGGGCTGCGGGGGCCGGTCCCTGTGAGCGGGCCAGGGATGAAGGGGCCGGTCCCTGTGTGCGGGCCAGGGCTGCGGGGGCCGGTCCCTGTGAGCGGGCCAGGGCTGCGGGGGCCAGTCCCTGTGAGCGGGCCAGGGCTGCGGGGGCCAGTCCGGGGAGCTGGTCAGGGCTGCGGGGGACAGTCCCTGTGAGCGGGTCAGGGCTGCGGGGGCCGGTCCCTGTGAGCGGGTCAGGGGTGCGGGGACGAGTCCCTGTGAGCGGGTCAGGGCTGCGGGGGACAGTCGCAGTGAGCGGGTCAGGGCTGCGGGCACCAGTCCCTGTGAGCGGGTCAGGGCTGCGGGGGCCAGTCCCTGTGAGCGGGCCAGGGCTGCGGGGACCAGTCCCTGTGAGCGGGCCAGGGCTGCGGGGACCAGTCCCTGTGAGCGGGCTAGGGCTGCAGGGGCCAGTCCCTGTGAGCGGGCCAGGGCCGCGGGGTCCGGTCCCTGAGAGCGGGCCAGGGCCGCGGGGGCCGGTCCCTGTGAGCGGGCCAGGGCCGCGGGGTCCGGTCCCTGTGAGCGGGCCAGGGCCGCGGGGGCCGGTCCCTGTGAGCGGGCCATGGCCGCGGGGGCCGGTCCCTGTGAGCGGGCCAGGGCCGCGGGGTCCGGTCCCTGTGAGCGGGCCAGGGCCGCGGGGGCCTGTCCCTGTGAGCGGGCCTGGGCCGCGGGGGCCGGTACCTGTGAGCGGGCCAGGGCTGCGGGGGCCGGTCCCTGTGAGCGGGCCTGGGCTGCGGGGGCCGGTCCCTGTGAGCGGGCCTGGGCTGCGGGGGCCGGTCCCTGTGAGCGGGCCAGAGCTGCGGGGGCAGGCCTGCGGGGGCCAGTCCCTGTGAGCGGGTCAGGGCTGCGGGTGCCAGTCCCTGTGAGCGGGTCAGGGCCGCGGGGGCTGGTCCCTGTGAGCTGGTCAGGGCCGCGGGGGCCGGTCCCTGTGAGCGGGTCAGGGCCGCGGGGGACGGTCCCTGTGAGCGGGCCAGGGCCGCGGGGGACAGTCCCTGTGAGCAGGTCAGGGGTGCGGGGACGAGTCCCTGTGAGCGGGTCAGGGCTGCGGGGGACAGTCGCAGTGAGCGGGTCAGGGCTGCGGGGACCAGTCCCTGTGAGCGGGTCAGGGCTGCGGGGGCCAGTCCCTGTGAGCGGGCCAGGGCTGCGGGGACCAGTCCCTGTGAGCGGGCCAGGGCTGCGGGGACCAGTCCCTGTGAGCGGGCTAGGGCTGCAGGGGCCAGTCCCTGTGAGCGGGCCAGGGCCGCGGGGTCCGGTCCCTGAGAGCGGGCCAGGGCCGCGGGGGCCGGTACCTGTGAGCGGGCCAGGGCCGCGGGGGCCTGTCCCTGTGAGCGGGCCTGGGCAGCGGGGGCCGGTACCTGTGTGCGGGCCAGGGCTGCGGGGGCCGGTCCCTGTGAGCGGGACAGGGCTGCGGGGGCCGGTCCCTGTGAGCGGGTCAGGGCTGCGGGGACCAGTCCCTGTGAGCGGGTCAGGGCCGCGGGGGCCGGTCCCTGTGAGCTGGTCAGGGCCGCGGGGGCCAGTCCCTGTGAGCGGGTCAGGGCCGCGGGGGCCAGTCCCTGTGAGCGGGCCAGGGCCGCGGGGGCCTGTCCCTGTGAGCGGGCCAGGGCCGCGGGGGCCGGTCCCTGTGAGCAGGTCAGGGGTGCGGGGACGAGTCCCTGTGAGCGGGTCAGGGCTGCGGGGACCAGTCCCTGTGAGCGGGTCAGGGCTGCGGGGGCCAGTCCCTGTGAGCGGGCCAGGGCCGCGGGGGCCAGTCCCTGTGAGCGGGCCAGGGCCGCGGGGGCCGGTCCCTGTGAGCGGGCCAGGGCCGCGGGGGCCGGTCCCTGCGGGGGCCAGTCCCAGTGAGCGGGCCAGGGCCGCGGGGGCCAGTCCCTGTGAGCGGGTCAAGGCCGCGGGGGCTGGTCCCTGTGAGCTGGTCAGGGCCGCGGGGGCCAGTCCCTGTGAGCGGGTCAGGGCCGCGGGGGCCAGTCCCTGTGAGCGGGCCAGGGCCGCGGGGGCCTGTCCCTGTGAGCGGGCCAGGGCCGCGGGGGCCGGTCCCTGTGAGCAGGTCAGGGCCGCGGGGGCCGGTCCCTGTGAGCGGGCCAGGGCCGCGGGGACGAGTCCCTGTGAGCGGGTCAGGGCTGCGGGGGACAGTCGCAGTGAGCGGGTCAGGGCTGCGGGGACCAGTCCCTGTGAGCGGGTCAGGGCTGCGGGGGACAGTCCCTGTGAGCGGGCCACGGCTGCGGGGACCAGTCCCTGTGAGCGGGCTAGGGCTGCGGGGGCCAGTCCCTGTGAGCGGGCCAGGGCCGCGGCGTCCGGTCCCTGAGAGCGGGCAAGGGCCGTGGGGGCCGGTCCCTGTGAGCGGGCCAGGGCCGCGGGGGCCTGTCCCTGTGAGCGGGCCAGGGCAGCGGGGGCCGGTACCTGTGTGCGGGCCAGGGCTGCGGGGGCCTGTCCCTGTGAGCGGGCCTGGGCAGCGGGGGCCGGTACCTGTGTGCGGGCCAGGGCTGCGGGGGCTGGTCCCTGTGAGCGGGACAGGGCTGCGGGGGCCGGTCCCTGTGAGCGGGTCAGGGCTGCGGGGACCAGTCCCTGTGAGCGGGTCAGGGCCGCGGGGGCCGGTCCCTGTGAGCGGGCCAGGGCTGCGGGGGCCGGTCCCTGTGAGCGGGCCAGGGCTGCAGGGGCCAGTCCCTGTGAGCGGGCTAGGGCTGCGGGGGCCAGTCCCTGTGAGCGGGCCAGGGCCGCGGGGGCCAGTCCCTGTGAGCGGGCCAGGGCCGCGGGGGCCGGTCCCTGTGAGCGGGCCAGGGCCGCGGGGGCCGGTCCCTGTGAGCGGGCCAGGGCCGCGGGGGCCTGTCCCTGTGAGCGGGCCTGGGCCGCGGGGGCCGGTACCTGTGAGCGGGCCAGGGCTGCGGGGGCCGGTCCCTGTGAGCGGGCCTGGGCTGCGGGGGCCGGTCCCTGTGAGCGGGCCTGGGCTGCGGGGGCCGGTCCCTGTGAGCGGGCCAGAGCTGCGGGGGCAGGCCTGCGGGGGCCAGTCCCTGTGAGCGGGTCAGGGCTGCGGGTGCCAGTCCCTGTGAGCGGGTCAGGGCCGCGGGGGCTGGTCCCTGTGAGCTGGTCAGGGCCGCGGGGGCCGGTCCCTGTGAGCGGGTCAGGGCCGCGGGGGACGGTCCCTGTGAGCGGGCCAGGGCCGCGGGGGACAGTCCCTGTGAGCAGGTCAGGGGTGCGGGGACGAGTCCCTGTGAGCGGGTCAGGGCTGCGGGGGACAGTCGCAGTGAGCGGGTCAGGGCTGCGGGGACCAGTCCCTGTGAGCGGGTCAGGGCTGCGGGGGCCAGTCCCTGTGAGCGGGCCAGGGCTGCGGGGACCAGTCCCTGTGAGCGGGCCAGGGCTGCGGGGACCAGTCCCTGTGAGCGGGCTAGGGCTGCAGGGGCCAGTCCCTGTGAGCGGGCCAGGGCCGCGGGGTCCGGTCCCTGAGAGCGGGCCAGGGCCGCGGGGGCCGGTACCTGTGAGCGGGCCAGGGCCGCGGGGGCCTGTCCCTGTGAGCGGGCCTGGGCAGCGGGGGCCGGTACCTGTGTGCGGGCCAGGGCTGCGGGGGCCGGTCCCTGTGAGCGGGACAGGGCTGCGGGGGCCGGTCCCTGTGAGCGGGTCAGGGCTGCGGGGACCAGTCCCTGTGAGCGGGTCAGGGCCGCGGGGGCCGGTCCCTGTGAGCTGGTCAGGGCCGCGGGGGCCAGTCCCTGTGAGCGGGTCAGGGCCGCGGGGGCCAGTCCCTGTGAGCGGGCCAGGGCCGCGGGGGCCTGTCCCTGTGAGCGGGCCAGGGCCGCGGGGGCCGGTCCCTGTGAGCAGGTCAGGGGTGCGGGGACGAGTCCCTGTGAGCGGGTCAGGGCTGCGGGGACCAGTCCCTGTGAGCGGGTCAGGGCTGCGGGGGCCAGTCCCTGTGAGCGGGCCAGGGCCGCGGGGGCCAGTCCCTGTGAGCGGGCCAGGGCCGCGGGGGCCGGTCCCTGTGAGCGGGCCAGGGCCGCGGGGGCCGGTCCCTGCGGGGGCCAGTCCCAGTGAGCGGGCCAGGGCCGCGGGGGCCAGTCCCTGTGAGCGGGTCAAGGCCGCGGGGGCTGGTCCCTGTGAGCTGGTCAGGGCCGCGGGGGCCAGTCCCTGTGAGCGGGTCAGGGCCGCGGGGGCCAGTCCCTGTGAGCGGGCCAGGGCCGCGGGGGCCTGTCCCTGTGAGCGGGCCAGGGCCGCGGGGGCCGGTCCCTGTGAGCAGGTCAGGGCCGCGGGGGCCGGTCCCTGTGAGCGGGCCAGGGCCGCGGGGACGAGTCCCTGTGAGCGGGTCAGGGCTGCGGGGGACAGTCGCAGTGAGCGGGTCAGGGCTGCGGGGACCAGTCCCTGTGAGCGGGTCAGGGCTGCGGGGGACAGTCCCTGTGAGCGGGCCACGGCTGCGGGGACCAGTCCCTGTGAGCGGGCTAGGGCTGCGGGGGCCAGTCCCTGTGAGCGGGCCAGGGCCGCGGCGTCCGGTCCCTGAGAGCGGGCAAGGGCCGTGGGGGCCGGTCCCTGTGAGCGGGCCAGGGCAGCGGGGGCCGGTACCTGTGTGCGGGCCAGGGCTGCGGGGGCCTGTCCCTGTGAGCGGGCCTGGGCAGCGGGGGCCGGTACCTGTGTGCGGGCCAGGGCTGCGGGGGCTGGTCCCTGTGAGCGGGACAGGGCTGCGGGGGCCGGTCCCTGTGAGCGGGTCAGGGCTGCGGGGACCAGTCCCTGTGAGCGGGTCAGGGCCGCGGGGGCCGGTCCCTGTGAGCGGGCCAGGGCTGCGGGGGCCGGTCCCTGTGAGCGGGCCAGGGCTGCAGGGGCCAGTCCCTGTGAGCGGGCTAGGGCTGCGGGGGCCAGTCCCTGTGAGCGGGCCAGGGCCGCGGGGGCCAGTCCCTGTGAGCGGGCCAGGGCCGCGGGGGCCGGTCCCTGTGAGCGGGCCAGGGCCGCGGGGGCCGGTCCCTGTGAGCGGGCCAGGGCCGCGGGGGCCTGTCCCTGTGAGCGGGCCTGGGCCGCGGGGGCCGGTACCTGTGAGCGGGCCAGGGCTGCGGGGGCCGGTCCCTGTGAGCGGGCCTGGGCTGCGGGGGCCGGTCCCTGTGAGCGGGCCTGGGCTGCGGGGGCCGGTCCCTGTGAGCGGGCCAGAGCTGCGGGGGCAGGCCTGCGGGGGCCAGTCCCTGTGAGCGGGTCAGGGCTGCGGGTGCCAGTCCCTGTGAGCGGGTCAGGGCCGCGGGGGCTGGTCCCTGTGAGCTGGTCAGGGCCGCGGGGGCCGGTCCCTGTGAGCGGGTCAGGGCCGCGGGGGACGGTCCCTGTGAGCGGGCCAGGGCCGCGGGGGACAGTCCCTGTGAGCAGGTCAGGGGTGCGGGGACGAGTCCCTGTGAGCGGGTCAGGGCTGCGGGGGACAGTCGCAGTGAGCGGGTCAGGGCTGCGGGGACCAGTCCCTGTGAGCGGGTCAGGGCTGCGGGGGCCAGTCCCTGTGAGCGGGCCAGGGCTGCGGGGACCAGTCCCTGTGAGCGGGCCAGGGCTGCGGGGACCAGTCCCTGTGAGCGGGCTAGGGCTGCAGGGGCCAGTCCCTGTGAGCGGGCCAGGGCCGCGGGGTCCGGTCCCTGAGAGCGGGCCAGGGCCGCGGGGGCCGGTACCTGTGAGCGGGCCAGGGCCGCGGGGGCCTGTCCCTGTGAGCGGGCCTGGGCAGCGGGGGCCGGTACCTGTGTGCGGGCCAGGGCTGCGGGGGCCGGTCCCTGTGAGCGGGACAGGGCTGCGGGGGCCGGTCCCTGTGAGCGGGTCAGGGCTGCGGGGACCAGTCCCTGTGAGCGGGTCAGGGCCGCGGGGGCCGGTCCCTGTGAGCTGGTCAGGGCCGCGGGGGCCAGTCCCTGTGAGCGGGTCAGGGCCGCGGGGGCCAGTCCCTGTGAGCGGGCCAGGGCCGCGGGGGCCTGTCCCTGTGAGCGGGCCAGGGCCGCGGGGGCCGGTCCCTGTGAGCAGGTCAGGGGTGCGGGGACGAGTCCCTGTGAGCGGGTCAGGGCTGCGGGGACCAGTCCCTGTGAGCGGGTCAGGGCTGCGGGGGCCAGTCCCTGTGAGCGGGCCAGGGCCGCGGGGGCCAGTCCCTGTGAGCGGGCCAGGGCCGCGGGGGCCGGTCCCTGTGAGCGGGCCAGGGCCGCGGGGGCCGGTCCCTGCGGGGGCCAGTCCCAGTGAGCGGGCCAGGGCCGCGGGGGCCAGTCCCTGTGAGCGGGTCAAGGCCGCGGGGGCTGGTCCCTGTGAGCTGGTCAGGGCCGCGGGGGCCAGTCCCTGTGAGCGGGTCAGGGCCGCGGGGGCCAGTCCCTGTGAGCGGGCCAGGGCCGCGGGGGCCTGTCCCTGTGAGCGGGCCAGGGCCGCGGGGGCCGGTCCCTGTGAGCAGGTCAGGGCCGCGGGGGCCGGTCCCTGTGAGCGGGCCAGGGCCGCGGGGACGAGTCCCTGTGAGCGGGTCAGGGCTGCGGGGGACAGTCGCAGTGAGCGGGTCAGGGCTGCGGGGACCAGTCCCTGTGAGCGGGTCAGGGCTGCGGGGGACAGTCCCTGTGAGCGGGCCACGGCTGCGGGGACCAGTCCCTGTGAGCGGGCTAGGGCTGCGGGGGCCAGTCCCTGTGAGCGGGCCAGGGCCGCGGCGTCCGGTCCCTGAGAGCGGGCAAGGGCCGTGGGGGCCGGTCCCTGTGAGCGGGCCAGGGCCGCGGGGGCCTGTCCCTGTGAGCGGGCCAGGGCAGCGGGGGCCGGTACCTGTGTGCGGGCCAGGGCTGCGGGGGCCTGTCCCTGTGAGCGGGCCTGGGCAGCGGGGGCCGGTACCTGTGTGCGGGCCAGGGCTGCGGGGGCTGGTCCCTGTGAGCGGGACAGGGCTGCGGGGGCCGGTCCCTGTGAGCGGGTCAGGGCTGCGGGGACCAGTCCCTGTGAGCGGGTCAGGGCCGCGGGGGCCGGTCCCTGTGAGCGGGCCAGGGCTGCGGGGGCCGGTCCCTGTGAGCGGGCCAGGGCTGCAGGGGCCAGTCCCTGTGAGCGGGCTAGGGCTGCGGGGGCCAGTCCCTGTGAGCGGGCCAGGGCCGCGGGGGCCAGTCCCTGTGAGCGGGCCAGGGCCGCGGGGGCCGGTCCCTGTGAGCGGGCCAGGGCCGCGGGGGCCGGTCCCTGCGGGGGCCAGTCCCAGTGAGCGGGCCAGGGCCGCGGGGGCCAGTCCCTGTGAGCGGGTCAAGGCCGCGGGGGCCAGTCCCTGTGAGCGGGTCAGGGCCGCGGGGTCAGTCCCTGTGAGCTGGTCAGGGCCGCGGGGGCCAGTCCCTGTGAGCGGGTCAGGGCCGCGGGGGCCAGTCCCTGTGAGCTGGTCAGGGCCGCGGGGGCCAGTCCCTGTGAGCGGGTCAGGGCCGCGGGGGCCAGTCCCTGTGAGCGGGCCAGGGCAGCGGGAGCCGGTACCTGTGAGCGGGCCAGGGCTGCGGGGGCCGGTCCCTGTGAGCGGGCCAGGGCTGCAGGGGCCAGTCCCTGTGAGCGGGCCAGGGCTGCGGGGGCCAGTCCCTGTGAGCGGGCCAGGGCCGCGGGGGCCAGTCCCTGTGAGCGGGCCAGGGCCGCGGGGGCCGGTCCCTGTGAGCGGGCCAGGGCCGCGGGGGCCGGTCCCTGCGGGGGCCAGTCCCAGTGAGCGGGCCAGGGCCGCGGGGGCCAGTCCCTGTGAGCGGGCCAGGGCCGCGGGGGCCAGTCCCTGTGAGCGGGTCAAGGCCGCGGGGGCCAGTCCCTGTGAGCGGGTCAGGGCCGCGGGGGCCAGTCCCTGTGAGCTGGTCAGGGCCGCGGGGGCCAGTCCCTGTGAGCGGGTCAGGGCCGCGGGGGCCAGTCCCTGTGAGCGGGCCAGGGCCGCGGGGTCCGGTCCCTGTGAGCGGGCCAGGGCCGCGGGGTCCGGTCCCTGTGAGCGGGCCAGGGCTGCGGGGGCCGGTCCCTGTGAGCGGGCCATGGCCGCGGGGGCCGGTCCCTGTGAGCGGGCCAGGGCCGCGGGGTCCGGTCCCTGTGAGCGGGCCAGGGCCGCGGGGGCCTGTCCCTGTGAGCGGGCCTGGGCCGCGGGGGCCGGTACCTGTGAGCGGGCCAGGGCTGCGGGGGCCGGACCCTGTGAGCGGGCCTGGGCTGCGGGGGCCGGTCCCTGTGAGCGGGCCTGGGCTGCGGGGGCCGGTCCCTGTGAGCGGGCCAGAGCTGCGGGGGCAGGCCTGCGGGGGCCAGTCCCTGTGAGCGGGTCAGGGCTGCGGGTGCCAGTCCCTGTGAGCGGGTCAGGGCCGCGGGGGCTGGTCCCTGTGAGCTGGTCAGGGCCGCGGGGGCCGGTCCCTGTGAGCGGGTCAGGGCCGCGGGGGACAGTCCCTGTGAGCGGGCCAGGGCCGCGGGGGCCAGTCCCTGTGAGCGGGTCAGGGCCGCGGGGGACAGTCCCTGTGAGCGGGCCAGGGCCGCGGGGGACAGTCCCTGTGAGCGGGCCAGGGCCGCGGGGGCCTGTCCCTGTGAGCGGGCCAGGGCCGCGGGGGCCTGTCCCTGTGAGCGGGCCAGGGCCGCGGGGGCCGGTCCCTGTGAGCGGGCCAGGGCCGCGGAGTCCGGTCCCTGAGAGCGGGCCAGGGCCGCGGGGGCCGGTACCTGTGAGCGGGCTAGGGCTGCGGGGGCCGGTCCCTGTGAGCGGGCCAGGGCTGCGGGGGCCGGTGCCTGTGTGCGGGCCAGGGCTGCGGGGGCCGGTCCCTGTGAGCGGGCCAGGGCCGCGGGGGCTGGTCCCAGTGAGCTGGTCAGGGCCGCGGGGGCCAGTCCCTGTGAGCGGGTCAGGGCCGCGGGGGCCAGTCCCTGTGAGCGGGCCAGGGCAGCGGGAGCCGGTACCTGTGAGCGGGCCAGGGCTGCGGGGGCCGGTCCCTGTGAGCGGGCCAGGGCTGCAGGGGCCAGTCCCTGTGAGCGGGCTAGGGCTGCGGGGGCCAGTCCCTGTGAGCGGGCCAGGGCCGCGGGGGCCAGTCCCTGTGAGCGGGCCAGGGCCGCGGGGGCCGGTCCCTGTGAGCGGGCCAGGGCCGCGGGGGCCGGTCCCTGCGGGGGCCAGTCCCAGTGAGCGGGCTAGGGCCGCGGGGGCCAGTCCCTGTGAGCGGGCCAGGGCCGCGGGGGCCAGTCCCTGTGAGCGGGTCAAGGCCGCGGGGGCCAGTCCCTGTGAGCGGGTCAGGGCCGCGGGGGCCAGTCCCTGTGAGCTGGTCAGGGCCGCGGGGGCCAGTCCCTGTGAGCGGGTCAGGGCCGCGGGGGCCGGTCCCTGTGAGCGGGCCAGGGCCGCGGGGGCCGGTCCCTGTGAGCGGGCCAGGGCCGCGGGGGCCGGTCCCTGTGAGCGGGCCAGGGCCGCGGGGTCCGGTCCCTGTGAGCGGGCCAGGGCCGCGGGGTCCGGTCCCTGTGAGCGGGCCAGGGCCGCGGGGGCCGGTCCCTGTGAGCGGGCCATGGCCGCGGGGGCCGGTCCCTGTGAGCGGGCCAGGGCCGCGGGGTCCGGTCCCTGTGAGCGGGCCAGGGCCGCGGGGGCCTGTCCCTGTGAGCGGGCCTGGGCCGCGGGGGCCGGTACCTGTGAGCGGGCCAGGGCTGCGGGGGCCGGACCCTGTGAGCGGGCCTGGGCTGCGGGGGCCGGTCCCTGTGAGCGGGCCTGGGCTGCGGGGGCCGGTCCCTGTGAGCGGGCCAGAGCTGCGGGGGCAGGCCTGCGGGGGCCAGTCCCTGTGAGCGGGTCAGGGCTGCGGGTGCCAGTCCCTGTGAGCGGGTCAGGGCCGCGGGGGCTGGTCCCTGTGAGCTGGTCAGGGCCGCGGGGGCCGGTCCCTGTGAGCGGGTCAGGGCCGCGGGGGACAGTCCCTGTGAGCGGGCCAGGGCCGCGGGGGCCAGTCCCTGTGAGCGGGTCAGGGCCGCGGGGGACAGTCCCTGTGAGCGGGCCAGGGCCGCGGGGGACAGTCCCTGTGAGCGGGCCAGGGCCGCGGGGGCCTGTCCCTGTGAGCGGGCCAGGGCCGCGGGGGCCTGTCCCTGTGAGCGGGCCAGGGCCGCGGGGGCCGGTCCCTGTGAGCGGGCCAGGGCCGCGGAGTCCGGTCCCTGAGAGCGGGCCAGGGCCGCGGGGGCCGGTCCCTGTGAGCGGGCCAGGGCCGCGGGGGCCGGTCCCTGTGAGCGGGCCAGGGCCGCGGGGTCCGGTCCCTGTGAGCGGGCCAGGGCCGCGGGGGCCTGTCCCTGTGAGCGGGCCTGGGCAGCGGGGGCCGGTACCTGTGAGCGGGCTAGGGCTGCGGGGGCCGGTCCCTGTGAGCGGGCCAGGGCTGCGGGGGCCGGTGCCTGTGTGCGGGCCAGGGCTGCGGGGGCCGGTCCCTGTGAGCGGGCCAGGGCTGCGTGGGCCGGTCCCTGTGAGCGGGCCAGGGCCGCGGGGGCCGGTCCCTGTGAGCGGGCCAGGGCCGCGGGGGCCGGTCCCTGTGAGCGGGCCAGGGCTGCGGGGGCCGGTCCCTGTGAGCGGGCCAGGGCTGCGGGGGCCGGTGCCTGTGTGCGGGCCAGGGCTGCGGGGGCCGGTCCCTGTGAGCGGGCCAGGGATGCGGGGGCCGGTCCCTGTGTGCGGGCCAGGGCTGCGGGGGCCGGTCCCTGTGAGCGGGCCAGGGCTGCGGGGGCCAGTCCCTGTGAGCGGGCCAGGGCTGCGGGGGCCAGTCCGGGGAGCGGGTCAGGGCTGCGTGGACCAGTCCCTGGGGGCTGGTCAGGACTGCGGGGGACAGTCCCTGTGAGCGGGTCAGGGCTGCGGGGGCCGGTCCCTGTGAGCAGGTCAGGGGTGCGGGGACGAGTCCCTGTGAGCGGGTCAGGGCTGCGGGGGACAGTCGCAGTGAGCGGGTCAGGGCTGCGGGGACCAGTCCCTGTGAGCGGGTCAGGGCTGCGGGGGCCAGTCCCTGTGAGCGGGCCAGGGCTGCGGGGGCCGGTCCCTGAGAGCGGGCCAGGGCCGCGGGGGCCGGTCCCTGTGAGCGGGCCAGGGCCGCGGGGTCCGGTCCCTGTGAGCGGGCCAGGGCCGCGGGGGCCTGTCCCTGTGAGCGGGCCAGGGCAGCGGGGGCCGGTACCTGTGTGCAGGCCAGGGCTGCGGGGGCCTGTCCCTGTGAGCGGGCCTGGGCAGCGGGGGCCGGTACCTGTGTGCGGGCCAGGGCTGCGGGGGCCGGTCCCTGTGAGCGGGACAGGGCTGCGGGGGCCGGTCCCTGTGAGCGGGTCAGGGCTGCGGGGACCAGTCCCTGTGAGCGGGTCAGGGCCGCGGGGGCTGGTCCCTGTGAGCTGGTCAGGGCCGCGGGGGCCAGTCCCTGTGAGCGGGTCAGGGCCGCGGGGGCCAGTCCCTGTGAGCGGGCCAGGGCCGCGGGGGCCTGTCCCTGTGAGCGGGTCAGGGGTGCGGGGACGAGTCCCTGTGAGCGGGTCAGGGCTGCGGGGACCAGTCCCTGTGAGCGGGTCAGGGCTGCGGGTGCCAGTCCCTGTGAGCGGGCCACGGCTGCGGGGACCAGTCCCTGTGAGCGGGCTAGGGCTGCGGGGGCCAGTCCCTGTGAGCGGGCCAGGGCCGCGGCGTCCGGTCCCTGAGAGCGGGTAAGGGCCGCGGGGGCCGGTCCCTGTGAGCGGGCCAGGGCCGCGGGGGCCGGTCCCTGTGAGCGGGCCAGGGCAGCGGGGGCCGGTACCTGTGTGCGGGCCAGGGCTGCGGGGGCCTGTCCCTGTGAGCGGGCCTGGGCAGCGGGGGCCGGTACCTGTGTGCGGGCCAGGGCTGCGGGGGCCGGTCCCTGTGAGAGGGACAGGGCTGCGGGGGCCGGTCCCTGTGAGCGGGTCAGGGCTGCGGGGACCAGTCCCTGTGAGCGGGTCAGGGCCGCGGGGGCTGGTCCCTGTGATCGGGTCAGGGCCGCGGGGGCCGGTCCCTGTGAGCGGGTCAGGGCTGCGGGGACCAGTCCCTGTGAGCTGGTCAGGGCCGCGGGGGCCAGTCCCTGTGAGCGGGTCAGGGCCGCGGGGGCCAGTCCCTGTGAGCGGGCCAGGGCAGCGGGGGCCGGTACCTGTGAGCGGGCCAGGGCTGCGGGGGCCAGTCCCTGTGAGCGGGCTAGGGCTGCGGGGGCCAGTCCCTGTGAGCGGGCTAGGGCCGCGGGGGCCAGTCCCTGTGAGCGGGCCAGGGCCGCGGGGGCCGGTCCCTGTGAGCGGGCCAGGGCCGCGGGGGCCGGTCCCTGCGGGGGCCAGTCCCAGTGAGCGGGCCAGGGCCGCGGGGGCCAGTCCCTGTGAGCGGGTCAAGGCCGCGGGGGCCAGTCCCTGTGAGCGGGTCAGGGCCGCGGGGGCCAGTCCCTGTGAGCTGGTCAGGGCCGCGGGGGCCAGTCCCTGTGAGCGGGTCAGGGCCGCGGGGGCCAGTCCCTGTGAGCGGGCCAGGGCCGCGGGGGCCGGTCCCTGTGAGCGGGCCAGGGCCGCGGGGTCCGGTCCCTGTGAGCGGGCCAGGGCCGCGGGGTCCGGTCCCTGTGAGCGGGCCAGGGCCGCGGGGGCCGGTCCCTGTGAGCGGGCCATGGCCGCGGGGGCCGGTCCCTGTGAGCGGGCCAGGGCCGCGGGGTCCGGTCCCTGTGAGCGGGCCAGGGCCGCGGGGGCCTGTCCCTGTGAGCGGGCCTGGGCCGCGGGGGCCGGTACCTGTGAGCGGGCCAGGGCTGCGGGGGCCGGTACCTGTGAGCGGGCCAGGGCTGCGGGGGCCGGTCCCTGTGAGAGGGCCAGGGCTGCGGGGGCCGGTCCCTGTGAGCGGGCCAGGGCTGCGGGGGCCGGTCCCTGTGAGCGGGCCAGGGCTGCGGGGGCCGGTCCCTGTGAGCGGGCCAGGGCTGCGGGGGCCGGTCCCTGTGAGCGGGCCAGGGCTGCGGGGGCCGGTCCCTGTGAGCGGGCCAGGGCTGCGGGGGCCGGTCCCTGTGAGCGGGCCAGGGCAGCGGGGGCCGGTCCCTGTGAGCGGGCCTGGGCTGCGGGGGCCGGTCCCTGTGAGCGGGCCAGAGCTGCGGGGGCCAGGCCTGCGGGGGCCAGTCCCTGTGAGCGGGCCTGGCCTGCGGGGGCAGGTACCTGTGAGCGGGCCTTGGCTGCGGGGGCCGGTCCCTGTGAGCGGGCCAGAGCTGCGGGGGCCAGGCCTGCGGGGGCCAGTCCCTGTGAGCGGGTCAAGGCCGCGGGGGCCAGTCCCTGTGAGCGGGTCAGGGCCGCGGGGGCCGGTCCCTGTGAGCGGGTCAGGGCCGCGGGGGCCGGTCCCTGTGAGCGGGTCAGGGCTGCGGGGGCCGGTCCCTGTGAGCGGGTCAGGGCTGCGGGGGCCAGTCCCTGTGAGCAGGCGAGGGCAACGGGGGCCGGTCCCTGTGAGCGGGCCTGGGCTGCGGGGGCCGGTCCCTGTGAGCGGGCCAGAGCTGCGGGGGCCAGGCCTGCGGGGGCCAGTCCCTGTGAGCGGGTCAAGGCCGCGGGGGCCAGTCCCTGTGAGCGGGTCAGGGCCGCGGGGGCCAGTCCCTGTGAGCTGGTCAGGGCCGCGGGGGCCAGTCCCTGTGAGCCGGTCAGGGCCGCGGGGGCCGGTCCCTGTGAGCGGGCCAGGGCCGCGGGGGCCGGTCCCTGTGTGCGGGCCAGGGACGCGGGGTCCGGTCCCTGAGAGCGGGCCAGGGCCGCAGGGGCCGGTCCCTGTGAGCGGGCCAGGGCCGCGGGGGCCGGTCCCTGTGAGCGGGCCAGGGCCGCGGGGTCCGGTCCCTGTGAGCGGGCCAGGGCCGCGGGGGCCGGTCCCTGTGAGCGGGCCAGGGCCGCGGGGGCCGGTCCCTGTGAGCGGGCCAGGGCTGCGGGGGCCGGTCCCTGTGAGCGGGCCAGGGCCGCGGGGGCCAGTCCATGTGAGCGGGTCAGGGCCGCGGGGGCCAGTCCCTGTGAGCTGGTCAGGGCCGCGGGGGCCAGTCCCTGTGAGCGGGTCAGGGCCGCGGGGGCCAGTCCCTGTGAGCGGGCCAGGGCCGCGGGGGCCGGTCCCTGTGAGCGGGCCAGGGCCGCGGGGTCCGGTCCCTGTGAGCGGGCCAGGGCCGCGGGGGCCTGTCCCTGTGAGCGGGCCAGGGCCGCGGGGTCCGGTCCCTGTGAGCGGGCCAGGGCCGCGGGGGCCTGTCCCTGTGAGCGGGCCTGGGCAGCGGGGGCCGGTACCTGTGAGTGGGCCAGGGCTGCGGGGGCCGGTCCCTGTGAGCGGGCCAGGGCTGCGGGGGCCGGTCCCTGTGAGCGGGCCAGGGCTGCGGGGGCCGGTGCCTGTGTGCGGGCCAGGGCTGCGGGGGCCGGTCCCTGTGAGCGGGCCAGGGCTGCGGGGGCCGGTCCCTGTGTGCGGGCAAGGGCTGCGGGGGCCGGTCCCTGTGAGCGGGCCAGGGCTGCGGGGGCCAGTCCCTGTGAGCGGGTCAGGGCTGCGGGGCCAGTCCCTGTGAGCGGGCAAGGGCTGCGGGGACCAGTCCCTGTGAGCGGGCTAGGGCTGCGGGGGCCAGTCCCTGTGAGCGGGCCAGGGCTGCGGGAGCCAGTCCCTGTGAGCGGGCCTGAGCTGCGGGGGCCAGGGCTGCGGGCGCCAGTCCCTGTGAGCGGGTCAGGGCCGCGGGGGCCAGTCCCTGTGAGCGGGTCAGGGCCGCGGGGGCCAGTCCCTGTGAGCGGGCCAGTCCCTGTGAGCGGCTCAGGGCCGCGGGGGCCAGTCCCTGAGAGAGGGCCAGGGCCGCGGGGGCCGGTCCCTGTGAGCGGGCCAGGGCTGCGGGGACCGGTCCCTGTGAGCGGGCCAGGGCTGCGGGGCCAGTCCCTGGGAGCTGGTCAGGGCTGCGGGGGACAGTCCCTGTGAGCGGGTCAGGGGTGCGGGGACCAGACCCTGTGAGCGGGTCAGGGGTGCGGGGACCAGTCCCTGTGAGCGGGCCAGGGCTGCAGGGGCCAGTGCCTGTGAGCGGGTCAGGGCTGCGGGGGCCAGTCCCTGTGAGCGGGCCAGGGCTGCAGGGGCCAGTCCCTGTGAGCGGGCCAGGGCTGCGGGGGCCAGTCCCTGTGAGCGGGCCAGGGCTGCGGGAGCCAGTCCCTGTGAGCGGGCCAGAGCTGCGGGGGCCAGGGCTGCGGGGGCCAGTCCCTGTGAGCGGGTCAGGGCTGCGGGGGCCAGTCCCTGTGAGCGGGTCAGGGCTGCAGGGGCCAGTCCCTGTGAGCGGGTCAGGGCCGCGGGGGCCAGTCCCTGTTGGCGGGTGAGGGCTGCGGTGTCAAATAGCTGTCAGGGGGTCAGGGCTGCGGCGGCCAGTCCATGTCAGCGGGACAGGGCTGCGGGGGCAAGTCACTGTGAGCGGGCCAGAGCTGCGGGGGCCAGGCCTGCGGGGGCCAGTCCCTGGGAGCTGGTCAGGACTGCGGGGGACAGTCCCTGTGAGCGGGTCAGGGCTGCGGGGACCAGTCCCTGTGAGCGGGTCAGGGGTGCGGGGACGAGTCCCTGTGAGCGGGTCAGGGCTGCGGGGGAGAGTCGCAGTGAGCGGGTCAGGGCTGCGGGGACCAGTCCCTGTGAGCGGGTCAGGGCTGTGGGGGCCAGTCCCTGTGAGCGGGCCAGGGCTGCGGGGACCAGTCCCTGTGAGCGGGCTAGGGCTGCGGGGGCCAGTCCCTGTGAGAGGGCCAGGGCTGCGGGAGCCAGTCCCTGTGAGCGGGTCAGGGCCGCGGGGGCCAGTCCCTGTGAGCGGGTCAGGGCCGCGGGGGCCAGGGCTGTGGGCGCCAGTCCCTGTGAGCGGGTCAGGGCTGCGGGGGCCAGTCCCTGTGAGCGGGTCAGGGCCGCGGGGGCCAGTCCCTGTGAGCGGGTCAGGGCCGCGGGGGCCAGTCCCTGTGAGCGGGTCAGGGCCGCGGGGGCCAGTCCCTGTGAGCGGGCCAGGGCCGCGGGGGTCGGTCCCTGTGAGCGGGCCAGGGGTGCGGGGGCCGGTCCCTGTGAGCGGGCCTGGGCTGCGGGGGCCGGTCCCTGTGAGCGGGCCTGGGCTGCGGGGGCCGGTCCCTGTGAGCGGGCCAGAGCTGCGGGGGCAGGCCTGCGGGGGCCAGTCCCTGTGAGCGGGTCAGGGCTGCGGGTGCCAGTCCCTGTGAGCGGGTCAGGGCCGCGGAGCTGGTCCCTGTGAGCTGGTCAGGGCCGCGGGGGCCGGTCCCTGTGAGCGGGTCAGGGCCGCGGGGGCCGGTCCCTGTGAGCGGGCCAGGGCCGCGGGGGCCGGTCCCTGTGAGCGGGTCAGGGCCGCGGGGGCCAGTCCCTGTGAGCGGGCCAGGGCCGCGGGGGCCTGTCCCTGTGAGCGGGCCAGGGCCGCGGGGGCCGGTCCCTGTGAGCGGGCCAGGGCCGCGGGGGCCGGTCCCTGTGAGCGGGCCAGGGCCGCGGGGTCCGGTCCCTGAGAGCGGGCCAGGGCCGCGGGGGCCGGTCCCTGTGAGCGGGCCAGGGCCGCGGGGGCCGGTCCCTGTGAGCGGGCCAGGGCCGCGGGGTCCGGTCCCTGTGAGCGGGCCAGGGCCGCGGGGGCCTGTCCCTGTGAGCGGGCCTGGGCAGCGGGGGCCGGTACCTGTGAGCGGGCCAGGGGTGCGGGGGCCGGTCCCTGTGAGCGGGCCAGGGCCGCGGGGTCCGGTCCCTGTGAGCGGGCCAGGGCCGCGGGGGCCTGTCCCTGTGAGCGGGCCTGGGCAGCGGGGGCCGGTACCTGTGAGCGGGCCAGGGCTGCGGGGGCCGGTCCCTGTGAGCGGGCCAGGGCTGCGGGGGCCGGTCCCTGTGAGCGTGCCAGGGCTGCGGGGGCCGGTGCCTGTGTGCGGGCCAGGGCTGCGGGGGCCGGTCCCTGTGAGCCGGCCAGGGATGCGGGGGCCGGTCCCTGTGTGCGGGCCAGGGCTGCGGGGGCCGGTCCCTGTGAGCGGGCCAGGGCCGCGGGGGACGGTCCCTGTGAGCGGGTCAGGGCTGCGGGGGCCGGTCCCTGTGAGCGGGCTAGGGCTGCGGGGGCCAGTCCCTGTGAGCGGGTCAGGGCCGCGGGGGACAGTCCCTGTGAGCGGGCCAGGGCCGCGGGGGCCGGTCCCTGTGAGCGGGCCAGGGCCGCGGGGGCCGGTCCCTGTGAGCGGGCCAGGGCCGCGGGGTCCGGTCCCTGTGAGCGGGCCAGGGCCGCGGGGGCCTGTCCCTGTGAGCGGGCCAGGGCAGCGGGGGCCGGTACCTGTGTGCGGGCCAGGGCTGCGGGGGCCTGTCCCTGTGAGCGGGTCAGGGCCGCGGGGGCTGGTCCCTGTGAGCTGGTCAGGGCCGCGGGGGCCACTCCCTGTGAGCGGGTCAGGGCCGCGGGGGCCAGTCCCTGTGAGCGGGCCAGGGCCGCGGGGGCCTGTCCCTGTGAGCGGGCCAGGGCCGCGGGGGCCGGTCCCTGTGAGCAGGTCAGGGGTGCGGGGACGAGTCCCTGTGAGCGGGTCAGGGTTGCGGGGGACAGTCGCAGTGAGCGGGTCAGGGCTGCGGGGACCAGTCCCTGTGAGCGGGTCAGGGCTGCGGGGGCCAGTCCCTGTGAGCGGGTCAGGGCTGCGGGGACCAGTCCCTGTGAGCGGGCTAGGGCCGCGGGGGCCGGTCCCTGTGAGCGGGCCAGGGCCGCGGGGGCCGGTCCCTGTGAGCGGGCCAGGGCCGCGGGGTCCGGTCCCTGTGAGCGGGCCAGGGCCGCGGGGGCCTGTCCCTGTGAGCGGGCCAGGGCCGCGGGGGCCTGTCCCTGTGAGCGGGCCAGGGCAGCGGGGGCCGGTACCTGTGTGCGGGCCAGGGCTGCGGGGACCGGTCCCTGTGAGCGGGCTAGGGCCGCGGGGGCCGGTCCCTGTGAGCGGGCCAGGGCCGCGGGGGCCGGTCCCTGTGTGCGGGCCAGGGCTGCGGGGGCCGGTCCCTGTGTGCGGGCCAGGGCTGCGGGGGCCGGTCCCTGTGAGCGGGCCAGGGCTGCGGGGGCCGGTGCCTGTGTGCGGGCCAGGGCTGCGGGGGCCGGTCCCTGTGAGCGGGCCAGGGATGCGGGGGCCGGTCCCTGTGTGCGGGCCAGGGCTGCGGGGGCCAGTCCCTGTGAGCGGGCCAGGGCTGCGGGGGCCAGTCCGGGGAGCGGGTAAGGGCTGCGTGGACCAGTCCCTGGGAGCTGGTCAGGACTGCGGGGGACAGTCCCTGTGAGCGGGTCAGGGCTGCGGGGGCCGGTCCCTGTGAGCAGGTCAGGGGTGCGGGGACGAGTCCCTCTGAGCGGGTCAGGGCTGCGGGGGACAGTCGCAGTGAGCGGGTCAGGGCTGCGGGGACCAGTCCCTGAGAGCGGGCCAGGGCCGCGGGGTCCGGTCCCTGAGAGCGGGCCAGGGCCGCGGGGGCCGGTCCCTGTGAGCGGGCCAGGGCCGCGGGGTCCGGTCCCTGTGAGCGGGCCAGGGCCGCGGGGGCCTGTCCCTGTGAGCGGGCCTGGGCAGCGGGGGCCGGTACCTGTGTGCGGGCCAGGGCTGCGGGGGCCTGTCCCTGTGAGCGGGCCTGGGCAGCGGGGGCCGGTACCTGTGTGCGGGCCAGGGCTGCGGGGGCCTGTCCCTGTGAGCGGGCCTGGGCAGCGGGGGCCGGTACCTGTGTGCGGGCCAGGGCTGCGGGGGCCGGTCCCTGTGAGCGGGTCAGGGCCGCGGGGGCTGGTCCCTGTGTGCGGGCCAGGGCTGCGGGGGCCTGTCCCTGTGAGCGGGCCAGGGTAGCGGGGACCGGTCCCTGTGAGCGGGCCAGGGCTGCGGGGGCCGGTCCCTGTGAGCGGGCCAGGGCTGCGGGGGCCGGTCCCTGTGAGCGGGCCAGGGCTGCATGGGCCGGTCCCTGTGAGCGGGCCAGGGCTGCGGGGGCCGGTCCCTGTGAGCGGGCCAGGGCTGCGGGGGCCGGTCCCTGTGAGCGGGCCAGGGCTGCGGGGGCCGGTCCCTGTGAGCGGGCCTGGGCTGCGGGGGCCGGTCCCTGTGAGCGGGCCAGAGCTGCGGGGGCCAGGCCTGCGGGGGCCAGTCCCTGTGAGCGGGCCTGGCCTGCGGGGGCAGGTACCTGTGAGCGGGCCTTGGCTGCGGGGGCCGGTCCCTGTGAGCGGGTCAAGGCCGCGGGGGCCAGTCCCTGTGAGCGGGTCAGGGCCGCGGGGGCCAGTCCTTGTGAGCCGGTCAGGGCCGCGGGGGCCGGTCCCTGTGAGCGGGCCAGGGCCGCGGGGGCCGGTCCCTGTGTGCGGGCCAGGGACGCGGGGTCCGGTCCCTGAGAGCGGGCCAGGGCCGCAGGGGCCGGTCCCTGTGAGCGGGCCAGGGCCGCAGGGGCCAGTCCCTGTGAGCGGGCCAGGGCCGCGGGGACCAGTTCCTGTGAGCGGGTCAGGGCTGCGGGGGACAGTCGCAGTGAGCGGGTCAGGGCTGCGGGGACCAGTCCCTGTGAGCAGGTCAGGGCTGCGGGGGCCAGTCCCTGTGAGCAGGTCAGGGCTGCGGGGGCCAGTCCCTGTGAGCGGGTCAGGGCTGCGGGGGCCAGTCCCTGTGAGCGGGCCAGGGCCGCGGGGGCCAGTCCCTGTGAGCGGGACAGGGCCGCGGGGGCCGGTCCCTGTGAGCGGGCCAGGGCCGCGGGGGCCGGTCCCTGCGGGGGCCAGTCCCTGTGAGCGGGCCAGGGCCGCGGGGGCCAGTCCCTGTGAGCGGGCCAGGGCCGCGGGGGCCGGTCCCTGTGAGCGGGCCAGGGCCGCGGGGGCCGGTCCCTGCGGGGGCAAGTCCCTGTGAGCGGGTCAGGGCTGCGGGGGCCAGTCCCTGTGAGCGGGTCAGGGCTGCAGGGGCCAGTCCCTGTGAGCGGGTCAGGGCCGCGGGGACCAGTCCCTGTGAGCGTGTCAGGGCTGCGGGGGCCAGTCCCTGTGAGCGGGCCAGGGCCGCGGGGGCCGGTCCCTGTGAGCGGGCCAGGGCCGCGGGGGCCGGTCCCTGTGAGCGGGCCAGGGCCGCGGGGGCCGGTCCCTGTGAGCGGGCCAGGGCCGCGGGGTCCGGTCCCTGTGAGCGGGCCAGGGCCGCGGGGGCCTGTCCCTGTGAGCGGGCCTGGGCCGCGGGGGCCGGTACCTGTGAGCGGGCCAGGGCTGCGGGGGCCGGTCCCTGTGAGCGGGCCAGGGCTGCGGGGGCCGGTCCCTGTGAGCGGGCCAGGGCCGCGGGGGCCGGTACGTGTGAGCGGGCCAGGGCTGCGGGGGCCGGTCCCTGTGAGCGGGCCAGGGCCGCGGTGGCCGGTCCCTGTGAGCGGGCCAGGGCCGCGGGGGCCGGTCCCTGTGAGCGGGCCAGGGCCGCGGGGGCCGGTCCCTGTGAGCGGGCCAGGGCCGCGGTGGCCGGTCCCTGTGTGCGGGCCAGGGCCGCGGGGGCCGGTCCCTGTGAGCGGGCCAGGGCCACGGGGGCCGGTCCCTGTGTGCGGGCCAGGGCCGCGGGGGCCGGTCCCTGTGAGCGGGCCAGGGCCGCGGGGGCCGGTCCCTGTGAGCGGGCCAGGGCTGCGGGGGCCGGTCCCTGTGAGCGGGTCAGGGCTGCGGGGGCCGGTCCCTGTGAGCGGGCCAGGGCTGCGGGGGCCGGTCCCTGTGAGCGGGCCTGGGCAGCGGGGGCCGGTACCTGTGAGCGGGCCAGGGCTGCGGGGGCCGGTCCCTGTGAGCGGGCCAGGGCTGCGGGGGCCAGTCCCTGTGAGCGGGCCAGGGCCGCGGGGGCCAGTCCCTGCGGGGGCCAGTCCCTGTGAGCGGGCCAGGGCCGCGGGGGCCAGTCCCTGTCAGCGGGCCAGGGCTGCGGGGGCCGGTCCCTGTGAGCGGGCCAGGGCAGCGGGGGCCGGTCCCTGTGAGCGGGCCAGGGCTGCGGGTCCAGTCCCTGTGAGCGGGCCAGGGCCGCGGGGGCCGGTACCTGTGAGCGGGCCAGGGCCGCGGGGGCCGGTCCCTGTGAGCGGGCCAGGGCTGCGGGGGCCGGTCCCTGTGAGCGGGTCAGGGCCGCGGGGGCCGGTCCCTGTGAGCGGGTCAGGGCTGTGGGGGCCTGTCCCTGTGAGCGGGCCTGGGCAGCGGGGGCCGGTACCTGTGAGCGGGCCAGGGCTGCGGGGGCCGGTCCCTGTGAGCGGGCCAGGGCTGCAGGGGCCAGTCCCTGTGAGCGGGCCAGGGCTGCGGGGGCCGGTCCCTGTGAGCGGGCCAGGGATGCGGGGGCCGGTCCCTGTGTGCGGGCCAGGGCTGCGGGGGCCGGTCCCTGTGAGCGGGCCAGGGCTGCGGGGGCCAGTCCCTGTGAGCGGGCCAGGGCTGCGGGGGCCAGTCCGGGGAGCGGGTCAGGGCTGCGTGGACCAGTCCCTGGGAGCTGGTCAGGACTGCGGGGGACAGTCCCTGTGAGCGGGTCAGGGCTGCGGGGGCCGGTCCCTGTGAGCGGGCTAGGGCTGCGGGGGCCAGTCCCTGTGAGCGGGCCAGGGCCGCGGGGGCCGGTCCCTGTGAGCGGGCCAGGGCCGCGGGGGCCGGTCCCTGTGAGCGGGCCAGGGCCGCGGGGTCCGGTCCCTGTGAGCGGGCCAGGGCCGCGGGGGCCTGTCCCTGTGAGCGGGCCAGGGCAGCGGGGGCCGGTACCTGTGTGCGGGCCAGGGCTGCGGGGGCCTGTCCCTGTGAGCGGGTCAGGGCCGCGGGGGCTGGTCCCTGTGAGCTGGTCAGGGCCGCGGGGGCCACTCCCTGTGAGCGGGTCAGGGCCGCGGGGGCCAGTCCCTGTGAGCGGGCCAGGGCCGCGGGGGCCTGTCCCTGTGAGCGGGCCAGGGCCGCGGGGGCCGGTCCCTGTGAGCAGGTCAGGGGTGCGGGGACGAGTCCCTGTGAGCGGGTCAGGGTTGCGGGGGACAGTCGCAGTGAGCGGGTCAGGGCTGCGGGGACCAGTCCCTGTGAGCGGGTCAGGGCTGCGGGGGCCGGTCCCTGTGAGCGGGCCAGGGCTGCGGGGACCGGTCCCTGTGAGCGGGCCAGGGCCGCGGGGGCCTGTCCCTGTGAGCGGGCCAGGGCTGCGGGGACCGGTCCCTGTGAGCGGGCTAGGGCCGCGGGGGCCGGTCCCTGTGAGCGGGCCAGGGCCGCGGGGGCCGGTCCCTGTGAGCGGGCCAGGGCTGCGGGGGCCGGTGCCTGTGAGCGGGCCAGGGCTGCGGGGGCCGGTCCCTGTGAGCGGGCCAGGGATGCGGGGGCCGGTCCCTGTGTGCGGGCCAGGGCTGCGGGGGCCGGTCCCTGTCAGCGGGCCAGGGCTGCGGGGGCCAGTCCCTGTGAGCGGGGCAGGGCTGCGGGGGCCAGTCCCTGTGAGCGGGCCAGGGCTGCGGGGGCCAGTCCGGGGAGCGGGTAAGGGCTGCGTGGACCAGTCCCTGGGAGCTGGTCAGGACTGCGGGGGACAGTCCCTGTGAGCGGGTCAGGGCTGCGGGGGCCGGTCCCTGTGAGCAGGTCAGGGGTGCGGGGACGAGTCCCTGTGAGCGGGCCAGGGCTGCGGGGGCCAGTCCGGGGAGCGGGTAAGGGCTGCGTGGACCAGTCCCTGGGAGCTGGTCAGGACTGCGGGGGACAGTCGCATGTGAGCGGGTCAGGGCTGCGGGGACCAGTCCCTGTGAGCGGGCCAGGGCCGCGGGGTCCGGTCCCTGAGAGCGGGCCAGGGCCGCGGGGGCCGGTCCCTGTGAGCGGGCCAGGGCCGCGGGGTCCGGTCCCTGTGAGCGGGCCAGGGCCGCGGGGGCCTGTCCCTGTGAGCGGGCCTGGGCAGCGGGGGCCGGTACCTGTGTGCGGGCCAGGGCTGCGGGGGCCTGTCCCTGTGAGCGGGCCTGGGCAGCGGGGGCCGGTACCTGTGTGCGGGCCAGGGCTGCGGGGGCCTGTCCCTGTGAGCGGGCCTGGGCAGCGGGGGCCGGTACCTGTGTGCGGGCCAGGGCTGCGGGGGCCGGTCCCTGTGAGCGGGTCAGGGCCGCGGGGGCTGGTCCCTGTGAGGGGGTCAGGGCCGCGGGGGCCAGTCCCTGTGAGCGGGTCAGGGCCGCGGGGGCCAGTGTCTGTGATCGGGTCATGGCTGCGGTGGCAAATAGCTGTGAGCAGGTCAGGGCTGCGGGGGCCAGTCCCTGTGAGCGGGCCAGGGTAGCGGGGACCGGTCCCTGTGAGCGGGCCAGGGCTGCGGGGGCCGGTCCCTGTGAGCGGGCCAGGGCTGCGGGGGCCGGTCCCTGTGAGCGGGCCAGGGCTGCGGGGGCCGGTCCCTGTGAGCGGGCCAGGGCTGCGGGGGCCGGTCCCTGTGAGCGGGCCAGGGCTGCGGGGGCCGGTCCCTGTGAGCGGGCCTGGGCTGCGGGGGCCGGTCCCTGTGAGCGGGCCAGAGCTGCGGGGGCCAGGCCTGCGGGGGCCAGTCCCTGTGAGCGGGCCTGGCCTGCGGGGGCAGGTACCTGTGAGCGGGCCTTGGCTGCGGGGGCCGGTCCCTGTGAGCGGGTCAAGGCCGCGGGGGCCAGTCCCTGTGAGCGGGTCAGGGCCGCGGGGGCCAGTCCTTGTGAGCCGGTCAGGGCCGCGGGGGCCGGTCCCTGTGAGCGGGCCAGGGCCGCGGGGGCCGGTCCCTGTGTGCGGGCCAGGGACGCGGGGTCCGGTCCCTGAGAGCGGGCCAGGGCCGCAGGGGCCGGTCCCTGTGAGCGGGCCAGGGCCGCGGGGGCCGGTCCCTGTGAGCGGGCCAGGGCCGCGGGGACCAGTTCCTGTGAGCGGGTCAGGGCTGCGGGGGACAGTCGCAGTGAGCGGGTCAGGGCTGCGGGGACCAGTCCCTGTGAGCAGGTCAGGGCTGCGGGGGCCAGTCCCTGTGAGCGGGCCAGGGCTGCAGGGGCCAGTCCCTGTGAGCGGGCTAGGGCTGCGGGGGCCAGTCCCTGTGAGCGGGCCAGGGCCGCGGGGGCCAGTCCCTGTGAGCGGGACAGGGCCGCGGGGGCCGGTCCCTGTGAGCGGGCCAGGGCCGCGGGGGCCGGTCCCTGCGGGGGCCAGTCCCTGTGAGCGGGCCAGGGCCGCGGGGGCCAGTCCCTGTGAGCGGGCCAGGGCCGCGGGGGCCGGTCCCTGTGAGCGGGCCAGGGCCGCGGGGGCCGGTCCCTGCGGGGGCAAGTCCCTGTGAGCGGGTCAGGGCTGCGGGGGCCAGTCCCTGTGAGCGGGTCAGGGCTGCAGGGGCCAGTCCCTGTGAGCGGGTCAGGGCCGCGGGGGCCGGTACGTGTGAGCGGGCCAGGGCCGCGGGGGCCGGTCCCTGTGAGCGGGCCAGGGCCGCGGTGGCCGGTCCCTGTGTGCGGGCCAGGGCCGCGGGGGCCGGTCCCTGTGAGCGGGCCAGGGCCACGGGGGCCGGTCCCTGTGTGCGGGCCAGGGCCGCGGGGGCCGGTCCCTGTGAGCGGGTCAGGGCCGCGGGGGCCGGTCCCTGTGAGCGGGCCAGGGCTGCGGGGGCCGGTCCCTGTGAGCGGGCCAGGGCTGCGGGGGCCGGTCCCTGGGAGCGGGTCAGGGCTGCGTGGGCCAGTCCCTGGGAGCTGGTCAGGGCTGCGGGGGACAGTCCCTGTGAGCGGGTCAGGGCTGCGGGGACCAGTCCCTGTGAGCGGGTCAGGGGTGCGGGGACCAGTTCCTGTGAGCGGGTCAGGGCTGCGGGGGACAGTCGCAGTGAGCGGGTCAGGGCTGCGGGGACCAGTCCCTGTGAGCAGGTAAGAGCTGCGGGGGCCAGTCCCTGTGAGCGGGTCAGGGCTGCGGGGACCAGTTCCTGTGAGCGGGTCAGGGCTGCGGGGGACAGTCGCAGTGAGCGGGTCAGGGCTGCGGGGACCAGTCCCTGTGAGCAGGTCAGAGCTGCGGGGGCCAGTCCCTGTGAGCGGGCCAGGGCTGCGGGGGCCAGTCCCTGTGAGCGGGCCAGGGCCGCGGGGGCCAGTCCCTGTGAGCGGGCCAGGGCTGCAGGGGCCAGTCCCTGTGAGCGGGTCAGGGCCGCGGGGGCCAGTCCCTGTGAGCGTGTCAGGGCTGCGGGGGCCAGTCCCTGTGAGCGGGCCAGGGCCGCGGGGGCCAGTCCCTGTGAGCGGGCCAGGGCCGCGGGGGCCGGTCCCTGTGAGCGGGCCAGGGCCGCGGGGGCCGGTCCCTGTGAGCGGGTCAGGGCTGTGGGGGCCTGTCCCTGTGAGCGGGCCTGGGCAGCGGGGGCCGGTACCTGTGAGCGGGCCAGGGCTGCGGGTCCAGTCCCTGTGAGCGGGCCAGGGCCGCGGGGGCCGGTACCTGTGAGCGGGCCAGGGCCGCGGGGGCCGGTCCCTGTGAGCGGGCCAGGGCTGCGGGGGCCGGTCCCTGTGAGCGGGTCAGGGCCGCGGGGGACGGTCCCTGTGAGCGGGTCAGGGCTGTGGGGGCCTGTCCCTGTGAGCGGGCCTGGGCAGCGGGGGCCGGTACCTGTGAGCGGGCCAGGGCTGCGGGGGCCGGTCCCTGTGAGCGGGCCAGGGCTGCGGGGGCCAGTCCCTGTGAGCGGGCCAGGGCTGCGGGGGCCAGTCCCTGTGAGCGGGCTAGGGCTGCGGGGGCCAGTCCCTGTGAGCGGGCCAGGGCCGCGGGGGCCAGTCCCTGTGAGCGGGCCAGGGCCGCGGGGGCCGGTCCCTGTGAGCGGGCCAGGGCCGCGGGGGCCGGTCCCTGCGGGGGCCAGTCCCTGTGAGCGGGTCAGGGCCGCGGGGGCCAGTCCCTGTGAGCGGGTCAGGGCCGCGGGGGCCAGTCCCTGTGAGCGGGCCAGGGCCGCGGGGGCCGGTCCCTGTGAGCGGGCCAGGGACGCGGGGGCCGGTCCCTGAGAGCGGGCCAGGGCCGCGGGGGCCGGTCCCTGTGAGCGGGCCATGGCCGCGGGGGCCGGTCCCTGTGAGCGGGCCAGGGCCGCGGGGGCCTGTCCCTGTGAGCGGGCCTGGGCAGCGGGGGCCGGTACCTGTGAGCGGGCCAGGGCTGCGGGGGCCGGTCCCTGTGAGCGGGCCAGGGCTGCAGGGGCCAGTCCCTGTGAGCGGGCTAGGGCTGCGGGGGCCAGTCCCTGTGAGCGGGCCAGGGCCGCGGGGGCCAGTCCCTGTGAGCGGGCCAGGGCCGCGGGGGCCGGTCCCTGTGAGCGGGCCAGGGCCGCGGGGGCCGGTCCCTGCGGGGGCCAGTCCCTGTGAGCGGGTCAGGGCCGCGGGGGCCAGTCCCAGTGAGCTGGTCAGGGCCGCGGGGGCCAGTCCCTGTGAGCGGGTCAGGGCCGCGGGGGCCAGTCCCTGTGAGCGGGCCAGGGCCGCGGGGGCCGGTCCCTGTGAGCGGGCCAGGGACGCGGGGGCCGGTCCCTGAGAGCGGGCCAGGGCCGCGGGGGCCGGTCCCTGTGAGCGGGCCATGGCCGCGGGGGCCGGTCCCTGTGAGCGGGCCAGGGCCGCGGGGGCCTGTCCCTGTGAGCGGGCCTGGGCCGCGGGGGCCGGTACCTGTGAGCAGGCCAGGGCTGCGGGGGCCGGTCCCTGTGAGCGGGCCAGGGCTGCGGGGGCCGGTCCATGTGAGCGGGCCAGGGCTGCGGGGGCCGGTCCCTGTGAGCGGGCCAGGGCCGCGGGGGCCGGTCCCTGTGAGCGGGCCAGGGCCGCGGTGGCCGGTCCCTGTGTGCGGGCCTGGGCTGCGGGGGCCGGTCCCTGTGAGCGGGCCAGGGCCGCGAGGGCCGGTCCCTGTGTGCGGGCCAGGGCCGCGGGGGCCGGTCCCTGTGAGCGGGTCAGGGCCGCGGGGGCCAGTCCCTGTGAGCGGGCCTGGGCCGCGGGGGCCGGTCCCTGTGAGCGGGCCAGGGCCGCGGGGGCCGGTCCCTGTGTGCGGGCCAGGGCCGCGGGGGCCGGTCCCTGTGAGCGGGTCAGGGCCGCGGGGGCCGGTCCCTGTGAGCGGGCCAGGGCCGCGGGGGCCGGTCCCTGTGAGCGGGCCAGGGCCGCGGGGGCCGGTCCCTGCGGGGGCCAGTCCCTGTGAGCGGGCCAGGGCCGCGGGGGCCAGTCCCTGTGAGCGGGTCAAGGCCGCGGGGGACAGTCCCTGTGAGCGGGTCAGGGCCGCGGGGGCCGGTCCCTGCGGGGGCAAGTCCCTGTGAGCGGGTCAGGGCTGCGGGGGCCAGTCCCTGTGAGCGGGTCAGGGCTGCAGGGGCCAGTCCCTGTGAGCGGGTCAGGGCCGCGGGGACCAGTCCCTGTGAGCGTGTCAGGGCTGCGGGGGCCGGTCCCTGTGAGCGGGCCAGGGCCACGGGGGCCGGTCCCTGTGAGCGGGCCAGGGCCGCGGGGGCCGGTCCCTGTGAGCGGGCCAGGGCCGCGGGATCCGGTCCCTGTGAGCGGGCCAGGGCCGCGGGGGCCTGTCCCTGTGAGCGGGCCTGGGCCGCGGGGGGCGGTACCTGTGAGCGGGCCAGGGCTGCGGGGGCCGGTCCCTGTGAGCGGGCCAGGGCTGCGGGGGCCGGTCCCTGTGAGCGGGCCAGGGCCGCGGGGGCCGGTACGTGTGAGCGGGCCAGGGCTGCGGGGGCCGGTCCCTGTGAGCGGGCCAGGGCCGCGGTGGCCGGTCCCTGTGTGCGGGCCAGGGCCGCGGGGGCCGGTCCCTGTGAGCGGGCCAGGGCCACGGGGGCCGGTCCCTGTGTGCGGGCCAGGGCCGCGGGGGCCGGTCCCTGTGAGCGGGTCAGGGCCGCGGGGGCCGGTCCCTGTGAGCAGGTCAGAGCTGCGGGGGCCAGTCCCTGTGAGCGGGCCAGGGCTGCGGGGGCCGGTCCCGGGGAGCGGGTCAGGGCTGCGTGGGCCAGTCCCTGGGAGCTGGTCAGGGCTGCGGGGACCAGTCCCTGTGAGCGGGTCAGGGGTGCGGGGACCAGTTCCTGTGAGCGGGTCAGGGCTGCGGGGGACAGTCGCAGTGAGCGGGTCAGGGCTGCGGGGACCAGTCCCTGTGAGCAGGTCAGGGCTGCGGGGGCCAGTCCCTGTGAGCGGGCCAGGGCTGCGGGGGCCAGTCCCTGTGAGCGGGCCAGGGCCGCGGGGGCCGGTCCCTGTGAGCGGGCCAGGGCCGCGGGGGCCGGTCCCTGCGGGGGCCAGTCCCTGTGAGCGGGCCAGGGCCGCGGGGGCCAGTCCCTGTGAGCGGGCCAGGGCTGCGGGGGCCAGTCCCTGTGAGCGGGCCAGGGCCGCGGGGGCCGGTCCCTGTGAGCGGGCCAGGGCCGCGGGGGCCGGTCCCTGTGAGCGGGCCACGGGCCCCGGTGCCGGTCGCTGTGAGCGGGCCACGGGCGCCGGTGCCGGTCCCTGTGAGCGGGCCAGGGCCGCGGGGGCCGGTCCCTGTGAGCGGGTCAGGGCCGCGGGGGCCGGTCCCTGTGAGCGGGTCAGGGCTGTGGGGGCCTGTCCCTGTGAGCGGGTCAGGGCTGTGGGGGCCTGTCCCTGTGAGCGGGCCTGGGCAGCGGGGGCCGGTACCTGTGAGCGGGCCAGGGCTGCGGGGGCCGGTCCCTGTGAGCGGGCCAGGGCTGCGGGGGCCGGTCCCTGTGAGCGGGTCAGGGCTGCGGGGGCCAGTCCCTGTGAGCGGGCCAGGGCCGCGGGGGCCAGTCCCTGTGAGCGGGCCAGGGCCGCGGGGGCCGGTCCCTGTGAGCGGGCCAGGGCCGCGGGGGCCAGTCCCTGCGGGGGCCAGTCCCTGTGAGCGGGCCAGGGCCGCGGGGGCCAGTCCCTGTCAGCGGGCCAGGGCTGCGGGGGCCGGTCCCTGTGAGCGGGCCAGGGCCGCGGGGGCCGGTCCCTGCGGGGGCCAGTCCCTGTGAGCTGGTCAGGGCTGCGGGGGCCAGTCCCTGTGAGCGGGTCAGGGCTGCAGGGGCCAGTCCCTGTGAGCGGGTCAGGGCCGCGGGGGCCAGTCCCTGTGAGCGGGTCAGGGCCGCGGGGGCCAGTCCCTGTGAGCGGGCCAGGGCCGCGGGGGCCAGTCCCTGTGAGCGGGCCAGGGCCGCGGGGGCCGGTCCCTGTGAGCGGGTCAGGGCTGTGGGGGCCTGTCCCTGTGAGCGGGCCTGGGCAGCGGGGGCCGGTCCCTGCGGGGGCCAGTCCCTGTGAGCGGGCCAGGGCCGCGGGGGCCAGTCCCTGTGAGCGGGCCAGGGCCGCGGGGGCCGGTCCCTGTGAGCGGGCCAGGGCCGCGGGGGCCGGTCCCTGCGGGGGCCAGTCCCTGTGAGCTGGTCAGGGCTGCGGGGGCCAGTCCCTGTGAGCGGGTCAGGGCTGCAGGGGCCAGTCCCTGTGAGCGGGTCAGGGCCGCGGGGGCCAGTCCCTGTGAGCGTGTCAGGGCTGCGGGGGCCAGTCCCTGTGAGCGGGCCAGGGCCGCGGGGGCCGGTCCCTGTGAGCGGGCCAGGGCCGCGGGGGCCGGTCCCTGCGGGGGCCAGTCCCTGTGAGCGGGCCAGGGCCGCGGGGGCCAGTCCCTGTGAGCGGGCCAGGGCTGCGGGGGCCAGTCCCTGTGAGCGGGCCAGGGCCGCGGGGGCCGGTCCCTGTGAGCGGGCCAGGGCCGCGGGGGCCGGTCCCTGTGAGCGGGCCACGGGCCCCGGTGCCGGTCGCTGTGAGCGGGCCACGGGCGCCGGTGCCGGTACCTGTGAGCGGGCCAGGGCTGCGGGGGCCGGTCCCTGTGAGCGGGCCAGGGCTGCGGGGGCCGGTCCCTGTGAGCGGGTCAGGGCTGCGGGGGCCAGTCCCTGTGAGCGGGCCAGGGCCGCGGGGGCCAGTCCCTGTGAGCGGGCCAGGGCCGCGGGGGCCGGTCCCTGTGAGCGGGCCAGGGCCGCGGGGGCCAGTCCCTGTGAGCGGGTCAGGGCCGCGGGGGCCGGTCCCTGTGAGCGGGTCAGGGCTGTGGGGGCCTGTCCCTGTGAGCGGGCCTGGGCAGCGGGGGCCGGTACCTGTGAGCGGGCCAGGGCTGCGGGGGCCGGTCCCTGTGAGCGGGCTAGGGCTGCGGGGGCCAGTCCCTGTGAGCGGGCCAGGGCCGCGGGGGCCGGTCCCTGTGAGCGGGCCAGGGCCGCGGGGGCCGGTCCCTGCGGGGGCCAGTCCCTGTGAGCGGGCCAGGGCCGCGGGGGCCAGTCCCTGTGAGCGGGCCAGGGCCGCGGGGGCCGGTCCCTGTGAGCGGGCCAGGGCCGCGGGGGCCGGTCCCTGCGGGGGCCAGTCCCTGTGAGCTGGTCAGGGCTGCGGGGGCCAGTCCCTGTGAGCGGGTCAGGGCTGCAGGGGCCAGTCCCTGTGAGCGGGTCAGGGCCGCGGGGGCCAGTCCCTGTGAGCGTGTCAGGGCTGCGGGGGCCAGTCCCTGGGAGCTGGTCAGGGCTGCGGGGACCAGTCCCTGTGAGCGGGTCAGGGGTGCGGGGACCAGTTCCTGTGAGCGGGTCAGGGCTGCGGGGGACAGTCGCAGTGAGCGGGTCAGGGCTGCGGGGACCAGTCCCTGTGAGCAGGTCAGGGCTGCGGGGGCCAGTCCCTGTGAGCGGGCCAGGGCTGCGGGGGCCAGTCCCTGTGAGCGGGCCAGGGCCGCGGGGGCCGGTCCCTGTGAGCGGGCCAGGGCCGCGGGGGCCGGTCCCTGCGGGGGCCAGTCCCTGTGAGCGGGCCAGGGCCGCGGGGGCCAGTCCCTGTGAGCGGGCCAGGGCTGCGGGGGCCAGTCCCTGTGAGCGGGCCAGGGCCGCGGGGGCCGGTCCCTGTGAGCGGGCCAGGGCCGCGGGGGCCGGTCCCTGTGAGCGGGCCACGGGCCCCGGTGCCGGTCGCTGTGAGCGGGCCACGGGCGCCGGTGCCGGTCCCTGTGAGCGGGCCAGGGCCGCGGGGGCCGGTCCCTGTGAGCGGGTCAGGGCCGCGGGGGCCGGTCCCTGTGAGCGGGTCAGGGCTGTGGGGGCCTGTCCCTGTGAGCGGGTCAGGGCTGTGGGGGCCTGTCCCTGTGAGCGGGCCTGGGCAGCGGGGGCCGGTACCTGTGAGCGGGCCAGGGCTGCGGGGGCCGGTCCCTGTGAGCGGGTCAGGGCTGCGGGGGCCAGTCCCTGTGAGCGGGCCAGGGCTGCGGGGGCCGGTCCCTGTGAGCGGGTCAGGGCTGCGGGGGCCAGTCCCTGTGAGCGGGCCAGGGCCGCGGGGGCCAGTCCCTGTGAGCGGGCCAGGGCCGCGGGGGCCGGTCCCTGTGAGCGGGCCAGGGCCGCGGGGGCCAGTCCCTGCGGGGGCCAGTCCCTGTGAGCGGGCCAGGGCCGCGGGGGCCAGTCCCTGTCAGCGGGCCAGGGCTGCGGGGGCCGGTCCCTGTGAGCGGGCCAGGGCCGCGGGGGCCGGTCCCTGCGGGGGCCAGTCCCTGTGAGCTGGTCAGGGCTGCGGGGGCCAGTCCCTGTGAGCGGGTCAGGGCTGCAGGGGCCAGTCCCTGTGAGCGGGTCAGGGCCGCGGGGGCCAGTCCCTGTGAGCGGGTCAGGGCCGCGGGGGCCAGTCCCTGTGAGCGGGCCAGGGCCGCGGGGGCCAGTCCCTGTGAGCGGGCCAGGGCCGCGGGGGCCGGTCCCTGTGAGCGGGTCAGGGCTGTGGGGGCCTGTCCCTGTGAGCGGGCCTGGGCAGCGGGGGCCGGTCCCTGCGGGGGCCAGTCCCTGTGAGCGGGCCAGGGCCGCGGGGGCCAGTCCCTGTGAGCGGGCCAGGGCCGCGGGGGCCGGTCCCTGTGAGCGGGCCAGGGCCGCGGGGGCCGGTCCCTGCGGGGGCCAGTCCCTGTGAGCTGGTCAGGGCTGCGGGGGCCAGTCCCTGTGAGCGGGTCAGGGCTGCAGGGGCCAGTCCCTGTGAGCGGGTCAGGGCCGCGGGGGCCAGTCCCTGTGAGCGTGTCAGGGCTGCGGGGGCCAGTCCCTGTGAGCGGGCCAGGGCCGCGGGGGCCGGTCCCTGTGAGCGGGCCAGGGCCGCGGGGGCCGGTCCCTGCGGGGACCAGTCCCTGTGAGCGGGCCAGGGCCGCGGGGGCCAGTCCCTGTGAGCGGGCCAGGGCTGCGGGGGCCAGTCCCTGTGAGCGGGCCAGGGCCGCGGGGGCCGGTCCCTGTGAGCGGGCCAGGGCCGCGGGGGCCGGTCCCTGTGAGCGGGCCACGGGCCCCGGTGCCGGTCGCTGTGAGCGGGCCACGGGCGCCGGTGCCGGTACCTGTGAGCGGGCCAGGGCTGCGGGGGCCGGTCCCTGTGAGCGGGCCAGGGCTGCGGGGGCCGGTCCCTGTGAGCGGGTCAGGGCTGCGGGGGACAGTCCCTGTGAGCGGGCCAGGGCCGCGGGGGCCAGTCCCTGTGAGCGGGCCAGGGCCGCGGGGGCCGGTCCCTGTGAGCGGGCCAGGGCCCCGGGGGCCAGTCCCTGTGAGCGGGTCAGGGCCGCGGGGGCCGGTCCCTGTGAGCGGGTCAGGGCTGTGGGGGCCTGTCCCTGTGAGCGGGCCTGGGCAGCGGGGGCCGGTACCTGTGAGCGGGCCAGGGCTGCGGGGGCCGGTCCCTGTGAGCGGGCTAGGGCTGCGGGGGCCAGTCCCTGTGAGCGGGCCAGGGCCGCGGGGGCCGGTCCCTGTGAGCGGGCCAGGGCCGCGGGGGCCGGTCCCTGCGGGGGCCAGTCCCTGTGAGCGGGCCAGGGCCGCGGGGGCCAGTCCCTGTGAGCGGGCCAGGGCCGCGGGGGCCGGTCCCTGTGAGCGGGCCAGGGCCGCGGGGGCCGGTCCCTGCGGGGGCCAGTCCCTGTGAGCTGGTCAGGGCTGCGGGGGCCAGTCCCTGTGAGCGGGTCAGGGCTGCAGGGGCCAGTCCCTGTGAGCGGGTCAGGGCCGCGGGGGCCAGTCCCTGTGAGCGTGTCAGGGCTGCGGGGGCCAGTCCCTGTGAGCGGGCCAGGGCCGCGGGGGCCGGTCCCTGTGAGCGGGCCAGGGCCGCGGGGGCCGGTCCCTGCGGGGGCCAGTCCCTGTGAGCGGGCCAGGGCCGCGGGGGCCAGTCCCTGTGAGCGGGCCAGGGCTGCGGGGGCCAGTCCCTGTGAGCGGGCCAGGGCCGCGGGGGCCGGTCCCTGTGAGCGGGCCAGGGCCGCGGGGGCCGGTCCCTGTGAGCGGGCCACGGGCCCCGGTGCCGGTCGCTGTGATCGGGCCACGGGCGCCGGTGCCGGTCCCTGTGAGCGGGCCAGGGCCGCGGGGGCCGGTCCCTGTGAGCGGGTCAGGGCCGCGGGGGCCGGTCCCTGTGAGCGGGTCAGGGCTGTGGGGGCCTGTCCCTGTGAGCGGGTCAGGGCTGTGGGGGCCTGTCCCTGTGAGCGGGCCTGGGCAGCGGGGGCCGGTACCTGTGAGCGGGCCAGGGCTGCGGGGGCCGGTCCCTGTGAGCGGGCCAGGGCTGCGGGGGCCGGTCCCTGTGAGCGGGTCAGGGCTGCGGGGGCCAGTCCCTGTGAGCGGGCCAGGGCCGCGGGGGCCAGTCCCTGTGAGCGGGCCAGGGCCGCGGGGGCCGGTCCCTGTGAGCGGGCCAGGGCCGCGGGGGCCAGTCCCTGCGGGGGCCAGTCCCTGTGAGCGGGCCAGGGCCGCGGGGGCCAGTCCCTGTCAGCGGGCCAGGGCTGCGGGGGCCGGTCCCTGTGAGCGGGCCAGGGCCGCGGGGGCCGGTCCCTGCGGGGGCCAGTCCCTGTGAGCTGGTCAGGGCTGCGGGGGCCAGTCCCTGTGAGCGGGTCAGGGCTGCAGGGGCCAGTCCCTGTGAGCGGGTCAGGGCCGCGGGGGCCAGTCCCTGTGAGCGGGTCAGGGCCGCGGGGGCCAGTCCCTGTGAGCGGGCCAGGGCCGCGGGGGCCAGTCCCTGTGAGCGGGCCAGGGCCGCGGGGGCCGGTCCCTGTGAGCGGGTCAGGGCTGTGGGGGCCTGTCCCTGTGAGCGGGCCTGGGCAGCGGGGGCCGGTACCTGTGAGCGGGCCAGGGCTGCGGGTCCAGTCCCTGTGAGCGGGCCAGGGCCGCGGGGGCCGGTACCTGTGAGCGGGTCAGGGCTGTGGGGGCCTGTCCCTGTGAGCGGGCCTGGGCAGCGGGGGCCGGTACCTGTGAGCGGGCCAGGGCTGCGGGTCCAGTCCCTGTGAGCGGGCCAGGGCCGCGGGGGCCGGTCCCTGTGAGCGGGTCAGGGCTGTGGGGGCCTGTCCCTGTGAGCGGGCCTGGGCAGCGGGGGCCGGTACCTGTGAGCGGGCCAGGGCTGCGGGTCCAGTCCCTGTGAGCGGGCCAGGGCCGCGGGGGCCGGTCCCTGTGAGCGGGCCAGGGCTGCGGGTCCAGTCCCTGTGAGCGGGCCAGGGCCGCGGGGGCCGGTACCTGTGAGCGGGCCAGGGCCGCGGGGGCCGGTCCCTGTGAGCGGGCCAGGGCTGCGGGGGCCGGTCCCTGTGAGCGGGTCAGGGCCGCGGGGGCCGGTCCCTGTGAGCGGGTCAGGGCTGTGGGGGCCTGTCCCTGTGAGCGGGTCAGGGCCGCGGGGGCCGGTCCCTGTGAGCGGGCCAGGGCCGCGGGGGCCGGTCCCTGTGAGCGGGCCAGGGACGCGGGGGCCGGTCCCTGTGAGCGGGCCATGGCCGCGGGGGCCGGTCCCTGTGAGCGGGCCAGGGCCGCGGGGGCCTGTCCCTGTGAGCGGGCCTGGGCAGCGGGGGCCGGTACCTGTGAGCGGGCCAGGGCTGCGGGGGCCGGTCCCTGTGAGCGGGCCAGGGCTGCAGGGGCCAGTCCCTGTGAGCGGGCTAGGGCTGCGGGGGCCAGTCCCTGTGAGCGGGCCAGGGCCGCGGGGGCCAGTCCCTGTGAGCGGGCCAGGGCCGCGGGGGCCGGTCCCTGTGAGCGGGCCAGGGCCGCGGGGGCCGGTCCCTGCGGGGGCCAGTCCCTGTGAGCGGGTCAGGGCCGCGGGGGCCAGTCCCAGTGAGCTGGTCAGGGCCGCGGGGGCCAGTCCCTGTGAGCGGGTCAGGGCCGCGGGGGCCAGTCCCTGTGAGCGGGCCAGGGCCGCGGGGGCCGGTCCCTGTGAGCGGGCCAGGGACGCGGGGGCCGGTCCCTGAGAGCGGGCCAGGGCCGCGGGGGCCGGTCCCTGTGAGCGGGCCATGGCCGCGGGGGCCGGTCCCTGTGAGCGGGCCAGGGCCGCGGGGGCCTGTCCCTGTGAGCGGGCCTGGGCCGCGGGGGCCGGTACCTGTGAGCAGGCCAGGGCCGCGGGGGCCGGTACCTGTGAGCAGGCCAGGGCTGCGGGGGCCGGTCCCTGTGAGCGGGCCAGGGCTGCGGGGGCCGGTCCATGTGAGCGGGCCAGGGCTGCGGGGGCCGGTCCCTGTGAGCGGGCCAGGGCCGCGGGGGCCGGTCCCTGTGAGCGGGCCAGGGCCGCGGTGGCCGGTCCCTGTGTGCGGGCCTGGGCTGCGGGGGCCGGTCCCTGTGAGCGGGCCAGGGCCGCGAGGGCCGGTCCCTGTGTGCGGGCCAGGGCCGCGGGGGCCGGTCCCTGTGAGCGGGCCAGGGCCGCGGGGGCCGGTCCCTGTGTGCGGGCCAGGGCCGCGGGGGCCGGTCCCTGTGAGCGGGTCAGGGCCGCGGGGGCCGGTCCCTGTGAGCGGGCCAGGGCCGCGGGGGCCGGTCCCTGTGAGCGGGCCAGGGCCGCGGGGGCCAGTCCCTGTGAGCGGGTCAAGGCCGCGGGGGACAGTCCCTGTGAGCGGGTCAGGGCCGCGGGGGCCAGTCCCTGTGAGCTGGTCAGGGCCGCGGGGGCCAGTCCGTGTGAGCGGGTCAGGGCCGCGGGGGCCAGTCCCTGTGAGCGGGCCAGGGCCGCGGGGGCCGGTCCCTGTGAGCGGGCCAGGGACGCGGGGTCCGGTCCCTGAGAGCGGGCCAGGGCCGCGGGGGCCAGTCCCTGGGAGCTGGTCAGGGCAGCGGGGGACAGTCCCTGTGAGTGGGCCAGGGCTGCAGGGGGCAGTCCCTGTGAGCGGGTCAGGGCTGCGGGGACCAGTCCCTGTGAGCAGGTCAGGGCTGCGGGGGCCAGTCCCTGTGAGTAGGCCAGGGCCGCGGGGGCCAGTCCCTGTGAGCGGGCCAGGGCCGCGGGGGCCGGTCCCTGCGGGGGCCAGTCCCTGTGAGCGGGCCAGGGACGCGGGGGCCGGTCCCTGTGAGCGGGTCAGGGCCGCGGGGGCCGGTCCCTGTGAGCGGGCCAGGGCCGCGGGGGCCGGTCCCTGCGGGGGCAAGTCCCTGTGAGCGGGTCAGGGCTGCGGGGGACAGTCCCTGTGAGCGGGTCAGGGCTGCAGGGGCCAGTCCCTGTGAGCGGGTCAGGGCCGCGGGGACCAGTCCCTGTGAGCGTGTCAGGGCTGCGGGGGCCAGTCCCTGTGAGCGGGCCAGGGCCGCGGGGGTCGGTCCCTGTGAGCGGGCCAGGGCCGCGGGGGCCGGTCCCTGTGAGCGGGCCAGGGCCGCGGGGGCCGGTCCCTGTGAGCGGGCCACGGGCGCCGGTGCCGGTCGCTGTGAGCGGGCCAGGGCCGCGGGGGCCGGTCCCTGTGAGCGGGCCACGGGCGCCGGTGCCGGTCCCTGTGAGCGGGCCAGGGCCGCGGGGGCCGGTCCCTGCGAGCGGGTCAGGGCCGCGGGGGCCGGTCCCTGTGAGCGGGTCAGGGCTGTGGGGGCCTGTCCCTGTGAGCGGGCATGGGAAGCGGGGGCCGGTACCTGTAAGCGGGCCAGGGCTGCGGGGGCCGGTCCCTGTGAGCGGGCCAGGGCCGCGGGGGCCGGTCCCTGTGAGCGGGCCAGGGCCGCGGGGGCCGGTCCCTGCGGGGGCCAGTCCCTGTGAGCGGGTCAGGGCTGCAGGGGCCAGTCCCTGTGAGCGGGTCAGGGCTGCAGGGGCCAGTCCCTGTGAGCGGGTCAGGGCTGCAGGGGCCAGTCCCTGTGAGCGGGTCAGGGCCACGGGGGCCAGTCCCTGTGAGCGTGTCAGGGCTGCGGGGGCCGGTCCCTGTGAGCGGGCCAGGGCCGCGGGGGCCGGTCCCTGTGAGCGGGTCAGGGCTGTGGGGGCCTGTCCCTGTGAGCGGGCCTGGGCAGCGGGGGCCGGTACCTGTGAGCGGGCCAGGGCCGCGGGGGCCGGTCCCTGCGAGCGGGTCAGGGCCGCGGGGGCCGGTCCCTGTGAGCGGGTCAGGGCTGTGGGGGCCTGTCCCTGTGAGAGGGCCTGGGCAGCGGGGGCCGGTACCTGTGAGCGGGCCAGGGCTGCGGGGGCCGGTCCCTGTGAGCGGGCTAGGGCTGCGGGGGCCAGTCCCTGTGAGCGGGCCAGGGCCGCGGGGGCCGGTCCCTGTGAGCGGGCCAGGGCCGCGGGGGCCGGTCCCTGCGGGGGCCAGTCCCTGTGAGCGGGCCAGGGCCGCGGGGGCCAGTCCCTGTGAGCGGGCCAGGGCCGCGGGGGCCGGTCCCTGTGAGCGGGCCAGGGCCGCGGGGGCCGGTCCCTGCGGGGGCCAGTCCCTGTGAGCGGGTCAGGGCTGCAGGGGCCAGTCCCTGTGAGCGGGTCAGGGCCGCGGGGGCCAGTCCCTGTGAGCGTGTCAGGGCTGCGGGGGCCAGTCCCTGTGAGCGGGCCAGGGCCGCGGGGGCCAGTCCCTGTGAGCGGGCCAGGGCCGCGGGGGCCGGTCCCTGTGAGCGGGCCAGGGCCGCGGGGGCCGGTCCCTGTGAGCGGGCCACGGGCGCCGGTGCCGGTCCCTGTGAGCGGGCCACGGGCGCCGGTGCCGGTCCCTGTGAGCGGGCCAGGGCCGCGGGGGCCGGTCCCTGTGAGCGGGCCAGGGCTGCGGGGGCCGGTCCCTGTGAGCGGGCCAGGGCAGTGGGGGCCGGTCCCAGTGAGCGGGCCAGGGCTGCGGGGGCCGGTCCCTGTGAGCGGGCCAGGGCTGCGGGGGCCGGTCCCTGTGAGCGGGCCAGGGCTGCGGGGGCCGGTCCATGTGAGCGGGCCAGGGCTGCGGGGGCCGGTCCCTGTGAGCGGGCCTGGGCTGCGGGGGCAGGTCCCTGTGAGCGGGCCTTGGCTGCGGGGGCCGGTCCCTCTGAGCGGGTCAGGGCTGCTGGGGCCGGTCCCTGTGAGCGGGTCAGGGCCGCGGGGGCCAGTCCCTGTGAGCTGGTCAGGGCCGCGGGGGCCAGTCCCTGTGAGCGGGTCAGGGCCGCGGGGGACTGTCCCTGTGAGCGGGCCAGGGCCGCGGGGGACTGTCCCTGTGAGCGGGCCAGGGCCGCGGGGGCCGGTTCCTGTGAGCGGGCCAGGGCTGCGGGGGCCAGTCCCTGTGAGCGGGCCAGGGCTGCGGAGGCCAGTCCCTGGGAGCGGGTCAGGGCTGCGTGGACCAGTCCCTGGGAGCTGGTCAGGACTGCGGGGGACAGTCCCTGTGAGCGGGTCAGGGCTGCGGGGGACAGTCCCTGTGAGCGGGTCAGGGCTGCGGGGGCCAGTCCCTTTGAGCGGGTCAGGGCTGCGGGGGCCAGTCCCTGTGAGCGGGCCAGGGCTGCGGGGACCAGTCCCTGTGAGCGGGCTAGGGCCGCGGGGGCCGGTCCCTGTGAGCGGGCCAGGGCCGCGGGGTCCGGTCCCTGAGAGCGGGCCAGGGCCGCGGGGGCCGGTCCCTGTGAGCGGGCCAGGGCCGCGGGGGCCGGTCCCTGTGAGCGGGCCAGGGCCGCGGGGTCCGGTCCCTGTGAGCGGGCCAGGGCCGCGGGGGCCGGTCCCTGTGAGCGGGACAGGGCCGCGGGGTCCGGTCCCTGTGAGCGGGACAGGGCTGCGGGGGCCGGTCCCTGTGAGCGGGCCAGGGCTGCGGGGGCCGGTGCCTGTGAGCGGGCCAGGGCTGCGGGGGCCGGTCCCTGTGAGCGGGCCAGGGCTGCGGGGGCCAGTCCCTGTGAGCGGGCCAGGGCTGCGGGGGCCAGTCCCTGGGAGCGGGTCAGGGCTGCGTGGGACAGTCCCTGTGAGCGGGCCAGGGCTGCGGGGGCCGGTCCCTGTGAGCGGGCCAGGGCTGCGGGGGCCGGTCCCTGTGAGCGGGCCAGGGCTGCGGGGGCCAGTCCCTGTGAGCGGGCCAGGGCTGCGGGGGCCAGTCCCTGGGAGCGGGTCAGGGCTGCGGGGACCAGTCCCTGTGAGCGGGTCAGGGGTGCGGGGACGAGTCCCTGTGAGCAGGTCAGGGCTGCGGGTGCCAGTCCCTGTGAGCGGGTCAGGGCCGCGGGGGCCGGTCCCTGTGAGCTGGTCAGGGCCGCGGGGGCCAGTCCCTGTGAGCGGGTCAGGGCCGCGGGGGCCAGTCCCTGTGAGCGGGCCAGGGCCGCGGGGGCCTGTCCCTGTGAGCGGGCCAGGGCCGCGGGGGCCGGTCCCTGTGAGCGGGCCAGGGCCGCGGGGGCCGGTCCCTGTGAGCGGGCCAGGGCCGCGGGGTCCGGTCCCTGTGAGCGGGCCAGGGCCGCGGGGGCCTGTCCCTGTGAGCGGGCCTGGGCAGTGGGGGCCGGTACCTGTGAGCGGGCCAGGGCTGCGGGGGCCGGTCCCTGTGAGCGGGCCAGGGCTGCGGGGGCCGGTCCCTGTGAGCGGGCCAGGGCTGCGGGGGCCGGTGCCTGTGTGCGGGCCAGGGCTCCGGGGGCCGGTCCCTGTGAGCGGGCCAGGGCTGCGGGGGCCGGTCCCTGTGTGCAGGCCAGGGCTGCGGGGGCCGGTCCCTGTGAGCGGGCCAGGGCTGCGGGGGCCAGTCCCTGTGAGCGGGCCAGGGCTGCGGGGGCCGGTCCCTGTGTGCGGGCCAGGGCTGCGGGGGCCGGTCCCTGTGAGCGGGTCAGGGCTACGGAGGGCCGGTCCCTGTGAGCGGGACAGGGCCGCGGGGGCCAGTCCCTGTGAGCGGGCTAGGGCTGCGGGGACCAGTCCCTGCGAGCGGGTCAGGGCCGCGGGGGCCGGTCCCTGTGAGCGGGTCAGGGCTGTGGGGGCCTGTCCCTGTGAGCGGGCCTGGGCAGCGGGGGCCGGTACCTGTGAGCGGGCCAGGGCTGCGGGGGCCGGTCCCTGTGAGCGGGCCAGGGCTGCAGGGGCCAGTCCCTGTGAGCGGGCTAGGGCTGCGGGGGCCAGTCCCTGTGAGCGGGCCAGGGCCGCGGGGGCCAGTCCCTGTGAGCGGGCCAGGGCCGCGGGGGCCGGTCCCTGCGGGGGCAAGTCCCTGTGAGCGGGTCAGGGCTGCGGGGGCCAGTCCCTGTGAGCGGGTCAGGGCTGCAGGGGCCAGTCCCTGTGAGCGGGTCAGGGCCGCGGGGACCAGTCCCTGTGAGCGTGTCAGGGCTGCGGGGGCCAGTCCCTGTGAGCGGGCCAGGGCCGCGGGGGCCGGTGCCGGTCCCTGTGAGCGGGCCAGGGCCGCGGGGGCCGGTCCCTGCGAGCGGGTCAGGGCCGCGGGGGCCGGTCCCTGTGAGCGGGTCAGGGCTGTGGGGGCCTGTCCCTGTGAGCGGGTCAGGGCTGCAGGGGCCAGTCCCTGTGAGCGGGCTAGGGCTGCGGGGGCCAGTCCCTGTGAGCGGGCCAGGGCCGCGGGGGCCGGTCCCTGTGAGCGGGCCAGGGCCGCGGGGGCCGGTCCCTGTGAGCGGGCCAGGGCCGCGGGGGCCGGTCCCTGTGAGCGGGCCAGGGCCGCGGGGGCCGGTCCCTGCGGGGGCCAGTCCCTGTGAGCGGGCCAGGGCCGCGGGGGCCAGTCCCTGTGAGCGGGCCAGGGCCGCGGGGGCCGGTCCCTGTGAGCGGGCCAGGGCCGCGGGGGCCGGTCCCTGCGGGGGCCAGTCCCTGTGAGCTGGTCAGGGCTGCGGGGGCCAGTCCCTGTGAGCGGGTCAGGGCTGCAGGGGCCAGTCCCTGTGAGCGGGTCAGGGCTGCGGGGGACAGTCCCTGTGAGCGGGTCAGGGCTGCAGGGGCCGGTCCCTGTGAGCGGGCCAGGGCCGCGGGGGCCGGTCCCTGTGAGCGGGTCAGGGCTGTGGGGGCCTGTCCCTGTGAGCGGGCCTGGGCAGCGGGGGCCGGTACCTGTGAGCGGGCCAGGGCTGCGGGGGCCGGTCCCTGTGAGCGGGCCAGGGCTGCAGGGGCCAGTCCCTGTGAGCGGGCCAGGGCCGCGGGGGCCGGTCCCTGTGAGCGGGCCAGGGCCGCGGGGGCCGGTCCCTGCGGGGGCCAGTCCCTGTGAGCGGGCCAGGGCCGCGGGGGCCAGTCCCTGTGAGCGGGCCAGGGCCGCGGGGGCCGGTCCTTGTGAGCGGGCCAGGGCCGCGGGGGCCGGTCCCTGCGGGGGCCAGTCCCTGTGAGCTGGTCAGGGCTGCGGGGGCAGGTCCCTGTGAGCGGGTCAGGGCTGCAGGGGCCAGTCCCTGTGAGCGGGTCAGGGCCGCGGGGGCCAGTCCCTGTGAGCGTGTCAGGGCTGCGGGGGCCAGTCCCTGTGAGCGGGCCAGGGCCGCGGGGGCCAGTCCCTGTGAGCGGGCCAGGGCCGCGGGGGCCGGTCCCTGTGAGCGGGCCAGGGCCGCGGGGGCCGGTCCCTGTGAGCGGGCCACGGGCGCCGGTGCCGGTCCCTGTGAGCGGGCCACGGGCGCCGGTGCCGGTCCCTGTGAGCGGGCCAGGGCCGCGGGGGCCGGTCCCTGTGAGCGGGTCAGGGCCCCGGGGGCCGGTCCCTGTGAGCGGGTCAGGGCTGTGGGGGCCTGTCCCTGTGAGCGGGCCTGGGCAGCGGGGGCCGGTACCTGTGAGCGGGCCAGGGCTGCGGGTCCGGTCCCTGTGAGCGGGCCAGGGCCGCGGGGGCCGGTCCCTGTGAGCGGGCCAGGGCTGCGGGGGCCGGTGCCTGTGTGCGGGCCAGGGCCGCGGGGGCCGGTCCCTGTGAGGGGGCCAGGGCCGCGGGGGCCGGTCCCTGTGAGCGGGCCAGGGCTGCGGGGGCCGGTCCCTGTGAGCGGGTCAGGGCTGCGGGGGCCGGTCCCTGTGAGCGGGTCAGGGCTACGGAGGGCCGGTCCCTGTGAGCGGGACAGGGCTGCGGGGGCCAGTCCCTGTGAGCGGGCGAGGACTGCAGTGGAAAATAGCTGTCAGGGGGTCAGGGCTGCGGAGGACAGTGTCTGTGATCGGGTCATGGCTGCGGTGGCAAATAGCTGTGAGCAGGTCAGGGCTGCGGGGGCCAGTCCCTGTGAGCGGGTCAAGGCTGCGGGGGCCGGTCCATGTGAGCGGGCCAGGGCTGCGGGGGCCGGTCCCTGTGAGCGGGCCTGGGCTGCGGGGGCAGGTCCCTGTGAGCGGGCCAGGGCTGCGGGGGCCGGTCCCTGTGAGCGGGCCAGGGCTGCGGGGGCCGGTCCCTGTGAGCGGGCCAGGGCTGCGGGGGCCGGTCCCAGTGAGCGGGCCAGGGCTGCGGGGGCCGGTCCCTGTGAGCGGGCCAGGGCTGCGGGGGCCGGTCCCTGTGAGCGGGCCAGGGCTGCGGGGGCCGGTCCATGTGAGCGGGCCAGGGCTGCGGGGGCCGGTCCCTGTGAGCGGGCCTGGGCTGCGGGGGCAGGTCCCTGTGAGCGGGCCTTGGCTGCGGGGGCCGGTCCCTCTGAGCGGGTCAGGGCTGCTGGGGCCGGTCCCTGTGAGCGGGTCAGGGCCGCGGGGGCCAGTCCCTGTGAGCTGGTCAGGGCCGCGGGGGCCAGTCCCTGTGAGCGGGTCAGGGCCGCGGGGGACTGTCCCTGTGAGCGGGCCAGGGCCGCGGGGGACTGTCCCTGTGAGCGGGCCAGGGCCGCGGGGGCCGGTCCCTGTGAGCGGGCCAGGGCTGCGGGGGCCAGTCCCTGTGAGCGGGCCAGGGCTGCGGGGGCCAGTCCCTGGGAGCGGGTCAGGGCTGCGTGGACCAGTCCCTGGGAGCTGGTCAGGGCTGCGGGGACCAGTCCCTTTGAGCGGGTCAGGGCTGCGGGGGCCAGTCCCTGTGAGCGGGCCAGGGCTGCGGGGACCAGTCCCTGTGAGCGGGCTAGGGCTGCGGGGGCCGGTCCCTGTGAGCGGGCCAGGGCCGCGGGGTCCGGTCCCTGAGAGCGGGCCAGGGCCGCGGGGGCCGGTCCCTGTGAGCGGGCCAGGGCCGCGGGGGCCTGTCCCTGTGAGCGGGCCTGGGCAGCGGGGGCCGGTACCTGTGTGCGGGCCTGGGCTGCGGGGGCCGGACCCTGTGAGCGGGACAGGGCTGCGGGGGCCGGTCCCTGTGAGCGGGCCAGGGCTGCGGGGGCCGGTGCCTGTGTGCGGGCCAGGGCTGCGGGGGCCGGTCCCTGTGAGCGGGCCAGGGCTGCGGGGGCCGGTCCCTGTGAGCGGGCCAGGGCTGCGGGGGCCGGTGCCTGTGTGCGGGCCAGGGCTCCGGGGGCCGGTCCCTGTGAGCGGGCCAGGGCTGCGGGGGCCGGTCCCTGTGTGCGGGCCAGGGCTGCGGGGGCCGGTCCCTGTGAGCGGGCCTGGGCTGCGGGGGCCGGTCCCTGTGAGCGGGCCAGGGCTGCGGGGGCCGGTCCCTGTGTGCGGGCCAGGGCTGCGGGGGCCGGTCCCTGTGAGCGGGTCAGGGCTACGGAGGGCCGGTCCCTGTGAGCGGGACAGGGCCGCGGGGGCCAGTCCCTGTGAGCGGGCCAGGGCTGCGGGGACCAGTCCCTGTGAGCGGGCTAGGGCTGTGGGGGCCGGTCCCTGTGAGCGGGCCAGGGCCGCGGGGTCCGGTCCCTGAGAGCGGGCCAGGGCCGCGGGGGCCGGTCCCTGTGAGCGGGCCAGGGCTGCGGGGGCCGGTCCCTGTGAGCGGGCCAGGGCCGCGGGGTCCGGTCCCTGTGAGCGGGCCAGGGCCGCGGGGGCCTGTCCCTGTGAGCGGGCCTGGGCAGCGGGGGCCGGTACCTGTGTGCGGGCCTGGGCTGCGGGGGCCGGACCCTGTGAGCGGGACAGGGCTGCGGGGGCCGGTCCCTGTGAGCGGGCCAGGGCTGCGGGGGACAGTCCCTTTGAGCGGGTCAGGGCTGCGGGGACCAGTCCCTGTGAGCGGGTCAGGGGTGCGGGGACCAGTCCCTGTGAGCGGGTCAGGGCTGCGGGGGACAGTCGCAGTGAGCGGGTCAGGGCTGCGGGGACCAGTCCCTGTGAGCGGGTCAGGGCTGCGGGGGCCAGTCCCTGTGAGCGGGCCAGGGCTGCGGGGACCAGTCCCTGTGAGCGGGCCAGGGCTGCGGGGACCAGTCCCTGTGAGCGGGCTAGGGCTGCGGGGGCCAGTCACTGTGAGAGGGCCAGGGCTGCGGGAGCCAGTCCCTGTGAGCGGGCCAGAGCTGCGGGGGCCAGGGCTGCGGGAGCCAGTCCCCGTGAGCGGGCCAGAGCTGCGGGGGCCAGGGCTGCGGGCGCCAGTACCTGTGAGCGGGTCAGAGCCGCGGGGGCCGGTCCCTGTGAGCGGGCCAGGGCCGCGGGGGCCGGTCCCTGTGAGCGGGCCAGGGCCGCGGGGGCCGGTCCCTGTGAGCGGGCCAGGGCCGCGGGGGCCGGTCCCTGTGAGCGGGCCAGGGCCGCGGGGGCCGGTCCCTGTGAGCGGGCCAGGGCCGCGGGGGCCGGTCCCTGTGAGCGGGCCACGGCCGCCGGTGCCGGTCCCTGTGAGCGGGCCAGGGCTGCGGGGGCCGGTCCCTGTGAGCGGGTCAGGGCTGCGGGGGCCGGTCCCTGTGAGCGGGTCAGGGCTGCGGGGGCCGGTCCCTGTGAGCGGGTCAGGGCTGCGGGGGCCAGTCCCTGTGAGCGGGCGAGGACTGCGGTGGCAAATAGCTGTCAGGGGGTCAGGGCTGCGGCGGCCAGTCCATGTTAGCAGGACAGGGCTGCGGGAGACAGTGTCTGTGATCGGGTCATGGCTGCGGTGGCAAATAGCTGTGAGCAGGTCAGGGCTGCGGGGGCGAGTCCCTGTGAGCGGGCCAGGGTAGCGGGGACCGGTCCCTGTGAGCGGGCCAGGGCTGCGGGGGCCGGTCCCTGTGAGCGGGCCAGGGCTGCGGGGGCCGGTCCCTGTGAGCGGGCCAGGGCTGCGGGGGCCGGTCCCTGTGAGCGGGCCAGGGCTGCGGGGGCCGGTCCCTGTGAGCGGGCCAGGGCTGCGGGGGCCGGTCCCTGTGAGCGGGCCAGGGCTGCGGGGGACAGTCGCAGTGAGCGGGTCAGGGCTGCGGGGACCAGTCCCTGTGAGCAGGTCAGGGCTGCGGGGGCCAGTCCCTGTGAGCGGGCCAGGGCTGCAGGGGCCAGTCCCTGTGAGCGGGCCAGGGCTGCGGGAGCCAGTCCCTGTGAGCGGGCTATGGCTGCGGGAGCCAGTCCCTGTGAGCGGGCTATGGCTGCGGGAGCCAGTCCCTGTGAGCGGGCCAGGGCTGCGGGGGCCAGTCCCTGTGAGCGGGCCAGAGCTGCGGGGGCCAGGGCTGCGGGGGCCAGTCCCTGTGAGCGGGTCAGGGCTGCGGGGGCCAGTCCCTGTGAGCGGGTCAGGGCTGCAGGGGCCAGTCCCTGTGAGCGGGTCAGGGCCGCGGGGGCCAGTCCCTGTGAGCGGGTCAGGGCTGCGGGGGCCAGTCCCTGTGAGCGGGTCAGGGCTGCGGGGGCCAGTCCCTGTGAGCGGGTCAGGGCTGCGGGGGCCAGTCCCTGTGAGCGGGTCAGGGCTGCAGGGGCCAGTCCCTGTGAGCGGGCCAGGGACGCGGGGGCCAGTCCCTGTGAGCGGGCTATGGCTGCGGGAGCCAGTCCCTGTGAGCGGGCTATGGCTGCGGGAGCCAGTCCCTGTGAGCGGGCCAGGGCTGCGGGGGCCAGTCCCTGTGAGCGGGCCAGGGCTGCGGGAGCCAGTCCCTGGGAGCGGGCCAGAGCTGCGGGTGCCAGGGCTGCGGGGGCCAGTCCCTGTGAGCGGGTCAGGGCTGCGGGGGCCAGTCCCTGTGAGCGGGTCAGGGCTGCAGGGGCCAGTCCCTGTGAGCGTGTCAGGGCTGCGGGGGCCAGTCCCTGTGAGCGGGCCAGGGACGCGGGGGCCGGTCCCTGTGAGCGGGCCAGGGCCGCGGGGGCCGGTCCCTGTGAGCGGGCCAGGGCCGCGGGGGCCGGTCCCTGTGAGGGGGCCACGGCCGCCGGTGCCGGTCCCTGTGAGCGGGCCAGGGCCGCGGGGGCCGGTCCCTGTGAGCGGGTCAGGGCCGCGGGGGCCGGTCCCTGTGAGCGGGTCAGGGCCGCGGGGGCCGGTCCCTGTGAGCGGGTCAGGGCCGTGGGGGCCTGTCCTTGTGAGCGGGCCTGGGCAGCGGGGGCCGGTACCTGTGAGCGGGTGAGGGCCGCGGGGGCCAGTCCCTGTGAGCGGGTCAGGGCCGCGGGGGCCAGTCCCTGTGAGCGGGTCAGGGCCGCGGGGGCCGGTCCCTGTGAGCGGGTCAGGGCCGCGGGGGCCGGTCCCTGTGAGCGGGTCAGGGCCGTGGGGGCCGGTCCCTGTGAGCGGGCCAGGGCCGCGGGGGCCGGTCCCTGTGCGCGGGCCAGGGCCGCGGGGGCCGGTCCCTGTGAGCGGGCCAGGGCCGTGGGGGCCGGTCCCTGTGAGCGGGCCACGGCCGCCGGTGCCGGTCCCTGTGAGCGGGCCAGGGCTGCGGGGGCCGGTCCCTGTGAGCGGGTCAGGGCTGCGGGGGCCGGTCCCTGTGAGCGGGTCAGGGCTGCGGGGGCCGGTCCCTGTGAGCGGGTCAGGGCTGCGGGGGCCAGTCCCTGTGAGCGGGCGAGGACTGCGGTGGCAAATAGCTGTCAGGGGGTCAGGGCTGCGGCGGCCAGTCCATGTTAGCAGGACAGGGCTGCGGGGGACAGTGTCTGTGATCAGGTCATGGCTGCGGTGGCAAATAGCTGAAGGCAGGTCAGGGCTGCGGGGGCCAGTCCCTGTTAGCGGGCCAGGGTAGCGGGGGCCGGTCCCTGTGAGGGGGCCAGGGCTGCGGGGGCCGGTCCCTGTGAGGGGGCCAGGGCTGCGGGGGCCGGTCCCTGTGAGCGGGCCAGGGCTGCGGGGGCCGGTCCCTGTGAGCGGGCCAGGGCTGCGGGGGCCGGTCCCTGTGAGCGGGCCAGGGCTGCGGGGGCCGGTCCCTGTGAGCGGGCCTGAGCTGCGGGGGCAGGTCCCTGTGAGCGGGCCTTGGCTGCGGGGGCCGGTCCCTGTGAGCGGGCCAGAGCTGCGGGGGCCAGGCCTGCGGGGGCCAGTCCCTGTGAGCGGGCCTGGCCTGCGGGGGCAGGTCCCTGTGAGCGGGCCTTGGCTGCGGGGGCCGGTCCCTGTGAGCGGGTCAAGGCCGCGGGGGCCAGTCCCTGTGAGCGGGTCAGGGCCGCGGGGGCCAGTCCCTGTGAGCGGGTCAGGGCCGCGGGGGCCGGTCCCTGTGAGCGGGCCAGGGCCGCGGGGGCCGGTCCCTGTGAGCGGGCCAGGGCCGCGGGGTCCGGTCCCTGAGAGCGGGCCAGGGCAGCGGGGGCCGGTCCCTGTGAGCGGGCCAGGGCCGCGGGGGCCGGTCCCTGTGAGCGGGCCAGGGCCGCGGGGTCCGGTCCCTGTGAGCGGGCCAGGGCCGCGGGGGCCTGTCCCGGTGAGAGGGCCTGGGCCGCGGGGGCCGGTACCTGTGAGCTGGCCAGGGCTGCGGGGGCCGGTCCCTGTGAGGGGGCCAGGGCTGCGGGGGCCGGTCCCTGTGAGCGGGCCAGGGCTGCGGGGGCCGGTCCCTGTGAGCGGGCCAGGGCTGCGGGGGCCGGTCCCTGTGAGCGGGCCAGGGCTGCGGGGGCCGGTCCCTGTGAGCGGGCCTGAGCTGCGGGGGCAGGTCCCTGTGAGCGGGCCTTGGCTGCGGGGGCCGGTCCCTGTGAGCGGGCCAGAGCTGCGGGGGCCAGGCCTGCGGGGGCCAGTCCCTGTGAGCGGGCCTGGCCTGCGGGGGCAGGTCCATGTGAGCGGGCCTTGGCTGCGGGGGCCGGTCCCTGTGAGCGGGTCAAGGCCGCGGGGGCCAGTCCCTGTGAGCGGGTCAGGGCCGCGGGGGCCAGTCCCTGTGAGCGGGTCAGGGCCGCGGGGGCCGGTCCCTGTGAGCGGGCCAGGGCCGCGGGGGCCGGTCCCTGTGAGCGGGCCAGGGCCGCGGGGTCCGGTCCCTGAGAGCGGGCCAGGGCAGCGGGGGCCGGTCCCTGTGAGCGGGCCAGGGCCGCGGGGGCCGGTCCCTGTGAGCGGGCCAGGGCCGCGGGGTCCGGTCCCTGTGAGCGGGCCAGGGCCGCGGGGGCCTGTCCCGGTGAGAGGGCCTGGGCCGCGGGGGCCGGTACCTGTGAGCTGGCCAGGGCTGCGGGGGCCGGTCCCTGTGAGCGGGCCTGGGCTGCGGGGGCCGGTCCCTGTGAGCGGGCCAGGGCCGCGGGGGCCGGTCCCTGCGGGGGCCAGTCCCTGTGAGCGGGTCAGGGCTGCGGGGGCCAGTCCCTGTGAGCGGGTCAGGGCTGCAGGGGCCAGTCCCTGTGAGCGGGTCAGGGCCGCGGGGGCCAGTCCCTGTGAGCGTGTCAGGGCCGCGGGGGCCAGTCCCTGTGAGCGGGCCAGGGCCGCGGGGGCCAGTCCCTGTGAGCGGGCCAGGGCCGCGGGGGCCTGTCCCTGTGAGCGGGCCAGGGCCGCCATGGCCGGTCCCTGTGAGCGGGCCACGGGCGCCGGTGCCGGTCCCTGTGAGCGGGCCACGGGCGCCGGTGCCGGTCCCTGTGAGCGGGCCAGGGCCGCGGGGGCCAGTCCCTGTGAGCGGGTCAGGGCCGCAGGGGCCGGTCCCTGTGAGCGGGTCAGGGCCGTGGGGGCCTGTACCTGTGAGCGGGCCTGGGCAGCGGGGGCCGGTACCTGTGAGCGGGCCAGGGCTGCGGGGGCCGGTCCCTGTGAGCGGGCCAGGGCTGCGGGGACCAGTCCCTGTGAGCGGGTCAGGGGTGCGGGGACGAGTCCCTGTGAGCGGGTCAGGGCTGCAGGGGACAGTCGCAGTGAGCGGGTCAGGGCCGCGGGGACCGGTCCCTGTGAGCTGGTCAGGGCCGCGGGGGCCAGTCCCTGTGAGCGGGTCAGGGCCGCGGGGGCCAGTCCCTGTGAGCGGGCCAGGGCCGCGGGGGCCTGTCCCTGTGAGCGGGCCAGGGCCGCGGGGGCCGGTCCCTGTGAGCGGGCCAGGGCCGCGGGGGCCGGTCCCTGTGAGCGGGCCAGGGCCGCGGGGGCCGGTCCCTGTGAGCGGGCCAGGGCCGCGGGGGCCGGTCCCTGTGAGCGGGCCAGGGCCGCGGGGTCCGGTCCCTGAGAGCGGGCCAGGGCCGCGGGGGCCGGTCCCTGTGAGCGGGCCAGGGCCGCGGGGGCCTGTCCCTGTGAGCGGGCCTGGGCAGCGGGGGCCGGTCCCTGTGAGCGGGCCAGGGCTGCGGGGGCCGGTCCCTGTGTGCGGGCCAGGGCTGCGGGGGCCGGTCCCTGTGAGCGGGCCAGGGCTGCGGGGGCCTGTCCCTGTGAGCGGGCCAGGGCTGCGGGGGCCAGTCCCTGGGAGCGGGTCAGGGCTGCGTGGACCAGTCCCTGGGAGCTGGTCAGGACTGCGGGGGACAGTCCCTGTGAGCGGGTCAGGGCTGCGGGGACCAGTCCCTGTGAGCGGGTCAGGGGTGCGGGGACCAGTCCCTGTGAGCGGGTCAGGGCTGCGGGGGCCAGTCCCTGTGAGCGGGCCAGGGCTGCGGGGACCAGTCCCTGTGAGCGGGCTAGGGCTGCGGGGGCCAGTGACTGTGAGAGGGCCAGGGCTGCGGGAGCCAGTCCCTGTGAGCGGGCCAGAGCTGCGGGGGCCAGGGCTGCGGGCGCCAGTCCCTGTGTGCGGGTCAGGGCTGCGGGGGCCGGTCCCGGTGAGCGGGTCAGGGCTGCGGGGGCCGGTCCCTGTGAGCGGGACTGGACTGCGGGGGCCAGTCCCGATGAGTGGGACAGGGCTATGGGGGCCAGTCCCTGTCCGCGCGACAGGGCTTCGGGGGCCGGACGCCGTCAGCGCGACAGGGCTGCGGGGGCCGGACCCCGTGAGCGGGTCTGGGCTGCGGGGGCCGGCCCCCGTCAGTGGGACAGGGCTGCGGGGGCCGGCCCCCGTCAGTGGGACAGGGCTGCGGGGGCCGGCCCCCGTCAGTGGGAAAGGAATGACAGGGCAAGTCACTGTGAGCGCGACAGGACTGCAGGGGGCAAGTCGCTGTGAGCGCGACAGGGCTGCTGGGGCCAGTCCCTGTGAGCGGGTCAGGGCTGCGGGAGCGAGCCGCTGTCAGCGGGACAGGGCTGCGGGGGAAAGTCGCTGTCAGCGGGACAGGGCTGCGGGGGCAAGTCGTTGTGAGCGGGTCAGGGCTGTGGGGGCCAGCCGCTGTGAGCGGGTCAGGGCTGTGGGGGCAGTACCTGTTAGCGGGTCTCAGCTGCGGCTGCCAGTCCCTGTGAGCGGGTCAGGGCTGCGGGGGTCAGTCCCGATGAGCGGGTCAGGACTGAGGGAGCAAGTCGCTGTGAGCGTGACTGGACTGCATGGGGCAAACCGCTGTGAGCGGGACAGGAGTGCGGGGGCAAACCGCTGTGAGCGGGACAGGAGTGCGGGGGCAAATCGCTGTACGCGGGACAGGGCTGCGCGGGCAAATCGCTGTCAGCGGGACAGGGCTGCGGGGGCAAGTCCCTGTCAGCGGGACAGGACTGCGGGGGCCAGTCCCTGTCAGCGGGACAGGGCTTAGGGGGCCAGTCCCTGTCTGCGGGACAGGGCTGAGGGGACCAGTCCCTGTCAGCGGGACAGAGCTGCGGGGGCCAGTCCCTGTCTGCAGGACAGGACTGCAGGGGACAAATCGCTGTGAGCGGGTCAGGGCTGCCGGTGCCAGTCCCTGTGAGTGGGTCAGGGAAGCGGGGGCCAGTCCCTGTCAGCGGGACAGCGTTGCGGGTGCCAGTCCCTGTCAGCGGGACAGGGCTGCGGGGGCCAGTCCCTGCGAGCGGGTCTGACTGCAGGGGGCCAGTCCCTGTGAGTGGGTCAGGGCTGCGGGGGCCAGTCCCTGTGAGGGGGTCAGGGCTGCGGCCACAGGCCGCTGTGAACGGGACAGGGCTGCAGGGGGCAAGTCGCTGTGAGCGGGTCAGGGCTGCGGGGGGCAATATGCTGTGAGCGGGTCAGGGCGGCAGGGCCAGGGTCCCTGTGAGCGGGACAGGGCTGCGGGGGCCAGTCCCTGTGAGCGGGACAGGGCTGCGGGGCGCGGGTCAGGCCGCTGTGAGCGGGTCAAGGCGCAGGGGGCAGGGCGCTGTGAGCGGGACAGGGCTGCGGGGCGCGGGTCAGGCCGCTGTGAGCGGGTCAAGGCGCAGGGGGCAGGGCGCTGTGAGCGGGACAGGGCTGCGGGGCCCAGGTCGCTGTGAGCGGGTCAAGGCTGGGGGGCCTGGTCCCTGTCAGCGGGTCAGGGCGGCGGGCCAGGCCCCTATGAGCGGGTCAGGCCTGCGTGGCCTGGTCCCTGTGAGCAGGACAGGGCTGCGGGAGCCAGTCCCTGTGAGCGGGACAGGGCTGCAGGGGGCAAGTCGCTGTGAGCGGGTCAGGGCTGCGGGGGGCAATATGCTGTGAGCGGGTCAGGGCGGCGGGGCCAGGGTCCCTGTGAGCGGGACAGGGCTGCGGGGGCCAGTCCCTGAGCGCGGGTCAGGTCTGCGGGGGCCAGTCCCTGTGAGCGGGACAGGGCTGCGGGGCGCGGGTCAGGCCACTGTGAGCGGGTCAAGGCGCAGGGGGCAGGGCGCTGTGAGCGGGACAGGGCTGCGGGGCGCGGGTCAGGCCGCTGTGAGCGGGTCAAGGCGCAGGGGGCAGGGCGCTGTGAGCGGGACAGGGCTGCGGGGCCCAGGTCGCTGTGAGCGGGTCAAGGCTGGGGGGCCTGGTCCCTGTCAGCGGGTCAGGGCGGCGGGGCCAGGCCCCTATGAGCGGGTCAGGGCTGCGGGGCCCAGTCCCTGTGAGCGGGGCAGGGCTGGGGGACCCAGTCCCTGTGAGCGGGACAGGGCAGCGGGGCCCAGTCCCTGTGAGCGGAACACAGCTGCGGGGGGCAGTACGCTGTGAGCGGGTCAGGGCTGCGGGGGCCAGTCCCTGTTAGTGTGTCAGGGCTGCGGGGGCCAGTCGGTGTGAGCGGGACAGTGCCGCGGAGCCCATACCTGTCAGTGGGACAGGGCTGCGGGGCCCAGTCTGCTGTGAGCAGGACACGGCTGCGGGGCCCAGTCCCTGTGAGCGGGTCAGGGCTGCGGGGGCCAGACACTGTGAGCGGGAAACATCTGCGGGGGACAGTACGGTGTGAGCGGGTCAGGGCTGCGGGGGACAAGTCGCTGTCAGCGGGTCAGGGCTGCAGTGGCCAGTCCCTGTGAGCGGGACACGGCTGCGGGGGCCAGTACCTCTGAGCGGGAGAGGGCTGCCTGGCCCAGTTCCTCTGAGCGGGTCAGGGCTGCGGGGGCCAGTCACTGTGCGTGGGTCAGGGCTGCGGTGGCTCGTCCCTGTGAGCGGGACAGGGCTGCGGGGGGCAGTACGCTGTGAGCGGGACATGGCTGCGGGGCCCAGTCCCAGTGAGCGGGTCAGGGCTGTGGGGCCAGTCCCTGTGAGCGGGACAGGGCTGCGGGGCCCAGTCCCTGTGAGCGGGACAGGGCTGCGGGGCCCAGTCCCTGTGAGCGGGACATGGATGCGAGGCCCAGTCCGCTGTGAGCGGGACACGGCTGCGGGGGGCAGTCCGCTGTGAGCGGGACACGACTGCGGGGCCCAATCACTGTGCGCGGGTCAGGGCTGCGGTGGCTAGTCCCTGTGAGCGGGACAGGGCTGCGGGGGGCAGTCCGCTGTGAGCGGGACAGGGCTGGGGGGTGCAGTAAGCTGTGAGCGGGTCAGGGCTGCGGGGGCCAGTCCCTGTGAGCAGGGCACGGCTGCGGGGGCCAGTACCTGTGAGCGGGACAGGGCTGCGGGGGCCAGTCCCTCTGAGCGGGTCAGGGCTGCGGGGGCAGGCCGCTGTGAGCGGGTCAGGGCGGTGGGGGCAGGCCGCTGTGAGCGGGTCAGGACTGAGGGGTCAACTCGCTGTGAACGGGACAGGGCTGCAGGGGGCAATACGCTGTGTGCGGGTCAGGGCTGCGGGGCGCAATACGCTGTGAGCGGGTCAGGGCGGCGGGGCCCAGGCCGCTGTGAGCAGGTCAGGCCTGCGGGAGCCAGTCCCTGTGAGCGGGTCAGTGCTGCGGGGGCCAGTCCCTGTGAGCGGGTCAGTGCTGCGGGGGCCAGTCCCTGTCAGCGGGTCAGTGCTGCGGGGGCCAGTCCCTGTGAGTGGGTCAGTGCTGCGGGGGCCAGTCCCTATGAGTGGGACAGGGCTATGGGGGCCAGTCCCTGTCCGCGCGACAGGGCTTCGGGGGCCGGACGCCGTCAGCGCGACAGGGCTGCGGGGGCCGGACCCCGTGAGCGGGTCTGGGCTCCGGGGGCCGGCCCCCGTCAGTGGGATAGGGCTGCGGGGGCCGGCCCCCGTCAGTGGGACAGGAATGACGGGGCAAGTCACTGTGAGCGCGACAGGACTGCAGGGGGCAAGTCGCTGTGAGCGCGACAGGGCTGTGGGGGCGAGTCCCTGTCAGCGGGACAGAGCTGCGGGGGCGAGTCCCTGTCAGCAGGACAGGACTGCAGGGGCAAATCGCTGTGAGCGGGTCACGGCTGCGGGGGCCAGTCACTGTGAGCCGGTCAGGGCTGCGGGGGCCAGTCCCTGAGCGCGGGTCAGGGCTGCGGGGGCCAGTCCCTGTGAGCGGGTCAGGGCTGCGGGGCCAAGTCCCTGTAAGCGGGACAGGGCTGCGGGGGCCAGTCCCTGTGAGCAGGTCTGGGCTGCGGGGGCCAGTCCCTGTGAGCGGGACTGGACTGCGGGGGCCAGTCCCGATGAGTGGGACAGGGCTATGGGGGCCAGTCCCTGTCCGCGCGACAGGGCTTCGGGGGCCGGACGCCGTCAGCGCGACAGGGCTGCGGGGGCTGGACCCCGTGAGCGGGTCTGGGCTGCGGGGGCCGGCCCCCGTCAGTGGGACAGGGCTGCAGGGGCCGGCCCCCGTCAGTGGGACAGGGCTGCGGGGGCCGGCCCCCGTCAGTGGGACAGGAATGACGGGGCAAGTCACTGTGAGCGCGACGGGGCTGTGGGGGCCAGTCCCTGTGAGCAGGTCAGGGCTGCGGGGCAAGTCGCTGCGAGCACGACAGGACTGGAGGGGGCAAGTCGCTGTGAGCGGGTCAGGGCTGCTGGGGCCAGTCCCTGTGAGCGGGTCAGGGCTGCGGGAGCGAGCCGCTGTCAGCGGGACAGGGCTGCGGGGGAAAGTCGCTGTCAGCGGGACAGGGCTGCGGGGGCAAGTCGCTGTGTGCGGGTCAGGGCTGTGGGGGCCAGCCGCTGTGAGCGGGTCAGGGCTGTGGGGGCCAGTACCTGTTAGCGGGTCTCAGCTGCGGCTGCCAGTCCCTGTGAGCGGGTCAGGGCTGGGGGGGTCAGTCCCGATGAGCGGGTCAGGACTGAGGGAGCAAGTCGCTGTGAGCGTGACTGGACTGCATGGGGCAAACCGCTGTGAGCGGGACAGGAGTGCGGGGCAAACCGCTGTGAGCGGGACAGGAGTGCGGGGGCAAATCGCTGTCAGCGGGACAGGGCTGCGCGGGCAAATCGCTGTCAGCGGGACAGGGCTGCGCGGGCAAATCGCTGTCAGCGGGACAGGACTGCAGGGGACAAATCGCTGTGAGCGGGTCAGGGCTGCGGGTGCCAGTCCCTGTGAGTGTGTCAGGGAAGCGGGGGCCAGTCCCTGTCAGCGGGACAGCGTTGCGGGTGCCAGTCCCTGTCAGCGGGACAGGGCTGCGGGGGCCAGTCCCTGTGAGCGGGACAGGGCTGCGGGGGCCAGTCCCTGCGAGCGGGTCTGACTGCAGGGGGCCAGCCCCTGTGAGTGGGTCAGGGCTGCGGGGGCCAGTCCCTGTGAGGGGGTCAGGGCTGCGGCCACAGGCCGCTGTGAACGGGACAGGGCTGCAGGGGGCAACTCGCTGTGAGCGGGTCAGGGCTGCGGGGGGCAATATGCTGTGAGCGGGTCAGGGCGGCGGGGCCAGGGTCCCTCTGAGCGGGTCAGGGCTGCGGGACCCAGTCCCTGTGAGCGGGACAGGGCTGGGGGACCCTGTCCCTGTGAGCGGGACAGGGCAGCGGGGCCCAGTCCCTGTGAGCGGGACAGGGCTGCGGGGCCCAGTCCCTGTGAGCGGAACATGGCTGCGGGGGACAGTACGCTGTGAGCGGGTCAGGGCTGCGGGGGCCAGTCCCTGTTAGTGTGTCAGGGCTGCGGGGGCCAGTCGGTGTGAGCGGGACAGTGCCCCGGGGCCCATACCTGTCAGTGGGACAGGGCTGCGGGGCCCAGTCTGCTGTGAGCGGGACAGGGCTGCGGGGTGCAGTCCGCTGTGAGCAGGACACGGCTGCGGGGCCCAGTCCCTGTGAGCGGGTCAGGGCTGCGGGGGCCAGTCCCTGTGAGCGGGTCAGGGCTGCGGGGGCCAGACACTGTGAGCGGGAAACATCTGCGGGGGACAGTACGGTGTGAGCGGGTCAGGGCTGCGGGGGACAAGTCGCTGTCAGCGGGTCAGGGCTGCAGTGGCCAGTCCCTGTGAGCGGGACACGGCTGCGGGGGCCAGTACCTCTGAGCGGGACAGGGCTGCAGGGCCCAGTCCCTGTGAGCGGGAGAGGGCTGCATGGCCCAGTTCCTGTGAGCGCGTCAGGGCTGCGGGGGCCAGTCACTGTGCGCGGGTCAGGGCTGCGGTGGCTAGTCCCTGTGAGCGGGACAGGGCTGCGGGGGGCAGTCCGCTGTGAGCGGGACAGGGCTGGGGGGTGCAGTAAGCTGTGAGCGGGTCAGGGCTGCGGGGGCCAGTACCTGTGAGCGGGACAGGGCTGCGGGGGCAGGCCGCTGTGAGCGGGTCAGGGCGGCGGGGGCAGGCCGCTGTGAGCGGGTCAGGGCGGTGGGGGCAGGCCGCTGTGAGCGGGTCAGGACTGAGGGGTCAACTCGCTGTGAACGGGACAGGGCTGCAGGGGGCAATACGCTGTGAGCGGGTCAGGGCTGCGGGGCGCAATACGCTGTGAGCGGGTCAGGGCGGCGGGGCCCAGGCCGCTGTGAGCAGGTCAGGCCTGCGGGAGCCAGTCCCTGTGAGCGGGTCAGTGCTGCGGGGGCCAGTCCCTGTCAGCGGGTCAGTGCTGCGGGGGCCAGTCCCTGTGAGCGGGTCAGTGCTGCGGGGCCATGTCCCTGTAAGTGGGACAGGGCTGCGGGGGCCAGTCCCTGTGAGCGGGACTGGGCTGCGGGGGCCAGTCCCTGTGAGCGGGTCAGTGCTGCGGGGGCCAGTCCCTGTGAGCGGGTCAGTGCTGCGGGGCCATGTCCCTGTAAGTGGGACAGGGCTGCGGGGGCCAGTCCCCGTGAGCGGGACTGGGCTGCGGGGGCCAGTCCCTATGAGTGGGACAGGGCTATGGGGGCCAGTCCCTGTCCGCGCGACAGGGCTTCGGGGGCCGGACGCCGTCAGCGCGACAGGGCTGCGGGGGCCGGACCCCGTGAGCGGGTCTGGGCTGCGGGGGCCGGCCCCCGTCAGTGGGACAGGGCTGCGGGGGCCGGCCCCCGTCAGTGGGACAGGAATGACGGGGCAAGTCACTGTGAGCGCGACAGGACTGCAGGGGGCAAGTCGCTGTGAGCGCGACAGGGCTGTGGGGGCCAGTCCCTGTGAGCAGGTCAGGGCTGCGGGGCAAGTCGCTGCGAGCACGACAGGACTGGAGGGGGCAAGTCGCTGTGGGCGGGTCAGGGCTGCTGGGGCCAGTCCCTGTGAGTGGGTCAGGACTGAGGGGGCAGGCAGCTGTGTGCGGGTCAGGACTGCTGGGGGCAATACGCTGTGAGCGGGTCAGGGCTTCGGTGCCCAGGCCGCTGTGAGCGGGTCAGGGCGGCGGGGCCAGGGTCCCTGTGAGCGGGACAGGGCTGCGGGGTCCAGGCCGCTGTTAGCAGGTCAGGGCAGCGGGGCCAGGGTCCCTGTGAGCAGTCAGGGCTGCGGGTCCAATCCCTGTGAGAGGGTCAGGGCGGCGGGGTGCAATACGCTGTGAGCGGTACAGGGCTGCGGGGGCAAGTCGCTGTGAGCAGGCCAGGGCTGCAGGGGGCAAGTCGCTGTGAGCGGGTCAGGGCTGCAGGGGGCAAGTTGCTGTGCGCGGGTCAGGGCTGCAGGACGCAGTCCCTGTGAGCGGGACAGGGCTGGGGAGCCCAGTCCCTGTCAGAGGGGCAGGGTTGCAGGGGCAAGCCGCAGTGAGCGGGTCAGGGCTTCGGGGCCCAGGCCACTGTGAGCGGGTCAGGGCTTCGGGGCCCAGGCCGCTGTGAGCGGCTCACGGCTGCGGGGCCCAGTCCCTGTCAGCAGGTCAGGGCGGCGGGGGCAGGCCGCTGTGAGCGGGTCAAGGCGCAGGGGTCAGGCCGCTGTGAGCGGGACAGGTCTGCGGGGCCCAGGCCTCGGTGAGCGGGTCAGGGCGGCGGAGGCAGGCCGCTGCGAGCCTGTCAGGGCGGCAGGGGAAGGCCGCTGTGAGCGGGTCAGGGCTTCGGGGCCCAGGCCACTGCGAGCGGATCAGGACTGATGGGGCAGGCCGCTGTGAGCGGGTCAGGGCGGCGGGGCCAGGGTCCCTGTGAGCGGGACAGGGCTGCGGGGCCCAGGCCGCTGTTAGCAGGTCAGGGCGGCGGGGCCCGGTCCCTGTCAGCGCGACAGGGCTGCGGGGGCCAGTCCGGGAGCGGGTCAGGGCTGCGGGGGACAGTCCCTGTGAGGGGGTCAGGACTGAGGGGGCAAGTCGCTGTGAGCGGGTCAGGGCTGCAGGGGCAAGTAACTTTGAGCGGGACAAGGAGGCGGGGCCCAGTCCCTGTCAGCGCGACAGGGCTGCGGGGGCCAGTCCGGGAGCGGGACAGGGCTGCGGGGCCCAGTCCCTGTGTGCGGGACAGGGCTGCGGGGCCCATCCCTGTCAGTGGGACAGGGCTGCGGGGCCAAGTCCCTGTGAGTGGGTCAGGGCTGCAGGGGCCAGATCCTGTAAGCGGGACACGGCTGCGGGGGGCAGTACGCTGTGAGCGGGACAGGACTGCGGGGGGCAAGTCGCTGTGAGCGGGTCAGGACTGCTGGGGGCCAGGCCATGTGAGCGGGACACGGCTGCAGGGGGCAATACCTTGTGAGTGGGACAGGGCTGCGGGGCCCAGTACCTGTGAGCGGGACAGGGCTGCGGGGGGCAGTAAGCTGTGAGCGGGTCAGGGCTGCGGGGGCCCAATCTGCTGTGAGCGGGACACGGCTGCGGGGGGCAGTAAGCTGTGAGCGGGTCAGGGCTGCGGGGGCCCAATCTGCTGTGAGCGGGACACGGCTGCGGGGGCCAGTCCCTGTTAGTGGGTCAGGTCTGCGGGGGCCAGTCGCTGTGAGCGGGACAGTGCTCCGAGGCCCAGTCCCTGTGAGCGGGACAAGGCTGCAGGGTCAGTACGCTGTGAGCGGGACAGGGCGGCGGGGGCAAGTCGCTTTGAGCAGGACAGGACTGCAAGGGGCAATACGCTGTGAGCAGGACAGGGCAGCGGGGCCCAGTCCCTGTGAGCGGGATAGGGTTGGGGGACCCAGTCCCTGTCAGAGGGACAGGGCTGCAGGGGCAAGCCGCTGTGAGCGGGTCAGGGCTTCGGGGCACAGGCCCCTGTGAGCGGGTCAGGGCTGCGGGGGCCCGTCCCTGTGAGCAGGACACGGCTGCGGGGGACAATACCATGTGAGCGGGACAGGGCTGCGGGGCCGAGTCCGCTGTGAGCAGGACACGGCTGCGCGGGCCAGTCCCTGTGAGCGGGTCAGGGCTGCGGGGGCCAGTCACTGTGATCGGGTCATGGCTGCGGGGGCCGGTGCCTGTGAGCGGGCCAGGGCTGCGGGGGCCGGTCCCTGTGAGCGGGCCAGGGCTGCGGGGGCCGGTCCCTGTGAGCGGGCCAGGGCTGCGGGGGCCGGTCCCTGTGAGCGGGCCAGGGCTGCGGGGGCCAGTGCCTGTGATCGGGCAGGGCTGCGCGGGCCAGTCCATGTCAGCGGGACAGGGCTGCGGGGAACAGTGGCTGTGAGCGGGCCAGGGCTGCGGGGGCCGGTCCCTGTGAGCGGGCCAGGGCTGCGGGGGCCAGTCCGTGTGAGCGGGCCAGGGGTGCGGGGGCCAGTCCGTGTGAGCAGGCCTGGGCTGCGGGGGCCGGTCTTGTGAGCGGGCCAGGGCTGCGGGGGCCGGTGCCTGTGAGCGGGCCAGGGCTGCGGGGGCCGGTGCCTGTGAGCGGGCCAGGGCTGCGGGGGCCGGTGCCTGTGAGCGGGCCAGGGCTGCGGGGGCCAGTCCGTGTGAGCGGGCCAGGGGTGCGGGGAACAGTGGCTGTGAGCGGGCCAGGGCTGCGGGGGCCGGTCCCTGTGAGCGGGCCAGGGCTGCGGGGGCCAGTCCGTGTGAGCGGGCCAGGGGTGCGGGGGCCGGTCCCTGTGAGCAGGCCTGGGCTGCGGGGGCCGGTCTTGTGAGCGGGCCAGGGCTGCGGGGGCCGGTGCCTGTGAGCGGGCCAGGGCTGCGGGGGCCGGTGCCTGTGAGCGGGCCAGGGCTGCGGGGGCCGGTGCCTGTGAGCGGGCCAGGGCTGCGAGGGCCGGTCCCTGTGAGCGGGCCAGGGCTGCGGGGGCCAGTCCCTGTGAGCGGGCCAGGGCTGCGGGGGCCAGTCCCTGTGAGCGGGTCAGGGCTGCGTGGGCCAGTCCCTGTGAGCGGGCCAGGGCTGCGGGGGCCAGGGCTGCGGGGGCCAGTCCCTGTGAGCGGGTCAGGGCTGCGGGGGCCAGTCCCTGTGAGCGGGTCAGGGCTGCAGGGGCCAGTCCCTGTGAGAGGGCCAGGGCTGCGGGGGCCGGTCCCTGTGAGCGGGCCAGGGCTGCGGGGGCCGGTCCCTGTGAGCGGGCCAGGGCAGCGGGGGCCGGTCCCTGTGAGCGGGCCAGGGCTGCGGGGGCCGGTCCCTGTGAGCGGGCCAAGGCAGCGGGGGCCGGTCCCTGTGAGCGGGCCAGGGCTGCGGGGGCCAGTGCCTGTGATCGGGCAGGGCTGCGCGGGCCAGTCCATGTCAGCGGGACAGGGCTGCGGGGGACAGTGGCTGTGAGCGGGCCAGGGGTGCGGGGGCCGGTCCCTGTGAGCAGGCCTGGGCTGCGGGGGCCGGTCCCTGTGAGCGGGCCAGTGCCTGTGATCGGGCAGGGCTGCGCGGGCCAGTCCATGTCAGCGGGACAGGGCTGCGGGGGACAGTGGCTGTGAGCGGGCCAGGGCTGCGGGGGCCGGTCCCTGTGAGCGGGCCAGGGCTGCGGGGGCAAGTCCCTGTGAGCGGGCCATGGCTGCGGGGGCCGGTCCCTGTGAGCGGGCCAGGGCTGCGGGGGCCAGTCCGTGTGAGCGGGCCAGGGGTGCGGGGGCCGGTCCCTGTGAGCAGGCCTGGGCTGCGGGGGCCGGTCCCTGTGAGCGGGCCAGGGCTGCGGGGGCCGGTCCCTGTGAGCGGGACAGGGCTGCGGGTGCCGGTCCCTGTGAGCGGGACAGGGCTGCGGGGGCCGGTCCCTGTGAGCGGGCCAGGGCTGCGGGGGCCGGTCCCTGTGAGCGGGCCAGGGCTGCGGGGGCCGGACCCTGTGAGCGGGCCTGGGCAGCGGGGGCCGGTCCCTGTGAGCGGGCCTGGGCTGCGGGGGCAAGTCCCTGTGAGCGGGCCAGGGCTGCGGGGGCCGGTGCCTGTGAGCGGGCCAGGGCTGCGGGGGCCAGTCCCTGTGAGCGGGCCAGGGCTGCGGGGGCCGGTCCCTGTGAGCGGGCCAGGGCAGCGGGGGCCGGTCCCTGTGAGCGGGCCAGGGCTGCGGGGGCCAGTGCCTGTGATCGGGCAGGGCTGCGCGGGCCAGTCCAGGTCAGCGGGACAGGGCTGCGGGGGACAGTGGCTGTGAGCGGGCCAGGGCTGCGGGGGCAAGTCCCTGTGAGCGGGCCATGGCTGCGGGGGCCGGTCCCTGTGAGCGGGCCAGCGCTGCGGGGGCCAGTCCGTGTGAGCGGGCCAGGGGTGCGGGGGCCGGTCCCTGTGAGCTGGACTGGGCTGCGGGGGCCGGTCCCTGTGAGCGGGCCAGGGCTGCGGGGGCCGGTCCCTGTGAGCGGGACAGGGCTTCGGGTGCCGGTCCCTGTGAGCGGGCTCTGGCTGCGGGAGCCAGTCCCTGTGAGCGGGCCAGGGCTGCGGGGGCCAGTCCCTGTGAGCGGGCCAGGGCTGCGGGAGCCAGTCCCTGGGAGCGGGCCAGAGCTGCGGGGGCCAGGGCTGCGGGGGCCAGTCCCTGTGAGCGGGTCAGGGCTGCGGGGGCCAGTCCCTGTGAGCGGGTCAGGGCTGCGGGGGCCAGTCCCTGTGAGCGGGCGAGGACTGCGGTGGCAAATAGCTGTCAGGGGGTCAGGGCTGCGGCGGCCAGTCCATGTTAGCAGGACAGGGCTGCGGGGGACAGTGTCTGTGATCGGGTCATGGCTGCGGTGGCAAATAGCTGAAGGCAGGTCAGGGCTGCGGGGGCCAGTCCCTGTTAGCGGGCCAGGGTAGCGGGGGCCGGTCCCTGTGAGCGGGCCAGGGCCGCGGGGGCCGGTCCCTGTGAGCGGGCCAGGGCCGCGGGGGCCGGTCCCTGTGAGGGGGCCACGGCCGCCGGTGCCGGTCCCTGTGAGCGGGCCAGGGCCGCGGGGGCCGGTCCCTGTGAGCGGGTCAGGGCCGCGGGGGCCGGTCCCTGTGAGCGGGTCAGGGCCGCGGGGGCCGGTCCCTGTGAGCGGGTCAGGGCCGTGGGGGCCTGTCCTTGTGAGCGGGCCTGGGCAGCGGGGGCCGGTACCTGTGAGCGGGTGAGGGCCGCGGGGGCCAGTCCCTGTGAGCGGGTCAGGGCCGCGGGGGCCAGTCCCTGTGAGCGGGTCAGGGCCGCGGGGGCCGGTCCCTGTGAGCGGGTCAGGGCCGCGGGGGCCGGTCCCTGTGAGCGGGCCAGGGCCGCGGGGGCCGGTCCCTGTGCGCGGGCCAGGGCCGCGGGGGCCGGTCCCTGTGAGCGGGCCAGGGCCGTGGGGGCCGGTCCCTGTGAGCGGGCCACGGCCGCCGGTGCCGGTCCCTGTGAGCGGGCCAGGGCTGCGGGGGCCGGTCCCTGTGAGCGGGTCAGGGCTGCGGGGGCCGGTCCCTGTGAGCGGGTCAGGGCTGCGGGGGCCGGTCCCTGTGAGCGGGTCAGGGCTGCGGGGGCCAGTCCCTGTGAGCGGGCGAGGACTGCGGTGGCAAATAGCTGTCAGGGGGTCAGGGCTGCGGCGGCCAGTCCATGTTAGCAGGACAGGGCTGCGGGGGACAGTGTCTGTGATCGGGTCATGGCTGCGGTGGCAAATAGCTGAAGGCAGGTCAGGGCTGCGGGGGCCAGTCCCTGTTAGCGGGCCAGGGTAGCGGGGGCCGGTCCCTGTGAGGGGGCCAGGGCTGCGGGGGCCGGTCCCTGTGAGCGGGCCAGGGCTGCGGGGGCCGGTCCCTGTGAGCGGGCCAGGGCTGCGGGGGCCGGTCCCTGTGAGCGGGCCAGGGCTGCGGGGGCCGGTCCCTGTGAGCGGGCCTGAGCTGCGGGGGCAGGTCCCTGTGAGCGGGCCTTGGCTGCGGGGGCCGGTCCCTGTGAGCGGGCCAGAGCTGCGGGGGCCAGGCCTGCGGGGGCCAGTCCCTGTGAGCGGGCCTGGCCTGCGGGGGCAGGTCCCTGTGAGCGGGCCTTGGCTGCGGGGGCCGGTCCCTGTGAGCGGGTCAAGGCCGCGGGGGCCAGTCCCTGTGAGCGGGTCAGGGCCGCGGGGGCCAGTCCCTGTGAGCGGGTCAGGGCCGCGGGGGCCAGTCCCTGTGAGCGGGCCAGGGCCGCGGGGGCCGGTCCCTGTGAGCGGGCCAGGGCCGCGGGGTCCGGTCCCTGAGAGCGGGCCAGGGCAGCGGGGGCCGGTCCCTGTGAGCGGGCCAGGGCCGCGGGGGCCGGTCCCTGTGAGCGGGCCAGGGCCGCGGGGTCCGGTCCCTGTGAGCGGGCCAGGGCCGCGGGGGCCTGTCCCGGTGAGAGGGCCTGGGCCGCGGGGGCCGGTACCTGTGAGCTGGCCAGGGCTGCGGGGGCCGGTCCCTGTGAGCGGGCCTGGGCTGCGGGGGCCGGTCCCTGTGAGCGGGCCAGGGCCGCGGGGGCCGGTCCCTGCGGGGGCCAGTCCCTGTGAGCGGGTCAGGGCTGCGGGGGCCAGTCCCTGTGAGCGGGTCAGGGCTGCAGGGGCCAGTCCCTGTGAGCGGGTCAGGGCCGCGGGGGCCAGTCCCTGTGAGCGTGTCAGGGCCGCGGGGGCCAGTCCCTGTGAGCGGGCCAGGGCCGCGGGGGCCTGTCCCTGTGAGCGGGCCAGGGCCGCGGGGTCCGGTCCCTGTGAGCGGGCCAGGGCCGCGGGGGCCAGTCCCTGTGAGCGGGCCAGGGCCGCGGGGGCCTGTCCCTGTGAGCGGGCCAGGGCCGCCATGGCCGGTCCCTGTGAGCGGGCCACGGGCGCCGGTGCCGGTCCCTGTGAGCGGGCCAGGGCCGCGGGGGCCAGTCCCTGTGAGCGGGTCAGGGCCGCGGGGGCCGGTCCCTGTGAGCGGGTCAGGGCCGTGGGGGCCTGTCCCTGTGAGCGGGCCTGGGCAGCGGGGGCCGGTACCTGTGAGCGGGCCAGGGCTGCGGGGGCCGGTCCCTGTGAGCGGGCCAGGGCTGCGGGGACTAGTCCCTGTGAGCGGGTCAGGGGTGCGGGGACGAGTCCCTGTGAGCGGGTCAGGGCTGCAGGGGACAGTCGCAGTGAGCGGGTCAGGGCCGCGGGGACCGGTCCCTGTGAGCTGGTCAGGGCCGCGGGGGCCAGTCCCTGTGAGCGGGTCAGGGCCGCGGGGGCCAGTCCCTGTGAGCGGGCCAGGGCCGCGGGGGCCTGTCCCTGTGAGCGGGCCAGGGCCGCGGGGGCCGGTCCCTGTGAGCGGGCCAGGGCCGCGGGGGCCGGTCCCTGTGAGCGGGCCAGGGCCGC